>NC_031994.1:23461452-23555130 GCF_001879085.1 Nicotiana attenuata | reverse complement strand
GCATTCTGAACTGGACCTATAGGTGATCTAATCATCCCTAATTCCAACCTGTCCTCTCAAAGTTTTCTCTACTTAGTGCTTTAGTGAAAAAGTCAGCAATTTGTTTATCAGTAGCACAGAATTCTATGGAGATCAATCCTTTCTCATAGTTATCTCTCAAGAAGTGGTGTCTAACATCTATGTGCTTAGTCCTCTTATGATGAACAGGGTTCTTTGTCATACTTATAGCACTAGTGTTATCACAGAATATAGGAATGCAACTAACTTCAATGCCAAAATCTACCAGCTGCTATTTGATCCACAGCAATTGAGCACAACAAGAGACAGCAGCAACATACTCAGATTCAACAGTAGATAAGGCTACTGAATTTTGCTTCTTAGTAGCCCATGACACAAGATATGAACCCAAGAAGTGTGCCATACCTGAGGTGCTCTTCCTATCCACTAGGAAACCTGCATAATCAGCATCAGCATATCCTACTAGATTGAAATTACTACCTTTGGGATACCAAAGGCACAGATCAGTGGTGCCTTTCAAATATCTTAGTATCCTCTTGACAGCATTCAAGTGAGACTCTTTTGGATTGGCCTGAAAACGAGCACACAACCCTACACTAAAAACAATGTTAGGTCTACTGGCAGTAAGATACAAGAGTGAACCAATCATACCCCTATACAACTTTTGATCTACTGATGAACCAGGTTTATCAATGTCTATTTTAGTGACAGTTGCAATGGATGTGTCTATTTCTTTTGATTCTTTCATTTTAAACTTTTTGATTAGCTCTTTTGCATACTTCTGCTGATGAATCATGGTTCCATTAGGACACTGTTTGATCTGCAAGCCTAAGAAGAAGTTAAGCTCACCCATCATACTCATTTCAAATTCACTCCCCATTAGTTCTGCAAAGTCCTTAATTTGCTTATCAATGGTGGCCCCAAAGATTATGTCATCAACATATATTTGCACCACAAGGAGATCCTTACCTTTTTCCCTTATGAATAAGGTACTATCAATTTTACCTCTTTTGTAACCATGTTCAAGTAGAAATTTGGACAGTCGTTCATACCATGCTCTTGGGGCCAGCTTGAGTCCATAGAGAGCCTTGTCTAACTTGTACACATGCTCAGGACATTCCTTGCTCTCAAACCCTGGAGGTTGTTTCACAAACACTTCTTCTTTCAGGTAGCCATTCAGGAAGGCACTTTTGACATCCATCTGATGAAGAGTGAATTCCATGTGTGCTGCAAAGGCTCTGAGGAGTCTGATTGGCTCTAGTCTTGCAACTGGAGCAAAAGTCTCATCATAATCTATGCCCTCCTCTTGGCTGTAGCCTTGGACCACCAGTCTTGCCTTGTTTCTTGTAACTGTTCCATCTTCATCAAGTTTGTTTCTAAAGACCCATTTGTACCAATAACTGATCTATCCTTGGGTCTTGGAACTAGATGCCAAACTTGACTTCTCTCAAACTGATTGAGTTCATCTTGCATTGCATTCCTGCAAAGCCTCAACAACTTTTTAGGTTCAATAAGAGATAAAAAGGCATCAAAAGCACACAGATTCTTTAATTGTGATCTAGTTTTGACTCCAGATGTTGGATCAGTGATAATGTTCTCAATAGGATGAGAACTTTGATACTTGTGAGGTTTCACAACCAACTGGTTCATACTAGATATTTCTCCCATGTTCTGTTACTGAGAAACAGGGTCATGAACAGGTTCGTTTAGAGGATTTATTTTAGTTCCTCTTTGATTAGCTCCCCCTGTCAGGTTGCCCTGAATAGAAGAACCTGTTCCATCACCTGTTCGTTTGTGCTGAGGCTTCATTCAAATCCTTTACCAATCCAATGGCTTCATCTTTATGTTCCGTCTCTCAGAAAGAATGTTAGTTTCATCAAATACTACATGCACACTTTCTTCTGCACACAAAGTTCTTTTATTGAACACTTTATATGCTTTGCTATGTGAAGAATATCCCAAGAATACTCCCTCATCACTTCTGGGATCAAACTTACCTAGGGAGTCTTTTCCATTATTGTGCACAAAGCACTTACATCCAAATGCCCTAAGATGGGATATATATTGGTTTTCGTTCCTTTACGTTAACTCATAGGGAGTCTTCTCTACAAGAGGTCTAGTCATGCATGTATTGATAATGTAACATGCAGTGTTTACAGCCTCTGCCCAGAAGATATGGGGCAACTTACTAGAAAGAAGCATAGTCCTAGCCACGTCTTCAAGAGTCCTGTTCTTTCTTTCAACTACTCCATTTTGTTTAGGAGTCCTAGGGGCAGAGAAATTATGATCTATACCATTTTCATCACAGAATTCAGCAAACATAGCATTTTCAAATTCAGTTCCATGATCAGACCTAATGGATGCAAGTTGATTTCCTAATTGTTTCTGAATTTTTCTAACAGAGGCAGTAAACATGTCAAATGCTTCATCTTTAGATGTTAGAAATAGAACCCAGGTAAATCTAGAATAATCATCAATAAGCACCATTACATATTTCTTTCCACCTCTGCTCATGGTTCTCATTGGACCACAGAGATCCATATGGACCAGTTCCAACAACTTGGTTGTGCTTACCATTTTCTTGCTTTTGAAGGATGATCTTACCTGCTTCCCCCCTGCACAGGCCTAACAAACTTTGTCTTCTTTGAACTTGATGTAGGGTAACCCTATCACCAAGTCCTTAGAGACTAATTTATTTAGCTGATTCAGACTGGCATGACCAAGTATTTTGTGCCACAGGAGGGGATCATTATCCTGCACACTTAGACATGTTAGTTCATTTTCTGAGAGAGTAGACAAATCTACAATGTAAATATTGTTAACTCTCCTTCCCTGCAAAACAATCTTGTCAGTGGTAAGGTTAATCATAAGCATTTAGTAGAGGTGAATGCAACAAGGTTACCTCTGTCACACAGTTGTGGCACACTAATCAGGCTATATTTCAAGCCATCTATCAAGTAGACATTCTCAATGGAGTGAGAGTATGTCTTACCTACCTTTCCAACCCCAATAATCTCACCTTTCTTCCCATTTCCAAAGGAGACATTATCTCCCTTTAAGTCCTCAAGTGAAAGGAACTGGTTCTTGCTTCCAGTCATATGTTTTGAGCAACCACTATCCATGTACCATATTTGGCTACTTCCCTTCACTTGGACCTGCAAAAAGAAATCAAGGATTATTCTTAGGAACCCAAACTAGTTTGGGTCCCTTTCTATAAGCAAATGGATAAATCAGATTCCTTCTAGCCCACCCAAGCAACCTATTTTTTTCTTGAACAAAAACTTTGTTCTTTTTTGACTGGCCTATTCTTTTGCATTACATTCATTTTTGTTATGACCAGTCTTCCCACAGTGTGTGCAGATTTTTTTCTCAGGAAGAGTGAGGTACTTGCTTTTAGGATCCCATTTAGGTGCTTGAGTCCCATAGCCAAGTCCATTTTTGTTGCTACTATGATGTTCTTGTAGCCAGGAGAGTGCATCAGAAGCCTTGTTCCATTTGCAAGTTCTGTATAATTCATGTTTTACCTTCCCTATATCTTCTTTCAATCTCTTATCTACTCATCCTTCCTATACAGCTCATCCTTCATTTTTTCTAAGTTTTTTCTAGGGAGAGGTATGTGTGATCAGCTTTCTTCTTTCCTGTTCCTAGTTTCAGCTTTAAGTTCTCAAATCTATGTTCTAGGATACTAGTGTCAAGCTCAAGAACCTGGTTCTTCAACTCAGTATTTTTATTTTCACTCTCATTAGCCCTAGACTCTAGATTTTTGCACTTAGCTTTTAGAATCACACATTCCCTAGACAGCTCTTCATTCTCATTGTTAATTATCTCAGATTCATCAATGAAGTCTAGCAATAGTTCAGACAACTTTTCTTTATACAGGAATTTAATCTTGTCTTTGAGATGAAGAATACTTACCTCCTGTTCATAATCTGGTTCTCCAATGGCCATAAGCGCTTGTTCATTTTCAGCTTCATCTTCTGAGTCCTCATATGATGTTTCTCCCCAGCAGCAACCATAACCTTTGTTGAACCTTTGTTCCGTTTTGGTTGAACCTGTTCCTTCTTCCTGTTCCTTCATTCAGCCCTTTCCTTTTTCCACTCAATTTCCCATTGAGGACAATTCTTGATCATGTGATCAGTCTTACCACACTTGTAGGAACCCTCATTGGTCTGTTTCTCAGGAGCCCTTGGTTTGTTGAAGGTTGTACCTCTTGAAGATCCCTTTCCTCTCATCAGGTACTTTTTGAAATCTCTTGTGATCATAGCCATTTCATCATCCTCCAGATCTGAACCTTCATCAATTCTGTGAGCCAGACTCCTTTCCTTCTTGGGTGCATCTATTTTCATTTTGTCTTCTCAGTTCATAGGCAGTAAGGTTTCCAATTCGTTCATCCAGCTTGAGAGTAGCAATATTCTTTGATTCCTGGATAGCAGTAATTTTGCTTTCCCGAGAGACTGACAGAACCCTTGTTAAAATCTTCTCAACTTTGTCTTCTTCAAGGATAATCCTTCCAAAAGACTTAAGTTCATTTGTCAGTGTGGTGAACCTTGTATACATCTCTTGGATGGTTTCTCCTTCCTTCATGGTGAAATTCTCATATTGAGAATACAGCAGTGTTCCTCTGGACCTCTTCACTTGATGTGATCCTTCATGAGCCACTTGCAAAGTGTCCCAGATTTCCTTAGTAGTGGTACAACTTTGAATTCTACTGTACTCATCTGGACCTAGTCCACATACAAGCCATTTCTTGGCCTTGGCATTCTTCTCCCACTTCTTTAGGTCTTCAGCGGTACAGTCAGCTCTTGTCTTTGGCACATCCACTCCTTCAGCATTCTTCTTTGTAGTTGCTAGAGGACCATCAGTGACTATGTCCCAGAGTTCATAGTCTTCTCCTATGGTGTGATCCCTCATCCTGTTCTTCCACCAAGAATAGTACTGTCCATTGAAAAGTGGAGGCCTAGCAGTGGATTGCCTTTCCCAGTTCCCAGGTGGTGCACTCATGTTGATCTATTCCTAAGGTGTTAGCCTCTTCAAGGATAACACGCTCTGATACCAATTGATGTTTTATACGTCAATACCACACAAGAGGGGGTGATTTGTGTGGTACCCAATTTTTCGCTCTAGAAGAACCTGGTTATTCTAGGAGTACTAACTGTACTGTTTGCGGAATATTAAGTACATAAAATAAGGAACACAGAGATTTTTACGTGGAAAACACCTGGCTCAAAAGGTGAAAAAACCACGACCTACTACTCAGTAGGATTTTCCCAAACTTCCACTAAAATCACTGAGACAAAATAGCATTTACAAAACTCTTTGTAAACCAAATGATTAACTCTAATCACGTTGTAGCACACAGCCTCAACTGTTGCGACAACTTCAAGTTAGCATATAACTTGAACACTCTAAGTACCTAATACAATTGCTTCTATGAAAGCTGAAAGGTACAAGTTTAAATCACCTACTTCAATTGAACTAGAAATAAAGAAAGACACAGTGGAATTGGTTCTTCTATCTCGTTCAAGTAGCTTCAGGAATGCACACTCAAATCTCACATAAATTGCTTGCAAAATTGCCTCGCTCTTTTGCTCTCAATTTAGTTTAACTTCTGCGTTTGTGCAATACATGTAAAAGAGAACAATCACTGTTATTTAATGAGTTAGTAATTAGAGTTTGATTGAGACTCAATTGCTGATCTTCCATCGAAGTTGAGTCCTTCGACAACACAAATTCCAACACTATCTTTTACGGATTGTGTTCTCTTCACATAAGGAGACTTTCTCTCCTTATCCAATATGCAATATTTTCGTTGAGATCAGGAGATATTGCTGCTTGATCAACGAGACTTATCTCCTTCACGTGCATCTCACATGTGTAGGTTGATCATCACTGTGCTTCACATGATGGACCTGGTCCATGACTGAGTTGATTTGTCATTCTTCAAAACTTCACCTGTTCTTGGCCCAACAGAACCATTCAAACATCCATTGCACTTGCTCCTCAGTCAGATTGTCGAAGAATTCCACCCACTCCTTGGCATTTTTCGGCTGAGCAAACCTATCCGGAATGTAGGTCATCCGCTTAGGGTGATGGAAGGCAATATGGTCATTCCAAGCCCTTCGCGGAAATTCTTGGCGATACTGGCCCCTTTGAAGATGTTCTAGTAACCACAACTTCAGCAACAAGTTACAACCCTCGAAATGCTGGACCCCTCTTTGACAGCGCTCCAAAGGCCTGTAGATGTCGGCTATGATCATGGGGACTATGGTGTATATCTGTCCATTGATCCCCTCCATCAAAGTCTTGGGGACCATGGCCAACCTAGTGTGGATTCTCTCCTTTTTCGTTGGGAACACTATCAGGCCCAGGAAGCATACAATGAACATGAACACTGTGCGGTGGATATGGCCCAGAGAAGTGAGAGAGATCTCGTCATGGTGGCTGTACCTCTCGTACAGATACTCGAAGGGTATGTAAGATTCCTTCAGGCATCTCAAGTCAGCATTTTTCTTCAACCCCATCATCTTTAAGAACTCTTTGCCAGTGCGGTTTTCCGGCACCAATAACCCGGGGCTATCCCAAGTCAAACCTGCAAGCCCTCCAATTTCCTCTAGAAGCGGTGTCATTTATATGCCGCCAAAATGAAACACCGCCCTTTCGTTATCCCAGAATAAAATGGCAGCCTTGATCAACCTCTTGTTTGGCTCAATGTCTAACAGGGAAGGCAAATTACCCAGGTACTTTCTTACATGTTTTTTATCACTTGAAGAAAGGTCCTCCCACCAATCTAACAGCAATGGCAGGATGTTGCTAACCATACCGAATTTGGGGACCTCGTGCCTCATTTTCTGCAAAAACAAAAGGGTTAGGCCTTTCTTCCCCACCAGACTCGACTATTTATTAATTCATGATCAACATATCGGCATTTAGTTCTCCAAATTAATGCACAAAATGTGGTTGTGTCCATTGGGATTATGGAAACCCCGGTGGACTTTGGATAAGGCTCATCATAAAGGATCATTATGTGGACAACATAATTGATCCAACTAGGTTTGACCATGATGCATGCACAATTTTGACCAGAGTAAGGCTACTATGGGGGCTAGACTGGTACCCTCAACCTGACAACTTGAGGGGGAAAGGCACGGAACCGTCGACTACACCGCTGATCGACTAGTTTTACCGCAAATAAGCCTTTCCGAATTTAAAGGTAATAAATTGGAAGAGCGCAACCACTCATCAAGCGTTTGTCACGCCCCAAATTCGAGGGACATGACAGGCGCCCGACCGTGTAGCCCCAGCCAAGCGAACCTGGATGCCTTTCCTAACCTACATGTTACCCCACGTTTTCCTTACTTAATTATTCAAAGAATTTGCCCAATAATTAATTAAGAACACTTTTTAATTTACAAAACACATACATACTTACATAGTAGTAATGAAATCACCAACTCGTTACCAATGTATGAAAACACAGATCTACATAAGTTTCTAACCCACATCTATTGTCTATGGATCCTCTAAAAGTACAACAGGATAATATAGTATTTTCCGGTAACAAGGCTCCGGCTATACCTTACACAAAATCAAAAATAAGACTCCGAAAACAAGCGGCCTGAGCCACGCAGGGCCCCGAGAGGAAAGGGGCTCACCAACAAGCTGATGGAGGACGAAGGGGAGCTACGATCGGTGGACCGGAGTACCTGCTACGGATCCACCTACAATCATAACACGAATGTAGCGCCCCCGGCAAAAGGGACGTCAGTACATTTGAATTGTACTGGTATGTATGAACAAATTTTGCTCCAAGTAAACTCGAACCATAAGCAAGTAAGTAGCAGTAATAAAAAGCGACAATCAAATCCACAAGGAAGGAACAATTAAGCCGACAGGTATACAAACTCTCCTCCATAATCAAGCATGTAATTGAAATGGAAATAACAATCAAATCCACAAAGAAAGAGCAATCAAACCAACAAGTTTACAATCTCTCCTGTTTCCCCTTCCACACTTCCACATCAATAATTCACAAATTGTTCATAGTTCATTTCAATAGCGATTTCGATCGCTTTCTAACCTTATTACCTCGGCCACCCTTATCACCACAACCCACACCTTATTTCTTCGTGTTGTGGCGCACAACCAGATCTCACCGAACAATCACAATTCACAAACAACACAACAACAACAACAACAATTCACAAAGAACAACAACAACAATCCTCAAGAAACAACAACAACAATTTACAAAGAACAACGACAAAAATTTACATGAACTTCCATAGCCATCAACACCATTTCCATGTATTCCACTACTTATATGCATTGATAGGTCACGACGATAATTTCCCACGACAACCACATATGTTACTACCACGGTTATTCCGAGCACATCAATTCCCATTTCCTTCCATTACTTGTTTCACAGTTCTTACCACATAGCACATTCACAATGGCAAACTTGGTTTATTTCTGATTAATTGCATCAATATGGCGAAGCCACAACCACAATCACTCAACCATACCAATCACAGGAATTTCACAAACAAATCACGTAGAAATCACATACCAAGCACTCAAACACCCAAACAAGGCAATTTTACAAGTTCAAAGTTAGCCATACATACCTGGAGCCGAGTTCCCTTTTAACCTCTATTTCCAATTCACCAAATGGTCTAGCAACGTCAATCTAGTGCACAAGTTAACGCGTATCGCTTAGAAAAGAAGTTCACAATTTCTACTCAAATTTATTTAGGTTACCAACCCATCTTTGCACCATCTTTTACTCCTACCCAATTACTCTCACTAGGTTTTAGGTTATAGAATGACATGCATGTATGAGTTCAACCACTATTTTCAAAGACCAATGCATGATACTCCCCCCCCCTTAGTTTAAACTAGAATTTTAGTGTAAAAGGGTTAGGGTTGTTACCTGCAAGAAAAGGGGGATGAAAATAAGCTTGAAATTTCCCGGGCCGGATGGTTTTGAAGAATCAAATTTTGGAGAAGATGACTTCCTCTCTCAAGACCCTCTCTTCCTCTCTCTTATTTTGTGCAGAAGATCGTTAAAAATGAGGGGCTGGGGGTGTTTATTAAAAAGGGGGGGGGGGGTCGGGTATAAAATTTAGAAAATAGAAGCCCGAGCAAGATCTGCGGTCGCATTCTGCAATCGCAGAACCGAAATGCGGTGTGCAGATTGGACAGCAGAATTGCTCCCAAAACTCTGATGATTCTGTTTGGGTCTGCGACAGGAATGCGGTCCGCGTTCCTGTTATGCGGTCGCATTGTGCACCGCAGAACTGACCTTCACAAATCCTTGAGGAACTTATGCGATGATTATGCGGTCCGCATATTGGTTATGCGATCGCATAATAGACCGCATTTTCAACATTAATTTTGACAACTCTTCTGTTCCACTCTGCAGTAGAAATGCGGTCCGCATATCAATTATGCGGTCGCATTTTGGACCGCATCTTGATCTCAAGTTTAACCAAACCACAACTTCACTATGCGGTAGGAATACGGTCCGCATACCAGATCTGCGACCGCATTCTTGACCACATAATGGTATTTTTTCTGGGAAACTGATTCTTTTGATTTTTTTTCAAGCTTAGATCAATACCAAGGGTCCGAACCGCGGCGAGCTTGCGAGCCGCAAAGAATTCCACGCATTCCTAACATATATTCTGAGTTGACACCACAAGATACTAGGTTTTGAGCCAAAAATTTTACGGGGCCTCACATCCTTCCCCACTTAAAATCATTCGTCCCCGAATGAGGACCTATTTGAAACTTTTCAGTATTTCAAAGGCCAGTTGGTTTTGAAAACATGTTCTGCAGATTCCTACACCTTTCACTATCTCCGCATAGGATTTCTGTTGACTCTGAGAAGTTTTCATCCTTTCCTGAATGACTTTAACTTTCTCCACAGCCTGGTGCACAAGATCCGGTCCTATTAATTCTGCTTCACCCACTTCAAACCATCCGATCGGAGACCTGCACCTCCTTCCGTACAATGCCTCAAATGGGGCCATTTGAATGCTAGCATGAAAGCTGCTATTGTAAGCAAATTCTATAAGTGGCAAGTGATCATCCCAATTACCTTTGAAATCCAAGGCACAAGCCCGCAACATATCTTCAAGCGTCTGAATAGTCCGCTCCGCTTGACCATCAGTCTGTGGATGGAAATCTGTGCTGAGATTCACCTGAGTACCCAAACCTTGCTGAAATTTCTTCCAAAAATTAGTTGTGAACTGGGCCCCTTGATCCGAGATAATAGAAAATGGAATGCCATGAAGCCTTACTATCTCCTTGATATACAACTTAGCGTATTGTTCTGCAGTATCGGTGGACTTGACTGGCAAGAAGTGAGCTGATTTGGTGAGTCGATCCACTATTACCCAAATCAAGTCAAACTTGCGCTGGGTGCGAGGTAATCCCACCACGAAATCCATGTTGATCATCTCCTATTTCCACATTGGTATTTCCATAAGCTGAGTTAGCCCACCGGGCCGCTGATGCTCAGCCTTCACTTGCTGACAATTCGGACACTTAGATACAAAGTCCGCCACACCTTTCTTCATGCCGTTCCACTAATAAATCTCCTTGAGGTCATGATACATTTTCGTAGAACCTGGATGCACGGAATATCTGGAATTATGAGCCTCCGCCAGTACCCTCTCCCGAAGCTTATCCACATCTGGAACACACAGCCAACCTTGACACCGCAATAAACCATCCTTGCCGTCGAGTGAAAATGCCGAAGTCTTGTTACTCAAAACTGCTTCCTTCGTTTGAGCCAATGCTGGATCGATAAACTGCTTTTCCTTGACTTCCGCTATGAGTGTCGATTCTGCTCCATTGTGTACCATAACACTCCCCTTGTCTGATGTCGAAATACAAACCCCTAGACTGGCCAATTGATAAACCTCCCGAGCCAAGGGCCTTTGATCCACTCCCAAATGAGCCAAACTACCCATGGATTTCCGACTGAGGGCGTCGGCCACCACGTTCGCCTTCCCTGGATGGTACAAAATGTTCATATCATAATCCTTGAGTAATTCTAACCACCGTCGCTGCCATAGGTTCAATTCCTTCTGCTTGAACAAATACTGGAGACTCTTGTGATCCGAGAACACATCCACATGGACCCCATAAAGATAATGCCGCCATATTTTCAAAGCAAACACAACTGCCGCAAGCTCCAAATCATGTGTCGGATAATTCTTCTCGTGATTCTTGAGCTGCCTCAAAGCATACGCTATAACTTTCCCATGTTGCATCAACACGCACCCCAAACCAATCCTGGAGGCATCACAATAAACTACAAATCCTTCCGTGCCTTCCGGCAAGGTCAATATTGGTGCCGAGGTCAACCTTGACTTCGGTTCCTGAAAACTTTTCTCACAAGCGTCGGACCATTGGAACTTAACTACTTTCTGCGTCAACTTAGTCAATGGGGAGGCGAGGGCAGAGAATCCCTCCACAAACCTCCGATAATACCCTGCTAAACCCAAGAAGCTACGAATCTCCGTCGGGGTCGTGGGTCTAGGCCAATCTTTTACTGCTGCAATCTTCTGGGGTCTACCTGAATCCCTTCACTAGAAACAACATGACCCAAAAAGGCAACGGACTCCAACCAAAACTCACATTTTGAAAATTTTGCATACAACTGGTGCTGATGAAGAGTCTGCAGAACTGCCCTGAGGTGACCGGCATGATCCTCCCGGCTCCGCGAATAAACAAGGATGTCGTCAATAAAAACAATCACGAAGGAGTCTAGAAATGGCTTGAAGACACGATTCATAAGATCCATAAAGGCTGCCGGGGCGTTGGTTAGCCCAAAAGACATGACCAAGAATTCAAAGTGACCATAGCGAGTTCTGAAAGCGGTCTTGGGAATATCCTGCTCCCTAATCTTCAATTGGTGATACCCGGACCGTAGATCAATTTTGGAGAAGAACCTTGCACCTTGCAATTGGTTGAACAAATCATCTATTCGAGGCAGAGGATACTTATTCTTGATGGTGACTTTGTTGAGATGCCGATAATCAATACACATCCGGAGCGACCCATCCTTCTTCCTAATAAAGAGAACCGGAGCACCCCACGGCGACACACTCGGCCATATGAACCCCTTTTCTAATAAATCCTTCAGCTGCTCCTTTAACTCCCTTAACCCGCTGGAGCCATTCTGTATGGTGGAATGTATATTGATTGCGTATCTGGCAATACATCAATCCCGAAATCAATCTCCCTATATGGCGGAATCCTTGGAAGCTCGTCCGGAGACACTTCGAGAAACTCATTCACGATTGGCACGGACTCGGGGGTAGACACTTCTGAGGTGGTGTCCGCCACCCGGACCAAATGATAGATACACCCCTTCTTAATCATCTTTGAAGCCTTAAGGTAGGAAATAAACCTGCCCTTCGGCACCACTTCATTCCCTTTCCACTCGATAACCGGCTCATTAGGGAACTCGAGTCTCATGACTCTCGTTCGGCAGTCAAGTTTAGCAAAGCACGAATAAAGCCAGTCCATCCCCATAATCACATCAAAATCCACCATTCCAAGCTCGATAAGATTGCCCGTGGTAACGCGACCAAATACCGTGACAACACAATTCCTATAAACTCGCGCGGCTGTAATAGAATCACCAACCGGAGTCGATATAGAGAACGGCTCATGAAGTTGTTCGGGTTCTATCCCAAAGCTTGAAGCAATGAATGGGGTGACATAAGACAAAGAGGACCCCGGATCAATAAGAGCATAACAATCAATGGCCTGAACAGACAAGATACCTGTAACCACATCTGGAGAAGCCTCTGCATTCTGACGACCACTCAAAGCATAGAACCGGCTGGGTCCACCTCTACCACGAGCTCCACCCCTAACTGTATCACGGCCTGCTGGGGCTGGAGGATGTACAGATGATGTGGCGACTGAAGAACCGGACGACTGAGCAGATCCCCTACCCATGTCCTGACTGGGCACACGACAATCTCGCTGAATATGACCTCTCACCCCGCATCTGAAACACACCGAGATATCCAAGTAGCAAGTCTCTGTATGAAATCTCCCACACTTGGGGCATGGAGCCCTCCCCTGCTGCTGTGATCTCCCTCCAGAACGACCGGACTGATGGGGTCTCCTACTGTCTGAACCTGGTCTCATGCGGTTGCTCTGCTGATAACTGTGCAGAGATGGTGGTGCGCTCGCTGAGGACTGAGCATATGACTGGGACGGCCCTGATGACCCTCTTCCCTGAGCTGATCTCCCTGAGTGACCCGCTGATCGGGCCCTGCTGCTACTCTCCCTTTCCACCCGAATCTTCAACTTCCTAGCCTCTGTGGCCTGAGCGAATCCCACAATCTTTCCATAGTTCATATCCGAGTGTAAGGCCGATGTAGCAGCCTCATTTACTACCAAGGGACTAAGGCCCTGAACAAATCGCGGAACTCTAGCTGCCATGGTCGACACTAACTGTGGAGCATACTTGGACAATCTCACGAACTCCATGTGGTACTCCCAAAAACTCATACTGCCCTGCTTGAGGGTCTCAAACTCCGTGGCACGGGCTGCTATTGTCTCAGCAGGCAAGAACTGGTCCATGAATGCATCTACAAACTCATCCCATCTGGCTGGAGGTCCTCCCTCCCCACGGGAGTCCTCCCACATCTCGAACCATGAATACGCTGCTCCCCTCAACCTGTATGATGCCAATTCAACTCCCTCCGTCTCTGAAGCTTTCATCACTCGGAGGGTCTTATACATTTCATCAAAAAATTCCTGCGGATCGGCCTCTGGGTCTGTGCTTGAGAACTCTGGAGGGGCTAACCGCAAAACTGGTCAACTCTGAAGCTGGTAGAATCTCCCTGTCCGCTAGAGGATGTAGGAGCATCCTGAGATCTCTGGGCCTGAGCGGCCACTAACTGGGTCAACATGCGGATGGCTCCCCTAAGGTCCACATCAAAAACCTCGGGACCAGGAGCTGGAATGGCGCCAGATTCAGGAATATCGGCGGGAGGGATGGTGGCACCCTCCGCCGCTGCAGGATCAGGACATGCTGGCTGGGACAGACGGGCCTGGTAGGTTCAAGGCTAGGGAGTCACTCTCACCCACGGCATCAGGTACATGATTCATAGCCTCTCTCGGGGTGGCATTGGCCCCAAGGCCGAGTCTAGCTCTCTTCTTAGGTGCCATTACTGAAAAAGTTCAGAACAGTGCACGAGTTAGATATAGATACTTTCACATTTCACTTCACCGCACGATACAGAATAACAAGGAAGTGGGAAATTTCCTAAATGTCCATGCAGCCCCCCACTTATAGGTGTGGTCGACTTCACACCGATAAGTAGGGCTCTACTAGACACGGCTCCGAGACATCCTAGGACTCCTTATAACCTTAGGCTCTGATACCAAGTTTGTCAAACCCCAAATTTGAGGGACATGACCGGCGCCCGACCGGGTAGCCCCAGCCAAGCGAACCTGGATGCCTTTCCTAACCTACATGTTACCCCACATTTTCCTTACTCAATTATTCAAAGAATTTGCCAAATAATTAATTAAGAACACTTTTTAATTTACAAAACACATACATACTTACATAATAGTAATGAAATCACCAACTCGTTACCAATGTATGAAAACACGGATCTACACAAGTTTCTAACCCACATCTACTGTCTACGGAGCCTTTAAAAGTATAATAGGATAATATAGTATTTTCCGGTAACAAGGCTCCGGCTATACCTTACACAAAATCAAAAATAAGACTCCGAAAACAAGCGGCCTGAGCCACGCAGGGCTCCGAGAGGAAAGGGGCTCACCAAAAAGCTGATGGAGGACGAAGGAGAGCTACGATCGGTGGACTGGAGTACCTGCTACGGATCCACCTACAATCATAACACGAATGTAGCGCCCCCGGCAAAAGGGACGTCATTACATTTGAATTGTACTGGTATGTATGAACAAACTTTGCTCCAAGTAAACTCGAACCATAAGCAAGTAAGTAGCAGTAATAAAAAGAGACAATCAAATCCACAAGGAAGGAACAATTAAGCCGACAGGTATACAATCTCTCCTCCATAATCAAGCATGTAATTGAAATGGAAATAACAATCAAATCCACAAAGAAAGAGCAATCAAACCAACAAGTTTACAATCTCTCCTATTTCCCCTTCCACATTTCCACATCAATAATTTCACAAATTGTTCATAGTTCATTTCAATAGCGATTTCGATCGCTTTCCAACCTTATTACCTCGGCCACTCTTATTACCTCGACCACCCTTATCACCACAACCCACACCTTATTTCTTTGTGTTGCGGTGCGCAACCCAATCCCACCGAACAATCACAATTCACAAACAACACAACAACAACAACAATTCACAGAGAACAACAACAACAATCCTCAAGAAACAACAACAACAACTTACAAAGAACAACAACAACAATTTACATGAACTTCCATAGCCATCAATACCATTTCCATTTATTCCACTACTCATATGCATTGATAGGTCACGACGATAATTTCCCACGACAACCACATATACTACTACCACGGTTAGTCCGAGCACATCAATTCCCATTTCCTTCCATTACTTGTTTCACAGTTCTTACCACATAGCACATTCACAATCGCAAACTTGGTTTATTTCTGATTAATTGCATCAATATGGCGAAGGCACAACCACAATCACTCAACCGTACCAATCACATGAATTTCACAAACAAATCACGTAGAAATCACATACCAAGCACACAAACACCCAAACAAGGCGATTTTACAAGTTCAAAGTTAGCCATACATACCTGGAGCCGAGTTCCCTTTCAACCTCTATTTCCAATTCACCAAATGGTCCAGCAACGTCAATCTAGTGCACAAGTTAACGCGTATGGCTTAGAAAAGAAGTTCACAATTTCTACTCAAATTTATTTAGGTTACCAACCCATCTTTGCACTATCTTTTACTCCTACCCAATTACTCTCACTAGGTTTTAGGTTATAGAATCACATGCATGTATGAGTTCAACCACTATTTTCAAAGACCAAAGCATGAGACTCCCGCCCTCCCTTAGCTTAAACCAGAATTTTAGTGAAAAGGGTTAGGGATGTTACCTGCAAGAAAAGGGGGATGAAGATAAGCTTGAAATTTCCCGGCCGGAATGGTTTTGAAGAATCAAATTTTGGAGAAGATGACTTTCTCTCTCAAGACCCTCTCTTCCTCTCTCTTGTTTTGTGCAGAAGATCGTTAATAATGAGGGGCTGGGGGTGTTTTATTAAAAAGGGGGTCGGGTATAATGTTTAGAAAATAGATGCCCGAGCAAGATCTGCGGTCGCATTCTGCGATCGCAGAACTGAAATGCGGTCCGCAGATTGGACCGTATAATTGACCCCAAAACTCTGATGATTCTGTTTGGGTCTGCGACAGGAATGCGGTCCGCATTCCTGTTATGCGGTCGCATTGTGCACCGCAGAATTGACCTTCACAAATCCTTGAGGAACTTATGCGACGATTATGCGGTGCGCATATTGGTTATGCGATCGCATAATAGACCGCATTTCAACATTAATTTTGATAACACTTCTGTTCCACTCTGCGGTAGAAATGCGATCCGCATATCAATTATGCGGTCGCATTTTGGACCGCATCTTGATCTCAAGTTTAACCAAACCACAGCTTCACTATGCGGTAGGAATGCGGTCCGCATACCAGATCTGCGACCGCATTCTTGACCGCATAATTGAATTTTTCTGGGAAATTGATCTTTTGATGTTTTTCAAGCTTAGGTCAATACCAAGGGTCCGAACCGCGGTGAGCTTGCTCGCCGCGAAGAATTCTACGCATTCCCAACACATATTCGGAGTTGACACCACAAGATACTAGGTTTTGAGCCAAATTTTTTACGGGGCCTCACATCCTCCCCCACTTAAAATCATTCGTCCCCGAATGAGGACCTATTTAAAACTTTTCAGTATTTCAAAGGCCAGTTGGTTTTGAAAACATGTTATGCAGATTCCTACACCTTTCACTATTTCCCAAAATTTTAGAAAAATTTTGCCAGAGTTTCCTTTGTAATTTGGATATCTCCACTTGACAGAGGGCCCCCGAAACACAAATTCCAAACACCATAACAGAATTACAGCCATTCCTACAACTATCATATAATTTCCTACCTTAAAAATTGCACACATTTGATCACTTGATACATTTTGCTTATGAATCAGTTATCAATGAGTTTCACATAATTTAGCCATTTCAACACATTACAAGCATACAAGTAATTCATTACCAACTTATACAACCACTACTTGATTACTTAACACAAGAGTCTTTATAAGGCTTTCATTCACCAAAGAAATGTTCACATGACTTGAAACAATCCCTACACCTATAAGTCTTGCACAACTAGAGGGACTTCACTAGCATTTAAGAAGGAATCAACTTGGACACAATGGTAGTTGTTTTAGAGATAGAAGGGTCACATAATTTCTTCTAGACTTGATCAAATAGATGGGGATATTTCTCTTTCATTTCTTTCTCCGCTTCCCATGTAGCTTCCTCAACTTGTTGACTTCGCCACAACACCTTAACTGAGGCAACTTCCTTATTTCTCAACTTACGGACTTGTCTATCAAGAATGGCAACCGGAACTTCTTCATACGACAGCTCTTCATTAACCTCGATAGTCTCGACTGGCCCGATGGTGGATGGATCTCCAACCACTTTCTTCAACATGGACACATGGAACACCGGATGCACTAATGACATTTCGGGAGGCAATTCCAACCTATAGGCCACCTGCCCTACCCTTTGAACGATCCGGTACGGCCCGACGTACCTAGGATTCAACTTTCCTTTCTTCCCGAATCGCATGACTTCCTTCATAGGAGATACCCTCAAGAACACCCAATCATCAACTTGAAATTCCAATTCTCTTCGACGAACGTCCGCATAGGATTTCTGGCGACTCTGGGCAGTTTTCATCCTTTCCTGGTTGAATTTAACTTTCTCCACAGCCTGGTGCACAAGATCCGGTCTTATTAATTCTTCTTCACCCTCTTCAAACCATCCGATCGGAGACCTGCACCTCCTTCCGTACAATGCTTCAAATGGGGCCATTTGAATGCTAGCGTGAAAGCTGTTATTGTAAGCAAATTCTATAGGTGGCAGGTGATCATCCCAATTACCTTTGAAATCTAAGACACAAGCCCGCAACATATCTTCAAGCGTCTGAATAGTCCGCTCCGCTTGACCAACAGTCTGTTGATGGAAAGTTGTGCTGAGATTCACCTGAGTACCCAAACCTTGCTGAAACTTCTTCCAAAAATTAGCTGTGAACTGGGCCCCTCGATCCGAGATAATAGAAAGCGGAGTGCCAAGAAGCCTTACTATCTCCTTGATATACAACTTAGCGTATTGTTCTACAGTATCAGTGGACTTGACTGGCAAGAAGTGAGCTGATTTGGTGAGTCGATCCACTATTACCCAAATTGAGTCGAACTTGCGCTGAGTGCGAGGTAATCCTACCACGAAATCCATGTTGATCATCTCCCATTTCCACATTGGTATTTCCATAAGCTGAGTTAGCCCACCGGGCCGCTGATGCTCAGCCTTCACTTGCTGACAATTCGGAGTTGACACCACAAGATACTAGGTTTTGAGCCAAAAAATTTTCGGGGCCTCACAGCGTTGCTATAGGATTTGACACGCACGAGTGAAATGTGATGTGAAGCATGATTTATGCAGTAGTTAATAACATGTAGTCAAGTATTTGCACGTAGAAAAATAAATGCGGTATTTAAATAATTGAAAGACAGTTACGGAAGAAGAAAACAAAGAGACACGTCTGTTTCGGGGAAATAAAGAAGTCATTGATGCTTAAAACTAAACAGTTAAACTCAAATAAGGGGAAAGGGTACGTGGGATGGATCATGCTTGGACTAATTCATAAAAAAATATGTTCGTTATGGTAAGAGCCTAAATAACTCCAGCAGAGTCGCCATGCTGTCACGCCCCTTTTTCTCCTCCTCGCGGAGAACGTCCGGGTTTCGACATTTGGGGGGGGGGGGGGGTAATAACTCATTTCCTTTTGGGAATTTGGGTATTTGAAGTGTCGTCACCTAACGGATTATGGTGCGTTAGGGCACCTAGAGCGATTAATTATTAGACTAGTTTGCATTACCAGAGATTTAGGGTAAGGGCTCGAAATAACCTTGAGGGGAAGGTGTTAGGCACCCCTCTCGGTCCACAATGGTGGGTCCCGGCCGAACTTATACTTATGAATTAGTCCTTTAACAAATAAGTAGTTGAAACACACAATTGCAAATAAAGCATGTTGGACATTGTATGACTTAAACAATAAGACAAAGAATTTGAACAAGGTGTGTACATAAAAAAGGGTAAAGTTTTAGACAAAGGGAATTTGGGAAGGAGGAGTCCTAGGTTGGTTAGCCTACAAGATTACCCCACGCAATGCCCAGCAAACACTCTTCAATGAGGGGCTACACGTGACATTAGCGTGCAGTCATCATATGCATATCTATCCTTCCCACCCCTTAGCGGTTATTAAGCGAATGTTATTTAGCGATCTCTATGTATGCTGTTACCCATCCCTTCTTAATGGTCCTGGAGGAAATTAGGACCTTTACCTATAGGCAGTTCTAGACAGACCCCTAAGGTTTAAAGGAGAAAATACTAAGGTGACAAGCAAGAACACATAGGACTCTAGCAAATAAAAATAGGAAGGAGCAAATAAGAGGCTCAGGTTTACCTCCGCAGATAATTCATTCAAACAACACGCCTCAAACATAAGCAAGGGTAGTATTATTAAACAACATCCTAAGACATGATGTCTAGGTGAGTATCAGAACACAAGAGACATGCAGATTTTTTTTTTAACTTAGAAGCAGGGGCCTAATCAGTTTGCCTACTGATTTTAAGCCTGTTAACCATTAAGCAGTAAACACAAAGAGGCAGCTTCCAGTTTTATAAGAAATTTAATTATCTAAGGCTTGCCTAGGTGTGGGATAATGCGCAATTGTTACCACAACTATTAAAACAGGGTAGGAGATATTTTACCTAAGGCATGTTGTTTTAAGTTTTACAAGATACAGAATTATTACCAGTTTTGCATAAACAGGATAATTAGACGTGAGACTGTTTTATATCCTTTTTCATGCATCAGTAGTTTAACTAGGTGTGACTGAGCGAGTATGAACGAGAGCCTAAACATGGTATCTAATATGCACATATAAGGTTCAGCATCACACATATAACAAAGAACCAAGACAGGTTTAGCACCACAAGCCTTCACACAGGGGTAAATGGGAATTGGGGACAGGTAAAGCGCATAATGGTAACCACATAGCAGGCATAAGTCGTTGGGATTGGTACAGATATGCTCAGAAACACTGGTTAGACATTGTCACAGAATCACTAATGCTTAAGGGGTTCAATATAGGATCAACATAAATTAAAATCAATCCATGAATCATACAAGTTTTGGAGTGCAGACTACTTTACAGGGAGATTCATACCAGAAACCAAATAGAGCAAGATCACATGGAGACAGACTATATAGAGGGGGGTAACATGTACATACTGATCCTAAGGAAGGGGAGTACATAACATGCTAATAATGTAAACATATCAACTACAAGTTTCACATCAAAACCATAAGTAAAAGCAGACTAGAAACATGATGAATTGAAGTAATAAAAGGACCATATTGTTTTTGGAACTTGAATTGAAATCAGAACATACCAGTAAAGAAGGTAGTAAACACAAAGTGAGGAGCAAAAGAGTAGAGTAATACCCTTTGGCTTGCAGCCGGCTGACTTAGAACAATAGCAAGTAACCAAAGAAAAGAGAGCAGAAGAGTGTTTTTGTGTGAGAGAGAGTTTTTGACTCAGTCTGCTTGTGTCTGTGCTAATGAAAGAGCAAGGTACTTATTGTTTGAAAACAGGTAGAAAATAAGGCAAGAATCATAGTTCAGCAGTAATTATGGAACTATGTACTAATTAGAATCAAATCAGTACCAGTACTTCCTTTAATTAAGGAGTTAAATTTAAACGGTAACAGGCAAATACTAAATAAGGAAGGAAATCACATAAGGTTGAATATAACAAGGTTGAATATAACAAATAAGGAAATATTTTCAGCATAGTACAAGTACACAACATGTAATAGAGACTAGGTTCAGCAGATTCTAATCAAGGCAAATACTTAAGAATCAGTTGACAGCATGCTCGAACATAAATTAAGGTAAGAAAATATCTTAAAGGTTAAAATCAGTAGAGAATATCACAAGAAACCAGTGAAGGATCAGTCACAGAGATTCAAAGATTCAAAAATAGCAAATAGTACTGACTTAGGAGAAATTGACACAGATTTATGAGAACAAGCGGAATAAACACATATTAGGCAGGAATCAGAAACTCTAATAAGCCAAATAGGGTAAAATCACACAAAATTAGGGATTCACATAGAGCATAGCATGAATTAATAGAATAAACATGACATAGGCGCAAGAAGTAAAAATCAAAGACACTGATGAACAAAAATAGGGTAAAACCACAGAGAATCATAAGGCTCATGAGAAACAAGCACGTATACAGATTAAGCAAACATATTATCACAAAACAGACCCAGAATCCAGGATTAAAACCAACAAACTTAGGGTTTTCGACATAATAACTCAGATAAAAAGAGAAAGCTCAAATAAACGTTTAAGCATAGTGAAAATCATAGATTAATACTAAAATCATAAGGAAAAGCCATTTTGATAAGGGGTTAAGAAACCCTGGTTTGAAGATGAAGAGTCGTTTTAGAAAAATCGGAAAATCTTTAAGAAAAACAATAAAATAACTCGGAATATACCCAGATCTATTACAGATCTAAGAAATCAAGAGCTAATAGTTAAGGTTTGAGAGAGATAACCCAAAGAGAAAAAGGATCAGCCTAGAAACCACAGCATGTCTTGCATTTTTAATTCATCCTAATGTATGTTAATATCCTCACTATCAACTATAAACTTGCTCCCCTGTTAATATGTCTCTCAGCATGTCTTTGGTTTGCATGATTCTGTAGCCTTAGTGATTATCTGGGACCTCTGGAGTAGTTATATTAATTTATGTCTCCTTACCATGTCAGATACTGTTTTGCTTCATGATGTAGGTTAACATGTCTGTCTTTTAATATTGTGATGGATACTTAGCATAGTTTGGACCCTTAAGCTTTAAACCTTCCAAGTTAGTGCCCTACTTAGACTTGTTTGGTATTATGCACCTTTGTATGTTAACCTTGTAATCTCAGGGAACTTGATCTCCTCTAACTCTCAATGTTCTTTCTCCTAATGTGTTGCTCCTTGCTAAGTGTTGAACCTGTAATATTCATCTGCCTCTAAGTCTTGCTGACCTTCTTAACTAACATGTTCTGTGTTCTTAACCTTGCTATGTCTGCTTTCTAAAAATACAAGTGTATCTCTTCAAAATTCTATCCCTCCTCAATCATTGTTCTCTCACTCTCATTTGTTACCTATACTATTCTGAAACAATCACTCTTGGGCGGATGAAAGCCAAGGCCACCAAGACTCTCACCATTGACCTCCCTAGTGTGAGCAGTGCTCGGGGTCCATTTGAGACCCTTGTGAAGTCTGACACACTAGGATTTGAGGTTCTTGGCCACTTTCCTTACTACTGAGACTTGAGCTATCTCAGACACTCCGTTCTTCCCTCATTCTATCTACTGAATATGCAAACTGGTTTATTTAAAGTGATTTCTGTATAATTCAATGTTTGGTCATGTGGTCAATCTGTGGCTATTTCGTTTTGGCTTGGGTTCCTCTATAGTTTATGGGCTGTGTTGATGAGTATGGTTCCCTGTCGGGATCTGGGTATGCTATTTGTGAAAGAAGAGTTTGTTGAAGGCCCAACCGATATTGGGTAGCTTCTTTGGGCCTGCTATTGGCCTAATATGATTTCTTGTGTAATATTTGTATTTATATATACCATTGAATTTGTAATAACTTTGTAATAAGCAATTGGGGTATTAGTGAAATTGGGGAAACATGTATATTCCAATGTTTGCATGAAAGGGTTGGAACATGTCTATACGATTCATATAATCTACTATCCTGCTATATATGCTATTCAATTTCTATAAACGCTGGTAGAAATCATGTCATTAGGAGAATCACACACTCACACTACTCGTCTTCTATCAAAGCATGAATTTGAATGCTTCATTTATTCCTATGTCTACTGCTAGACAACATGCCTATAGGAAAAAATGTCAATAACTTTCTTCCATTTGTATAACTATAGTATATTCACTAGAAATCATGCCTATATGTCTTAATTAGTTAATTTGCTATCATTATCATACTACTCACCTAGAAAACATGTCTATAGAGGCTAAGTATAAGAAAATCAGTTCCAATCGCCAATCTTTGGAAAGCCTGCCTATAGGGTATTACTACTCGCTCTAAAGTGTTAATGGTGAAATATTCAAACGTTGTTTTATTGCTTAGTTATGCCACTGTTAAGCATGAGTCATTCTGAGTATTCCCAACGGTCTTCACAACCCCTACTGCATAAATTACATAGAGATCATGTCTATAGGTTTAAAACCTTGTAACCTGTAATCTCAGTAATCAGCATGCAATACTCCTAAACTATGTAGTTGTTGGGAAATCATGTCTATAAGTTTAAAGTAGTGTCTTGCATCTGAAACTGCATGTACGTTTGAATCCAAGGTCACACGGAAATTGTGTCTATAGGGCTTAATGACTATTATTTGTCTCATTTCTTAAACTGCATAACGACTAATGTGAGAACCTGTTTTGTGTGCATTTGCCGTCTAAGTGTGGAGGCTAACTTGAGCCCTTAACTGCCCTTACATGAAGTCCAACTTGTTTTGTATGTCACCTAATTTTATCATTTTGAGCAGCCTAAGTAAAGTCTAGAACTAACCAAATAGAGGTTAAATGCCTCATGGACCATATGCATAGGACAAGTAGTGCACGCGTACGGTACGACTTAGAGTTGAATTAGAGCGCATTTAGGTAAACAACTTTAACATAGTAATCGAGTAGCAGGAGATGATAGTCGGTGCCCCCTGAATAATATGAGTAATTCCCTACTTTAAGGGAGTTGCGAAATATTATTTATGTCGCACAGGGTGATACTTTAGGCTAAAAAACTTAGGATCCCCCCCCCCCCCCTTCTTCTTTATACATTTAGTCATCCAATACATACCATTATAGTTATATCCTTGTAATCCTTATTTGTGTTATAACAAATTTCTTTGACCCTTACTCTCTTTGCTTATCTTGCTTAATTATAATCCACATAGTCTTAAGCTCGACCGGGACCCACAGTTGTGGACCGCAAAGAGTGCCTAGCACCTTCTCTTTTAGGTAATTTGAGCCCTTACCTGATCTTTGGTGGCATTGACTAGTTAAAACAGAGTTTTTTGCATAGAATGTGCCCTAACGCACCTTAAAAATCGTTAGGTGGTGACTCTTCTTCTTTTAGCACTCTATCTCCCAACCAAAAGAGTATTCACAATGTCGAAACCCGCTTTCGCGAGAAAACGGGGCGCGACAGCATGGCGACTCTGCTGGGGATTTTACACTTAGGCTCTTACCACAATGAACTTAGCTTATGTGGACTATTTTCATCATGCACATCCTTTTCCACCCTCCCCTTTATTTGTGTAAATTTCTTATTACATGCACAACCCTTTCCCGTTCACCTTTATTTTCTATGACTGCTCTTCATTTTGTTTAAAACTACTGTATCATGCCCCTCCTATCCCTACTCCCTTATTTTCTTATTACATTTTTGCATATATTCCACGAACTAACTTCTTCCTTTTGTCTTTCTTTTCAATGTTTTTCACGTTTTACTTTACTACTATATTTACTGTTTTTTCAAATTTGTCACGCAAATACTTGGAAACGTGTTATTATCTTTGCATAAAGCATGATCCACATCATACTCCACTCGTGCCAATTATCAACATGGTGGCGCTTGATGAGTGCGCCGCTCTTCCAAATTACTCTTTTTAATTGGAAATGCTTATTTGCGGTAGACTAGTCGATCGGCGGTGCAGTCGACAGTCCCGTGCCTTTTCCTCTCAAGTTGTCCACTTGAGAGTACTAGTCTAGGCCATTCTAGAAACTTTACTCCAATATCAAATGTATATGCATCATGTTAAACCTAGTACGGGTTGAAACGTTGTTAACGTGATAACCCGCTAAGACAAGCCTTGTCCGAAATTCGACTGGATTTCTACAATCCCATTGGACACCGCCATGTTATGTGCATTAGTTGGAGAAAATATGCCAATATGTTGATCATTGTTGTGTAAATAGTCGAATTTGGATGGGGAAAGGGCTAACCTTATTTGTTTGCAGAAAATGAAGCACGAAGTCCCCAGGTTAGGCATGGTCCAAAATATCCCACCTCTGCGACTTGATTGGTGGAAAAATCTCGCGCCTAGAGACAAGAATCATGTGAGAAAGGTAGTTGGTGACTTGCCATCTTTGCTCGATATCCGACCAAATCGGGCATTGATCGATGCCGCTACCATGTTCTGGGATGAGAAAAAGGTTGTCTTCCTCTTTGGTGACATAGAAATGACTCCTCTCCTAGAAGAAATAGGAGGTTTCACTAAGCTGCCATGGGATAGTCCAGCGTTATTAGTGCCAGACAATCGCACCCCTCACGAATTTCTAAAAATGCTAGGTTTCCAGAAAAAGATGAGTTGATTTGTTTGAAGAAATCATACATACCATTTGATTTCCTTTATGAGCGTTACGGGCACAGTAAGTCATATCGTCTTCATCATGAGGAGCTCGCCATTACTTCTTTGGGTTGGACGCACTGTCAAATTTATATGTTAATCGTCTGCTTCTTGGGGTTGTTGATATTTCCAATGAAAGGGGGAAGGATTCATACTTGCCTAGCCATGGTCGCCAGGACTTTGATGGAAGGCATCGAGGGACAAACCTATACAATCATCCCCATGATCTTAGCTGAAATGTACCGCGCTCTGGATCGGTGCAAGCAGGGAATCGGGTACTTCGAAGGTTGTAATCTGTTACTGCAAGTCTGGTTATTGGAACATTTTTAAAGGGGAGAATATCGCCAAAAAATTTTGCGACGAGCGTTGAATTACTACATAGCTTACCATCACCCCAAGAAAATGACATTTGTATACGGCTGAAATCAGAGAGCTCGATTTTGAGAACTTAACGGTAACCCGGGCTCAAGCTCGGCCAACAGAAAGTAAAGACCAGCTCTGACTAGAAAATGCATACCTCGAGGGAGCAAATCGGAGACCCGTCATGATCTACCTCGAGGGCAGTACAATTCCGACGACACTCTAGAAAGAGCGGGAATTTCCCAAGGACACGTAGATCAGGGGATAAATTATTGGATAAGATTTGTACAAAATAGTACGAATCCGTACTAGGTTGTTATACAGCTATACCAATAGAATTCTTTACCAGAATTGGAAATGTACCATATTAGGGTTTTTCCCTCCTATATAAAGGGGACCCCAATCATTTGTAAAGATCATCTCATTCACTGCAATAGAATATTCTGCTCTGCTTTTCTCGTTTACTATGCTCCACAATTGTTCTTCAGCTTTATTATTTTTACTTTATTGTTCATACTTTATTTTCTCTTAGCTCACCTCGAGGCCCCCGAGATAACCGAGCTCGAGGTCCCCATTGATCTAACAATGCTGGTTTGGTTCATCAGTTCTTCTTCCTTAAATCTAGTATTACTTATATATTAACTAGTATTGGAATTAATCACATATCTTTAATACCACAAATCACTTTTAATTGTTGCACACATTTTTTGGGCTAAACAGTTTGGTGCCCACCGTGGGGCTAAAGATAATAGTGATTATTTTAGTGCTAGTTTTCTGATAACACACGTTATTCTTCACAGTTTTTCTTGTCAAAGATTTTTTGCCTTTAGGCTATGATATGTCTAGCTCAGCAAACGCACCCGTGCATGGAAACGGCGGTCTTAGATCTCATGGAGAAAATACTGCAACAGCTGCAGGGACCGGTGTGCCACCGCTAAACCCTGGGGTAGCAAACCCTGTCGATGTTGGTTCACGCACTGCCGTGAACGTTGATTTGGACACTGATGTCGGAGGAAGTGTACGCGGAGAGGATAAACCTGACGCTTAAAGGTCACGGGCTCAAGGTGAAAGAGAAATTAGTCTACAAGTGATTTTTCAGATGTTGCAAGCACAACAAGCTGCTATCGCCCAGTTACAGAGTCAGTAAAAGACTTCGAGCGTGGCTGGGCCAGAAATGGCTCATCGTGTTGAGCCAACCCCAGAGAGATCAAGCAACAACGGCTCGGGAACTGACCCCACCGTCACAAAAATGCTCAAGGAACTCACGAAGAGGATCGAGTCAGCAGAAAAAAGGATTGAGGAAAATGACAAAAAGGTTGAAACATACAACTCGAGGGTCGACCAAATACCGGGAGCACCTCCGATTTTGAAAGGACTGGACTCGAAGAAGTTCATGCAAAAACCATTCCCCCAGAGTGCGGCTCCGAAACACATCCTAAAGAAGTTTCGGATGCTAGAAATCCCAAAATACAACGGGACCACCGATCCCAATGAGCACATCACCACATATACTTGTGGCATAAAAGGAAATGATTTGGAATACGATGAGATTGAGTCCAATTTGCTAAAAAAAGTTTGGGGAAACTCTGTCTAAAGGTGCCATGATTTGGCACAATAACTTACCCCCGAACTCTATTGATTAATTTTCCATGTTGGTAGACACATTTGTAAAGGCACATGCCGGTGCCATAAATGTCGCAACACGGAAGTTCGATGTATTCAAAATAAAGCAAAGGGAGAACGAGATGTGAGGGAATTTGTCTCCCGCGTCCAGACAGAACGAATGGAGTTACCACCGGTCTACGATGACTTGGCTGTACAAGCCTTCACTCAGGGGCTAAATGAGCGGAGTTCGATAGCTTCGAAGCAGCTGAAGCAGAACTTGATCGAGTATCCCACCGTGACTTGGGCGGATGTGCATAACAGGTACCAATCAAAAATTAGGGTGGCAGATGATCAGTTGGGAGCCCCCTTGGGCTCAGTTTATCCATGCAGGTTACTGGCAAAGGAGTCAGGAAATGAAGGCAGGGGGTCAAGGTCGAATAAGGAAAGATATCAGCCATACGTCGAGGATCGAAGGAACATTTCAAGGCGTAACATACCTCGGAACGATCAAAGAGCAGATCGAGGTCAAAGTTCCCGGGGACTCGTGAGCAAAACCGGGTTTGATAGGCACTTGGGACCGGCAGAGGCACCCCGATTGTTAGAGTACAACTTCAGCGTCGATGCCTCGGGTATCGTCTCAGCCATTAGCAAAATTAGAGATACTAGATGGCCCAAGCATATACAGACCGATCCTTCTCAGAGGAACCCCAACATGATGTGCAAGTATCATGGTACTCATGGGCATATGACCGCGGATTGCAGGCAGCTTACAGGGGAGGTAGCCCGGTTGTTCCACGAGGGGCATCTTCGTGAATTTCTCAGCAACCGACCCAAGAACCGTTTCCGAGAAAAAGATGCAAACAGGAAGAAGGAACCTGAAGAACCTCAACATGTCATTCACATGATCATCGGTGGAGTCACAGGGACCCATATTCAAACATACTAAAGTATCCATCACCAGGGAGAAACGGACTCGGGACTACATGCCCGAGGACACCCTCATATTCAGCGAGGAAGACATCGAGGCCTTATCTCAGCCTCACAACGATGCACTGGTAATTTCTATCCTTTTAAATAATTTTCAAGTTAAACGTGTTCTCGTGGATCCAGGTAGTTCGGCAAATATAATCAGGTCGAGGGTCGTGGACTAGCTCGTTTTGCTCGATCAAATCATACCTGCATCTCGAGTCTTGAATGGCTTCAACATGGCGAGTGAAACGACGAAGCGAGAAATCATCCTCCCAGTCAGCGTGGCCGGAACAACACATGAAGCCAAATTTCATGTCATCGAAGGTGACATGAGGTATAATGCTTTGCCCGGAAGGCCGTGGATCCATAGCATGAGGGCGGTGCCATCGAGCCTTCATCGAACGATGAAGTTCCCAACAAAGGATGGCATGAAAAGAGCAGCATGCAGCTAAGGAGATGTTTGCAGTACACGACTTGGCACCGGTATTGACACCATCCACATCAGAAAAGTCAAAAGACAAATAGGTGGCCAAATAGCAATCACAGCCCAAACCATCGGTTGAGCCCGAGGGATAGGTGATCGATGAAAAGGTGGTCGAGGAAGAAGAAGAAGATTTCCTCATCTCCCGAGCCTTCTCTGCCCCCGAGGAATCAGATGCGACGAAGTCCACGGTCGAAGAACTCGAGCAGGCCGTGTTGATTGAGCATCTTCTAGAATGAAAGATATGACAGGGATCCCGCCGGAGATAACTACCCATCGACTAAGTGTCGATCCCAGATTTAATCTGTTGAAGCAAAGGAGGAGACCTCAGTCCGAGGTAAAGCATGCATTCATCAAAGAAGAGGTAACCAAACTTCTCAAGATAGGATCCATTAGGGAAGTAAAATATCCCGAATGGCTAGCTAACGTTGTGGTAGTCCCTAAAAAGGGGAATAAACTTAGAATGTGTGTAGACTACAAATATTTGAACAAAGCATGCCCTAAAGATTCTATCCTATTGCCCAACTTCGATCGTTTAATCGATGCTACGGCCGGCCACGAGATCCTTACTTTTCTCGATGCCTACTCCGGGTACAACCAAATTCAAATGAACCTGGAGAACCAGGTAAAGACTTCGTTCATCATGAAGTATGGTACGTATTGTTATAATGTAATGCCTATAGGGCAAAAAAAATAAAGGAGCCGCATATCAACGCCTAGTTAATAACATGTTCGAACATCAAATAGGAAAATCCATGGAAGTTTATATTGATGACATGCTAGTTAAGCCCCTGCGCATAGAGGACCATTTGACCCATTTGCAGGTGACGTTCGATATCCTAAGAAAGTACAACATGAAGCTCAACTCCGAGAATTGCGCTTTTGGAATCGGCTCGAATAGGGGTATCGAGATCAACCCCGATTAAATCAATGCCATCGAGAAAAGTCACTCTCAACACTCGGTACCCAAACGAAGGGAAAGTAGGCCCTAATTGGGAAGGACCATACCGAGTCCTCGGAGTCGTAGGGAAAGGAAAGGATCCTACAAACTCAGTACAGTGGAAGGCGAGCAACTACCAAACAATTGGAATGTATCGTTTCTGAAATGCTATTACTGCCGAGGTATGACCTTCTCCCCTTTTCCATTTGTATTCAAATCTAACTCCGTGCAGATGTTCGATTGGAAACATCGAGGCACCTTCCATCGCGAAGACCATGGGTTTAAATCATGCATTGCACTCTTTTTCCCTTAGATCGAGTTTTATCCCAAATGGGTTTTACCGGCAAGGTTTTTAACGAGGCAACACCTATATACTACCTAAGGAATATTCAACAAGTATTGAAGGCTTCTTTTCAATCAACCTCGAACACTGGGGGCACCACCCTCGGAGGACGCATTCTCGAACAAAGCGTTTCATGACAAGGAGGGCCTCGAATAGGGGAATGTTGTAATGGGCCAAACGGTCAAATGAACCGTATCCGTGTAGAATAGTCGAGCCCCCAGTGGCAACACATGTACACATGTGTCAATTATTTGAAGAAGCATTCTTATTATATCAAAACACTTTGTGCCTCAAAGAAGTCTACTATTTTCACATTTAACAGCTCAAGGGCCAAAACCCCGAATGCACCTGAATACTCGGGGACCATCATCGTCAATCGACACATCGAGTCATCGAACACTCGAACTTATAAGACTTCAAAGAGGCACACTCGAACTTATAAGACCTCAAAGAGGCACACTTGAGCTCACAAGACCTCAAAGAGGCATCCTCTTGATATTAAGGCAAAGGCCATCACACTCGGGGACTAAAGGCTATGGCCATATGAAAGACTACTATCATATGAAAAGGCTATGGCGGAAATAATGCGGCTCGGAGACGTCCGACTTCCGCCATAAAACTAAAAGGCCTTCATATACTTTGAAAAACCCGGTTAAATCAGGCTACCCTCGGCAAAAGCAAATTATAAGGGGCTTCGATATAATCAACCCTCGAATAATGCAAAGGCTTCGATGACACCAGCCTTCGAAAAAACCTCAAGAGGTATTCGATTAACGTTGCATATCAAAATGATGCAACCTTCGGGCCCGAGTTTAATGAGAACGAGGTCTTGGCCCCTATTTTCTTAACCTCCATCTTTTGTGGCCCCGCGTTTCTTAAAGTAAGAAACGATTTGGACCTCGATTTTCCTGATCCTTTTAGGATGGCGTCATACCCGTGACATGGGCGCTTGAAGTGACAAGAAGTGTCAAGTCAACGCTATTCCCCAGAACATCAGATGCGTACCAGTGTTGGTCGGCCTCTTGCGCCGGCAAAATCGTCACCGCCTTTCTATAAAACTAGGCTATCCGATTTGAACAAAGACTGTGTTCATTTACCATTTTTACTTTGGTTATTTCCCCTCTTTATTTTTTCATCTAATCATCTGCTTCCATGATTTAAAAATTGGGAACTCCTGCTCACATGGCAGCAACTTTAGCAGTTACGCCAAGGCTTTTCTTTTCGAAGCTTCGACTCGAAGCAACGAAAAAGGGGCGCAAAACCCTTCCCGTATCTGGAGATATGCGACCTTTTCTCTGTTGCTCATCTCTCGTAACTTCAACCTTATGTGGCACTTCATTCCTTTTGCTTTCCATGGAGTCAGGTGGTACTATCATCTTCTAACTTTTGCATCCCGCACCGGTATAATGTCTCAGGGAGTGGCTTTAGAATAGTTGTGCTGACAAGACCCATACTTACCAGGCCATGGTTTTCTCTGCTTGTTAAAAGCTTTTGCTTTTTGATAGGCTATAGCATTTTCTTCATCTATTGCTGTCTCGGAGGAGGTTCCCGAAGGCGCCGCTCTCGAGGATGTGGCCCTAAAAGTAGATTAGGTTCTTGGCTTTGTTTTTGCTTCCTCGTTCTTGTGTAAGGAGCCTTCGTGGGCATTGTAAATATATTTTGTAACTATCTCATGGAAATACAAAAGGATTTTAACTTTTTATCGCCTTTTGCTTGTGTTGAATCTTGTTCATATTTTTTGAAAATTCAATTTCATAATTTAAATGACCGGTTCGAGTTCTGGTTTGGGTCATGACAGCCCTTGGGTTTCTAACTGATCAACGTAATACTCCTTGAGGCCTTCGTTAGCCCTTGAGCTAAGCTTAAATTAATGTGAGTAGGAATTCTTGGGTCCGAGTTGAGTGAGAGCAAGGTCTCGAGTCTGACATAAAGTTGTCCCTTAGACTTCGTGGATAGTCCCTGAGCGTGGATTTTCTCGAGCGAGGGTAGCCCTTGGGCTTAGTTGTCGAGTGAGAACTTGCTCGAACTCGAAATAAAGTTATCCCTTGGGCTTCGTGGACAGTCCCCAAGTAAGAATTTTCTCCCACTCGGGTAGCCCTTGGGCTTGGTGATCGAGTGAGTACTTGCTCGAACTCGAAATAAAGTTCGCCCTTAGGCTTTGTGGATAGTCCCCAAGTGAGAATTTTCTCAAACTCGGGTAGCCCTTGGGCTTGGTGTTCGAGTGAGTACTTGCTGGAACTCAAAATAAAGTTAGCCCTTAGGCTTCATCGATTGTCCCCGAGTGAGAATTTTTTCGAACTCGGGTAGCCCTTGGGCTTGGTGGTTGAGTGAGTACTTGCTCGAGCTCGAAATAAAGTTAGCCCTTAGGCTTTTTAGATTGGACCTTAGGCTCTTATACATCGGCCCTTAGGCTCTTTAAGCTGGGGCGATTCGGCCTCCAAAATGGCTATAATTTTTCCCTCTTTTCGGCTAAAAGACTTGGTGAAAATTTTGTATGCCTTGGCATGTGCTTTTTGTACCCGTTTGGGTTTTTAAAAGGTTCTATTGATTGGAACCTCATTTGTAAATGGGCAGGGTTTACACACCTGAGCACTTGGGAGGAACAAGCAAGGAAGCTGCATTTAAGCCGCCTGTCATTGAGACTGGCTCTGACGACCTTTGGAGCAAAGTTCAAGCGAGAGAATACTCTGTGATTGATCATTTGAACAAAACTCCCGCTTAGATATCCATCTTATCATTGCTGCAAAACTCCAAGACACACAGGAATGCCTTTATGAAAGTGTTGAGTGAAGCATATGTACCCACCAACATCACTAGTGGGGAACTGGCCTACATGGTCGGGGCAGGTATTGGAAAGCCACAAAATCACCTTTAATGAAGACGAGATGCCACCAAAAGGAATAAGTCACAACAGGGCAGTACATATCACAGTGCAATTTGAGGATAAGTTCATCGCCAGGGTCCTGATAGATAGGGGTTCAAGTCTCAATATATATCCACTAACTACTCTGAAGAGGTTGGTTAAAGGATTGCACGAGATACGAGTAGGAAGTATGAATGTGAAGACATTCGATGGATCTCAAAAAGCCAACCTGGTTTAATGGGCCCAACCTGGTTTGATGTTGAGTTTCAGCTGCGGGATATATATGCTACCTATAATCTATTGTTGGGATAACCCTAGATACATGCCGCTAGGGCAGTAGCTTCTCTACATCGGGCTGTGAAGTTTGGATGGAACCATCAGGAGGTGATAATCCATGGGGATGGAAGTAATCCCAATTATACCAGTTAGACTATTCTAGTCATCGAGAATAGGAAGAAGTTAGGTGGAGAAACCCCAGTTAGACTATTCTAGTCATCGAGAATAGGAAGAAGTTAGGTGGAGAAACATACCATTGCATTGAGTGCATCAACGTTATTGAAAAGGACAAATGGTGGAGCAACAAAATATAACGCGTACTGCTATGGACAGGGTACGAACCTGGTAATGGTCTTGGTAGGAATCTCGAGGGGATCAACAGCCAAAGCGTAATGGTACAACTTTCGGGCTTGGGTATGAATATACTTGGCACCAATACTAGAATTGGTTGCCTCCATGGCGTGGTCCTTATTATCCGCTGGAACAACCGGTACAACATTTGCACCAGACATTTCATCAAGGTGACATGATGTGGGTGTCTAAGGAAGACAAAGTGTTAGCTGGCTCTGAGGAAGCTGTTTCTGGATGATGAAGACATGGATTGCAGTGCGATAGTTGAGCAGGAGGAGGAAGACCTTACCATTCAGATCGTGGGAGAAATAGTTGTTCTTAAGAATGGGATTGCTGAACCATCCCGGGCCCATCGAGTTCCTGGGTAGCCACAATTAGCATCAATTTATGTTTTTAAAAGCAGTTTTAAGCATTTAAGACATTCTCAGTATTTTGTTTTTAAAGAATTGCTCGAGTCATCGAGCCGTACTTGTTTTGATGTTTTCAAGATTTATTTAATGCATTGCTATTTTAGTATTTATTATTATCCTTTACATTTTCTCTCTACAACATTATTATTACTTATCCTAATGAACCAACAACTGTGACATGTAATGAAATAACGCAACATAAGGATAGTGATTCAGAGGAAATAGAAGAAAAAGATATAATACCTGAGGAAATTGTCAGAGAAGTGGAAAGTTTTGAGAACAAGCCCAATTCTAATCTAGATGAAACCTAGATAGTCAATTTGGGAGACTTTGAAACAGTCAAAGAAACTCACATAAGCATTCACCTGTCACCATTAGAGAAAAAAGAGTACAACCATTTCCTGAAAGAGTATGAAGATATTTTTGCATGGTCTTATGATGAGATGACCGGTTTGGGCACGTCTATAGTGTCTCATAAACTACCTACCAATCTGATGTGTCCGCCAGTAAAGCAAAACTCAAAAAGTTCAAGCCGGATATGAGTCTGAAATAAAAGAGGAAGTCACCAAGCCGATCAAAGCTAAGGTTCCCAGAGTGGTTGAATATCCTACTTGGTTGGCTAACATCGTGCCAGATCCAAAGAAGGATGGGAAGGTTAGAGTATGTGTCGACTATCAGAATTTAAACAGAGCAAGTCCCAAATATGATTTCCCGCTACCAAATATACACATACTAATCGACAATTGTGCCAAACATGAACTCCAATCCTTTGTAGATTTCTTCGCGAGATATCATCAGATCTGGATGGATGAAGAAGATGTTGAGAAGACAGTCTTTATTACACCATGGGGAGTGTATTGCTATAAAATGATGTTGTTTGGTCTGAAGAATGCTGAGGCCACTTATATGAGAGCCATGACAACCATTTTCCACGACATGATACATAAGGAGATAGAAGTATATGTGGATGACGTCATCATCAAATCCAAGAATGGTACAGATCATATAGCGGACTTGAGAAAGTTCTTTGATCGGCTTCGAAGGTATAATCTGAAACTGAATCTTTTACAGTCATTACTCACCTCAATATAGGACTACGATGTGCATATCCGGGGTTTCAAACCCTAAGAACATCATTTACAGTCATTACTCACCTCGAACCGGTCAAATCTCTAGCTCACGATGCCTTTGCCCCTCGAATCGGCCTCCACTAGCATCGAATCTATCCAAAATCAGAACGAGGACGTCAAAATAGGCTAAGGGAACCAAGCCCAAGCGAAAACAATCAATAATAGACATAAATCTCAAAATTACCAAAACCCGACCATCGGGCCCACGTCTCAGAATTCTATAATTTTTATATTAATAGATTCCTTATCTCCCCATGAGTTCATACATATCAAAAGTTCTGAAATCCGACCTCAAATGGTCCATCAAATCCTCAATCAAAGGTCTCCAATACTAAGCCCAAGTTTTCCCCAATTTTATCCCTTAATTTCTATAATTTCTAACTCAAATCCGTGAAATAATAGCATAGGAACGAGTTTTAAGTCTAAATTCCTTACCTCAATGACATTCCCTTAAATCCCTCTTCCAAATCTCCCAAAAAGCTCCAAAGCCGAAGTAGAAATGGTGAAAAATAGCTAAAAATTGCGAAGGCCACTATTTATACTTTCTGCTCAAACATTTTCGCATCTCCGGCCCAATATCCGCTTCTGCGGTACCGCATTTGCGGTTCTTCCTCCGCTTCTGCCGAAATCACTTAACTCCCCTTAGTCTGCATCTGCAGTACCATACCCGCATCTGCGACATCGCAGATGCGATCATCTTAGCCGCTTCTACGGTCACTGCTCATCAAGCCCCTTTTTGCTTCTGCGGCTAATCGCCCGCACCTGCGGCGTCGCACCTGCAGTCCCCAATCCACAGGTACGGAAATACCAGAAGCAGCAAAAGTTCGGCAGCTGCAACAAAGTCTCAAACTCCCCGACAACCATCCGAAATCACCCCGAGGCCCCCGAGACCTCAACCAAAAGCACAAACATATCCCATAATCTTATTCAAACTCGTCCCAACCTTTGGAACGCTCAAAACAACATTAAAACACCAAAATCACATCAAATTCAAGCTAGGATTCCAAAATCTTCCTAATTCCGCTTTCGATCAAAAACCCAACCAAACCACATCCGAATGACTTGAAATTTGCACACACGTCACAAATAACACAAGGGAGCTACTGCAACTTCCGGTATTCCATTCCGACCCCTATATTGAAATCTCACCTATCAACCGGAAAATCCCGAAATCTCAATTTCTCCAATTCAAGTCTAAACCTTCCACAGACCTTCAAAATGCATTCCTATCACGCTCCTAAGTCCCAAATCACCTATCGGAGCTAACAAAATTATAAAAATTCCAATCCGAGATCATATACAAACAACTCAAAACTTGGTCAACCCTTTCAAATTTCAAGCTACAAATTGAGAACTGTTCTTCCAAATTCATTCCGATCACCCTGAAAACCAAAACCAACGATTTACATAAGTCATAATACATCACACGGGGCAAGTCATGCCTGAGAATTGGCGAGCAAAGTGAAAATGCTCAAAACGACCGGTCAGGTCGTTACATCCTCCCTCACTTAAACATATATTCGTCCTTAAACGTGCCCAGAGTTGTTCCAAAAGCTAGCTAATCGCTGAATGACCTTACCGTGCATATACCCGGGGGTGATCCCACGTCACCCTATCTTATATAGGTCCGATAACACAACGTAACTAAAATTGCACAATCCATCCTAGCCCATAAAACTTAGATCCACATTTCTACTTCTGAAATCATCCACAAGATCAAAATCTCACATCTATACTCTGAATAAGTCCGAACAAGCTATAATGACCCATACCTGCAACCTCAGGTGCATTTACATGATATACCACATAACTCAAACACTTTCAGCGATAACATCTAATCACGGCAGCTACACACAACAACCGAATATCGATAGAACACCTCTTACCAGCTAATGTCTCATTCCAAAACTTATACTGCCAATGATAAATGAAACACGCATAAAGCCATAACCATCTCTTGGATCAACTATTCAGGAAGCCACTTCTCCTTTGGCAAGGACCATCGCAAATTTCTTAGCAAAACCTCGATATTATCCTCCCAATATGCTGAAACCGAATCCGTACGTAATCATTAAAGATCCCAACAATCTCATCTAACCAGCACAACTACTCTGGTGATATGACACCTCAATACAGACTAAAGCCGCAACTTGCGCAATCCGCGCACCAATAAGAAACAATCTGCACATACTCAACTTATGATAATGACTCAAACAAAAGAGTTGTACCGCAAGCTCACCAGTACCACCACAACACAAGGCTGAGAACCCGCCTCACATCATAGAAACAGAACACATGAATCTAACCCGCAAGGTCATACCTCCACATAACTTCGCTGCAATGCGCGACCCTATCCAAACACTGGTCCACACGAAACACCTCAAGTCACTCTGCTCGAAATTGCCAACCACGGGCGATTGATGTCTAGAACCAAAGCAAATCATCAAAACCGCAGTGGAGCAAATACATAAAACCTCACATCCCAACAGTAGATTCCCGATACGCCATCCGCCGAGCAATATCCAATACTTCTCCCGCTCGAGCTCCACTGAGAGACCACAATAACGCCGCACTACATGTTCCTATAACCAACAATTCCAAATGCCCCACAACACGGAAAGGTAACTCATATATCTCCTCAGAATACTTATAGGCTCAATAACAATCGAATCATACATCCCTCAACAATACAACTCGGAGCCAACCAAGTCGTAAGTTAGAACACATATCCACATTGGCATGCCAACGGACCCCATATCAAGGAAACCCTGAAACTGCTCCCTCAACTCCTTTAACTTTGCTGGTGCCATACGATATGGTGCCTGGCATCAAATCAATACCGAAATCAACAACCTTTTCCATCGACATGCCCAGCCACAAGAACACATCCGAAAAGTCCCTCACCACCAGAACTGAATCAATGGTGGAGTCTCTATACTTACATCCATCACGAAAGCCCAAATAAGAAAGACCATCCTTCCCAGCCCTCCGCTGGGTCTTCAGAATATAAAACCACCCTACTAAGAACATAATTCGCCGAACCTCGCCACTCAATCTGTGGCATATCTGGCATAGCCAACATCGCCACCTTAGCGCAATAGCTCAGAATGACACAACACTGCGACAACCAGTCTATACCCAATATCACATCCAAAGTCTAACATACCAAGCATCAAAAGATCCACTCGGGTCTCCAAACCCTGGTAGTCACTAAACAGTGCCGATACACACGACCCACAACCACAATATAGCCTGAATATGAGAACTCCTAGTCTCCACTCCATACAACACACGAATTACCATATCCGATCCCAATTCCACCATCCGAGTATACAACACACCTCTAATACCCAATCACTCCCACGAGATATACTCTTATGATTCTTTCGTGCCACCAAGCAAACCCGAATATCAGCAGTTGATCCTACAAGAAAATGCCGCAATACTAATGAAGTACCATTAACATAGTCACATTGCTTTTTTCTGAAACATATACCCTCGTCGAATCACCCCAATTAGCAATACTATTTCCTTAATCATCTGAAGATCATTCCCCGAATCATCTGAAGCTCATTTCTCTAATTATCTGAAACTGCCCGTGCTGCCTAAGAATTTGATGACCTTTTGTTCAGAACTGAACCGTAACCTTAAACACGCAAATCTCAATCCTCCACAACATACCGCCTATACCATACCATCCTAGGATAACATGAGAACTTCATCTCCCTTCCGAGCCACAAACATCTACGTACTCAACTAGTCAAGAACTTTCCATTGATCCCATCTAGAAGAAAATCACTATACATCCCATGCTCCTCATGCCCATAGAAAATATACATCTCCAACCGAGGTAGAAACTATCAAGAACTCTGCGAGTTCCCCTTGCACAAAGTAGACCTGCCAGGACTGAATCCTTCTAACTCGACCAAGATATGCAAGCCATCAAAACCTAAGAGCATTGCCGCGAAATACCTGTAGGAACTCATTACCCCGTACCCACCCAAGGAACTAATCATATCCTTACCATACCGACCCGGCCTAGTACCAAGCTATCTCATCTATTCGAGTTTCCTTCTAGTTTGCCTTCAACTTGATACTCCTTCTTGCTATAACACCATAATTCCTCAACCCAGACTCCCTACACGAGACCCAAGCACAAACCACACCAACTAAGGCTCATAAGCTGCTGAATACCCCCTTAAACGTCCCTAAAAGCACCACATTCGAAATACTTTACTCTAAAGAGACCTCCTGCAAATCTAAATCTGTTACATTCACCTTCCTGATGTTGATAAATAGAATCCCATAGTTGATATAGAAATGACACAAGTCTTGACATACTCCAAAATCCAAACCTGAGTTTCTAGCCAAAAGTACAACTTGAAAATTCCAATTATTACATGTACAATCTTCAACACATTAGAACAATTCTCGAGGGTCATCCACTCTACTAAAACCGTAATTAGACTAATCTAATGAACCGAAAAACCTATACCTCATTAGCCCTCCAACACCGCAGAATATAACCTTTGTAAAAACTTTCCTTTACTCGAACCATCCTCGGTCACAATCTTTGTAGGCCATAACTGATTCACCGTACGCCTCAAACTGGAACCGACGTAGCACATAATCGTGCAACCAACTAATCAATAGTAGACTCCTCCACTTGGCTCGAATCCATAGATCAAAACACACACGATAACTCATAATGCGTAAACTCTATTGCTGCCATAGTACCATAGTGAGATTAAACTCAATCCTTCATAAGCCCGTGAAACACAGACCATCTATTACTTTAAATCTTCTGCAAATCTCGCATTCACTCTCATAATAGTTAAACCCACTCTCTCAGGCGACCCAAGTTCATATTGCAACCCATATATTTCATTCGCAAATGAGATCTTCTAACAGACAACATAAGGATCACACAACTTCAGAACACTCCGCAGGAGATAACCCACCTGCTTTGCCTCAAACTAATATTTTTGTATACCTTCCACCGTCATAGACATTACACAGTCACTTAATCTTCCTGAGTTAGAACTGATACCGCAACATGAATTTTACTTCACTCCCGGCTAGGAAACATGAAAAGATTCTTCAAACGCCCATAACTCGGGGATATACTTCAAATCACGATAGAAATCACGCACCTAATAGCTCTTCTACCCTCCAGCAGACCCTTCTCGACGCTTCCAAATCCTATGAATACATCTCGCAGTCATAACATACTAATTGCATAGCTATCTAGCATCACTTCTACTAATAGAGACACTACCGAACATATAAGTTCAAAAACACGTGGTCACACAATCAGCACCTCGGTGCTCAAGCTATAGGCAAAAATCCGACCTCGAGCCCTCCAGACTGGCCCAACATCAACACACAGAGATCCCTCTCGCCCCTCGATCATGGAATCACAAGCCATTGATGCACATCCAATACCGAGCGCTCATGCACGCGTACGAACGCGTGGAAGGAATTCAAAGAGTTAGTTTTCAAGCTGAATCAAGGACGCACGATAAGAATTCACGAATGTGAAGTTTTTCCTAAAGGTTCTGCAGACTCTCGAGGATAAATACAGACATCTCCGTACCGATCCAAGAGACTCTACTAAACCTGCTCATGACTCGTGAGACCTATGTAACCTAGGATCTGATACAAACTTATCACGACCCCAAACCGGACCCGGTCGTTATGGCGACTCTCGTGAAGACAATGCCAGCCGACAAAACCCCTAAATCCATATCAATAATTTTAATAGGTCAATTTAAGCACTTTTAATTAATCAGATATTGCATAATATAAATTTAAATGAATTGTGCGGAAATAGATACAGCCCAACATCGGGGTGTCACCAGTCACGAGCATCTATAAAGGTCTAAAATATAACGAGATTTTGGAAATACACTAAATATAGTCTAATGACATCAAGAAGGAGTAAAGTAGTGCTGCGGACGTCGGGCAACCACCTCGCTAAACTCCAATGACTCTGTCTCTACTCAGCCAATACCCGCTACCGGGTGCAGAAATTCCTGAATCTGCACACAAGGTGCAGGGAGTAAAGTGAATACTCCAAATCAGTGTGTAACAAAGGTAAATGAAAGCTGAGCAGTAAGAAAACACGTAAAGTACATCAACATGCTGCATAGAGTAGTACAAAACCAGTGAGAAAGCAATGAAGCTGCGAAATATCTTTAAGCACCTTACCTCAATTTAAGCTTCTTTAAAAATGACTTTTTAACAGCTAATCAATTGAATGCAAAACACTTAGAATAGATAAGCACAGAAAATTTGCCCCTAGGGCACAAATAACATCAAAATCAGGTAAATGACATGCAAATAAGAAAGATAAACACATAAGGGTTCGCCCCTCGGGCGTAGTGTCAACAAATCTGCCCCTCGGGCATAGTGTCAACAAATCCGCCCCTCGAGCAATGTCTCAGAACAATACCAGCCCATCGGGCTACATCTCACATCACAATGGGTACCCGCGCTCACTGGGGGTGTGCATACACCTGGAGGGGCCCCTTACGGCCCAAGCACAATATCAAGCCATCTCGTGGCATCATCTCTAGGATCTCAGCCTCATATCAACAAGCCACCTCGTGGCGTACATATCTCAGGCCCTCGGCCTCATAACAATAAGCCACCTCATGTCGTATATATCTCAGGCCCTCGACCTCAAATCAATGTCAATTTTTCCTCACAACATAGGCCCTCGGCCTTACTTAGTCAAAAATCCTCACAAACCACTCGGGCAATAGTAAAATAGTGTTTCTCACCTCAAACATCATTTAAAATATCATTTATGCATTAAAAATGAGTAAACATGGCTGAGTATGAAAACAGTGGAAAATAACATGATTGAGTTCAAGTATAAAGTCAAAACAGTGAGGAAATATCAATAAAAATCCCCGAAAGGTTCAAATAGTTGGCACGAAGCCCAAATATGGCATTCAGCCCAAATAATGATGATAGCAAATAGATTTAGCCAAATACGCGGTAAAATCATCAATCGGGACGGACCAAGTCACAATCCCCAATAGTTCACGACCCCACGCTCGTCATCAAGCGTGTGCCTCACCTCAATATAGCACTAAGATGTGCAAATCCGGGGTTTCAAACCCTCAGAACATCATTTACAATCGTTACTCACCTCAAAATCGATCAAATCTCTAGCTCGCAACGCCTTTGCCCATCGAATCGGCCTCCACTCGCGTCGAATCTATCCAAAATCAGCACGAGGACGTCAAAATAGGCTAAGGGAACAAATCCCAAGCGAAAACAATCAATAATAGACATAAATCCCGAAATTACAAAAACACGACCCCCGAGCCCATGTCTCGGAATTCAATAATTTTTACATCAATAGATTCCTTATATCCCCACGAGTTCATACATATCAAAAGTTCTGAAATCGAACCTCAAATGGTCCATCAAATCCTCAATCAAATGTCTCCAATATTAATCCCTAGTTTTCCCCAATTTTAACCCTTAATTTCCATAATTTCTAACTCCAATCCGTGAAATAATAGCATAGGAACGAGTTTTAAGTCCAAATTCCTTAACTCAATTACGTTCGCTTGAAATCCCTCTTCCAAATCGCCCAAAAAGCTCCAAAGCCGAAGTAGAAATGGTGAAAAATAGCTAAAAATCGTGAAGGCCACAGTTTATTCTTTCTGCCCAGACATTTTCGCATCTACGTCTGCGGTACCGCATTTGCTGTTCTTCCTCCGCTTCTGCGGAAATCACTTAAATCCCCTTAGTCCGCATCTGCGGTCCCATACCTGCATCTGCGACATCGCAGATGCGATCATCCTAGCCGCGATCATCCTAGCAGCTTCTGCGGTCACTGCTCATCAAGCCCCTTTTCGCTTTTGCGGCTAACCACCCGCACATGTAGCGTCGCACCTGCGGTCTACAATCCGCAGGTGCTGAAATACCAGAAGCAGCAAAAGTTCAGCAGCTGCAACAAAGTCTCAAACTCCCCGACAACCATCGAAAATCACCCCGAGGCTCCCGAGACCTCAACCAAAAGCACAAACCTATCCCATAATCTTATTCAAACTCGTCCCAACCTTTGAAACGCTCAAAACAACATTAAAACACCAAAATCACATCAAATTCAAGCCTAGGATTCCAAAATCTTCTGAATTCCGCTTTCGATAAAAAACCCAACCAAACCACATCCGTATGACCTGAAATTTGGACACACATCACAAATGACACAAAGGAGCTACTGCAACTTCCGGAATTCCATTCCGACCCCTATATCAAAAACTCACTTATCAACTGAAAAAGCCAAAATCTCAATTTCGCCAATTCAAGCCTAAACCTTCCACGGACCTCCAAAATGCATTCCGATCATGCTCCTAATTCCCAAATCACCTATCAAAGCTAACCAAATCATAAAAATTCCAATTCGAGATCATATACAAACAAGTCAAAACTTGGTCAACCCTTTCAAATTTCAAGCTACAAATTGAGAACCGTTCTTCCAAATTCGTTCCGATTACCCTGAAAACCAAAACCAACAATATACATAAGTCATAATACATCACACGGGGAAAGTCATACCCGAGAACTGGCGAGCAAAGTGCAAAAGCTCGAAACGACCGGTCGGGTCATTATAGCTTTAGAGGTCCAAAAAGCCTTGGAAGTTAATGAGAGCCAAGAATTTTCGTGCGATGTGGAAGCCGAAAATCCTTCCTTCGCTCTTGATCAAAATCAAGAACTCTCAAATGCTCATGTTGGACACCATTTTTGAAAATGAGGAGAAGCATAACTTTGCACTCGAGGACTTGAAACAAGGATTGACTTACAATGATGAACATATCCGTACTTTGGAAGATCAAATGAAAATATAGGTTTGAGGCTCACTATGCCCACCAACTTGAGAGTATGGAAGGAAGCGAAGAAGAGTCCAATTCCGAGGAAGAAATTGAGCTTTACTTCGAGGAATCAAGAATTGAACATCCGCCAACCGACTCCATGAGTGTTAGTGATGCCAGGAAAAATATGGAATTAGTGTCAACCAGTGTAAATGAAAATTTGGTTGAGATTGACTCTAGTCCGGGGGATAAAGAGGATGTCAAAATCCGAGAAAAATTGCAAGTTGGTGGTGAAGTCACATTCCAAGCATTTTTAAACATTGGAATTGTGTGGTGATATGGAAGTTGAACCACACGAATCAATGAAGGACTGCGAGGAGGAAAAACTCATACCATACATCTTACAATTTGAGGGAACAAGAAAGCAAAATGACATTCCTCACATGAGAGCCAAGAAGTGCAAAATGAAGATTTTAAGGCTTGGCTTGATCATCGACTTACCACCCCCATTGCTCGTGGTTACAAGATTCATTCCAAGCTAGGTGCCCGGTTCATATCATCCAAGTGATGGGAAAAGTGGTAAAGTTGAGTTGTGTCATGCCACGACGTTAAATGCGGCGCTTGGTGGGAGGCAACCCATCGTTTTTAAAATTTTTGATCGTTTTTAAAATTTTCTTTTTTAGAATAGCTTAGAATATTATTTGTAACAATCTGTCAAGATTTAGATTTTTTTGGAGATGATTTGAGCAGGCCGGAGTGGTCTGGAGAGCCAAAACCAGTAGCTGACAGAACTGTGCAACTGCGGAAAAGAACAAAGCTTCGCGTTCGCGAGTCCTCATCGCGTTCGCGTAGGTTTAGCAATAGTTAACCCTTTGCGTTCGCGTGTACGACACTCGCGTTCGCGGCCTCTAGCACTGTTTACCCTTCGCGTTTGCGAAAAACCCTCACGAACGCGTAGGGTCGGGTAAGTGTAAATACAAATCACCTACTAGAAACGAAAATTCACCCCCCTTTTGCTCAAAACAACAGTTCCCTTTACTCCCAAAAATCTAATCATCTAAAATCTTCAAGACTTTTGAAATTTTCCATCTCCACTCTCAAGGTATGTAATTTCCACTCTTGTATCTTAAATCTTTCTTCCCTTTCTTGGTGTGAAACAATGGAAGAACATCCATGGTTGATTGGTGCTTAGGGTTCAAAAACTTTGTGATCTTAAATGTCAAATTTGTTTGCGAAATTTGTTGTGCTTGCTGGGTGAGGTTGGTTGAGTGTGAGTGGTTGTTTTTTTTTCGAAGAAAATTTTGGGTAAGATCTGTGCGTAAATTTTCTGTAAATAAACAAAGAAAAGAGGGCACCCCAACTGTTTGAAGAAAAGCCTGAAAGAAAACATGCTCTGGGCGAGGAAGATGACCTTAGCGAACGCGAGAGTCTGCCCGCGAACGCAAAGGCAAAATAGTGGGGGCAGAAAATTTTAACCTTCGCGAATGCGATGGTCTGCTCGCGAACGCGAAGGTCTGATTCTGGGCAAAAATTTCTTGCTCTTCACAAACGCGATGGTTTGCTCGCGAACGCGAAGAGCAGTCACTGGCAATCCCAAAATTGGCAAAAAATAGTAGCTTCGCACAGCTCTGCCTGAGACCTTTTTCGCCTAATTGTTCGGCCTAAATACTTCCTAATACATTGCTTTAAGTGTCTGTATGAGGTTTTAACATTGTTGGTCTATTTTGTAGGTACTTTGGGCTTAAAATGGATCCGGAACATAATGAAATTGCACAAGAACATGTCTTTGGAGCTGAACAAGCAGAACCATTTGACCATGAACGGTTTCTAACTGCAGCATGTGAGCGGAGATACTATTAACTCTTGTCCAAGACCATCGTCCGGGAAAGAGGCATATACTTGGAAAAAGTTGAAGCTAAAATGCCGGGCTTCTACACGCACTTGATAGAGAGTATGTGGATTTGTTTTGCTGAGCAACCAAATAATGCCAACCACACAAGAGTTCTGGAATTCTATGCAAATGCCTTGAGGACCAACTTGCAAGGTGCCTTTGTTACTACTGTTCAGGGCATGCAAGTCCACTTTAGCCCTGAGATAATAAATGGTGTTTATGGCCTCCTCAATGCTGATAATGAGGTCTATAGAGACATAGCCAAAGCAGGAGGAAACTAGTGGCTAGTAGATAAGTTACATGATGGGGTTACCCCAAAGTGGCTGACAATGCACAAGGGAGTTGATTCTCACGATTTCACGGCTGAGGCAAAGATATGTCTCTCCATTATCTGTTCAAGAGTGTCACCCTCTACAAATGACACTGATGTGACACCAGACAGGGCACTAATAATTGCTGCTATCATGGATGGACTACCTGTAAACGTGGGGGAACACATTGTCCGAGAAATTGAGGAAGCTACTCATGGGAGGTCCAAGAGCCTGTTCTTTCCATCGATGATCACTAGACTTTGATATGATGCTGGGGTGCCTAAATGCTCCAATGATGTTGATAATGGTCCAGGAAAGCCAATGATCCATCCCTTGCTGAAAAAGGGACCCAGTGACAAACAAAAAAAGAGGAGAATTGATGTTGCTTCCTCTTCATTTTGGCAGTTTTCTAAGGCCACCACTGATCCCGCCGGATCCTTTGCACCTTCATCAGGGTCCTTTGACCCCATGGGACCACTCCAGTCCGGTCCTCACACTATGCGCCACTTTTCCAGTCAGATATATGGAGTAGATGCGCATGTTAGGCAGCTTATAGCTGGCCTTCCCACTGGCCCACCTGGGGCTAGCACATCTAATGGGGTTGCTGCCCCACCATCCATGAAGGATGTTGTCAAAGAGAAAAATTAACACCATGCTGGAGAACATGAGTCGCCGACAAGGAAAGATTGAGATGAGGCAGAGAAAGTTCAAGGAGCATGAGAAGAAGAAAAGCAAACTGCTGTCCAAGATGATGCAAAAGCTGAGTACATTTTGTGGCTCACATGACTCGGAGGATGATGATGATGATACAGACTAGAAGCTCAAATTTCCCACCACCTCCAGTTCTAACTGATGCAGTATTCAGGGAGCCTTTTCCACCATTTAACTTTATCATGTTTAGTTGCATTGGGGACATTGCAACATCTTTAGTTTGGGGTGGCTTCTTGTATAACTGTTGTTCTTGTATAATTGTGGATAACTGTGGGTATGGCAGATTGGTACTGTGGTTGTTTTCATTTTGTTGTTAGTGTATTTTCATGTGATGTGTTATATTAGTATGTTTACTAGCTTCTTAATTTATTGTTATATATATATATATATATATATATATATATATATTTTATGTTTTAGCTACTTGATGTTTATTAGCTTCTTAATTTTTTTTATATTGTATGTTTTATGTTAGTGGCGATATCCTTGGTTTTCTTTATACCACGGTTCTTTTTCCAAGGATGCCAATTTTCTTCTTGAACCAGGTAATTGTAGAAAATTTTTGTCGACTTTTCCCAATGATGGATAGTCGACAACTTTCTTAAGGGAATTAGTCTTGTAGTTTAAATATAGCTATGTTAATATTAGGAAGAATAAATGGTTTGGGTTGGAGTTTGTGCCCATTGACCAAGTTGTGGCTTGCTTGGTACCAACATATTTTAAACCTCGGCATATGAATTTTTGGTTGATGAAAAATAAAAATAATTGAAGTAAAGATTTCATGACTTTTGCACTCAAATTTTGGCTCTTTGATTCACTAAATAGCTTCCTATGCTATATGTAACCTCTTTGAGTCATTGGTTTCAATTGGATTTTGGATTTGTATTCCATTTGAGTGTTCATGTGCCATGTGTGGTGAGATTTATTGTGAGTTCTTTTGCATTACTTATAGTCTAGAACTTTCCCGGAATGTGCTTCAAGGCGAAATTATAGACTAACTTGGTTTGAAAAATGATATTAGGCCTTCCTTGGACCGCTATTGTGCCTTATATTTTCTACCCTTGAATATTTTCCCTAGTCAACCAATTTTGAGCATTTAACCTTATTCATTGGCAACCATGTTACAAACTTTAATCCTTTGTTCTTTATTGATCTAGCTTTTGGCACCCTACCTCCCTAAGAAAGTGTAAACATAGGTAAAAAGCCTAAGTTTGGGGGTGAAGGTTGGAAAAGTTGTGATATAGAAGTTGTTTAAAAAGGTGGAAGGTAGAAAATAAAAATGAAACCTTCCTTGATTTTGAAAAAGAAAAAAAATAGATTAACATGATAAGAAGTTGTGAATAAATGGAAGACTAGGTGTGGAATGAAAAGTGAAGAAAGGATAGAGAATGTTTTCGAAGGAAGTGGACTTTGATTGTAAATTTTGTAGTGCTTGGGGAGGTTTTGAGTCACTTTAACCAAAATTGTGCCCTACCTTAACCAAAAGCCTAAACTACGACCCTTTAAGTCCTAGTTGATTTTGAACCAAGTTGTCTACATTAGTGGAGGAATACATGAAGGGCAAGCCTATGGTACTACTTGTATGCCTTTGAACATCTTTTTGAGTGAGAGAGAGTTAATTCTTTCCATTTGATATCCCATTTTTGCTTTAAATTATGATTTATGAGTGTGGGATCCTCTCTTAAATGTGAGGGCACATGAGATTTGAGTTGTGAATTTAATCCCATTTTCAATTGGAAGGAATGACCATAGAAAGTTAATTGTGATAGAGAGGCAAATTTTAAAGCTTTACTGTCATGACTTGATTGCTACTTTGATTTGCATTGGTGTTTGAACACTTGAAATATAATGAAGTTCATGAAAAGTGTTCGGCAATTCATATGCGTTGGTTTAATTGTTGGTACCAATCGAAGTCATGTCTTTGTGCTTATAGTAGACCTTTATGGCTTGGCATGATACAGATGCACTGTTGAGTTAAATACTTGGGAGGAGATTTTGTCGCTTTCATTGCTTGAGGACAAGCAATCGTTTAAGTTTGGAGGCTTGATAAGTTGGTATTTTACCAACTTATCTTGTCTTTAACCTATACGTTTGCTTTGTTTGAGTGATAGAATCGTGTGTTTAATGTCATTTACTTCTATTTTACAGGTTGTATGTGAATTAGAAGTAATGGTGAAGAAACCAAGTGAAAACAAGTCAAAAAGGATCTAAAATGGACAAGGGAATCTGCCCAGTGATTTACTCTTCGCGAACGCGAAGAAGCAGGAGCCAGACTCTCGCGAACGCGAAGAAGCAGGAGCCAGACCTTCGCGTACGTGAAGTGCACAAAGCGAATGCGATGAATCAGAACTTGAACCTTCGCGAACGCGAAGAACCAAACGCGAACGTGTAAGCTGAGATTAGAAAACCTTCGCGAACGCGAAGGTATGGTCGCGAACGCGATGAAGAAACTAGGTGAGAAATCTGGGCAGTTTTGGAATTTCACATTTTTCACGCTAAACCATTTAATACCCAAACCAGCTCATTTTTGAATGATATTTGGCTTATTTTTCAGTTCCATAGACTAGAGACACCAAGGTGAGAGCTAGGGTTTTTGCACACACACTTTGATCTTGAAGATTTGAAGCTTGTGGTTAAGAATTTCCTACCCATTTATGTTTATTTCTTCATTTCCTTGCTTTGTATTGTATATCTAAGTGTGTAATATTTTATTCAACACTTGAATCTTGTTTATGGAAATATTCATGTTTAAAGTGTGGATTAAATAACTTGTTGTGCTTATGTAATGAATTTTTATTTATTTATGAAGTGAGTTGTTGTTTCCTTAATTATTCTTGTTCTTTGATGTTTCCAAAGGTATTGGCTAACCCTAGGATTCGCCCATTAACTCTGAATTAATTTTGGAAAAGATAATTTTGGGTTAGGAAAGATTAATTAACAAACTTGAGGCGTTAACCTTCATTTTATAGATTCTACCTAGGAACTAGATTGAACTACTTGTAGCCATATCTGGGAGTGATAATCTCTTAATTGTATTACGGATAATTCAATTAGGAAGTCTTCTTAGTCTTTGGAAGAAGCTAATATAGAATTATTACCCGTGACTAATTAACATAAACTCGCTCATATTTGTAAAATCATAAAATACATTGGGTCGTTACTTGAGTGTAATTCCCGATGCATTCATCATTGTAGCCATTGATCATTTTACTTGCTTTCTATGTTAGTTTACATTTTCTTATTTAGATATAAATATTTTCCAAAAACCAATTCTAAGTGTTTGGCATTGCGCGATAAGTGATAATCCTCTTACATTCCTAATCGCCTACATATTGTTCTCTGTGGGATATTGCATGCGGCCATGTCCATTTACTTTTTAGTAGAGGATTTGAACGTCATCAATGTTCACCTCTGACCAATATGACTTCCCCAGCCCTACTATCCCTCTGTATGTGACTCAATGCTCACCTAGTGGCAGTTAATTAACTAAGTTGAAACCTAAGTTACCCTATTTATGTATACTATTTGACTGCTGGGACCTTTGTTTATGTTACAATGATTGGATACCCCTATTTGCTCCTTACTTCCTGAGAATCCAAAACTATTTTCTTAAAACCATCTCCTGCTTTAAACCCCTATTCTTAGAATACCTAGGGTCTCGCCCCTCTAGTGTAAGCATTGCTTAGGAGTCCATGAGGCTCCTCTGAATTTTGATACACTGGAGTTGGCTTTCCAAACTTGATCAAAAGGTATACTTTGAAAATTTTTCTGGTGTGACATTGCCCGGGGCCCTCGAGGCCCTGGGGAACTTTGACACACCAGGATACTAGTGGTTGCACTATGGGGTTACGGCATTTTGAATGGTTGAAGGACTGGGTTGCCATGTTTATCGTTTGGGCCTATATTCAGGCTCCCTATAATTGTCGCAATTTCACTTCTATAATTCATTATTAATGTTGGTCTACAATAATAACCTTTGTAAACAGATATTGGGCAAATTAGTAAAAAGGGAGGGATTCTTATGTGATTTTTATGGGGAAATCGGGTAGATATTATGCTTCTAGGTCTATATTATGTTTACTTGCATTAGAAAATCATGCTTTGGGTTTATACTAGGCTTACCTGCATTAGAAATTATGCTTTAGGCTTGCATTATGTTTACCTGCATTAGAAACCATGCTTTTTAGGATCACTTGGCATACTAGACAACATGTTATAGGCTCACTATCTCATTTGTTACAAATTCTGTTTCTCCCTAATAAAACGTCCATTCTTTCTGTGCATTGGAGATCCTGCCTTAGGACTGTATTTGTGTTCGCTTTAAACCATGTCTACTTCAATAACTATCTCGTTTATAATTTTTTTTTGTTTAAAATCAATCGCAAAACTTAGATGTCATAGAGATAAGTTTCTATAAACCATTTCCATAATTCTGATTGCATTTAGAATACATGTTTATAAGGTATTATGGATCTACGCCTAGGCAAGCGTATAGGTAATCAAGTTCTAACCAAATTTATGACACTATGCTTTGCTTGTTTGTGACTGCCCAGATTCTAATAGATTCAGTAGGCAAACTGAATAGGTCTCTATCACTTCGCCTTAACACAATGCTATATGTTCTCTACTTGTCATGCTCACCTAGATATCCTGTTCTAGGACATTTCTGAAATATCTGAATCTATTGTTTGAGACGTGCACTTACTTGCTCTATTTGTGGAGGTAAAATGTGAGCCTTTTAACTGTTCTATCCTTGGTCCAGTCCCACGTGTTTTGTTTGTCGCCTAGAGTTTTCTCCTTTTAATTATCGTAGGAGAGTCTAGATCCACCTTAACTAGAAGTCCTAAATACCTCTGGGACTATATAAGTAAAGGGACGGGTAGTGCATGCATAGGATACATCATAAGGTTGCTAGAACTCCTTAGGCTATGACCAAGGGGAGGATAATTGGGTAGTAAAGGATATGATGACATGTGCGCTAATGCCACGTGTAACCCCTCTAGTTGAGGAAGGATTACCGGGTATTGTACAATTGTGATCCTATAGGCTAACAAACCTAGGACTTCGCTCATCTTATTTACATATGTTTGTTTAGACTACTTATCTGTCAAATTTCCTTTATCTTATATGTGTGTTTAGACTACCTATTTGTTAAATGACTAATTCATATAATTGAGTTCGGACGAGACCCACCGTTGTGGACCGCAAGGGATGCCTAACACCTTCCTCTCAAGGTTATTTCGAGCCCTTACCCAAGTCTCTGGTAATACAAACCGGTTTCGTGAGTTATCTGCTCTAGGTGCCCTAATGCACCCTAGATCTGTTAGGTGGCAACTCTTCAAATTCTAATACCCAATTCCCAAAAGGTAGTGAGTTGTTCCCGATGAATGTCGAAACCCGAACTCCACGAGGAAAAAGGGTGCGCGACAGCATGTCGACTCTGCTGTGGATATTTTAGGCTCTTACCATAACGAATTTGTTCTTGTGAATTAGTCTTAAGCATGCTTTATCCTGTGCACCCTTTCCCTTTCTTCCCTTTACTTTGATTAAATTGCTTTATTTTCAAGCTTTTATGATTCCTTTATTTCCCGAAACTGACTTGTTTCCTTGTTTTACTTTTATAACTGTCTTTCATTTATTTAAATACCGCATTTATCATTTTAAATGTGCAAATACTTGACAACGTGCTATTTATTGTTGCATAAATCATGCTCATTATCATATTCCACTCGTGCGTAATCAATCCTATAGCAACGCTTGATGAGTGTTTGGGCTCTTCCTATATATCACCCCTTTAAATTCGGAAAGGCGTATTTGCAGTAAATCTAGTCGATCAATGGTGCGTTCGACGATCCCGTGACTTTCCCCTTTAGGTTGTATGCTTGAGGGTCTCGGTCTATACCTCTATAGAAACCTTACTCTGATCAATTGAGCATGCATCATGGTAAAACCTAGCCAGGTTAATATGTTGTCCACATAATAGCCCTTTATGACAAGCCTCACCCAAAAGTCCATCGGTTTTTCCATAATCCCAACGGACTGCAATCATGATTCTGTGCATTAGTTTGGAGAAGTAAGTGCAAATATGTTAGTCATTGTTGTATAAATAGACGAACTTGGAGGGGGAAAGGGCCTAACCTATATTTTGTTTTGCAAAAAATAAGGCACGAAGTGCCCAGGTCGGGCATGGTCGGTAGGATACCTTCGCTTTTGCTAGATTGGTGGAGAGATCTTCCTTCAAGCGACCAAAATCATGTGAAATGAGTCTTATGAAAGTTTCCTTCTCTGTTGGATCTTCAGGCAAACAAAATGTTGATCGAGGCTGCTACCATGTTTTGGGACTAGGAAAGGACTGTGTTACGCTTCAGAGACATAGAAATGACCCCACTCTTGGAAGAAATAGGGGGATTTGCTGGATTATCTTGGATATCCCTGGTTCATTGGCACCAGAAAATCGCACTACTTGGGGGTTTCTAAAGATGATGGGGTTAAAGAAGAATGACGAATTGGAGTGCCTGACAAATTGTTACATACCTTTCGACTTCCTCTATGAATGATACAGTCCAGTAGCTCTTACCGTATTTTTTGATGATGAGTTCTCCATCACCTCTTTGGGTTGGATTCATCGTAGGGTATTTGTGTTCATTGTGTGTTTCTTTGGCATGCTAGTGTTCCCGACCCAAGGGGACAAAATCCACACCAGGCTGGCCATGGTGGCCAAAACGTTGATGGACGGGATCGAGGGGAAGATATATACCATTGTCCCGATGATCATTGTAGATATGTACCGATACTAGGAACACTGTTAGAAGGGGTTCAGATTCATCGAGGGTTGCAATTTACTGCTGCAAGTTTGGCTGCTAGAACATCTCCAAAAGGGTCAATACCGTTAGGAATTTCCACAAAGGTCGTGGAATGATCAGATAGCATTTCATCACCCCAAGAGAATGACCTATACTCCAGACATGTTTTCCCAACCTAAGGATGCTGTAGGATGAGTGCAGTTTTTTAACAAGTTAACTGAGGACAAGGTTCAATGGATGTTCGAGTGGTTCCCTACCAATGAGTTTATCATCATATCCGGGGATGTTCCCCACTTGGTACTGATTGAGTTAAGGGGCATATACCCTTATGCTCCTCTTAGGGTTATAAGACAGGCAGGCATGAGACAGGTCGTACTGCAAGTCGCTAAAATGAGTCCCTTCATAGCCGATTTTCAGGGTGACGCCATCCCATATAAGAATGAAGCTCAACACATGTGGAACTTGAAGATTATCGTGGGAAAGGATACCATTGAGCCAGACCGATATCATGCCGGACACTCATACTTCTAACCCTCATGGTTGGATGATAGCAGAGCGGAAATTTTCGATCCAAGGGTTGGTCCAGGAAACAGGGTCATAGACGAATTTGCCGAAGTAGAGGTGAAGTATAACAAGATGCGCAAAAGAATTCGTGAGTCTGAAGCTGAGCATATGGAGAAGCATAAGGCCGACATGGAAATGATCAACGAATGGAAAGAGAGGGCTGTTATATCCAGCGAAAGGCTGGAATATCTGGAGAACAGTCTGATGAAATTGGAACGGAAAATGAGAAAGAGAGTCACCGATTGCGTGAACGCTGAGGGAAACGAATGAGGACATTTGGCAAGGGTATTCTTACTACTGAACCTGCACGAAGTGGGGGAACTGATCGACAAGAGCATCCAGACTGGAGAGGGTCCTTCTGGGACCAAGCAGATTAGGTTTATTTCTTTTTTAAATGTAATAAGGCCAAGTGCCATTAGTAACATTATCTTATTTAGTATCGTTTTGGGGTCGTCTATTTTTATTTAATGAAATGAGGCAATTATTGGCACTAAATTTCTCCAAATCTGTTTGTCTCTAGGACTACCTCGAGCACAATGGGGCTCCCAAATTAGGACGCAAATTTACATTCCCGCAATATGTGTTTAAATACTTGTTGATACCCAATTTTTCCCTGTATTTTTAATATGCAATATACCTTCAAAATAGCATGTATATGCTTATATAAGTTTGTCCCAATGTTTTATTATTTTCCGTAATTTTTAAAAGATTTTTAAATCAATTTATTGCCTTATTTTATCAAAAAAAACCCAATAATTTTTCTCGAAATTATCATTTTACTAATTCATTTATTGAATTCTCATGTTTATACTAAAATTTATCTAATATATTTTTTGCATATTTTTAGGAATTTATTTAGTATTATTAAAGCTAAATTGCATATAATTGCAATATTAGCCCCTTTTAAGATTTAATTGCGTTTATATTTATAAATATTAAATCCAGTATATTCAAATTGTTATTATATGTTATTGATCATTTTACTTCCTTTAATTTACTTCCAGGAATTATTTATTATTTTTATAAAATAAATGAGGGAAAATGGCTATTTAAATGATAGCCCATTTGCATTTAAATTTTAGCCGGATTTGGACCTCTAATTAAACCCAATTCCTAAACCCAATTACCCAACCCAATTACCTAATCTACCCGACCCACGACCCTTCTAAAAAACCCGCCCGGATGCCCCACTCAATCCAGGCCGTTGATCAAAATGATCAACGACCACCTTTTAATCTTTCCTTTTTTAATTTCCCCTTACCCCCAAACCCTAGTCATTTTGCAACCCAGCCCCCTTGAATTCCCCCCTTCTCTAAATTCTCTCTCGAAGCTTCTCAAGCCCTAGCTGCCTCCCTCCACTTCCACCCTAGAACCACCGGAACCCATGGCTTCCAAGGCCATTGAAGTCCTATACTAGCCTTCCATAACTCCTACACGCCTGGTTAGTGTGGTTTCAAGGCCTGACCATGAGGAAGCTTGGCCCAGACTTTGTTTGATTCGAGTTTTATTGCCATCTCCGACCTTGCTCCGGCCAGCCATGGTTATTCGAGCTTGATCTCGACTTCTCTGGCACGGATCAATGACTATCCAATCCTTTCTCATCCCCTGGGTTCTTCTGAAACCCTAACCCTTCGAGGTTTTTCCAATTCTTTTATATCCATTGTATATCAGTGTTTTTGTCTAAGCTTTTAAACACTTTCTCAAAGTTCATTCAAAACTATACCTTCAGAGCCTTCATCATTTTCCGATTTAGGCTTTCGTTAAGTTATCCTTTAAAGTTTCTCTGATCTTTAGCATGTTCTACTGTGTTTCGCATGTGTGTCTTTTCCTGTGTTTCTTATAAGTTCCATCTACTGTATTTCCGATGTGTTTCTTCTACTGTGTTTCTTATAAGTTCTTTGTACTGTATTTCGTATGTGTTTCATCTATTGTATTTCTTATGTGTTTCTTCTACTGTATTTCTAATGTTGTTTCTTCTACTGCGTTTCTTCATGAGTTCCTTCTATTATGTGTTCTTTTATGTTATTCTCCTACTGTGTTTCTTATGTTGATTTTCCTACTGAGTTTCTCATGTTGTTCCTCTACTGGTTTTCTTTATGTTAAAAGCCTTAGTTCTTCTTAAGGTTTCTGATTTTTTTTCCTTTGTTGATAGTTTTGCCTGATTTTCTTGATTAATGATGAAAACCCTAAAATTTGGGGTTTCATCCGAGTATTGAGACTATTCGCTATGTGATTTGTTTGTTCGTCATCATTGAACTTGTTTGATTTCAAAACCCTAACTCCTTTGGACCTATTTGAGTTTCTGAAGATTGTTTCATCTACTGCTCGACTGAGTTTCGAAATCTTTGTTTCAACCTTTGATTCTGATTTCCTGCTAAACTCTTCTAGGGTCTTTTTACTGGACCCTCTGCATGCTATTTTATACTCTCCCTCTTCTTTTTCACTAAGATGACTACCATGTTTCTATAGTTCACTACTTACTGATTTTTGTGATTGCATGACGCTTTTTCTTTGTCCTAAATTCAGCCTCGGAGGCCTAATACTTGTGTACTCTTTATATATGCTGAGCTTCCTCTCTAAAATGACTTTCAATTTTTTTGATTGATTTCAGACCTCCTTTGTGTAAATCTGATTGATTCTTTCCTTGTTGTGCTAATTTCCCTGTTACTTGGTTTGGTTCAAAAACTTTCCTTAGCCTTTCTGACTTGGTTTACTCATGAACCAGTACATTCAAATCCCTGACTCCTTGATTTACTATGTACCGATTGATTTTATTGGGTATCTTACCTTATTTGTTTAACCGTGTATTTTAATGATTCGTCCCTTAATTAAACTCCTATGTATTTACCTGTAATTGCCTACTTTGCACAAGATGCTTACTGAATCTCTTTCCTTAAATGATTTATGTTCATTACCGTTTAAGTTTGAACTCCTTATTTAAAGGAAGTTCTTCTACTGATTGATTTTAATTGGTACATTGTTATTTCTTGCCTTATTTTCTGCCTGTTTTCACACTATAAATACATGCTCTTTCATTGACACAAGACACATGAACACTCTTAGTTTTCTGAACTTACACTCACATTCAAAAGCATTATCCCTTGTTACTTGTGTTGTGGCCTGTGTTTTTCAAGTACTGCTACTGCTGTATTTTACTTCTTTGAAACTGGTATGTCCTGATTAAGATTTTTAGCAATCACAAAAAAGTGTTTATTTATTACCTTTACCTGCATGTCTGCCTACTGCTTATGTATAGTTCAATGCTTACATTAGCATGCTGTAATTTCCTTCTGCCTAGTCTAAATCTATTATGAATCCCAAAACCCCACTCCCTATGTGTTTATGCTATGGTTTGAGGCATGGTAGTACTGCAAATTATTGTCCATGACTCAAACTTGATCCCCTGGGATCCTAGCCTCTAATATGATGTGTTCTGGCAGACTTATAGGCATGCCAACATCCTCCATTGTTGGGCATGCCTAAAGCTTGCCCTAGCCTAAGCAATAGGCTCTTTGCAATTCCCTTATTCCTTGAACCCCTTTTGTTTACCTATTTGTAGTTGTTCCCCTCTCCTTTATTCCTTAGAATTATGTTCATCACTTACATTCTCTCTTAGACTTTAAGTTCTGCCCCGCTCTTGTGAGCCTTGCCTTGGGACCCTTTGAGCTCCCTTCCAATTTGGACAATTGAGGGTTGGCCCTTTCACACTGCACTTGTCCTTATTCTTGTGATACAATTTGGGTGTGAGCACTGCCCGGAGTCCCATTGAGGCTTTTAGGGAACTTTGACACATTCAGATTGGAGAAAGGCTTTGGATTAATGGTCTTCGAGTTGGTCCATCTCATAACTCAGATAGGAAGTCTTGAATCAGGCTCTCTTTTTGTTGTACTTTTTTTTACTCTTCTGATGTAATTTTATTTATTCTAATCTGTAATAAGTTGTAATAAACATTTGGGGCTGGCTAGTGAAAAAGGGTGGGTAACTATGCATGCAAAGGGTAGAGATCATGTCTATAGGTCTATTATAATTTTGCATATTTCAAATACATATAGAAATCATGACTATAGGACTGATATATTCCTGCATATCCAACATTCATATAGAAACCATGTCTATAGGTATTCTGAATGCTGCATATTCAAATCATGCCTATAGGTCTATTCTGAATTCTGCATATCCAACTTCTTATAGAAATTATGCATATAGGATTGTTCAATTCTGTATATTCAATTACACCTAGATACCATGTTTATAGGTATTAAACAAACTCTGCATCTAGATACCATGTTTTAGGTCTTAAACAAACTCCACATCTAGATACCATGTTCATAGGTTTAAAAAAAGCCTCATGCATTTAGATATTATGTCTATAAGGCTTCTGCATTTTTACCCCCAAGTCTATAAAATTTAAAATCAGCAACGCATAGAAAGCATGCCTATAGAAATTTCTAATCGGATCTGATTCGCCTCACTCAGTGTTAGATATAAGACTAGTAATAGTGGATGTTATCAGTTACAGGACTTGTAATCAATCCGTTAAAGCCTGCCTCTCTTTTAATTATCTGATTCCCTAATTTAGCAAGTTTAACAAGTAGGCATTCAAACAATTTATTTCAAGCCTTACTATTTTCTGAATTCAGTAGATATCATGCCTGTAGGACCCCGTATTAACCCTTAGGCAAGCCATAGGGTAATAAATATAAACTGAATCTGTTCTATTAATTACAACCAGCAGCCAGGCCTGATTCGAGCTTCTTATCTGAACTATGTAATAAATCAGTCTGCCTCAACCCTTAAGTTCACTCATATTTGGTATTTAATCAGACCTTAACTAGTATGTGAATGTCATGCTAATTGTGTGCTCTTCTATTCAAGGAGGTGTAATTGAGCCTCTGTTTGTTTATATGCTTCCCCCTGAATGTGCAATATATGTTTTTGTATGTCGCCTTAGATTTTTACCTTTTGAAACCTCAAATAAGCCTGATATCCCTCCCCTTTAGGATTAGAAGTCCTAAATTCCTCCGGGACTGATAGGATTGGGATGGGTAATAGCATGCAATAAGTAATCGAGACCATTCCACGCTTTAATACCTTAACGGGGTGGGAAGGGTAGATATTGATATGATGACCACGCGATAATGTCACGTGTAGCCCCTCATTGAGGAGTGATTACCGGACATTGTGTGGGGTGATCCATATTTTTAATAAACCCCAGGACCCCCCCCCCCCTCCCTCTATTTCTTTACTTCTTTTAGCAATTTCAGCTCTTTCTTTTAAAAATCAGCTTTTCTAATTGTTTTTTCCAACTTTGTTTATTTGTAAACCATTATGTGAAAATCCCCTCTTATTTGAAGCATTATTTGTCTAGATGCTATTTGCACCTAAATTCACAATAATTGTCTGGCCGGGAACCACACTAGTGGATTCTGAGGGGTGCCTAACACCTTCCCCTTAGGATAATTTCAAGCCCTTACCCTATCTCTGGTTTCTCAAATCAAAACCCCTTTGGTGTCCTAATGCACCTTAATCATTAGGTGGCGACTCTTCAAATGCAAACACAGTTCCCAAAAGGAACGAGTTGTCCTTCCAAATGTCATAAACCCGATTTTGCGAGAAAAAGGGGGCGCGACAGCATGGCAACTCTGCTGGGGAATTTTTTTAGGTTTTTACCATTTCAGGCTATTATTGTGAATTGATGCTTCTCTATGCGCAATTATTTGTTAATTTCTTTTAAGCATTAAATTTCCTTTTCAGCTACAAAACTAACTTGTCCTTTGTTTCTTTCTTTCTTCCTTTCCTTTACTACTGCTTTAAATTACGCGAAACTGTTGTATTTACTACTTTCTCAAACGTGCAAATATGTGACAACATGTCTTTAATTATTGCATAATCATGCTCGACATCATATTCCACTCGTGCCAGACAAATACCATAGCAACGCTTATAATGAGTTGTTGCGCTCATTCTATCTCATTAACCCCTAAATTCGAAAAGGCATATTTGCGGTAAAACTAGTCGATCAGCGGTGCCGTCAACAGTTTCGAGCCTTCCCACTTGAGTTGTCCACTCAAGGGTACCAGTCTAAAACCCCATAGAAACCTCGCTCTGTTTAACTGTTCATGCATCATGGTCAAACCTAGCCGAGTCATTTATGTTGTCCGCATAATGACTCTTTAAAATAGCCTTGTCCAAAGTCCACTGGGTTTCCCTGAAACCCAAACGGAGATTATCACGTTCTGTGCATTTATTAGGAGAACTAAATGCTTCTACGTCAATTGTTGATGTTAAATAGTCGAGTCCGGTGGGGGTAGGCTCTAACCCTTCTTTCTTGCGGATAATGAGGCACGAAATCCCCAGATTCGGCATGGTTACCAACATCCACCCGAGATTGCTAAGCTGGGGGAAAGATATTCATTCCAGTGACCAGACTCTCATCCGAAAATATCTAGGGAATCTACCTTCCCTCCTGGAAATCCAACCCAACAACAAGATCATAGAAGTTGCTACTCTCTTTTGGGATTGTGAAAGGTCCGTCTTCCACTTTGGGGAAATTGAGATGACACCTTTTCTAGAAGAAATAGGAGGATTAGCCGGTTTGGTATGGGAGACTCCAGGTTAATTGATGCCTGAGAACCGCAAGGGCAGGGGTTTCCTCAAAATGATGGGTCTGAAGAAGAATCCAGAACTAACATGCCTCAAAGAATCTTATATCCCCTATGACTATTTGTACGTGAGGTACGGTCACAGTAAATCCTACCGTACCTATCCTGATGAGTTTGCCATCACCTCATTAGGGCATATTCATCGAAGGGTCTTTGTATTCATGTTCTGATTTCTGGGGTTGATTGTGTTTCCGATGAAGAAAGCAAGAATCCACACCCGACTAGCCATGGTCCCTAAAACCATAATGGAAGGAATTGGAGGGAAACCATTAAGCATTGTGCCCATGATCATCGCGAAAATATACCGAGCCCTAGAGAAGTGTCAACGGGGAGCTAGTCACTTCCAGGGTAGCAATTTGCTGCTTCAGCTTATGGCTCGTGAAGCATCTACAAAAGGGTGAATACCGACAAGGGATTCAATGAAGGGACTGGGATGATCACATCGCTTTCCATCACCCAAAGCAAATGAATTATATCCCTGATATGTTTGCTCAGCCAGAGGATGCCAAAGGATGGTTCGAGCTATTTGATAATCTGACCGAGGAGCAAGTACAATGGATGTTCGAATGGTTTCCAACCGAAGAATTCATTGCCCGATCCCGAGACGCACCTTTTCTGATATTGAGCGGTCTGAGAGGAACGTACCCTTACGTCCCTCTCCAATTTATGAGGCAAGCTGGTGGGAAGCAGGTTGTACCCAGGGTCGACAAGATGAGTCACTTCCGAGCTGATTTCCAGGATGATGCTAGCCCATACAAGTGCCAAGCTCAGCATATGTGGCACTGCAAGATTGTCATGGGGAAAGATACCATCGAACCAGATAGATACCATGGCGTTTGTACTCCCTACTATTCCGGCTGGTTGGAGGATAATCACAATGGTTTAAGTCAACCTGGGTTTGTTCGGGGTCACAGGATCATAGATGAAAAGGCCGAGGCACAGGTCAAATACAATCAACTACGCAAGAGAATCCAGGAGTGCAAAAGTGAGCACCGTGAGATACAAGAACCCAATCAAAAGTTAATTGAGGAATGGAAGGACATGGCCATCAATGCCAACAAGCGACTAGGATACCTGGAGTAAGGTATAGTTGAGCTGGAAAGGAGGTTTCTTAAAAGGGTTGAGGATTGTCAGAATGCTGAGGGGAACGAAGGCGGATATCTAGCCAGAGCCTACCTGCTGCTGGGACTTCGCAAGCTGGGGAAGTTTTTCGATGGAGCCAAGGATGCCGAGTTTGGGGAGGGTCGTTCAGGGACCAAGTAGATAGGACTTTATCTTTTCGCTGTTTAAAATGTAATAAAGCCAATGGCCATTAGTGACTTTATTTTTTTTTTCTGTTATTTAGTGTCGATTTGGGATTCGTGTATCTTTTATCAATAAAATGAGGAATTTAGCGTTCCAAGTTCTCCAAATCAATTTGTTCCTAGGCCTACCTCGGGCACAAAATAGGTCCCCAAATTAGGACACGATTTACATTCCCGCATTATGTGTTTAAATATTGCAACATTTTTTTTACCCAACTAACTGGGTTAACTTTTTGTTTTATTTTTGTATTTTATTATTCCCCTCCCCAAAGGTTGGTTCGAGCACTCTGGCAACGTCATCCTATTCCATAAGATCCAAGGGCCCTCCACCCACTCCTCCTCTCAGTCCCGTAAAAAATAAGAACAAAGGGAAGATAGAAGATTTGAACAACGCTAGAAAGGAAAACTCAACTGAACGGGTAGAGGTCACTCACGGTCATGGTACTTTGGTTCCCAGGGAGAATACATCCCAACTGGAACAGAAGCTACTGACATTTCAGGAAGAACTTGATGAAGTCTGGAATATGGCGAATCTGTCATTTTCCCTCACTACTCCAGATATCAACTTCCAAAATGCTCAGAACCCTACACCTCCACAGAATATCCCAAAGCAACAAAACCATCCCGCTCCTCACCACCACTGCAACACATGTCATACCTCAAATAACACCTCACTGCTCATCCCAGAACTCCAGAACTCCACAAATGACTGCTGCCACACCCACCATAACACCCCCATCTACATGGAGACTGTGTCGCACTCCACCCCACCCATATCAAACACACCCGAGTCTGATGATAAAGATTTGCTTATCAAGAACCTGGCTGAAGAACTTAAGAAATTGACTAGCAGAATTTAGGGCGTTGAAGGGAGTAAGGGAATTGAAGGGCTGAACTACGAAGATCTTTGCATACAACCCGATGTCGAACTGCCCGAGGGGTACAAACCTCCTAAGTTCGAGATGTTTGATGGTACAGGGGATCTGAGGGTCCACTTGAGAACATACTGTGACAAGCTGGTCGGAGTAGGAAAAGATGAGAAAATCCACACGAAGCTTTTCATGAGGAGCCTGAAGGGAGATGCTTTATCTTGGAACATTAGCCAAGATCCAAAGAACTGGTCGAACTGGGTAAGCATGGCATCCGACTTTATGGACAGGTTCAGGTTCAACACGGAGAATGCACCAGATGTGTTCTACATTCAAAATCTAATGAAGAAGCCCACAGAAACCTTCCGCGAGTATGCTACTCGTTGGAGGTCCGAAGCTGCTAAGGTTAGACCTGCCTTAGAAGAAGAACAAATGAACAAATTCTTCGTTCGGGCTCAAGACCCACAATATTATTAGAGATTGATGATGATCGAAGGCCACAAATTTTCTGACATTATCAAGCTAGGGGAAAGGATCAAAGAGGGCATCAAAAGTGGTATGGTTACGAACTTCGAGGCCTTGCAAGCTACAAATAAGGCCTTACAGTCAGGAGGTGTGTCCAAGAAAAGGGATGTAGGAGCCGTAATGTTTGCACAAAGAACTAAATCTCCCATCAAATACCAAACCTACCCAATGCCTCCACTCACATATCAGCCTACTCTAAACTACCAAGCACCATCACCTTCTTACCAAACTCCACCACCCACTTATCAATCACTTCCACCTCCCACTTATCAGCCGACTTCACCCAAATATTCCCAACCCGCATATGTTTACCAAGCCTACAACACTCAACCATCCCACTATCAATCCCCTCCTGCACGCCAAAACTTCCCTAGACCTCGACCAAACTTTGACCGAAGGCCTCCGAAACAATATGCGGCTATAGCTGAACCTATCGACCAGTTGTATGAAAGGCTCAAAGCTGCCGGTTACGTCACACCTATCCCTGCTGCTCCTGAGAACCCTTCTTAGTGGGTTAATCCAAATAAATCATGTGCATACCATTCCGGTATGAAAGGACACACCATTGACGAATGCCATTCTCTGAAAGATAAGATCCGGACCTTAATTGATAACAAGATTATCGTGGCAAAGGAACCTGCTCCAAATATCCGCAATAACCCTCTACCGGACCACAAGGGAGGAGGCGTTCACATGATTGAAATAGAGAATGATTGGGATCCCAAGGGATCGATCGGTTTGATCACAGAAGGTGACGACCCAAAGAAACCAATAGTCGCCCTTAATCCGATCGTAGTCCAGATTCAGCCCTCTGGGGACGCCGAGGTAAAATGTCCATGCCACTTGAGTTTCAAGCATCATCATCCGCAAAGATGCCAGCACCAATTGATGTCAAATTCGTGTCTCCAGCAAAGGCACCTACACCATTCGAAGTTGCAGTTTTACCGCCCAAGGTGCATGCTCCGTTTGGAGTAAAGCCACGCCAATTTCAGTGGCGATGTCAGCCATGACACCATTCCATACAAAGGCTATACCATGGGACTACAAAGCCGAGGCAAGAAGGAAAGGCAAGGTTATGTTCGGAGAGGCTATTGTGGCACAGGGTATGACGAGAACCGGTAGAGTTTATACCCCGGAACATCTGGCTGAGTCAAGCAAGTAGGCTTCTAGCCGGCCAACCATCATCGAGACTGGGCCAGATGATTTCTGGAGAAAGATATAGGCCAAGGAATACTCGGTCATTGACCAGCTGAACAAAACACCGGCGCAAATTTCTATCCTTGCTTTGCTACAAAATTCCGATGCACACAAGAATGCCTTGTTAAGGGTGCTGAGTGAAGCATATGTGCCGAGCAATATCACCGGCGGAGAGATGGCTAACATGGTAGGACAGGTATTGGAAAGTCACAAGATCACTTTTCATGAAGATGAGCTGCCACCGGAAGGGTTGGGTCACAACAAGGCATTGCACATCACCGCGCAATGTGAAGACTATTTTATCACCAGAATCCTGATTGATGGAGGGTCCAGCCTCAACATTTGTCCGTTGGTAACACTCAGGACGTTGGGTAAGGGACTACACGAGATCAAGGATGGGGCCATCAACATAAAAGCTTTCGACGGCTCCCAAAGGTCCACCATTGGGGAAATTAGTCTGTGTTTACAAATGGGGCCTACTTGGTTCGATGTGGATTTTCAAGTGATAGACGTGCCGGCATCTTACAATCTGCTGTTGGGACGACCCTGGATTCATGCTGCTGGGGCTGTAGCATCAACACTACATCAGGCAGTGAAGTTTGAGTGGAATCACCAGGAGGTGATCATTCACGGCGACGGTAGCAATCCTATATACAATCGCCAGACCATCCCGGCAATCGGAGGCAGAATAAAGATAGGTGGGGAGACTTATCACCACATCGAGCGAGTCAACGCTGTTGACAAGGACAAATGGTGGGACAACAAAATCGAGAGCATATTAAATTGGAGTGGGTACGAACCAGGTAAGGGGCTTGGCAAGAACCTCCAAGGAATCGCTAAGCCTATAAAACTCAAGAAGCATGGCACCACCATCAGTCTGGGATATGAGTATACCTGGGAAGAATTCAACAACTGGTCGCCACCATGGCGCGGTCCTTACTATCCGCTGGAACAGCCAATACTACACTTGGAACAGACTTTCCAACCGGCCGATGTTATCTATGGGTCAGAAGAAGAAGAAGCACTGGCAGCGGTGAAGAATTTGTTCCTAGAAGATGATGATATGGATTGTTGCGTCGTTCTCGAGGAGGAGGGGGAGGAAGGCCCTTCCATACAGACTGTGAGCAAAGGAGCACGCCTCAATAACTGGACCATCAGAACCACCAGAGCCCGACAAACCTCGGGGTAGCAAGGCTGAACAAGCATCATGCACTATCTTTTATTTTTACTAGTTTCTTCTTTCGCATTTTAAATTTCCGCAATAAGATCTTCAATGTTCAAAACAGTTATGGAATTTATCAAAGCATTTCAATTTTCCTTATAAATCAACACTCTTATTATTTTCTTTCATTACTTTACTTATAGAGCATTACTATTACTTACCTTGATGAACCGATGACTGCGACATGCAATGAGACAACGCAACAAACGGATATAGATTCAGAGAAGATGACATACCGGAGGAGATTGTTAAGGAAGTTGAGAATTTTAAAAACAGACCAAAGTCCAACCTGGACGAGACTGAGATAGTCAACCTGGGAGATGCAGAAAACGTCAAAGAAACACGAATCAGCGTCCATTTAACGTCATCAGAAAAGAAGGAATACACAGAATTTCTAAGAGAATATGAGGACATATTCGCCTGGTCGTATGACGACATGACGGGCCTGAGTAAATCTATTGTGGCCCACAAACTGCCGACTGATCCCATGTCCGCCGCTAAAGCAGAAACTCAGAAAGTTCAAGCCGGATATGAGTCTGAAAATCAAGGAAGAAGTCACCAAGCAGGTCAAAGCCAAGGTCCTCAGGGTAGTGGAATACCCAACATGGTTAGCTAACATTGTGCCAGTACCAAAAAAGGACGGGAAGGTTAGAGTCTGTGTCAACTACCGGGATCTCAACCGGGCCAGTCCAAAAGACGACTTTCCTTTACCAAACATACACATCCTAATCGATAATTCCGCCAAGCATGAATTGCAATCATTTATGGATTGTTTCGCGGGTTACCACCAGATTTGGATGGATGAAGAAGATGCTGAGAAAACGGCTTTCATTACGCCGTGGGGAATGTACTGCTACAAGATAATGCCGTTTGGGTTAAAGAATGCAGGGGCCACCTACATGAGGGCTATGACTACCATTTTTCATGATATGATACAGAAGGAGATCGAGGTGTACATAGATGACATTATCATCAAGTCCAAGAAGGCCACTAATCACATAGAAGATTTGAGGAAATTCTTCAATAGACTGCGGAGGTACAATTGAAACTGAATCTCGCAAAGTGTGCATTTGGGGTTCCCGCTGGAAAATTACTTGGGTTCATTGTGAGTCGCCGAGGAATAGAACTGGATCCATCAAAGGTCAAAGCTATTCAAGAATTGCCACCGCCAAAGAATAAGAAGGACGTGATGAGTTTCTTGGGGAGACTCAACTACATCAGCCGGTTCATAGCACAGTCCACGGTCATCTGTGAGCCAATCTTCAAGATGTTGAAAAAAGGATGCCGCCACTAAATGGACTGATGACTGCCAGAAAGCTTTCGACAGAATCAAGGAGTACCTATCAACACCACCAGTCTTAGTCCCGCCCGAGCCAGGTATACCTTTGCTACTCTACATCGCAGTTTTAGATGGTGCCTTCGGTTGCGTCCTGGGGCAGCATGATGAAACGGGGAGGAAAGAGCAGGCCATTTACTATCTCAGCAAGAAGTTCACTTCGTACGAGGCCCGGTATTCTCTGTTAGAACGTACCTGTTGCGCTCTGACTTGGGTGGCCCAGAAGTTGAGGCACTACTTCTGTGCCTATACTACATACCTCATATCAAGAATGGATCCTCTAAAGTACATCTTTCAGAAGACTATGCCCACTGGCAAGCTAGCCAAGTGGCAAATCCTGTTGAGTGAATTTGACATTGTCTACGTGACTTAGAAAGCAATCAAGGGACAGGCACTAGCAGATCACCTTGCTGAAAACCCCATGGATGGAGAATACGAACCCCTGAAGACATATTTTCCTGACGAAGAGGTATCATTCATAGGAGAAGACAATGCAGAATCCTATGACGGCTGGAGAATGTTTTTCGACGGAGCGGCAAATTTCAAAGGAGTTGGCATAGGAGCGGTCCTAGTATCAGAAATCGGTCAGCATTATCCGGTGTCTGCCAAACTCAGGTTCCCGTGCACCAATAATATGGCCGAGTATGAAGCCTGCATCCTAGGGCTCAAGATGGCCATTGACATGAACGTTCAAGAGTTGCTAGTGATTGGAGACTCAGACTTACTCATACANCAAGAAAAGGGATGTAGGAGCCGTAATGTTTGCACAAAGAACTAAATCTCCCATAAAATACCAAACCTACCCAATGCCTCCACTCACACATCAGCCCACTCCAAACTACCAAGCACCCTCACCCTCTTAACAAAATCCACTACCCACTTATCAATCATCTTCACCACCCATATATTAGCCTACTTCACCTAAATATTCCCAACCCGCACATATTTACCAAACCTACAATACTCAACCATCCCACTATCAATCCCCACCTGCACGCCAAAACTTCCCTAGACCTCGACCAAATTTTGACCGAAGGCCTCCAAAACAGAATACAGCTATTGCTGAACCTATCGACCAGTTGTATGAAAGACTTAAAACTGCTGGTTATGTCACCCCTATCCCTGCTGTAACCCCTGAGAACCCTTCTCAGTAGATTAATCCAAATAAATCCTGTGCATACAATTCCGACATGAAAGGACACACCAATGATGAATGTCGTTCTATGAAAGATAAAATCCAGACTCTAATTGACAACAAGATTATTTTGGCAAAGGAGCCTGCTCCAAATGAACGCAATAACCCTATGCCTGACCACAAAGGAGGAGGCATTCACATGATTGAAATAGAGGATGATTGGGATCCCAAAAGATCAATCGGTTTGATCACATAAGGTGACGACACAAAGAAACCAATAGTCACCCTTAATCCGATCGTAGTCCAGATTCAGCCCTCTGGGGACTCCGAGGTAAACATGTCCATGCCACTTGAGTTTGAGGTGCCACCATCTGCAAAGACGCCAGCGCCGATTGAGGTCAAATTCGTGTCTCCAGAAAAAGCACCTACATCACTCGAAGTTGCTATTTTACCACCCAAGGTGCAGGCCCCGTTCGGAGTAAAGATAGACACGCCAATTCCAGTGGCAATGTCAGCCATAACACCGTTCCATACAAAGGCTATACCATGGGACTACACAGCCGAGGCAAGAAGGAAAGGCAAGGTTATGTTCAGAGAAGCTATTGCAGCATAGGGTCTGATAAGAACTGGCAGAGTATATACCCCGGAACATATGGCTGAGTCGAGCAAGCAAGTTCTAGCCGGCCAACCATCACCGAGGATGAGCCGGATGATCTTTGGAGAAAGATACAGGCCAAGGAATACTCGGTCATTGATCAGCTGAACAAAACACCGGCGCAAATTTCCATCCTTGCTTTGCTACAAAATTCTGATACACACAACAGTGCGTTGTTAAGGGTGCTAAGTGAAGCATATGTGCCAAGCAACATCATCGGCGGAGAGATGGCTAACATGGTAGGACAGGTATTGGAAAGTCACAAGATCACTTTCATGAAGATGAGCTGCCACCAGAAGGGTTGGGTCATAACAAGGCATTGCACATCACCGTGTAATGCAAAGATTATTTTGTCACCAGAGGATTGATGGGGGATCCAGCCTAAATATTTATCCGTTGGTAACACTCAGGACGTTGGGTAAGGGGCTGTACAAGATCAAGGACGGGGCCATCAATGTAAACGCTTTTGACGGCTCCCAAAGGTCCACCATTGGGGAAATTAGTCTGTGTTTACAAATGGGGCCTACTTGGTTCGATGTGGATTTTCAAGTGATAGACGTGCTGACATCTTATAATCTGTTGTTAGGATGACCCTGGATTCATGCTGCTGGGGCCGTAGCGTCAACACTACATCATGCAGTGAAGTTTGAGTTGAATCACCAAGAGGTGATCATTCACATCGACGGTAGCAATCGTATATACAGTGGCCAGACCGTCCCGACAATCGGAGGGAGAAGAAAGATAGGTGGGGAGACCTATCACCACATCGAGCAAGTCAACGCCGTTGACAAAGGCAAATGGTGGGACAATAAAATCGAGAGCATATTGAATTGGAGTGGGTACGAACCGGGTAAAGGGCTTGGCAGGAACCTCCAAGGAATCGCTAAGCCCATAAAACTCAAGAAACATGGCACCACCTTCGGTCTGGGATATGAGTATACTTGGGAAGAATTCAACAACTGGTCGCCACCATGGCGCGATCCTTACTATCCGCTGGAGCAGCCAATACCACACTTGGAACAGGCTTTCCAACCGGCTGATGTTATCTATGGGTCAAAAGAAGAGGAAGTACTGGCAGTGGTAAAGAATTTGTTCCTAGAAGATGATGATATGGATTGTTGTGTCGTTCTCGAGGAGAAGGGGGAGGAAGGCCCTTCCATATAAGTTATGAGTGGAGGAGCATGCCTCAATAACTAGACCATCAGAACCACCAGAGCCCGGCGAGCCTCGAGGTCGCAAGGCTGAACAAGCATCATGCACTATCTTTTAATTTTACTAGTTTTTCTTTCGCATTTTAAATTTACGCAATAAGATCTTCAATGTTCAAAACAATTATGGAATTTATCAAAGCATTCCAATTTTTCTTATAAATCAACACTCTTATTATTTCTCTCATTACTCTACTTATACAACATTACTATTACTTATCTTGATGAACTGATGACTGTGACATGCAATGAGATAACGCAACAAACGGATATGGATTCATAGGAAGATGACATACCGGAAGAAATTGTTAAGGAAGTTGAGAATTTTGAAAACAAACCAAAGTCCAACCTGGACGAGACAGAAATTGTTAACTTGGGAGATGCAGAAAATGTCAAGGAAACATGGATCATGTTCACTTATCGTCATCAGAAAAGAAGGAATACACAGAGTTTTTAAGAGAATATGAGGACATATTTGCCTGGTGATATGACGACATGACGGGCCTGAGCACGTCTATTGTGCCTCACAAATTACCAACCGATCCAACATGTCCGCCAGTAAAGCAAAAGCTCAGAAAGTTCAAACCTGATATGTGTCTGAAAATCAAGGAAGAAGTCACCAAGCAGGTCAAAGCCAAGGTCCTCAGGGTAGTGGAATACCCAACATGGTTAGCTAATATCGTGCCAGTACAAAAGAAGGACGGGAAGGTTAGAGTCTGCGTCGACTACCGGGATCTCAACCGGGCCAGTATGAAAGACGACTTTCCTTTACCAAAAATACACATCCTGATAGACAACTGCGCCAAGCATGAGCGGCAGTCATTTGTGGATTGTTTCGCCGGTTACCACCAGATTTGGATGGATGAAGAAGATGCCGAGAAAATAGCTTTCATTAAGCCGTGGGGAATGTACTGCTACAAGATGATGCTGTTTGGGTAAAAAAATGCAGGGGCCACTTACATGAGGGCTATGACTACCATCTTTCATCATATGATACACAAGAGATCGAGGTGTACGTAGATGATGTTATCATCAAGCCTACGAAGGCCATTGATCACATGGAAGACTTGAGAAAAATTTTCAACAGATTTAGAAGGTACAACTTGAAACTGAATCCTGCGAAATGTGCATTTGGGGTTCCCGCTGGAAAATTACTTGGGTTTATTGTGAGCCGTCGGGGAATAGAACTGTATCCATCAAAGGTCAAAGTTATTCAAGAACTGCCACCGCCAAAGAACAAGAAGGATGTGATGAGTTTCCTAGGGAGACTCAACTACATCAGCCGGTTCATAGCACAATCTACGGTCATCTGTGAGCCAATCTTTAAGATGCTACAGAAGGATGCCGCTACCAAGTGGACCGATGAATGCCAGAAAGCTTTTGACAGAATTAAGGAATACCTATCAACACCACCAGTTTTGGTCCCGCCCGAGCGAGGTAGACCTCTACTACTCTACATCGCAGTGCTAGATGGTGCCTTCGGTTGCGTCATGGGGCAGCATGATGAAACGGGGAGGAAAGAGCAGGCCATTTACTATCTCAGTAAGAAGTTCACTCCGTACGAAGCTCAGTATTCTCTGTTTGAATGCACGTGTTGTGCTCTGACTTGGGTGGCCCAGAAGCTGAGACACTACTTCTGTGCCTACAGTACATATCTCATATCAACGATGGATCCTTTGAAGTACATCTTCCAGAAGCCGATGCCCACTAGCAAGTTAGCCAAGTGGCAAATCCTGTTGAGTGAATTTGACATTGTCTACGTGACTCAGAAAGTAATCAAGGGACAGGCACTAGCAGATCACCTTGCTGAGAACCCCGTAGATGAAGAATATGAACCTTTGAAAACATATTTTCCCGATGAAGAGGTATCGTTCGTAGGAGAAGACATTGCAGAATCCTATGACGGCTGGAGGATGTTTTTTCAACAGAGCGGCAAATTTCAAAGGAGTTGGCATAGGAGCAGTCCTAGTATCAGAAACCGGTCAGCATTATCCGGTGTCTGCCAAATTCAGGTTCCCCTACACCAACAATATGGCCGAGTATGAAGCCTGCATCCTGGGGCTCAAGATGGCCATTGACACGAACATTCAGAAGTTGCTAGTAATTGGAGATTCAGACTCACTCATACATCAGGTCCGAGAAGAATGGGCAACTAACAACTCTAAGATACTCCCGTATCTGCATCATGTGCAGGAACTGAGAAAGAGGTTCACAAAGACATAATTCCGGCATGTTCCCAGGATCCAGAATGAATTCGCCCACGCATTGGCTACCTTGTCATCCATGATACAACATCCAGACAAAAACTTTATTGATCCCATTCCAGTAAAGATCCACGATCAGCCGGCTTACTGTGCCCATATTGAGGAAGAAGTAGACGAAAAACCTTGGTTTCAGGATATCAAGGAATATTTGACAAAAGGTGAATACCCAGAACTTGCGAATCCTATTCAGAAATGCGCACTTCGGAGGCTGTCCAACAATTTCTTCCACAATGGAGGAATCTTGTATAGGAGGACTCCTGATTTGGGACTACTCAGGTGTGTCGACGCAAAGGAAGCATCCAAACTGTTAGATGACATTCATGTATGAACGGCTATGTCTTAGCCAAGAAGATACTTTGGGGTGGTTACTTTTGGATGACTATGGAAACAGATTGCATCGAGTATGTCCGGAAATGCCACCACTGTCAGATACATGGGGACATGATAAAGGTGCCTCCCAATGAGCTTAATGTAACAAGCTCACCATGGCCTTTCGCCGCCTGGGGAATGGATGTCATTGGACCGATTGAGCCTGCCGCTTCCAACGGACACAGATTTATCCTAGTAGCAATAGATTATTTCACCAAATGGGTCAAAGTAAAATTTTAGAGAGCAGTAACTAAGAAAGTTGTGGCAGACTTTGTCCGCGATCGCATTGTTTGTCGATTCGGGATTCCAGAATCAATCATCACTGATAATGGCTCCAGCCTCAGTAGTGACTTGATGAAAGCCATGTGTGAAACCTTCAGGATCAAACACAAGAATTCCACAGCCTAAAGGCCTCAAATAAATGGAGCTATAGAAGCCGCCAACAAGAACATTAAGAAGATACTAAGGAAAATTGTAGAGAAATATAAGCAGTGGCACGAGAAGCTATCATTTGCTTTATTGGGGTATCGCACCACAGTCCGCACATCAACTGGGGCAACCCCCTATATGCTGGTTTATGGTACAGAAGCCATCATTCCAGCCGAAGTAGAAATTCCTTCCCTAAGAATCATACAAGAAGCTGAACTCGACGATGCAGAGTGGGTGAAGTGTCGTTACGAGCAGCTAGCTCTCATAGATGGGAAAAGAATGAACGCGGTATGTCATGGTCAGCTTTATCATAACAGAATGTCCAAAGCCTTCAACAAAAGAGTCAAGCCGAGACAGTTCACACCAGGGCAACTGGTATTAATGAAAATTTTTCCGCATCAAGATGAAGCCAAAGGGAAGTTTTCCCCCAACTGGCAAGGTCCATACATGGTTCACCGGGTACTGACAGGAGGAGCCCTCATACTTGCTGAAATGGACAGAGAAGTCTAGCCGAAATCGATCAATTCACATGCAGTCAAGGGCTATTATGTGTAATCATTATGCTTTCCTATATGATGTAATTTGAACTACGTCTGACCTGATTCCCATTTAAGAGGGGATACGTAGGCAGCCCTATAGGTTTTGTCACAATTCAATAAAATTTTCATTTTCCTCCGCAATTGGAAACTAGGGCAGAATTTTGAAGAGGACCCTCAAAACTCCGAGGTAAATTCAGCCAATCATCACAAGCAGCCGTCAAAAGCATCAACCCATTAAACTGCGGAAGAATTTTGAGGAGGATCCTCTAGATTCCGAGGTAATTTCAGTCAATCATCGCAAGCAGCCGTCAGAAGCATCAACCCATCCAACTGGGGCAGAATTTTGAGGAGGACCCTCAAAATTCCGTAGCAAGAGAGGTCGCAATGTCTTGAGCCACGTCACAATCGTCGGTTCATCTAAAAGTTGTTCTTGAATATATACTTATGTCTTATTTTTTGCAAATTCATACATGATTATTATCAAAATCGCTTTGTTCAGCGACACTACCCCCAATGATACATACCGTATCACCAGATCAAAGACGAACAGTTCGAGCAGAGCCAGCAGGATGTGAACTAACCTCCCCCTATACAAAACTCATGAGTTTTCTTTGGATGCAGACACTTGGATTGCGAAAGCATCTGACATACTATACACTCACGAGACAAATATTATTCAGGAATACAACTCTCAGAATTGTTGCATTTACTAGCATTTGCTATCCACGCACACTGGTGATATGCCCTATATCACAATATCCCCCAGCAGTCATAATTATCACAACCAGTTATCAGCTAAGAAACTCTATTACCATTTGTCGTCTTATCTGCATTTTCTGCATTGCATAAGGCTACTATTCTGCCTTTTGAGACTAAACACTGTCTCCATCTGCATTTTCCGCATTGCATAAGGCTACCATTTTGCCTTTTGAGACTAAGTACTGTCTCCATCTGCATTTATCGCATTGCATAAGGATACCATTATGCCTTCCGAGACTAAGCATTGTCTCCATCTGCATTTTCCGCATTGCATAAGGCTACCATTCTTCCTTTCAAGACTAAACACTGTCTCCATTTGCATTTTCCGCATTGCATAAGGCTACCATTCTGCCTTCCGAGACTAAACACTGTCTCCATCTGTATTTTCTACATTGCATAAGGCTACCATTCTGCCTTCCGAGACTAAACACTATCTCCATCTGTATCTGCATGGCTGAAATACCGCCACTTTATTTAGGATTGCATGGCTGAAAGATCGCCACCTTATTTACGTTCTGCATGGCTGAAAGATCGCCGCTTTATTTTACGTTCTGCATGGCTGAAAGATTGCCACCATTACATTTTTCGCATGGCTGAAAGATCACCACCTTTACATTCTGCATGGCTGAAAGATCGCCGCTTTATTTAAGCTTGCATGGATGAAAGATTGCCACCTTATTTGTATTCTGCATGACTGAAAGATCGTCGCTTTATTTATGCATCTCATGGGCTGAAAGATCGCCAAATACTGCATTTCATGGGCTGAAAGATCGCCAAATACTGCATTTCATGGGCTGAAAGATCGCCAAATTATCCAAGGGCATCATTGTTCGGAGGCACCATTTGCATAGCCCGAGAACACCATGCCATGGCCTGAGGATCCCTTTAATCTTTTGCATATCATTATTCAAGGGCATCATGGTTCGGAGGCATCATTCTCATAGCCCGAGAGCATCATTTCATGGCCTGCGAATCCTTTATTATTATGCGTTTCATGGCCCGGGACATCATGGTCCAAGGACGTCATCCTAACCGTCCAAAGACAACATTCATGGTCCGATGGGAATTTGCATCACCTTTAAGTTACGCACAATATATGCTTGTATTTGCTTATCTGCAGGTAAACCGGCGGGCAATAGCCATCTCGACAGGAGCGATCCCGCTCCGGTTCCCGTAGCCCTATCAGGTCCTAACCATTCACCCCGTCCAAAATATCGCGTCTGTTCTTGAGAGGTCTCCATCGGCATATTCTGCCGACGGATCCTGAACTACATACGGCCTGATTCCTGTAAAACTAGGGATATGTAGGAAGCTCAGAAGCCGGGGCACGGCCTAAGTCTCTTCAAATGATTTCGTTCGGTCAAAATTGGCCATCATATCTTTACCCGACAAGTCTTCCATCCTTCCCGGGTAAAGAGGGGCAGCTGTTGATACCTAATTTTTCCCTGTAGTTTTAATATGCAAAATACCTTCAAAATAGCATGTATATGCATATATAAGTTTGTCCCAATGTTTTATTATTTTTCCCTAATTTTTAAAAGATTTTTTAAATCAATTTATTGCCTTATTTTATCAAGAAAAACCCAATAATTATTCCCGAAATTATCATTTTGGTAATTCATTTATTTAATTCTCATAGTTATACTAAAATATAACCAATATATTTTTGGTGCATATTTTTATGAATTTATTTAGTATTTTCAAAGCTAATTTGCATATAATTGCAATATTAGCCCCTTTTAAGATTTAATGGAGTTTATATTTATAAACATTAAGACCAGTATTTTCAAATTTTTAATTATATATTATTAATAATATTAGTGCCTTTAATTTACTTCCAGAAATTATTTATTATTTTTATAAATAAATGAGGGAAAAATGGCTATTTAAATGATAGCCCATTTGCATTTCAATTTTAGCCGGATTTGGACCTCTAATTAAACCCAATTACCCAACCCAATTACCTAATCTACCCGACCCACGACCCTTCTAAACAACCCGCCTGGATGCCCCAATCAATCCAGGCCGTTGATCAAAATGATCAACGGCCACCTCTTAATCTTTCCTTTTTTAATTTCCCCTTACCCCTAAACCCTAGTCATTTTGCATCCCCAGCCGCCCTTGAATTCCCCCCTTCTCTCAATTCTCTCTCGAAGCTTCTCAAACCCTAGCCGCCTCCCTCCACTTCCACCCTAGAACCACCGGAACCTATGGCTTCCAAGGCTATTGAAGTCCTATACCGGCCTCCCATAACTCATACACGCCTGGTTACTGTGGTTTCAAGGCTTGACCATGGGGAAGCTTGGCCCAGACTTTGTTTGATTCGAGTTCTATGGCCGACTCCAGCGTTGCTCCGGCCAGCCATGGTTATTCAAGCTTGATCTCGACTTCTCCGGCTCAGATCAATGACTTTCCAAGCCTTTCTCATCCCCTGGGTTCTTCTGAAACCCTAACCCTTCGAGGTTTTTCCGATTCTTTTAGATCTGTTGTATATCAGTGTTTTCTCTAAGCTTTTAAACAGTTTCTCAAAGTTCTTTCAAAACTATACCTTCAGAGCCTTCATTTTTTTCCGATTTAGGGTTTCGTTAAGTTATCCTTTAAAGTTTCTCTTATCTTTAGCATGTTCTACTGTGTTTTGCATGTGTGCCTTTTAATGTGTTTCTTATAAGTTCCTTCTACTGTATTTCCTATGTGTTTCTTCTACTGTATTTCTTATAAGTTCCTTCTACTATATTTCCTGTGTGTTTCTTCTATTATATTTCCTGTGTGTTTCTTCTATTGTATTTCCTATGTGTTTCTTCTATTGTATTTCTTATGTGTTTCTTCTACTGTATTTCTAATGTTGTTTCTTCTACTGCGTTTTTTCATGAGTTCCTTCTATTATGTGTTCTTTTATGTTATTCTCCTACTGTGTTTCTTATGTTGATTTTCCTACTGAGTTTCTCATGTTGTTCCTCTACTGGTTTTCTTTATGTTAAAAGCCTTAGTTCTTCTTAAGGTTTCTAATTTTTTTTCCTTTGTTGATAGTTTTGCCTGATTTTCTTGATTCATGATGAAAACCCTAAAATTTGGGGTTTCATCCGAGTATTGAGACTATTCGCTATGTGATTTGTTTGTTCGTCATCATTGAACTTGTTTGATTTCAAAACCCTAACTCCTTTGGACCTATTCGAGTTTCTGAAGATTGTTTCATCTACTGCTCGACTGAGTTTCGAAATCTTTGTATCAACCTTTGTTTCTTTATATGATTCTGATTTCCTGCTAAACTCTTCTAGGGTCTTTTTACTAGACCCTCTGCATGCTATTTTATACTCCCCCTCTTCTTTGTCACTAAGATGACTACCATGTTCTTTATAGTTCACTACTTATTGATTTTTGTGATTGCATGACGCTTTTTCTTTGTCCTAAATTCAGCCTCGCAGGCCTAACACTTGTGTACTCTTTATATTTGCTGAACTTCCCCTCTAAAATGACTTTCAAATTTTTTGACTGATTTCAGACCTCCTTTGTGTAAATCTGATTGATTTTTTCCTTGTTGTGCTAATTTCCCTGTTACTTGGTTTGATTCAAAAACTTTCCTTAGCCTTCTAACTTGGTTTACTCACGAACCAGTAATTTTGAATCCCTGACTCCTTGATTTACTATGTACTGATTGATTTTATTGGGTATGTTACCTTATTTACTTAACCGTGTATTTTAAAGATTCTTCCCTTAATTAAACTCCTATGTATTTACCCCTAATATCCTACTTTGCACAATATGCTTACTGAATCTCTTTCCTTAAATGATTTCTGTTCATTACCGTTTAAGTTTGAACTCCTTAATTAAAGGAAGTTCTTCTACAGATTGATTTTAATTGGTACACGGTTATTTCTTGCCTTATTTTCTGCCTGTTTTCACACTAAAAATACCTGCTCTTTCATGGACACAAGACACATGAACACTCTTAGTTTTTTGAACTCACACTCACATTCAAAATCATTCTCCCTTGTTACTTGTGTTGTGGCCTGCGGTTTTCAAGTACTGCTACTGCTGTATTTTACTTCTTTGAAACTGGTATGTCCCGATTAAGATTTTCAGCAATCACAACAATGTGTTTATTTATTACCTTTACCTGCATGTCCGCCTACTGCTTATGTATAGTTTAATGCTTACTTTAGCATGTTGTAATTTCCTTCTGCCTACTCTAAATCTATTATGAATCCCAAACCCCACTCCCTATGTGTTTATGTTATGGTTTGAGGCATGGCAGTACTGCAAATTATTGTCCATGACACAAACTTGATCCCCTGGGATCCTAGCCTCTAATATGATGTGTTCTGGCAGACATATAGGCATGCCAGCATCCTCCATTACTGGGCATGCCTAAAGCTTGCCCTAGCCTAAGCAATAGGCTCTTTGCAATTCCACTATTCCCTGAACCCCTTTTGTGTACCTGTTTGTAGTTGTTCCCCTCTCCTTTATTCCTTAGAATTTTGTTCTTCACTTACACTCTGTCTCAGACTTTAAGTTCTGCCCCCCTCTTGTGAGCCTTGCCTTGGGACCCTTTGAGCTCCCTTCCAACTTGGACAATTAAGGGTTGGCCCTTTCACACTGCACTTGTCCTTATTCTTGTGATACAATTTGGCTGTGAGCACTGCCTGGAGTCCTATTGAGGCTCTTAGAGAACTTTGACACACTCAGATTAGAGAAAGGCTTTGGATCAGTGGTCTTCGAGTTGGTCTATCTCATAACTCAGACAGGAAGTCTTGAATCAGTCTCTCCTTTGGTTGTACTCTTTTTTACTCTTCTGATGTAATTTTATTTATTCTGATCTGTAATATGTTGTAATAAACATTTGGGGCTGGCTAGTAAAAAAGGATGGGTAACTATGCATGCAAAGGGTAGAGATCATGTCTATAGGTCTATTATAATTTTGCATATTTCAAATACATATAGAAATCATGACTATAGGACTGATATATTCCTGCATATCCAACCTTCATATAGAAACCATGTCTATAGGTATTCTGAATGCTGCATATTCAAATCATGCCTATAGGTGTATTCTGAATTCTGCATATCCAACTTCGTATAGAAATTATGCATATAGGATTGTTCAATTCTGTATATTCAATTACAACTAGATACAATGTTTATAGGTCTTAAACAAACTCCGCATCTAGATACCATGTTTTAGGTCATAAACAAACTCCACGTCTAGATACCATGTTCATAGGTTTAAAACAAGCCTCATGCATTTAGATATTATGTCTCTAAGGCTTCTGCATTTTTACCCCCAAGTCTATAAAGTTTAAAATCAGCAACGCATAGAAAGCATGCCTATAGGAATTTCTAATCGGATCTGATTCGCCTTACTCAGTGTTAGATATAAAACCAGTAATAGTGGATGCTATCAGTTACAGGACTTGTAATCAATTTGTTAAAGACTGCCTCTCTTTTAATAATACGATTCCCTCATTTAGCAAGTTTAACAAGTAGGAATTCAAATAATTTATTTCAAGCCTTACCATTTTCTGAATTCAGTAGATATCATGCCTATAGGACCCCGTATTAACCCTTAGGCAAGCCATAGGGTAATACGACCAGCAGGCAGGCCTGATTCGAGCTTCTTATCTGAATTATGTAATAAATCAGTCTGCCTCAACCCTTAAGTTCTCTCATATTTGGTATTTAATATGTGAAAGTCAAGCTAATTGTGTGCTCTTCTATTCAAGGAGGTGTAATCGAGCCTCTGTTTGTTTATATGCTTCCCCCTAAATGTGCAATATATGTTTTTGTATGTCTCCTTAGATTTTTACCTTTTGAAACCTCAAATAAGCCCGATATCCCTCCCCTTTAGGATTAGTAGTCCTAAGTGCCTCCGGGACTGATAGGATTGGGATGGGTAATAGCATGCAATAAGTAATCGAGACCATTTCTTGCTTCAATACCTTGACGGGGTGGGAAGGGTAGATATGGATATGATGACCACGCGATAATGTCACGTGTAGCCCCTCATTGAGGAGAGATTACCGGACATTGTGTGGGGTGATCCATATTTTTAATAAACCTAGGACCCTCCTCCCTCTATTTCTTTACTTCTTTTACCATTTTCAACTCTTTCTTTTAAAAATCAGTTTTTCTAATTGTTCTTTCCAACTTTGTTTATTTGTAAACCATTATGTGAAAATCCCCTCTTATTTGAAGCATTATTTGTCTACATGCTATTTGCACCTAAATTCACAATAATTGTCTGGCCGGGAACCACACTAGTAGATTCTGAGGGGTGCCTAACACCTTCCCCTTAGGATAATTTCAAGCCCTTACCCTATTTCTGGTTGCTCAAATCAAAACCCCTTGGGTGTCTTAATGCACCTTAATCATTAGGTGGCGACTCTTCAAATGTAAACCCAGTTCCCAAAAGGAACGAGTTGTCCTTCCAAATGTCATAAACCCGATTTCACGAGAAAAAGGGGGCGCGAAAATACTGTATACATTTCAGAACCATTACTGACTTGTTTACCTTTTGTTTTTTAATTATTCTTTATTATTCCCATCCCCTAAGGTATGTTCGCACATACTGGCATCATCAGTATATCACACCAAATCTAGAGGCCCTCTACCTCCTCCTCCTCCTCCTCCTCCTCCAAGTAATACAAGAAGCAGAGGGAAAGCTACGATGGATGACTTAAGTGGTTTTCGAAAGGAGAATGCTGAGGATGCGGAAACTTCAGACGGTCGGAGTACTCCAGCACCAAATGATTTGGTTTTATGGTTAAAACAAAAGATACTGGAGTTACATGGAGAACTTGAGCAGGTCCGCAACTTTGCAAACCTCTCCAAAACCCTAAACGTCCCCGATATCAACCAACAAAACACCAAAAACCCAGCACCTCTCCAAAATGCAGCAAACAGCATCCACAAAATCCTCCCGCACCCCACCCATATGCAACTCCACCCAAAATCCCAATCCTTTACCAATACCAATAGGGGTGTTCACTAGAATCGGTTTATCGATAAATCGAATCGATTATTTATTATCGGTTTATCGATTTTGATTTTGATTTCGAAATTTTCCTTATCGAGTTGTCTATTTCGATTTCGATTTTTTCCTCTTCAGTTATTGGTTATCGATAAACCGATAATATATACTTAAAAGACAAAAAAAAATTTAGTTTTTTTTTACCCTTGTTCTATAATACCCTTTCCTTTACCCTAAGTCCCTAACCCTATTATTTCCTCTACCACATTTAAGGAATGGTTATATTTAAAGCTCAAGGGAATGAAGTTCAAATTAATGAAAAACAGAATTAGCCGTGATGATGTATTTTTTTTAATAACGTAGGAGTGTTGGTGGCATACATTTGATCCCTTACTTTAGTTTCGTTGCATGTGCTTGTTGACACAATTTTTGTGTTGTGAATGGTGTTATCTTATTTTAGCTTCTTTTTGTCCACATTAGTTAGGCGTGCTTCGACGCCCCCTTTTTCTCGCGAAATCGGGTTTACGATATTTGAGAAGACAACTCTATTCCCGTGTAGGAATTGGGTTTTTGGAATTGAAGAGTCACCACCTAATGATTAAGTGCATTAGGGCACTGAGAGTTTTGAGTTTGAAAACCAGAGTTCGGGTAAGGGCTAGAAATTATCTCGAGGGGAAGGTGTTAGGCACCTCTCAAGATCCACTAGTGTGGTTCCCGGCCATGCAATGTTGTGACTTTAATGCAAATAAGTATACAAATAACTTCACACATAAGGGTTACAAATAGATACGTAACAAGCATGTTGGAATCAAGGTTTAGATGATCTACAATTTGTTTGAGGGAGGATCTAAATACAGAAAATTAATTAAGACAAAGAAGAAAAATTCAGGGGAAAAAGGAATAATGCAGTAAAATAAAAGAGGGGTTTTGGGTAGTTTAAAAGACGGAATATTATTGATATTAAACAAAGTCACATAAAGGAAAGGGAGTCCTAGGTTTGTAAAACACATGGATCATCCACACAACACCGGTAATCAATCGTACGCATAGTGTTATCATGTGATCATCATCTCCATGTCTACCTTTCCCACCCCGTTAAGGTATTTAAGCGTGGAATGGTATCGTTACCTACTGCATGTTATTACCCATCCCACCTATCAGTCCTGGAGGTGTTTAGGACTACTAATCCTAAAAGGGAGGGAGCTTGGCTTTTCAGGGGTTTTAAAAGGATAAAATTCTAGGGCGACAAACAAAACACATAAAGCAGTTAATGGGGAAATAAGAACAATTAAAGGCTCAAGTAGGCCTCCTCACTTAAAGAAACGAATTGTTTAGCATGTCTTGCACATACTGTTTAGGTCATTAATTAAAATTAGCGCAGGAAGAATTGATTTACCACATATTTCCCAGATAGGGAGTCCAGATTAGTCCTGCTTAGATGTAGTTGTCGAGAACTGACAGTTGATTAATTATCTAACTATTTGTATGTTAAACAAGGCCTATAGGCATGATATTTATTAATCCAGGGACGGAGGAATAACTGTTTGCAAAAAGTCATTAGTTATAAGCTCTACGAGTGTTAAACAAATTGCCACTAATTTTAAACTTCGGAACAAGTGGCGATTCTGATTAAGTTGATAGTTCCTATAGACATGCTTTCTAGGTGTAACTGATTTTGAGCAGAGATCCTATAGGCAGGTCATCTATATGTAATGAGTTATTTGAACTCCTATAAGCAGGCTTGCCTAATGACAAATGTATATGCAAAGTGCAGGAAGTCCTATAGGCATATTATCTATACAATATGCAAAGCTTAATTATTGACTTATTGCCATGGTATTATTACAAAGTGCATAAAACCTATGGGCATGGTATCTATGTGAAAAATGCAGGCTTTGAAAGTGATAACCCTATGAACATGGTTTCTAGGCGAGATGCATAATTTTAAAGAGTAAATATCCTATGGACATGGTATCTACGTGAAAATGCAGAGTTTGAAAGTAATGATCCTATGAACATGATTTCTACGTGAGATGCAGAATTTTAAAGGGTAAATATCATATAGACATGATTTCTATGTGAAAATGCAGAATTTGAAAGAGTAAATATCATATAAAGATGATTTCTACCCCTTTGGCATGCATTTAGTCCCATCCCCTTTCACTATACCCCAGTAGTTATTACAAAGTTATTTACAAAGCTTATTACAGACCAAGCGAATCAGAAGGAATAATAAAATTACATAAGTGATTACATCTACATCTAATCAGCCTAATCCAGACTCAAAGTCTAATAATATGAGATAAACCAACTTCCAGGATCGGATTTTCAAAGTATTTCTCTTATTTGGGATGTGTCAAAGTTCCAAGGAACTTCAAGAATTCCAGGCAATGCTTACACCAAAATATCATTGCAGAGTTAAGAACATAGTGCAATGTGGAAGGGCCAGCCCTCAAATGTCCAAGTTCAGAGGGAACTCAAGGTCCCAAGGCAAGGCTCATAGGAGGGGGGCAGAACTTAGAGACTAGGAGTAAGTGTAAGTGCAATGAAAGGGAATTAGGGGGAGCTAGGGCAGGCTGGTGGTCATGCCCAGTAACTGGAATGCTGGCACACCCCTGACCAGCCGGTCAGCTTAAAAATTAAAGAGTTAGGACCTTTTGAAGGTCAGGTTCATCCCTGGACAGCAATTTGGATGCTGCCAGGCTATACCTTAACTCAATACACATAAGGGAATGGGGGTATGGGAAATTGAAAGAGGCTAGGATCCAAAGGACCCAGTTTTAATCCATGACAATAACTTTATATATTGTCATGTCTTAAACTACAGCCCAAGCACATAAAAAGGGGGATGGGGATAGGGATTCATTGCAGCAACAGATAGCAAGACATAAGTATTACTTTGAAGTTGAACTCTACAAAGCATTAAAGTAGGCATGGGCATAAAAGTTCGTAAATAAACACATTGGAGTTGATGCTAGAATCAAAAGTAGGACATACCAGTTTCAGAAAAATAAATGAAAAGCAGAAGCTTTGGTAAGCCAAATTGCGAGCAAGCAATGCAAAAGATCACAGAAGAGAGTAAAGAGTGCAAGGGAGTTTTTGATTCGAAAATCAGTGAATGAGGATTGTTGAAAGTATAGAAGGGAAGGCCCTTTTTATAGTGCAGCAAGTAAGTAAGAAAAGGTAAGGAAAATAACCTTGAAAATCAATTTCCCTTCAATTAAGGGATTCTGATTTCCAACGGGTAAAGATAATTAAGGAAAGGGTCAATCAGAAAATTTTCCCAAGCAGTACAATAAAGGGTAAATACATAAAAACTATTTAAGGTAAAAGTCTAGTGGTACTTGATTTGTGAAAAACAAGGAAAGGGAATCAGTAAAACAACAAGTAAAAGAACCAAGTTGAAAGCCTTGTTCGATTGAACCGAGTTAGAAAAGTGGTAAAGGAAAGTTTGATTTATGGGAAAATCAGTAACAATCAAGTAAACAACATTAAATGGATTCAGAATCAATTAACAGTTGGCAAAACCTTTGAAAGAGAAGCTCTCATATATAAAACACATAGACATGTCAAGCAAGAAGGATGTCATGCTAATTACGAATGACTAGCAAGAAAGTTTCAAAATCACAAATGCAGAAAAAGTTCAAATTCAGTTCATAAACTCGGAGTGAGTCTGAGAGTTCAAGGTTTCAAAGTAGAACCCCTGTCCAAACACAAAATCAAAATTGCCAAACAAACCCCAAAATCTTAGGGTTTTTAAACTCGAATTCGACACAGAGATGAGAAGGCAAGCTATTGAAACAGACTCAAAGACCTCTTTCAGAGTCCCATGAGAAAACATACAAGCACAATAGCAGGTTCAAGGCAAATAGAACATACAAACTAATTTGAAGTACAGGGAACAAGTTTCAAGAAAAGCTTGGAATTTTAACGAGTTCAGGAGATAAATGGGGTAGTGCAAACTTAAGGAAATAGTCGCTGAAACACATCTAGAAAGAACAAAGTCTGGTAAAGGCAAACAAAGGACTAAAACTCGGTAGGAAAACACAGTAAAGGAACACATAAGATAGGCATGTGAGAGCATGATATTGAAACCAGTAGGAGACAGAACGGAGCACAACAGAAAAGTTCATAATATAGCAAATATAAGAACACACGAAAAAGCATGCGAGTCAGAAAAGAGCAAATAAGAACATAGCAGGGATCGATTCACACCAAGAAAAGAAGAAGAAGAAGAAGAGTCGCAAACATTTTCAAGACCTTTTCCAGAAACCCTAATCGAAAAGAAGTAACTTTTTGAAATAAAATCGGAGAAAACGTTTAAGAAAGTTAAGCAATATTGCAAACATATAACAGATCTAAAAAAAATCGGAGAGAACCTCGATAGTTAGGATTTCAGATGAACCCTAGAATGATAAAGGCTTCGAAAATGTCCGATCTAAGTCGGATAAGGTCAGAATCAGGCTCAGAAGACCAAGGGCCACCGGAGCAAGGCAGGAAATGGCAGGAATCCTCGAATCGGTGAAGGTCTGAGTGATGAACTTTAAGGTCTAGACTCAAACCTTCGAATACCAAGCACACAGGAGCAACAAGAGGCGAGTATGAGGGTTTCATGGCCTGAGAAGCCATGGAAACCGGCGAGAATTGTAGGGATTAGGGTTATCTTGGATGGCGACGACTAGGATTTGTAGAGAGAATGGGAGAGGAAGGGGATTCAAGGGCAGCGGGTTAGAAGAAATGAATTAGGGTTGGGGGGGTTGGTAAATTAAAAAGGAAAGGGTGTGTTTGGGCCGTTGATCTTTTAGATCAACGGCTGTGATTTAAAAAGGGGGGTCCGGTCGGGTAATTTAATTGGGTCAGGGGTTTGGTTGATATTAGGAATTGGGCCGGTTGAAATTGGGTTTAAATTGGGACTGTAATGTGGCAATAATTGAAATGCAGATGGGCTATATATTAAATAGCCAATTTTTCCTTTTTAATTTAATTAAAATAGTTGAAATAATTTTAAAAACAATTTAAAAAGCACTGAATTAATTAATAATATATAAATGTTAATCTAAAAATACTGGGAGCAATTTTATAATTGTAAAATGCTATTAATCGCAATATAGGCTATAATTGCTATTTTATGCAATTTTAGCTTAGAAATATAAAATAAATTTATAAAAAATATGCAAAAATCACCTTAATTATATCTTAGTGTAAATATGAGAATGAAATAAATTATTCACCAAAAAATGCTAGTTTGGAAATAATTATTGAATTTTGTAGTGTAAAAATAGACAATAAATTGATCTAAAAATCTTTAAAATTAAAGGAAAAATACCAAACTTTTGGGCAAACATATACATGCTATTTTGAGAATATTTTGAGTATAAAAAATAGGCAGGGAAAAATTGGGTATTAACAGTTGCCCCTCTTTACCCTGGAAGGATGAAAGAGTTGTCGGGTAAAGATATGATGGCCAATTTTGACCGAAAGAAACGACTTGAAAAAAGTTTTGACCGAGCTCTGGTTCCTGAGCTGCCTACATATCCCTGGTCTTACAGGAATCAGGTCATATGTAGTTCGGGATACATCAGCGGAATATGCCGATGGAGGTTTTGAAAAGTACGGACGCAATATTTAGGTTGGAAAGGATGGTAAGGGACCGATGGGCTGCGGGAACCGGAGCGAGATCGCTCCTGCTGTAATGGCCGTTGCCGGCTAGTGTACCTGCAGATGATCAATACAAACATATTGTGCATAAATTTAAACGTGATGAAAGTTCCCGTTGGACCATAATGCTGTCTTCGGACGGGCAGGATGACGTCCTCAGACCATGACGTCCTGGGCCATGAAGCGTATAATAAAGGATTCGCAGACTATGAAGTGACGTTCTCGGGATATGAAATGGTGCCTCCGAACCATGATGCCTTTGAATAATGATGTGCAAAATATAAAGCGGGGGTCCTCAGGCCATGGCATGGCGTTCTCGGGCTATGAAAATGATGCCTCCGAACAATGACGCCCTTGGACAATTTGGCGATATTTCAGCCCATGAAATGCAGGATTTGGCGATATTTCAGCCGATGTAAAGCATAAATATAAATAGCGATATTTCAGCCGATATGAAGTATAAATACAAATGGCGATACTTCAGCCGACAGAAATTTAAACAAAGCTGGCGTTTTTTCAGCCGATACAGAGAATTAAATAAAGTTGGCAATTTTTCAGCCGATGCAAAGATTTGAATGCAATTGGCGGTCTTTCAGCCGATATGAGGGATTTAAACAAAATTGCGATGTTTCGGCCATGCAAGATTTAAATAAAGCTGGCGGTATTTCAGCCGATGCAAATAAGAGGTGGCGATATTTCAGCCATATGAGGGATTTAAATAAAATAGGCGATGTTTCAGCCATGCAGGATTTAAATAAAGTTGGCGATATTTCAGCCGATGTAAATAAGAGGTGGCGATATTTCAGCCATGCAGGATGGAGGTAGAGCTTAACCTCGAAAGGCAGAAAGGTAGCCTTATGCAATGCAAGGAAATGCAAGATGGAGATAGTGCTTAGTCTCGGAAGGCAGAAAGGTAGCCTTATGCAATGCAAGAAATGCAGATGGAGACAATGCGTAGTCTCGGAAGGCAGAAAGATAGCCTTATGCAATGCAAGAAATGCAGATGGAGACAGTGCTTACTCTCGGAAGGCAGAAAGATAGCATTATGCAATGCAAGAAATACAGATGGAGACAGTGCTTAGTCTCGGAAGGCAGAATGGTAGCCTTATGCAGAAAATGCAAGTGGAGGTAGAGCTTAAACTCGGAAGGCAGAAAGGTAGCCTTATGCAAAATGCAGATAAAGGTGAGTAGTAACGAAAACTCTTAGCTGATAGATGATAGCTGATAGTTGATTGCGTCGTTGTGGCTGCTGGGGATGTCATGTGCGGACAGCACTTGTAAGTGAGCGATGATTCTGAGAGTTGTACTCCTGCAAAATATGAATATGTAACCGTATCTGATGGCTCTATGTTTTGGGGTGCCTGCATTCAAAGAAAGATCGTGAGTTTTGTAAAGGGGGAAGGTTAGTTCGTCTTCCCGTGGACCTCGCTCGTCCTACTCGGCTCTTGTTTTCATTGGGGGGTAGCGTCGCTAAACAAAGCAATTTGATAGTAGCCATGCATAACTTTCAAAAATATGATGTAAACACATAAATAATAATAAAAACGATTTTCTTTTAGATGAACCGACGACTGCGACGCGGTTCAAGATATTGCGACCTCTTTTGCTCCGGAATTTTGAGGGTCCTCCTCAAAATTCTGCCCCAGTTTACTGGGCTGGTGCTTCTGACGGCTGCGCGTTGGTGAATGGCTGAAGATCAACTTCGGAATTTTGAGGGTCCTCCTCAAAATTCTGCCCCAGTTTCCAATAGTGGGGGAAATGAAAATTTTATTGAATTGTGACCGAACCCATAGGGCTGCCTACGTATCCCCTCTTAAACGGGAATCAGGTCAGGCGTAGTTCAAATTACATCATACAGAAATCATAATGATTACACATAATAGCGTTTGACTGCATCTGAATTAATTGGCTTTGGCCAGACTTCTCCATCCATCTCTGCGAGTATGAGGGCCCCTCCTGTTAGGACCCGATGAACCATGTACGGGCCTTGCCAGTTAGGAGAGAACTTTCCTTTGGCTTCATCCTGATGCGGAAAAATTTTCTTCAGTACTAGCTGTCCTGGCGTGAATTGTCTCGGTCTGACCCTTTTGTTGAAGGCTCTGGACATCCTGTTCTGATACAATTGACCATGACAAACTGCATTCAGTCTTTTCCCGTCTATGAGGGCTAACTGCTCATAGCGACTTTTTACCCATTCTGCATCTTCAAGTTCCGCTTCCTGTATAATCCTCAGGGAGGGAATCTCTACTTCGGCTGGGATGACTGCCTCGGTACCGTAAACCAGCATATAAGGAGTTGCCCCATTTGAGGTTCGGGCTGTGGTACGGTATCCCAACAGAGCAAATGATAGCATTTCGTGCCATTGCTTGTGTTTTTCTATCGTTTTCCTTAGTATTTTCTTGATATTCATTTCGGCTACTTCTACGGCTCCGTTCATCTGATGTCTGTAGGCTGTAGAATTCCTGTGCTTAATCTTGAACATCTCACACATTGCCCTCATCAGATCACTGTTGAGATTTGAACCATTATCAGTGATGATTGACTCTGGGACGCCGAACCAGCAAATGATACGGTCGCGGACAAAATCTGCCACAACCTTCTTGGTTACTGCCTTATACGATGCTGCTTCAACCCATTTGGTGAAATAATCAATTGCCACTAGAATGAACCTGTGCCCGTTTGATGCGGCAGGCTCGATAGGCCCGATGACATCCATTCCCCAAGCGACGAACGGCCAGGGCGAGCTTGTTGCATTAAGCTCATTTGGAGGCACCTTTATTATGTCTGCATGGATCTGACAGCGGTGGCACCTTCGGACATAATGGATGCAGTCCGTCTCCATAGTCATCAAAAAATAACCAGCTCAGAGTATATTCTTGGCTAAGACGAAGCCATTCATGTGCAGACCACAGGTCCCTGCATGAACTTCTTCCAACAACCTGGATGCTTCCTTTGCTTCGACACATCTTAGTAATCCCAAATCGGGAGTCCTCCTATACAAGATTCATCCGCTGTGAAAGAAGTGATTGGATAGCCTCCGCAGTGTGCGCTTTTGAGTAGTGTTTGCGAGTTCTGGATACTCTCCTATTGACAAATACTTCTTAATGTCATGAAACCATGGTTTTCCATCTGCTTCTTCCTCGACATGAGCACAGTAAGCGGGTTGATCCTGGAATTTTACCAGGATAGGATCAATGAAGTTCTTATCTGGATGCTGAATAATGGATGATAGAGTAGCCAACGCATCGGCGAACTCATTCTGGACTCTGGGGACATGCCAGAATTCTGTCTTTGTATACCCCTTCCTCAACTCCTGTAGGTGATGCAAGTATGGGAGTATCTTGGAGTTCTTGGTTGCCCACTCTTCTCGAACCTGATGTATAAGCAAGTCGAAATCCCCGATCACTAGTAATTCCTGAACGTTCATGTCAATGGCTAGCTTGAGCCCCAAGATGCAGGCTTCATACTCGGCCATGTTGTTGGTGCACGGGAACCTGAGTTTGGCGGACACCGGATAATGGTGACCTGTTTCTGATACTAGAACTGCTCCTATGCGAACTCCTTTAAAGTTTGCTGCTCCGTCGAAGAACATTCTCCAGCCATCATAGGATTCTGCAATGTCTTCTCCTATGAAAGAGACCTCCTCGTCAGGAAAATACGTTTTTAGAGGCTCGTATTCTCCACCCACGGGGTTTTCGGTAAGATGATCGGCCAGTGCTTGTCCTTTGATCGCTTTCTGGGTCACGTAGACAATATCGAATTCACTCAGCAGGATTTGCCATTTGGCTAGCTTGCCCATGGGCATGGGCTTCTGAAAGATGTACTTTAGCGGATCCATCCTTGATATGAGATAAGTGGTATAGGCACAGAAATAATGCCAACTTCAGAGCTACCCAAGTCAGAGCACAACACGTGCGCTCTTGCAGGGAATATCGGGCCACATACAGGGTGAACTTCTTGCTGAGATAGTAGATGGCTTGCTCCTTTCTCCCTGTTTCATCATGTTGTCCCAAAACACAGCCGAATGCCCCATCCACTACTGCAAGGTAGAGTAATAGCGGTCTACCCGATTCGGGCGGAACCAGGACTGGCGGCGTTGACAGGTATTCCTGGATTCTGTCGAAGGCCTTTTGACAATCATTAGTCCATTTAGTGGCGTCATCCTTTTTCAACATCTTAAAGATTGACTCACAAATGACAGTGGACTGGGCTATGAACCGGCTGATGTAGTTTAGTCTCCCCAAGAAACTCATAACCTCTTTCTTGTTCTTTGGCGGCGGCATTTCCTGAATGGATTTAACCTTTGACGGATCCAGCTCTATTCCTCGGCGACTTACGATGAACCCAAGCAGTTTTTCGGCGGGAACCCGAATGCACATTTAGCGGGATTCAGTTTCAAGTTGTACCTTCTCAGTCTGTTGAAGAACTTCCTCAGATCTTCCATGTGATTAGTGGCTCTCTTGGATTTGATGATGACATTGTCTACATACACCTCGATCTCTTTGTGTATCATGTCATGGAAAATAGTAGTCATGGCCCTCATGTAGGTGGCCCCAGCATTCTTCAATCCAAACGGCATCATCTTATAACAATACATTCCCCACGGCGTGATGAGAGCCGTTTTCTCCGCGTCTTCTTCGTCCATCCATATCTGATGATATCCGGCAAAACAATCGACAAATGACTGCAGCTCGTTCTTGGCGTAGTTGTCGATCAGGATGTGTATGTTTGGTAAGGGGAAGTCGTCTTTCGGACTGGCCCAGTTGAGGTCCCGGTAGTCGACACAGACTCTGACCTTCCCGTCCTTCTTTGGCACTGGCACAATGTTGGCTAACCATGTTGGGTACTCCACTACCCTGAGGACCTTGGCTTTGACTTGTTTGGCAACTTCTTCCTTGATTTTCAAACTCATATCTGGCTTGAACTTTCTGAGTTTCTGCTTTACCGGCGGACATGTTGGATCTGTTGGCAGTTTGTGAGCTACAATAGATGTACTGAGACCGGTTATATCATCGTACGACCAGGCAAATATGTCCTCATATTCTTTTAAGAACTCCGTGTACTCTTCTTTTTTGATGGTGACAAGTGAACACTGATGCGTGTTTCCTTGACATTCTCTGTATTCCCCAGGTTGACGACCTCAGTCTCGTCCAGGTTAGACTTAGGTCTATTCTCAAAGTCCTCGACCTCTTTAACGATCTCTTCTGGTATCTCATCCTCTTATGAGTCTATATCCGTTTGTTGCGTTACCTCGTCGCATGTCACACTTGTCGGTTCATCAAGATAAGTAATAGTAATGCTGTGTAAAATAAAATAAATGATAGAGAAAAATAATAAGAGCGAGACTTATAAGAAACTGAAATACTTTGATAAATTCCAAAATCGTTTTGAACATCGGAGCTCTTTTCAAAATTTAAAAGATAATACTGAAGGGAAATCAACTAGCAAAAAAGTAAAAGATAATGCATAGTGCTTTGTTCAGCCTTGCTACCCCGAAGCTTTCCGGGCCTTGGTGGTTCTGATGGACCAATTGTTGATGCGCGATCCTCAGCTCACAGCTTGTATGGAAGGGCCTTCCTCCCCTTCCTACTCGAAAATGACATGACAGTCCATATTGTCATCTTCCAAGAACAGGTTCTTCATTGCTGCCAATGTTTCATCTTCCTCTGACCCATATATGATGTCTGTTGGCTGGAAAGTTTGCTCCAGGCGGGGTATTGGGTGCTCCAGCGGGTAGTAAGGGCCGCGCCATGGTGGCGACCAGTTCCTGAATTCTTGCCAAGTATATCCATATCCTAACCCGAAAGTGGTGCCATATTTTTTCAGTTTGATAGGCTTGGTGATTCCTTGGAGGTTCTTGCCGAGCCCTTTGCCAGGTTCATACCCGCTCCAATTCAGTAT
>NC_031994.1:23441359-23458000 GCF_001879085.1 Nicotiana attenuata | reverse complement strand
TGGAATTGTGTGGTGACACGGAAGTTGAACCACATGAATCAATGAAGGACTAGCGAGGAGGAAAAACTCATGCCAAGCATCTTACAATGTGAGGAAACAAGAAAGCAAAAATGCAACATTCCTCACTTGAGAGCCAAGAAATGCAAAATGAAGAATTTAAGGCTTGGCTCGATCATCAACTTACACCCCCCATCGCTCGTGGTCACAAGCTTGATGCCAAGCTAGGTGCCCAGTTCATATCATCCAAGTGGCGAGAAAAGTGATAATGTTGAGTTGCATCGTGCCACGACGTTAAATGCGGCGCTTGGTGGGAGGCAACCCATCGTTTTTCAAAATTTTTAGTCATTTTTGATTTTTTTTTCTAGAATAGCTTAGAATATTATTTTTGACTAATCTGCCAATTTTTAGATTTTTTGGAATCGATGTAAACAGGTCGGAGTGGTTCGGAGGGTCAAAACCAGTAGCTGCAGAAAACTGTGCAAAATCCTCTGCTATAACCGCTTCTGCGTCTCTTGGACCGCGTCTGCGGTCACGCAGAAGCGGACGTTCAACCGCAGAAGCGCAAAACCTCACAGAAGCGGTCCTCTAGCCGCTGAAGCGACTCCGCAGAAGCGGTAAATATTCGCAGAAGCAGAAGTCGCCCAGGTTTTGAGTGTTAAAACAATTTTGAAACGGTTCATTTGCTAAAAAACACTCCCACACTGTATCCCCCTGCCCTAACTCCCCAAAAACGAAAAAAAAAATCTCCAAAATTCAAATAAGCTTGTTCGTAATTCCTTTCTCTTGCACAAACTCAGGTAATGCCCTCTAATCTTCATCTCTTGCCTTACATTGTCTCTACTTCTTCTAAGCCAACAGTTTTTTCTTTATTTTGTTTAATTTTTCTGGTTGTTTTTCTTTTTGTTTTGAATTATTGTTGTTAGCTTTAAGAAGTGAGGGAATATGGTTGAGTGTAGTCATGTGTGTGCTGTTAGATTGAGGAAAATCGTGGGAAGTCTGAGTACCCGATTTGTGCGAAAAAGAATGCATTTTAACTTGCTCGCAATGTGTTCGATATAATGCTTGAATGCAATTTTCTTGCTAAACATCGCAAAGTTAGTCTCCATTGAATCATGTTCTCATGTATTGCATCAATTTTGAATTTAGATGCCAAAAATTTGGGTGGAAAATGAAAAAAAAAAATTTCGGGTCAGTGATATTGGGAAGAAGATGACAGAAACCGCCGAAGCGGGAAAATTTTCGCAGAAGCGACATCGCTTCTGCGGGTGAAATTCTGCAGAAGCGGAAACTGGAAAAATATAAAAAAAAAACACAGAAGCGAGAAAATTTCCGCAAAAGCGGAATCGCTTCTGCGGTTCAAATTCCGCAGAAGCGAAAACTGGGTAATTTTTGCAAAACCAGTAGCTTTGCCACTGCTGCTTCCCGGTCCCGTTCAACCTAATTTTTTGGCTCAATTGCAGTGTTTTGAATTGCTTAACATGATTCTATTGCCCGACTGATCTTGTGTTGATTTTTTGTAGGTGTTTCAAGTTAAAATGAACCCAAACACGTGCGGAACACAACGGGAAATTCAAGAAGAGATTGATGAGCCTTTTGATGAATCGCGCTTCATGTCTGCTGCATGTCAGCGTCGATATTTGGACGACCTCGTCACGAGAAAGATAATTCTTGAAAAGGGCATACATGAAGACAAGTTGGCAGAAAAACTTCCAGATTTCTATGCCTGGCTCAACTCATTAGGATGGTCTTGCTTCATACCCACTCCTTGCAAAGCCAATGAGGAGTGGGTTCGTTTGTTTTATGCCAACCTCAAGCACACAAATTTTGACAGCCCACAATTAGTCATCAGAGGGAGATTGGTAAGGTTCGGGATCGAGCAAATAAATGACACCCTTGGCATTCCGAACTATCCGATAGAGCCAATGCAAGAAAGAGATTATTGTGAAAATGGAGCATGGCTTGTATCCAAACTCTTCCCTCTGCACTTGAGAGACAAATGGGGCAACAAGAGGAAAGGGCTCAAATCAACTGACTTCACTGCTGAGGCAAAGATGTGGCTATACATCCTGTGCAACAGAGTCTCTCCGTGCGGAAATGTTACAGATGTCTCCTACCCTCGAGCATTGATGATTGCATGTCTATTGGACGACATTCCTGTGAATGTCGGATACTACATTCTGCGAGAGATGAGGGAGTACTTGAGAGATAAGGATGCAAGGATGATGTTCCCTTCACTGATCACTCAGCTATGCACCAGAGCAGAGGTTGAGGCACGTGGCACCGATCGGTGGCTACCTGCTGACAAACCTTTTCATCCTTTGAGAGTAACCGGAGAGGGGAGCGTGGTCAAGAGCAAAAAGAGAAAAGTCACCACCACTACTACTGCTTCAGAGTCTTCACAGGCAGCTGCACAAGGACCATTCGGGATACTAAACTCCGAGCTTGCATCTATTCGGGAGTTAGTATCACAGCTTCCGAGTGGGCCCTCATCCTCCCAGCCTGGGCCTTCATACTTCTCTAGGGATGACATGCAGAGTTACTTGGATGCACAAAAGAGTCAAACTGAGCAAATTGAGAAGATGGCTGCATCCGTGACTAGAATAGAGGGGGCCTACAGCACTTTGGCCAAGGCACATGCCACCCTTCAGTCAGACTTTGAGAAGGAGAAGAAGAAGAACAAGAAGAAGGGCAAACTCATGATCAAAATGTGGAGAGGCATCAAGGCTATCTTCAAATGGGGAAACCCAGACAAGAAGATACCAGTAGAGGCCCAAGATGATATCGAGGAGTATTCCTTCATGTCCGACACTGCTAGTGATGGTGGTGATGATGATGATGACGATGAGGAGACAGAGGATGATGGGGTCACGAGCACAGCACAACATTGATTAGCCATCCTCCCACAGTCTGCTAGTCTGATGCAGACCTCAGGGAGACCCTCAAACTATTTTATGCTTTATATTTGATATTGTGCAGTGAGGACACTGCAATGTTTTAGTTGGGGTTGGCTATTGTATTGTATTCATGGTTTGAGATTGTGTGCCCTTGCTGGGCTTGGTATTGATTAGTCGTGTTTGTGTTTTTATTTTTCTTTCGTTATTTATTTTCTTCTTATAGCCTATATTTTTTTTACAGTAGTATTAGCTTCTTCTATTTTAGTATCCTTTGTAGTAGTTTTCTTTTCTTTTATTGTTATTTCCTAACATAAAAATTCCTTGGGTCTTCTTCATGCTACGGTTCTCTCCCTAGGAACACTTTTGAAGTGAACCGGGTGACTTTTTCCGATGATGGATAGATTGACAACTTTCTTAAGGGAATTAGTCTTGTTTTGTTAGGATGAGGCTTTTGGATTATTGGGTAGTATAAAATTAGTCTCTTGTATGTAAATGGTGATGATAACGTCCAAATCCATGTTTACTTCTATCATCTAAAACTTGCCCGGTTGGTCTTTCGATGCTAATGATAGTATGTTTGGTTGGAGGAATGATCTTAGGCATTCTTTGTTTTATTTGCGAAAACCTCTTTAGCCTTTCAAGCCTACCCTTGCTTAAATAATATCACTAGTACCCTATTTGAGCCTTGCAACCTTTTTCTTTGGCCAACTCATTACAAACCTTTGACCTTCTTGAAACATAATTCCCTCTTTTGAACCTGTCCCTCCTTGAACATTGAGAATGAGGCTAAAAGCCTAAGTTGGGGGTATGGTGCTAAAGTAAAAAATTGATAAGGTTGTACATTGAGTGTAGGATCATATGCCTCAAAGTGTTCGTATTATATCAATCAAGCTCCAAAAGAAAAATGTGTATAAAAAATAAAAAATAAAAAATAAAAAGAGAGAATTGTTTGTATATATATATTATGGAGCCTTGAAGAAAATCAGAGAGGTATGTAAGATGGTTCTATATTGGGAACTAGATGCCAATGAGGCTATGTGAGTTGAAGAGAATCAAAGTGCAAAAAAGAAGGAAACTTGTGAGTAGTGTTCAAGGAGGGTGAAGTCACTTGTACCCAAATGTTTATCCAACCCTTTCGAGGACGAACGAATGTTTAAGTGTAGGAGGATGTAACGACCCGGCCGGTCGTTTTTGGAATTTACGCCCCGATCCCCCATTAACTGCTTTCCCTAAGTTCATTTCTGCTATTTTGGTTTGCCGGGACGTTCGGTATTAGGATTCGGAGTGTTTTGGGACACTTAGTCCCTAAATGAGAGTTTAAGAGTTGAAAAATGGTCCGTATTCGGAACAGTGTGAAGACGACCTCGGAATGGAAATCTGATGGTTCCGTTAGCTCCGTTAGGTGATTTCGGGGTTGGGAGCGTGTTCGGAATGTTATTTGGAGGTCCGTAGCTCATTTAGGCTTGAAATGTCGAAGTTTGGATTTTTGAAGTTTCCGGTCCGATAGTGAGTTTTTTATCCGAGGGTTGGATTTGAATTCCGAAAGTTGCTGTAGCTCCGTCATGTCATTTGGGATGTGTGTGCAAAATTTCAGGTCATTCGGACGAGGTTTGGTTAGGTTTTTGATCGAAAACGTATTTGGTTAGAATTTGAAGTTCTTAGGCTTGAATCCTTGATTTAATTGGGTTTCCGGTGTTGTTTGGGGTGTTTTGAGGATTGGTGCAAGTTCGAATAAGGTATTAGGTGGTTTTGGTGCTTTTGGTTGAGGCCCCGGGGGCCTCGGGATGATTTCGGGTGGTTAACAGGGGAATTTTCTAAGTTGTTGCAGCTGGTATGTTTTCCCTTCTGGTATTTTCGCTTCTGCGGTTTGGGAACCGCAGAAGCGGCTTCCTCATCGCAGAAGCGATTTTTTGGCTTCCCCTCAGAGACCGCAGAAGCGGTCATCTTTCCGCAGAAGCGAAACCGCTGGAGCGGTCATGTGTCCGCAAAAGCGGAATTTCCCCCTTTAATGAGAAACCGCAGAAGCGGTTATTTTGCCGCTTAAGCGGGACCGCAGAAGCGGCCGCAGAAGCGGAAATGTCTGGGCAGAAATAGGAAATTTCGAGGGTTTAATTTCATAAGTTTGAAAATCAATTTTGAGCTCGGGCAAGGGCGATTCTGAGAGGATTTTTGAGAGGAGATTATTGGGTAACATTTCTATGATCCTTTCTAATTATATTCTATCATTTAGTAGTTAAATCCACCTTTTAAATTCGAAGTAAGGATCAAAAATGGAAGAATTTGGGTGAAAGTTCATTTACTAAACTATTGGGTTTTGAGGGAGCATTCGACCTCCGATTTCTGAGATTTTTATATGGTTAGACTCGTGAGAGTACGAGGTTTCTGAAAATGTGAAAATTATTCGGTTCCGAGACGTTGGCCTGAGGGGCATTTTGGTTATTTCACCTATTTTCGCGCCTTAGCTTTAATTCAATAGTGGAATCAGTTGTTTGCAATATTATTTACGATTTGTAATTTAATTGAATAGATTTGGGCCATTTGGAGTCGGATACTCGTGGCAAGGGCATCGTTCCCTAGTTGACTTCGCACCGATTCGAGGTAAGTGGCTTGCCTAACCTTGTGTGGGGGACTTCGTCCCTTAGGATGTGATAATTGGTAATTGAATGCCTTGTACGTGAGGTGACGAGCGCGTACTTGAGCAAATTGTTGAAACCCGGATTTTTACTTAAATACTTGATTTGGATTCTCTTTCATATTTGCCTTACTTTACTTGCTTTTATAGCCTGTGGTAGTGTAGAAGAGCATGTTTAATTGATCCAAGCTGCATATTTGTTTAAATTGTCTTAACTGTGATTACGTGGAGTATGTTAGGCCAGTATACTCTGATGTCCTTTATNGTCACGAGCACATCACAACATTGATTAACCATCCTCCCACTGTCTGCTAGTCTGATGCAGACCTCAGGGAGACCCTCAAACTATTTTATGCTTTATATTTGATATTGTGCAGTGAGGACACTGCAATATTTTAGTTGGGGGCGGCTATTGTAGTGTATTCATGGTTTGAGATTATGTGCCCTTGTCGGGCTTATATTTATGCTATGGATACTGTATGCCCTTGCCGGGCTTGTGATTATGATGTTTTGTATATTGTGTGCCCTTGCCGGGCTTGGTATTGATTAGTCGTGTTTGTGTTTTTATTTTTCTTTCGTTATTTATTTTCTTCTTATAGCCTATATTTTTTTAGTAGTATTAGCTTCTTCTATTTTAGTATCCTTTGTAGTAGTTTTCTTTTCTTTTATTGTTATTTCCTAAAATAAAAATTCCTTGGGTTTTCTTCATGCTACGGTTCTTTCCCAAGGAACACTTTTGAAGTGAACCGGGTGACTTTTCCCGATGATGGATAGATTGACAACTTTCATAAGAGAATCAGTCTTCTTTTGTTAGGATGAGGCTTTTGGATTATTGGGTAGTAATAAAATTAGTCTCTTGTATGTAAATGGTGAATTAAGAATACCCTCCGAAATAATCTTGTGATAAATTTTTGGCTCTTTTAGTGACTCTTTTGCCCACTAGTTTGAATATTGCTCTAGATACCATTATTAGAAAATAAAATTGATCCGTCTTGATTAATTCATGTGCCATGTGTGTTAGTGTTTGTTGAAATAAATCTTGTGTTTACTTCTATCATCTAAAACTTGCCCGGTTGGTCTTTCGATGCTAATGATAGTATGTTTGGTTGGAGGAATGATCTTAGGCATTCTTTGTTTTATTTACGAAAACCTCTTTAGCCTTTCAAGCCTACCCTTGCTTAAATAATATCACTAGTACCCTATTTGAGCCTTGAAACCTTTTTCTCTGGCCAACTCATTACAAACCTTTGACCTTCTTGAAACATAATTCCCTCTTTTGAACCCGTCCCTCCTTGAACATTGAGAATGAGGCTAAAAGCCTAAGTTGGGGGTATGGTGCTAAAGTAAAAATTGGTAAGGTTGTACATTGAGTGTAGGATCATATGCCTCAAAGTGTTCGTATTAAATCAATCAAGCTCCAAAAGAAAAATGTGTATAAAAAAAGAGAATTGTTTGTATATATATTATGGAGCCTTGAAGAAAATCAGAGAGGTATGTAAGGTGGTTCTATATTGGGAACTAGATGCCAATGAGGCTATGTGAGTTGAAGAGAATCAAAGTGCAAAAAGAAGGAAACTTGTGAGTAGTGTTCAAGGAGGGTGAAATCACTTGTACCCAAATGTTTATCCAACCCTTTCCTAAACCTACATTACAAGCTTAAAAAGTCCTTATGGGACCTCCAACCGAACATTCTTGAATAAGTGATGAATTAAAATAAGGGCAAGCTTATGGTATGAAATGTTGTAACACTTGAAGTTCTTTGTGAGAGTGAGTGTTTTTGAAAAATTTGTCCCTTATGTTGTATTGTAAATATAGTGATTTTGGGACTTTCTTTCTGGTGAGGGCACATGAATTAGGAAAGATTGGTGAAATTGAGTAAAGTGAGCATTTGTGGTGAACTAGTGCTTTTGAGTCACTTCTTGAGGCTTATTTTTATCACTTGAGTATTTTGAAACTTCCGTGCACGTTCTTGAAGTTGTTTATCTTTATGAGGGACTCATTCGGGAAAGATGTGCATACTTGAGCCTAATTGTTAGCACCAACCAAATCCATTAGTATGGTGTTTAAACTGGAGAATGTGATATGTAAATAATAGCAATACCACTTGTGTTGTAAATGGTGAATCCTCATTCAAGTTTTGGTTTTGATTTGCTTGAGGACAAGCAAAAGCTTTAAGTTGGGGGTGTTGATGAGTGGTGATTTTACCACTCATTCAAGCCTTTTTTCCTTAGTTTTTATGTCCTTTTAATTATAAAATGAGGTTGTTTATGGTGGTTATTGTTAGATTTTCAGGTACATGATGCTACGAGGTGATTTGAGTTGAATTGAAGCCGAATTGAGCTAAAAAGAGTGAAACAGTGCAAAACTCCCAGTGATTCCGCTTCTGCGGAAGTTTGCTCGCAGAAGCAGGGTAAATACGAATGCTTCTGCGGAGGAAAAGGCGCAGAAGCGGTCACGCTTCTGCGAAGAGCGAACCGCTTTTGCGAAAATGGCTGAGAAAGGAGAAACCGCTTCTGCGGTTATTGTAGCGCTTCAGCGATGTCTCTTCCGCGACTTTGGCATCGCTTCTGCGGAGCTTTGCAGGATTTCCATTTTTGCTTCTGCGATGAGATCTCCGCTTATGCGGAGACGCACCTACGATGGTTCTTCCGCAGGTGCGGAAATCGAGCATCAGATCTGGGGCAGAATGGACATTTCATAATTTCTTATCCCAAATCATTTTTATACTTGTCCAAGATGATCTTTTGGCATATCTTTTTTTTGGCTTATTTTCAGTCCTCATAGACTAGAGAGAACATTTATTGAAGCTAGGGTTTTGCACACACACTTGGGTCTTGAAGATTGAAGCTTGTGGTTAAGATTTTCTTACCCATTTATGTTTATTTCTTCATTTCCTTGCTTTGTATTGAATATTTAACTGTGTAGTATTTATTTCCAACACTTGAACCTTGTTTATGGAAGTATTCATATTTAAAGTGTGGATTAAATACCTTGTTGTGCTTATGTATTGAGTGACTTTTATATATTTATGAAGTGAGTTATTGTTACTTTAATTATTCTTGTTCTTTAATGTTTCCAAAGGGATTAGCTAACCCTAGGACTCGCCCATTAATTCCGAATTGATTTTGGGAAAGATAATTTGGGGTTGGAAAAGATTAATTAACAAGAACTTGAGGCGTTAACCCTCATTTTATAGATTCTACCTAGGGATAGGATTGAACTACTTGTAGCCATTTCGGGTGTGCTTAATCTTCTAATTGTTTTAGGGATAATTCAATTAGGAAGTCTTGTTAGTCTTCAGAAGAAGCTAATTAAGAATTATTATCCATGGCTAATTAACATAAACTCGCTCATATTTGTAAAATCGTGAAATACATTGGATCGTTACTTGAGTGTAATTCCCGATGCAACCATACTTGTAGCCATTGATCATTTTACTTGCTTTCTAGGTTAGTTTACATTTCCATATTTAGATATAAAACATTTTCAAAACCAAATTCTTATTGTTTGGCATTGCGCGATAAGCGATAATTTTCTTACATTCCTAATCGCCTACACATTGTTCTCTGTGGGATTCGACCCCGACTCATAGTTGGGTAAATTATATTGCATGCGACCGTGTCTATTACTTTTTAGTAGTGGATTTGGACGTTATCAATCCTTCGGATATACTCATATGATGGACTACGGGACGGTATCCCGGGAGCTCCTTGGACAGTTGATGAAAAGGACTACAGGACGGTATCCTGGGAGATCCTCGTTGTTGGTATTGGTATTGAGTTGTTTTACTCTGTGTTGTCTTATTCTCTGAGTGTTAATTGTTGCCTTGTATAACCTGTCTTACTTTATAGTTGTACTCATTACTTCCGTTTATTTCATGCTGTTGCAAGATTTGTTATTATGCTTATTCTCAGTAGGGCCCTTACTTTCCTCGCCACTACCCAACCGAGGTTAGGCTTGGCACTTACTGAGTACCGCTGTGGTGTACTCATGCCCCTTCTGCGCATGTTTTTCATGTGCAGATCTAGGTACTTCATCCCAAGCGTATCACTCTCGAGGCGGGGAGATCTAGCAGAGACTTCGAGGTACATCTGCCGCGTCCGCAGACCAGGAGTCTCTATCTTATTCTAGCTTTTACAGTTAGCTTTTCCTTTCGTACATTTGCTTTAGACAAATGGAGTTAGAGCCATGTATTACTTTCCGTTAGCTTGTGTTCCAGTGAGTTTTCGGGTTTTGGGATGATATTGTAGACTTCTGCATTATTGGGTTGTATATGCCGAGCGGCATTTATATACAGTTACCCTTCTAGTTTGTTTAGTTTAATTATTTGTTTCCGCAATTTATTGTTAATTTCGCATTGTTAGGCTTACCTAGTCGTAGTGACTAGGTGCCATCACGACATGTTCACGGAGGGCGAACTGGGGTCGTGACAAGTTGGTATCAGAGCTCTAGGTTCATAGGAGTCACGGAACACAGGCTGGTTTATTAGAGTCTCGCTGATCGGTACGGAGACGTCTGTACTTATCTACGAGAGGCTATGTAATTGTTAGGAAAAATTCCACTTCATTTGATTTCCTTGTCGTGCGAGGTTTTTGATATCACAACTAAACTTCTGTCTTTATACTCTCTCACAGATGGTGAGGACACGTGCTACTCGAGACGACCAGGCACCCGCGCCCCCTACTGCCGCCGTCAGAGGCCGGGGCCGGGGTAGAGGCCGAGGACGCGCTCGTGGTGCAGCCAGAGCACCCGAGCGAGCTGCCGCCGAGGTACCACCAGCACTACCAGCCGGAGTCTAGACACCCGATACGTCCGCCACTACTACTCCAGCACTCCAGGAGACTTTGGCACAGTTCATGAGTATGTACACCACTCTGGCTCAGGCAGGGTTGCTTCCCCTTGCTGCAGCCACATCCCAGGCTGGGGAAGGAGTACAGACTCCCGCCGCCCGCACTCCTGAGCAGTGAGTGCATGTTGAGCAGGCCCCAGAGGTTATAGTTGCGCCGCCTGCAGTACCAGTTCAGCCCGAGGATAGGGCAGCGGCTTCAGAAGATGAGCAGCGGAGACTTGAGAGGTTCAAGAAATATGATCCTCCGGTATTCAGTGGGTTAGCATCAGAGGATGCCTTGGGATTTCTGGAGGAGTGCTACCGTATTCTCCGCACTATGGGCATATCAGGATCGAGCGGGGTTTCCTTCACTACTTTTCAACTTCGAGGAGCCGTCTATCAGTGGTGGCGTGCTTATGAGTTAGACAGTCCGGACGAGGCAGCTTCCCTGACTTGGGCTCAGTTTTTAGACATGTTCACGAGGGAGTATGTTCCCCAGAGTCTTAGGGATGCTTGGCGCGTGGAGTTTGAGCGTTTGCGCCAGGGTACTATGACTGTCTCGAGTATGCTGTCCGCTACATTGACTTGGCTAGACATGCTCCAGCTTTGGTTTCTTCAGTCCGCGAGAAGGTTCATCGGTTCATTGAGGGGCTTATTCCCAGCATCAGATCTAGCATGGCTTGTGAGTTAGAGACGGATGTGTCTTATCAGCAGGCGGTGAGCATTGCTAGGAGGATTGAGGGTATGCATGCTAGGGACGGGGAGGAGAGGGAGGCCAAGAGGTCTCGACAGTCGGGCCATTTTTCTGGTGCCCATGCCCCAGCTGCAGGTCGTCATGGTAGGGGTCATATGGGTCGCCCCGTTCATTCAGCTCTTCCAGCAGCCAGTGGATTCCAGCTCCACCTAGGCCTCAGGAGCCTTATTATGCACCTCCATTCTCTAGTGCGCCTCCTGCACGGGGTGCTTCCGGTGATCAGTCCAGCAGACCTAGCCCGAGCCAGTCACAGCCGCCAAGTCCTCCCAGAGCTTGTTTTGAGTGTGGTGACACACGCCACATGGTGAGAGATTGCCCCAGACTCAGGAGGGATGCACCTTCGCAGGCTCCTCAGCCACAGCAGGCCCCACAGAGCTCTCAGGCTATGGTTCCAGCACCAGCTGCCACTCTGCCGGCCCAGCCAGCCAGAGGTGGAGGTCGGGGAGGTAGAGGTCGCCCTCGAGGGGGAGGCCAGGACAGATATTACGCTCTTCTAGGCCGTACTGAGGTCGCCGCCTCCGATTCTATCATCACAGGTACTATCTTGGTTTGTCATAGAGATGCATTTGTTCTATTCGATCCAGGCTCCACTTACTCTTATGTGTCTTCTTACTTTGCTCCGTATTTGGGGGTACCTCGGGATTCTTTGAGTTCCCTCGTTTATGTTTCTACTCCTGTGGGAGATTCTCTTGTTGTGGACCGCGTTTATCGGTCATGTTTGGTTATTCTTGGTGGTTTTGAGACCAGAGTTGACTTGCTATTGCTCAGCATGGTTGATTTTGATATCATTTTGGGCATGGACTAGTTGTCGCCCCATCATGCTATTCCTTATTTTCACACCAAAACCGTGACACTGGCCATGCCAGGTGTACTACGTATTGAGTGGAGGGGTGCCTTAGGTCACACTCCCAGTAGAGTTATTTCTTTCCTTAAGGCTCAGTGTATGATTGAGAAAGGTTGTGATGCTTACTTAGCTTATGTGAGAGATGCCAGTATGGATACTCCTTCTATTGATTAAGTCCCAGTAGTACGGGATTTCCCCGATGTGTTTCCAGCTGACCTTCCGGGCATGCCACCCGATAAAGACATTGATTTTGGCATTGATCTGTTGCTGGGCACTCAGCCCATTTCCATTCCTTCGTATCGTATGCTCCTCCTAAGTTGAAGGAGTTGAAGGATTAGTTGTAGGAATTGCTTGATAAGGGTTTTATTCGCCCCAGTGTTTCACCGTGGGGTGCTCCTGTCTTGTTTGTGAAGAAAAAGGATGGTTCCATGCATATGTGTATTGATTATCGCCAGTTGGACAAGGTTACAGTGAAGAACCGTTATCCCTTGCCTCGTATTGATGATCTGCTCGACCAGCTTCAAGGCGCACAGGTGTTTTCTAAGATTCACTTGCGCTCAGGTTACCATCAGTTGAAGATTCGGGAGCCAGATATCCCAAAGACTACCTTCAGGACTCGGTATGGTCATTACGAGTTCCTTGTTATGTCATTTGGGCTGACCAATGTCCCAGCAACTTTCATGTATTTGATGCATAGTGTGTTCAGGCCATATCTCGACTCGTTTGTTATTATTTTTATTGATGATACTCTGGTGTATTCCCGGAGTCGGGAAGATCATGAGCAGCACCTGAGGACCGTGCTTCAGACCCTGAGAGAGAAGAAGTTATATGCAAAGTTCTCAAAATGTGAGTTTTGGTTGAGTTTTGTGGTATTCTTAGGCCACGTGGTTTTGAGTGACGGCATTCGGGTGGATCCAAGGAAGATAGAGGCCGTGCAGAGTTGGCCAGGCCGTCCTCAGCTACAGAGATTCGCAGTTTCCTTGGTTTGGCGGGCTACTACCATCGTTTTGTGGAGGGGTTTTCATCGATTACAGCCACTATGATTAGATTGACCCAGAAGGGTGCCCCATTTTAGTGGACAGAGGAGTGTGAGGCGAGCTTTCAGAAGCTCAAGATAGCTTTGACTACAGCACCAATTTTGATATTGCCTACCGGTTCAGGGTCTTATTCTGTCTATTGTGATGCCTCGAGAGTTGGCCTCAGAGCGGTGTTGATGTAGGACGGTAAGGTGATTGCCTACGCGTCCAGACAGTTGAAGATACATGAGAAGAATTACCCTGTCCACGACCTTGAGTTAGCTGCTATTGTTCATGTCTTGAAGATCTGGTGTCACAATTTGTACGGTGTGCCTTGTGAGATCTATACTGACCACCGGAGTTTGCAGCACTTGTTCAAGCAAAAGGATCTAAATTTGCGCCAGAGGAGGTGGTTAGTGTTGTTGAAGGACTATGATATTACTATTCTGTATCACCCGGGCAAGGCCAATGTGGTGGCGGATGCCTTGAGTCGCCGGGCGGAGATTTTGGGGAGTTTGGCATATTTACCAGTTTCAGAGAGGCCTATGGCGATGGACGTTCAGGCCTTAGCCAGCCAGTTTGTGAGATTGGACCTCTCGGAGCCCAGTCGGGTTCTAGCTTGTGTGGTTTCCCGTTCTTCTTTATTTGATCGTATCAGGGAGCGGCAGTATGATGACCCTCATTTGCTTGTCCTTAAGGACAAGGTTCAGCGTGGTGATGCCAGAGATGCGACCATCGGAGATGACGGGGTATTGAGGATGCAGGGCTGAATTTGTGTGCTCAATGTCGATGAGCTTCGAGAGTTGATTTTAGCATAGGCCCATAGCTTGCGGTATTCCATCCATCCGGGTGCCGCGAAGATGTATCAGGACTTGAGGCAGCACTATTGGTGGAGGCAGATGAAGAAAGATGTAGTTGGGTATGTGTCTAGATGCATCAACTGCCAGCAGGTGAAGTATGAGCACCAGCGACCGGGTGGGTTGCTGCAGCTGATAGAGATTCCGGAGTAGAAATAGGAGCACATCACCATGGACTTTGTATCGGGACTCCCACAGACTTCGAAAAAGTTCGATGCCATTTGGGTTATTGTGGATCGGCTGACCAAGTCCGCGCATTTCATCCCTGTGTGTACTACCTACTCCTCGGAGCGGTTGGCGGAGATTTATATCCGGGAGATTGTCCGTCTGCATGGTATTCCAGTTCTATTATTTCAGACAGAGGTACTCAGTTCACATCGCGGTTCTGGAGAGCCGTACAACAGGAGTTGGGTACCCGGGTGGAGTTGATCACAACATTTCACCCTCAGACGGACGGGCAGTCCGAGCGCACTATTCATATTCTTGAGGATATGCTCCGTGCGTGCGTGATTGAGTTTGGAGGTTCTTGGGATCAGTTCTTGCCATTGGCGGAGTTTGCCTACAACAACAGCTATCAGTCTAGCATTTAGATGGCACCGTACGAGGCCTTATATGGTAGGCGATGTAGATCTCCGGTGGGTTGGTTCGAGCCGGGTGAGGCCAGGTTACTGGGATCAGATTTGGTTCAGGATGCTTTGGAGAGAGTCAAGGTGATTCAGGATAGACTCCGTACAGCCCAGTCCAGACAGAAGAGTTACACGGACTGGAAGGTTTGTGATGTTTCCTACATGGTTGGAGAGCGGGTTCTGCTTCGGGTCTCGCCTATGACAGGCGTTATGAGATTTGGGAAGAAAGGGAAGTTAAGTCCGAGGTTTATTGGCCCTTTTGAGATATTGAGACGAGTTGGGGAGGTTGCCTATGAGCTTGCCTTACCTCCCAGCCTGGCAGGGGTTCATCCGGTATTTCATATTTCGATGCTCCAGAGGTATCACGGTGATCCGTCGCACGTGTTGGATTTCAGCTCAGTCCAGTTGGAGAAGGATCTATCTTATGTTGAGGAGCCAGTGGCAATATTGGACAGGCAGGTCAGGAAGCTGAGGTCAAAGAACATTGCGTCTGTGAAGGTTCAGTGGCGGAGTCCGCCGGTCGACGAGGCGACCTGGGAGACCGAGCAGGATATGCGCAGCCAGTACCCTCATCTTTTCACTACTTCAGGTATGTCTTTGTGCTCGTTCGAGGACGAACGAATGTTTAAGTGTGGGAGGATGTAACGACCCGACCGGTTTTTTTTTGAATTTACGCCCCGATCCCCTATTAACTGCTTTCCCCAAGTTTATTTCTGCTACTTTGATTTTCCGGGATGTTCGGTTTTGAGTTTCGGAGAGTTCTGGGACACTTAGTCCCTAAATGAGAGCCTAAGTGTTGGAAAATGATCCGTAGAAAGAATAGTGTGAAGACGGCCTCGGAACGGAAATCTGATGGTTTCGTTAGCTTCGTTAGGTGATTTCAGGGTTGGGGGCATGTTCGGAATGTGTTTTGGAGGTCCGTAGCGAATTTAGGCTTGAAATGCCGAAGGTTGAATTTTTAAAGTTCCCGGTTCGATAGTGAGATTTTGATCCGAGGGTCGGAATGGAATTCCGAGAGTTACAGTAGTTCCGTTATGTTATTTGTGATGTGTGTGCAAAATTTCAGGTCATTCGGAAGTGGGTTGGCTATGTTTTTGATCGAAAGCGTATTTTGAGGAAATTTAGAATTCTTAGGCTTAAATCCTTGATTAATTCGAGTTTCCGATGTTGTTTTAGGTGGTTTAAGGATTGGTACAAGTTTGAATGAGGTATTAGGTGTTGTTGGTGCTTTTGGTTGAGGTCCCGGGGGCCTCGGGATGATTTCGGATGGTTGACGGAAAGATTTTTGAAGTTGAGAGATTGCAGACTTTGGTGCTTCTGATATTTTTGCATCTGCGGTTTGGGGGCCGCAGATGCGGATTTTTGGGTGTCCTTCAGGTTCCGCAGATGCGGAAGTTTCACCGCAGAAGCGGTTTCGCATCTGCGGAAGAAGAACCGCAGATGCGGCTCCTGGCCCTCTTAATGAAAGTCGCAGATGTGACAAATGGTCCGCAGAAGCGGGACCACAGTTGCGGATTTCACTGGTCAAAAATATTGATTTCGAGGGTTTAGTTTCAAAAGTTAGAAAAATTGAATTGGAGCTCGGGAGAGGGCGATTTTGAGAGGGATTTGAAGAGGAGATAATTGGGTAAAATTTATCCGGTACCGAGACGTGTCCCAAGGGACGTTTTGGTCATTTTTCCTTTAGACGCTCATGACTTAGTGACACCCCGATGTTTGAGACTCGTTTTCGTATTTTATATTATTTATATTTAGAGTTGGTTTGGTTTATCAGGAATTAAATTATTGGAAATGTTTTATTAAATTCTTATAATCAAATTAGTAGTAATATTTTGGGAAGAGGCTTGCCTTGTAACACGATAGGCGCCATCACGACCAAGGTTAGTTTTGGGTCGTGACAGCTGCGAACGTCATGCAGCCACCTGCTAACCCTGATGACTCCGCGCCTGAGCAAAACAACACCCGCTACCAGGTTCCAATATACCTGAATCTGCACACAAGGTGCAGGGTATAATGTGAGTACTCCAACCCAGTAAGTAATAAGAGTAAATAAAGACTGAGCAGTAGGAAACAATGAATCCACATTCACGTTAGGCTCAATAAACATAACAGGCTTTCAAATCATAATACGAGTCAACCTTCCCTTTAAAATCCAGCTTTAGTAAAAATCATTTTGAAATACTTTCCAGC
>NC_031994.1:23415836-23437662 GCF_001879085.1 Nicotiana attenuata | reverse complement strand
TCTGCCACCTCCAACCCCCAAATCCACCGGAATCTATGGCTGTTCTAACCATGGACGACCTATTCTCACCCCCTACTGCTCTCACGTGCTTGATACCTGAAGGTTCGAGGCCAGACCTCGAAGGTCCTCGCTCAGACCTTCATCGATTCGAAGTTTCCAGCTATCTTCGACCTTGCTCCGGCGTGTCTTAGCCTCCTGAGCCTGATTCCGACCTTATCGACTCCGGATCTGATCTTGTCTCTTCCAAGCTTTTCTCGTTTCTAAGGTTCTCAGAAACCCTAGTCTATTCAAGGTTCTTTTTCGTTTATTTGTTCGGATCTGTGCTCGATCTGTGCTATATGTGATGTTTTAAACGTTTTCCCCGATTTTCCTTTTTAAAATCTTTTGATTTCAAACTAGGGTTTCTGAGTCTGTTTGTTAATATTTTGTTCGATTCATTTGTTTATCATCTCTAAGTTTGATTGGTGTTGAAAACCTAATTTTTGGAGATTTGTTTGAGTTTTTGAGTCTATCTGTTTGATTTACTTTGTTTGCACCTGATTAGTGTCGAAAACCCTAATTTTGGGGGTTTATTCGAACTTCTGAGACTGTTTGTTTGTTTTACTTGTTTATCGCCTCTAAACTCGATTGATTTCGAAAAAACCTAGTTTCTTCGGGGTTTACTCAAGTTCCTGAAGTTTACTTGTGCGATTCTGCTATTTGAAATTGTTCTACTTTATTTGAAGGTTTCAGCATCTCTTTGTGTGATTCTTTTGATTCTGCTTTCTTACTATCTGTCAAACTCGATTATGTTTTCAGAAAGGTTTTCACTTAACCTTTTGCATGCTTCTGATCTTTTCTCTCTTACTAAGCCAACGAAATTTGACCTACATGACTATCATGCTATTACTGTATGCTAACTCTCCTTGCCATAGCTTGGCCTCACATGTCTATTACTTGTGCACCTCATTTATATACTGAGTCCCTTCTGTGATTGATTTTCAAATTCGTGATTGATTTTCAAAACTTTTCCTTGTGCAGTTCTGATTTTTTACTCGCCCATTAAGGGTTAATTGATTCTCCTTCTTTGTTTGGCCTTACCAGATCCTTTCCAAAATAAGTACACTCCTGTATTTAGGCTTAATCTCCTACTATATGGTTTTACTGCTCCTTTTATGGCAACAATCATTCTGCTTACAAATTGATTTTCTTTCCTTATATTAATCCTGTTAAGTGCCCGTTGAGCAGTAATCCCTTGATTAAAGGGAAAACCTGTGTTAATTGATTTTGATTGTGATTATTTCCATGTTTGTGTTGAAACTGTATTTGTTACCTTGTTTTCTACTCGTTTTCAAAACTATAAATACCTATACTTCTTCCCTTTCAAGGGAGTTGGAGCATGAACAAGTCATCACTTCTTCTCTCAAAATACACTCAGGTTTTCTTTAAAAAATATTCGAGTTCTCTGTACTCATAAGCTTAAGGTTCTTTTGATTGTGGTTTGGTTTGAAAGTATCCTACTTCTCTTTGCTTGCTTCTTCTGCAACTGGTATGTTACCTTTGTTTAATTTCTGCCACTCCCCTATGTGTTTATTCTCCAGTTCATTCTTTATTGGGTTTACTGCTTCCATAATGTAAATTTTGCAAGTTGGTTTGTCTCTTTGCTATGCTCCTACATGAATCCCTATCCCCCCAATCCCTTTTATATGTTGAGTTATGGTTCAGAAACATGATAACACTTGACATTGTTGTTCATGTATATGGACTGGACTCCCTGAGTCCTAAACTCTTTCAATTCCCATTCCCCTTTCCCCTTTATATGTATCTTGAGCTTAAGACCTTGGTCTGGCAGTGTCCTAATCACTGTCTAGACCATAGTCTGACCTTCAATAGGTCTGTGCTCTTATTTGCTGGCTGAACAGGCTTGGTCAGGGGTCTGCCAGCCTACCTCATGGTTAGGTATGACCACCAGAGCTCGAACTCCCAGGTCGATGCCTCAGGAGGCTGACCACTCCACTGAACACGAACAGAAGAAAAACTCTTGGATCTCAACTGACGAACCTGCCGGTCTAGAATAGCTACCAGCTCCTCCTCATAAGACAAGTCCTTGTCCAACTGGACAGTGCTGAAATCTAACACGTGGGCTGGATCGCCGTGATACCTCTGAAGCATGGATACATGAAAAACTGGATGCACGGCTGATAAGCTAGGCGGCAATGCAAGTCTGTAAGCCACCTCTCCTACTCGATCAAGAATCTCGAACGGACCAATAAATCTAAGGCTAAGCTTGCCCTTCTTCCCAAATCTCATCACGCCCTTCATAGGCGACACTCCGAGCAATACCCGCTCACCAACCATGAAAGCTACATCTCGAACCTTACGATCTTCATAGCTCTTTTGCCTAGACTGAGCCGAACGAAGCCTATCCTGATTGATCTTGACCTTGTCCAAGGCCTCCTGAACCAAATTCGTACCTATCAATCGAGCCTCTCCCGGCTCGAACCATCCAATCGGAGACCGACACCGCCTACCATATAAAGCCTCATAAGGAGCCATCTGGAGGCTCGACTGGTAGCTGTTGTTGTAGGCAAACTCCGCTAAAGGCAAGAACTGATCCCACGAACCTCCAAAGTCCATAACACAAGCCCGGAGCATATCCTCCAAAATCTGAATAGTCCGTTCGGACTGACCGTCCGTCTAGGGATGAAATGCTGTGCTCAACTCAACCCGTGTGCCCAACTCTCGCTGAACTGCTCTCCAGAAGCGCGAGGTAAACTGCGTACCCCAGTCCGAAATGATAGATGCCGGCACACCATGAAGGCGAACAATCTCCCGGATATAAATCTCAGCTAATCTCTCGAATGAATAGGAGACTGCCACATGAATAAAATGCGCTGGCTTGGTCAGCCTATCCACAATGACCCAAACTGTATCGAACTTCTTCCGAGTCAATGGAAGTCCGGTAACGAAGTCCATAGTGATCCTCTCCCACTTCCACTCGGGAAGCTCAATCCTCTGAAATAAACCACCAGGCCTCTGATGCTCATACTTAACCTACTGACAATCCAAACACCGAGCCACATATGGAACAATATCCTTCTTCATTCTATGCCACCAATAATGCTGTCGCAAATCCTGATACATCTTCACGGCGCCCGGATGAATAGAGTACCGGGAACTATGGGCCTCCTCTAAGATCAACTCTCGAAGTCCGTCCACATTGGGCACACAAACTCGCCCCTGCAATCTCAAAACTCCATCCGCATCTAAGGTAACCTGCATGGCACCTCCTCGCTGCACCGTGTCTCTAAGGACACACAAATGGGGATCATCAAACTGCCGATCACGGATACGCTCCAATAATGAACAACGAGCGACCGTGCAAGCTAATACTCGGCTAGGCTCAGAAATATCCAGTCTTACCAATATATTGGCCAAAGCCTGAATATCCAAAGCAAGCGGCCTCTGACTGACCGGAATATAAGCAAGACTGCCCATACTGGCTGGCTTCCTACTCAAAGCATCGACCACCACATTGGCCTTCCCCGGATGACATCATAATCCTTCAACAATTCCAACCATCTCCTCTGCCTCAAATTCAACTCCTTTTGCTTGAACAGGTACTGACGACTCTTGTGATCAGAGAACACCTCACACGCCACGCCATACAAATAATGCCTCCAAATCTTCAATGCGTGAACTATGGCTGCCAACTCTAAATCATGCACTGGATAGTTCTTCTCATGAATCTTCAACTGCCTCGAAGCATAGGCAATGACCTTGCCATCCTGCATCAACACTGCACCAAGCCCAATACTGGAAGCATCACAATAAACTGTATAAGGCCCTGATCCTGTAGGCAAAACCAACACCGGTGCCGTAGTCAGAGCTGTCTTGAGCTTCTGAAAGCTCACCTCACACTCATCCAACCATCTGAACTGGGCACCCTTCTGGGTCAATCTGGTCATCGGGGCTGCAATAGATGAAAATCCCTCCACGAACCGTCTGTAATAGCCTGCCAACCCCAAGAAACTCCGAATCTCTGTAGCTGATGCTGGTCTAGGCCAGTTCTTGACTGCCTATATCTTCTTTGGATCCACCTGAATACCCTCAGCTGATACAACGTGATCCAGAAATGCAACTGAACTCAGCCAGAACTCACACTTGGAGAACTTGGCATATAACTTACTATCCCTCAAAGTCTGAAGAACCACTCTAAGGTGCTGCTCGTGCTCCTCCTGGCTACGGGAGTACACCAAAATATCATCAATAAAGACTATCACGAACATGTCCAAATATGGCCTGAACACTCGGTTCATCAACTCCGTAAATGCTGTTGGGGCATTGGTCAACCCAAATGACATGACCAAGAACTTATAATGCCATACCGAGTACGGAAAGCTATCTTAGGGACATCGGATGCCCTAATCCTCAACTGATGGTAGCCAGATCGCAAGTCAATCTTGGAGAATACCCTGGCACCCTNAAGCTGGTCGAACAAATCATCATTCCTCGGCAGTGGATACTTATTCTTAATCGATACCTTGTTCAATTGCCGGTAATCTATGCACATCCTCATCGATCCGTCCTTCTTCTTGACAAATAACACTGGCGCGCCCCAAGGTGAAACACTGGGTCTAATGAAACCCTTTTTAGCAAATCCTGCAACTGGTCCTTTAACTCCTTCAGCTCCCGCGGGGCCACACGATAAGCGGGATAGAAATGGGCTGGGTGCCCTGAGCCAAATCAATACAAAAATCAATGTCCCTATCGGGTGGCATACCCGGCAGGTCTGAAGGGAAAACATCTGGAAACTCTCGGACAATAGGCACAGAATCTATAGGAGGAACCTCAGCACTGGAATCACGAACATAGGCCAACTAGGCCAGACACCCCTTCTTGACCATACGTCGAGCCTTCACATACGAAATGACGCTGCGGGTAGAATAACCTGGAGTGCCTCTCCACTCTAAACGAGGCATGTCCGACAAAGCTAAGGTCACAGTCTTGGCATGGCCGTCCAAGACAGCGTGATAGGGTGATAGCCAATCCATACCCAATATGATATCGAAGTCAACCATATCTAAGAGCAACAAGTCTACACGGGTCTCAAGGCCCCCAATCACTACAACACACGAACGATGGACTCGGTCGACCACGATAGAGTCACCCACCGGTGTAGACACATATACAGGAATACCTAAAGCATCACTAGGCATGACCAAGCATGGTGCGAAATAAGATGAAACATATGAATACGTAGATCCTGGATCAAATAGTACCGAAGCATCTCGATCACAAACCAGAACCGTACTTGTGATAACTGCATCTGAAGCCTCAGTCTCGGGCCTGGCTGAAGAGCATAACAACGGGGCTGGGCCCCACTACCCTGAGCCATATCCCTGGGTCGATCTGCTGCTAGCTGGCCTCCACCCCTGGCGGTCTGAGCTCCACCTCTATGACCTCTACCTCAACCTCTAGCACCTCTACCCCCGCCTCTAGCTGGCTGCGGAGCATCTGGTGCCTGAATCATAGGACGGGGACCCTGCTGCTGCGACTTAGTACCCCTCAATCTCGGGCAAGCCCTCCTGATGTGACCATACTCACCACACTCATAACATCCCTCTGAACGTTGTGGCTGAGGAAACTGTGGCTAGCCCTGGCGACCTGAATGACCTCCACGGAAACTCTGAAGTGGCGGTGCGCTGATAGGAGCTGGCGGTGCACTGAATGACTGTTGATCAGAATAGTGTGCCTGAGAACCACGGCCACCTAATGTACCGTGAGAAACCTGGAGAGATGACTGAAAGGGCCTAGGAGGATGGCCTCTACCATATGAGTCTCTACCTCCAGACGAGGTACCACTGAATCTGCCGGAATGACGGGCTCTCTTGTCTCCCCCGTGACCACCTTCCTGTGACAGAACCATCTCAACTCTGCGGGCCACATTGGCCGCCTCCTGAAAGCTGATCTCACTACCAGTCTCCCTGGCCATCTGGAGATGAATCGGCTGAATCAAACCATCAATAAATCTCCTCACCCTCTCTCTCTGTCTCTCTCAGTGGGAAGTATGACAAGAGCATGGCGAGCTAGATCAATGAACCTGGTCTCATACTGAGTGACCGTCATAGAACCCTGCTGGAGGCGCTCAAACTGCCTCCGATAAGCATCCCTCTGAGTAACGGGGAGAAACTTCTCCAGAAACAACTCTGAAAACTGATCCCAAGTCAAAGACGGTGACCCTGCTGGTCTGGCTAAACATAAATCCCTCCACCAAGTCTTGGCGGATCCAGATAGGCGAAATGCAACAAAATCAACTCCATTGGACTCAACAATGCCCATGTTCTGAAGAACCTCGTGGCAGCTATATAAGAAATCCTGGGGGTCCTCAGAAGAAGCACTGCTGAATGTAGTAGTGAAGAGCTTGGTGAACCTATCCAGCCTCCACAAAGCATCTACGGACATAGCCGCTCCATCGCCGGTCTGAGCAACTACTCTCAGCTGAACTGCCATAGCTGGCTAAACCACTGGAATCTAACCCTGGGGAGCTACCTGCTCCGGAGTACGTGTAGCAGGAGTCTGGGCTCCTCCTCCAGCCTGAGAAGTGGCTGGTGCTACAGGAAGCAATCCCGCTCGGGTGACACTCTCCATGAGGCCTACCAATCGGACTAGAGCGTCCTGAAGAACTGGGGTAGCAATAAACCCCTCTGGGACCTGAGCTGGGCCCACCGGAACTGCTGCGGCTGGGGCCAGAACCTCCTCCTCAAAATCAACCTGAGGCTCCGCCGCTGGTGCTGCTGCTCGGGGCTGAGCTCTGTCCCTACCTCGGCCTCTAGCACGTCCTCGTCCCCAGCCCCTAGCGGGAGCTGCCTGGGGCTCGGACTGGTGATCGGTAGATGAGGAAGCGCGTGTTCTCGCCATCTGCGAAAGAACAGAGTAGAAATTCAATTAGCATTGAGAAACCAAGCTGCACGACAAGAAAGAACAAATGTGAAACTTTTCCTAACTCGGTAGCCTCTGGAGATAAATACAGACATCTCCGTACCGATCCCTCAGACTCTACTAAACTTGTCCGTGAGTTGTGAGACCTATGTAACCTAGTGCTCTGATACCAACTTGTCACGACCCGGATTTCCCACCCTCGGGAGTCGTGATGGCGCCTACTCGTAGAAGCTAGGCAAACCAAATTTAATTACCTTTCGTTTACAACATAGTCCCTTTTATCAATTTATGGAAACAATATCAAAATAACGAAATTTAATAGTAGCGGAAGTCTTAATTATAGAAACTGAATAAAGATGCGGAATAGTCAATATAAGCCTCTACCCAAGACTGGAGTCACAATACTCACGAACTGCTAAGAAATACTAAATACAAATGTCTGAAAGAACACATAAGTTGTTTGTCTCGAATACAAAGAGGCAACAGACTAAAAAGAGAGAATAAGGGAGACGCCGGGCCTGCGGATGCCTGCAAGGCTACCTCGGGTCTCGCTGGACTGAAGGCCTGCTCCCGTAGTAATGCTGCTGCTGCTGCTCCAAACCTGGACCTATGCAAATAGCACAGAGTGTAGCATCAGCACAACCGACCCCATGTGCTGGTAAGTGTCTAGCCTAACCCCCGCGAAGTAGTGACGAGGCTAGACTGGACTACTACATAAACCTGTACAATTGTATATATACAGCGGAATCGAAAATACAAGACAAGTAAACAATATGGGAGGGGGAGCATGCTGTGGGGAGATAACAATATTAATCGTAAATCCAGAATAACAATCTAAGGGAAGCTTGGAATTTACAGCGGACAAGAAACTAATCCCCAAGATAAACACACTTGTATCAATAATTATTGCGGCGTGCAACCCGATCCCAATATATAACAATATTGTTGCGGCGTGCAACCCGATCCATAAATATCATTGTTGCGGCGTGCAACCCGAACCACAAATATCATTGTTGCGGCATGCAACCCGATCCATATCATTTAACATTTGTTGCGACGCGCAACCCGATCCACAAATATCATCCAATGCATGGCATCACCCTTCTTGCTTTAACACTCTTCCTCACCCAATCAGCAATCACAAACAAGGGTAAGGGAAATAATAAAACAAGAATAGAAGCCCCGGCAAGGGTACACAAACCAACAAATAAAAACCCGGCAAGGGTACAACATCAATAATCACAACGTCCCGGCAAGGGAATAAATCATTAACTCTTCTCTTTCGTTTACTTTCATCTCATATTTCACATTATCACTTGAGCCAAAGCTCCAAGGAGTTACTTATCTCATACACCTTCACAATTTGTATTTCAAGCCGAGCCAATGCTTCACGAAGTTTACAATTTCTTTCGAAAAGTTTTTACAACATATAGGAGTCATCAATTAAACATGGAAGGCATAACAACAACCAAACTATCCGCAAATAAGGACTCACGGTCATGCTAGACACCAATGTATAGATACTGGTCACCATGCCTATACATCGTACTCGATCAATTAGCAAGTAGCAAACAAGACTCAACTCCTATTCCCTCAAGCTAGGGTTAAACCAAACACTTACCTCAACTTCCACGGCCAAATCAATCCACAACAACCGCTTTCCCTCTCGAATTCGGCTCCAACTCAATCAAATCTATACAATAATGACTTCATAATATCAATATATTCTAAACAAATCAAACCCAATGTCTAATTACAGGTTTCCAATCTTTCTTCCCAAAAATCCCAAAATCGCCCCCGGGCCCGCTTGGTCAAAACACGAACAACAAATCCCCCATTCACCCACGAGCCCGACTCTATAATTTATTCTCAAATTCGACCCCAAAACGAGGTCTAAATCAAGAAAAAGTAAAAGCCCAAGTTCTACCCATTTCCCCTAATTTCTACCCTAAATTACATGATTTAAGCTTAGGAATTCAATAAATAATGATGAAAAATGAAGAAAACGAGTTGGGATTTACTAACCCAAGAGGTCTTGATGAAAGGAAGCTTCAATGGATGCCTAAGGACCTTGGAGAAGAAGAAACTCGGATGTTTTTATGAAGGAGTCGCGACCACACTGTTCTGAAAATTTAATATAACTGGGCAAAAATTGCCCTTCGCGTTCGCGACAGGAGAGTCGCGTTCGCGAAGGGTAGGAGCTGACAAGCCATGCGTTCGCGAAAGGAAGAGTGAGAACGTGAAGAGGAAAATACTGGGGGTCCAAGATTTGACCTACGCGAACGCGTGAGGCCTTCTGCAAACGCGATGAGTGAGGGCAATAAGCTTACGCGATCGCGAGATATGGTATGCGAACGCGGAGGAGGAAAATCTGGGGCTTCGCGAACGCGTAGAAGAAAAGGTCTGTGCACCTGTTGCAGATTTTCTGCAATTTTGCTAAGCCCAAAACCAGCCCGGAAACACTCCCGAGCCCTCGGGGCTCCTAACCAAACACATACACTAACTCAACAACATTCTACGAACTTAATCGTGCGATCAAATCTCCAAAATAACATTAAAAACAATGAATCAAACCTCAAAATCAATAGTTTTTCTTCAAACTTCATAAACTTTCAAATTTAGAACTTATAGTCCGAAACACGACGTCCGATTTCAACCAAACTTCACAGAAATATCTTAAATCACATATAAGACCTATACCGGGCGCCGGAACCAAAATACGGGCTCGATACCAACACGTTCTAATCGATTTTCATTTCCATTTTCCTTAATAATTTCAGAAAAATAATTTTACTCAAAAATTTATTTCTCGGGCTTGGAACCTCGGAATTCGATTCTGGGCATACGCTCGAGTCCCATATTTTTCTACGGACCCTCCGGGACCGTCCAATCACGGGTCTGGGTCCGTTTACCCAAAATATTGACCAAAGTCAAACTTATTCATTTTAATACCAAATTTTAGCATTTTCACAGAATTTCACATTTAGGCTTTCCGGCTACGCGCCCGGACTACGCACGCAAATCGAGGAGACTAAAAATAAGGTTTTCGAGGCCTCGGAAGCACGGAATAAATAGGAGAACAGGTGATTATCCTTTGGGTCGTCACACAATCCGATCCCACAATATCGATTTATCAACATAAACAACTCAACACCAATAGTTCTGTGATGTCAACACAAAGAGAAATGAAACATGTGAAACGATAAGAAATTACTGAAACAAACGGAGAATAAACAATACATCGAAAACCCAAATCTTAGCAAAACAATAATACCAAAATAGCTAAATGACTAAGATTAACGGAATAACACAATAAAGTACCTCAAGTAATATAAGAACGGTAAAAGCAAGTAGAACATGAGACAACGAATATATACAAGTTATACAATTAGAAGCATGTAGCATGAAAACAGTTATGGGGTGAGAAATGTGCAAATCAAAGCAACTAACAATTAAACAACAAATAACAAGTATAGCATAGACGTCAGGTAAGAACATGTAACAATTAAAGCATATACAAGAAATAATATGGAATAAATGAAGACATGGAAATAAATAGCTCAACCCCACATGCTAAATTCCATGACAGTGCATATACACTCGTCACCTCGCATATACGCCGATTTCCCACATAGTTCACATAGCAAATAATCCAACAAGTCCTAATTCCCTCAAGTCAAGGTTAGACACAACACTTACCTCTTTCCGCAATCAAATCAACACTCAACCACAACCTTTTCTTTAGAATTAGCCTCCAAACCGGTCAAATCTAGCCAAATATGGTTCAAATAATTTAAAATAAGCTTTAGAAACTACTCATGAGTGAAAAGTATTCTATCTTTGATGAAATTGGAAAAAGTCAACCCGAGCTCGCTAGGTCAAAACACGAGATTCAGACTAAAATCCGATTACCCATTCACCCCCACCCCTATCCTTTCTGAGCCCGATTATGTAATTTGTTTTGAAATCCTACCTCAATTTGAGGTCTAAATCTCAATTTTACAAAATCACCAATTTCTACCCAAGTCGCTAATTTCTAAGCGGAAATATGCTGGATGCAACTTCCCCTGTATACTGGTTTTTCTTTTTATTTCCTTTCTTTCACAAGTGGGAAATTTCAATCTGATACAAAATAAGCAAGTTGATTTTCTTTTTATATTTGTGATGAACTTTGTGAATTGACTTATTTTGAAACGTTGGGTTGCGTACTTTCATGATTTCCATCAGATGTATTTGTAGGAAACTAGCTAGATTTGATCCCTTTTCAAGTGAAAATGACACATTGAAAACCCCTATAGTTTCAACCAAGCACTAAAATGCAGCATTTGTAAAATCTTAACACAAATTACTTTTAATCATGTATGAAAATGTGGATCATGGCAGGTTACACTACTATACATTGAGTAGAAAGCTTATGCGTCTACGACCAAATTAATAGTACATATAATAAAGTAATTTAATGAACCTATATCTACGAAGGAGAGGCTCCCGAAATTGCCAGATGGGTTATATTTGTCTTCTCGCATCTATACAGAGACGAATTTAAGATCTAGAGAAATTTCTTTTCTTAGATTAAGATAGCATCAAACCGGTAAATTTAAGAAGCAAATGCATTGATTTTCTGATTCCTTCTTTTCGCTCTTCGCTTAGCTACACCGGCTTACAGATGCCCATGTCCTTCGTGGATCTAGGAGTTCATACGAATAATGGCTAGCGGGATTTTACATTCAATCGGAGTTGCCTTAGTAGGTTCCCGAAGGAAGGCAAGATTCTATATAGTGGTTTTTGCCCTTATTTCGCTTCAAGAAGCATTAGAATCCCTTATTTAACTTGCGGGACAATCAAGGAATAGAAGCGTTGTGTTCATGATCGTACTATATGTATGTAATACAATTTCATCAATACTCAGAACTCGCCTTAGATCCGCTTTGTCTGCATATTGCAGCTCACTGCAAAATTTAAAAGTTAGCTAGCCAATTCCAAAGCTTAATATTCAATTGCCAATACCAGGGCTTGGAACTGACTCCATATTGTGATCAACATAGGCACCAACATAATGCTTAAGAGTAACAAGCTTAGCATGGCCTTTTTTACTCGGGGAAGAAGGCGGGACGGCGCCTTTGGGAAGGGAATTCAGTAGTACATTGGCTTTTTGATAAGGATCAATCTTCTTTTCCTCCATGTTCTTCATCAATAGCTTCCTTGCTTCAAACTGTGGAACATAACAGATTAGCAGAATAATCATAGAAAGTGAAACCGCGCTGCGGCGAACCATTGATTGGTATCGCAGAGTATTAGTTAAGAGGGAAATGGAAACACTTGGAATGAAGGTCAATAGAAGGGAAGCAGAGGAATTATAAGAAGAGAAGATTGAAAGAGTAGTTGGCAAAGAGAGGCGTGAGGCCAGAGGCGGATCCAGAATTTAATATTTATGGGTTCCTGCAACAATCTCGAGTAAATTTTAAATAGTAACTGCGTTCACATTCATACATATATAGATATTTATTAAATTTTTTGAACACATTTACACTGTTTAGATAAAATTTACTAGGTTCACGTGAACCCGCAAGTGGGGAGATGGATTCGCCCTGCGTGAGGGTCAAGTTAATTTGGCAGCTAGGTCAGGATTTGATGCTTCCAAATTTTAACAAATAAATATATATTTTTCTTACTGTTTAATTAAGTTTTGTGCACTAATAATGCATAATTTTTTTACACCCATCAAATTAAGTTAGTTGCATGGAATTAGAGGTAATTCTTTATAACAAATGTGATCTGTTAACCTAAAAATAGAGTAAAATAACACGTTATAATATATTAAATTATGTACATAACTTTATTAGTGAATATAACGATTTCATTATGTTTGTACAAAGCGTCTAAAGAAATGCCTCGTGTAAGTTGGATAGGTATCAATGAACAAAGTAGCCGGCTTTTGTTGTTTTTGAGTTCAAATTAAGTATCTACCCTTTTACTATGGTTTGTTCTTTTGTCCCAATTGTTTTTGGCAATATGTTCACTTAACTTGGCTCATGAACAATACGTATTGATAATTGATACTTTTTCCATCTTATTTTATGTGGCACAAGTTGAATTGGGTACAGAGCTAAGAAACAACATAAGAATTTTTGAAACTTGTAATTTTAAAAAACTACGTGAATATTTGTATAACTATAAAAGTTTCTCATAAGGAGAAATGTGAAGTTTAAATTAAATTATTTTTAAATTTAAAAAGACATCATTTTTTTGAAATAGACTAAAAAAAAATTGCCAAATAAATGAAATCGGGTAGCAGAGACACTTGACAGTGACTGAATGTAAATAGAACCCGTCAATAAAACAATAAACTAAAGAAAACAAAAAAGGAAAAACAAAGAAGAAACGCCTATATCGAAGATGTATTGTTTTCTTGCCTTAGCCCATTTTCTGGTTCATCTAAGGGAATTCAAAAAAATAAAAATAAAATAAACACGTGAAAAAATCAAGGAGATTCAACTTCAAATACATATACAAACTACTTTTATAAATACATTATAATTTTTTGACGAAATGGTTTATATTCCCCTGCTAACATGGGTCTTCTAACAAGGGTCTCATGTGAGCTTATGTTCCCTAATGGAATTTTTACATTCCTATACACCATATGAAACTATATTACCCTTCCTACTCAAGTTTTACTATAATTATATTTTATATACCCAATTACTATTTATGTACATTCTAAGGGAATTAATGATAATAATTAGTGTCCTAAAATCACTCTAACGTATCTTCCACTCCCCCCACGTTTTTCTCTCCACATCCCACCCCCTCCCTCACGTATCTTGCACAAGAGAGCAGCAATTCCACCATAGACAACCATTAAAAAGCTTTGAAGCTTTGAATTCGAATTTGGATTTTTAAAAACCATTATTTGTTTGAATTGGGTGTTGTTGCAAAGAATTGGAAATTCTCTCTATGTCTCTCTCTATCTCTCAATCCCTAATTTCACTAATATAAAGCAAAGGAAAAGAGAGCAGCAATTCCACCATTGATAGCCATTAAAAGCTCTGAAACTTTGAATTCGAATTTGGGTTTTCAAAAACCATAATTTGTTTGGATTGACAATTGGGAATATGGTTTGGAGTTTATATCTCAATTTCGAGGGTGTTCTGGTGAAGATTAGACTTTTTGATTTTGGCTAAATTTCTGACTGAAACTCGAAGAAGAAGAAGAAGAAGAAGAAGAAGAAGAAGAAGAAGAAGAAGAAGAAAAGAAGAAGAAGAGAACATGATATACATTATATTTACAAAATTGTAGTAAAATTGTAGAAAAATTGCATTCTGCTATATATATATATATATATATATATATATATATATATATATATATATATATATATATATATATATATATATATTTAACTATTGTATGAAAGTTGAACAATATTGTATAAAAATTATATTTAAGTTGTATGATATTGTAGTTGTATATAACTGAGTGAAATAAATGTTATTGAAAATTGCAGATAAGTTGTATAATATATAATTAGTTGTATGAAATTTATTTTTACTATGTATAAATCAGATAGAAAATATACAAAAGACATATTGTATAAATTTAGTATAAAATTTGTATTTAAGTTGTATGTTATTGTAGTTGTATTTAACTGGGTAGAAATAATATGTGAAAGTTGTAGATAAGTTGTAGATAAATTGTATATATATGCTTAGTTGTATGAAATTTATTTTTACTATGTATAAATCAGATACAAAATGTACAAAAGAACATATTGTATATAAGTTATATAAAATTTATATTTAAGTTGTATGATATTATAGTTGTATTTAACTGGGTAGAAATAATATACATTTATATTTCTTTCTGTTATTTCCTTTCCAGATCCTTCATCCTTATTAAAACTAAATACACTCTTCTTCCTTCTTTGCAAACAATGTTAGGCGAAGACAGTAGCAGCAGAAGCGGAGTAGCAAAGGCGCCTACTCGTTTACCAACTTTCATCGTCGATTCCAACATTCATGTGGTTGAGTAGAATTGTATCCAATAAAATAGGCTCCGTGAGATCAAAGGAAAGACTACATTCAAAGCTCAAAACTTAATTTCACCTGAAGATCCATCTATTCTCATATTTTATGCTAGAGACTTTATAATACAGTTTTTTAAGGATAAAAAAAAATAGACCGAAACAATTAGCAAACATAAATTCCTAAATATAAGTTTCGATCTGGAGAGTAGAGAAAAAATCAAAAGGGTATAACTAAATCCCTTGATTGATGTAACGACCCGACCCGTCGTCTCATGAGTTACCGCTCCGTTTCCCCCAATTTTATGCTTCTTCATGTTTCATTATCAGTATTCGGTGTGTTATAGTTGATTTGGATTGGTTTTGGTAGAAAATGAGACACTTAGTCTCTTTCAAGAAGGCTTAAGTTGGAAAAAGTCAACCGGATGTTGACTAATGAGTTAGAGGGCTCGGATGTAATTTTCGGTGATTCGGTTAGCTTTGGGGATGATTGTGACTTAGGAGTGCGATCGGATTTGATTTTGGGGGTCCGGTGTAGAATTAGGCTTGAATTGGCGAAGTTAGTATTTTGGCGAATTCCGGTTGATGGTGAGAATTTGATTCGAGGGTCGGAATGGAATTCCGAGAGTTGTTGTAGCTTCGTTAGGTGATTTTGATATGTGTGCAAATTTTCAGGTCATTCGGACGTCGTTTGGTCGGGTTTTTGATCGAAAGTGCATTTCGGAAGTTTTTGAAAAACTTAGGTTTGAATCCGATGTGATTTGATGGTTTTAGCGTTGTTTGATGTGTTTTGATGATTGGAACAAGTTTGAATGATGTTATGGGATATGTCCGTGCTTTTGGTTGAGGTCCGGGAGCCTCGGGTGAGTTTCGGGGTGGTTTCGGATCATTTTTGAGAAATTTGATATTGCTTGTTCTGGTGTAACACTGTAGCATCGGCAAATGCGAAGGTTATTCTGGGAATTGCGAAAACACTGTAGCTTCGCAAATGCGAAGGTTTTGCTGGGAATTGCGAAAAACACTGTAGCTTGGCAAATGCGAAGGTTTTGCTGGGAATTGCGAAAACAATGTAGCTTCGCAAATGCGAAGGTTTTTGCTGGGAATTGCGAAAACACTGTAGCTGGCAGAAGGGTTTTATATTATTTCATCCGCGAAGCTTGTCCATTTTCCTCCATTATTGAACATCTTGGGAGCTTTTGGGAGAAATTGAAGATGGTTTCGACTGGAGTTTGTTGGAGGTAAGATTTTTTGAGTTAAAAACATGATTATTATGGTGAAATTTACCTAGAAATTCATGGAATTAAGCCTAAAAATTGATGAACTAGGCTTGAGTTTTTGATATTTCAAATTGGGCTGATAGGTCATTTGAGCTCGGATTGGGAGTTTCTTGGTAATGTATGAACTCGCGGTGAGATGAGGAATCCGGTAATGTGAATTTTATAATTTTTTCGAAAGTGGGCCCGGGGCTCGGTTTTGCCAAACTTCGTGATTTTTTGATATTTTTCGAGGTCTTTTTCGATTGGGTTATGATTCATTAGCCTATTGTGACGTATTCTTGTGGTTTTGGTTAGAGGTGAGTAATGATTTTGAATGACGTCCTGAGGGTTTGACAACCCCGGATTTGCACAACTTGGTGCTATGGTTGAGATGACACGCGTTCCATGACGAGCGCGGGGTCATTTACTATTGGGGACTGTGACTTGGTCCAGTCCGGATGATATTTTACCGCGTATTAGGCATTGACTTGTTGTTTTCACTATTGATTTGGGCTTATTGCCATATTTGGGGCTTATTGCACTGTTTGAACTCTTATGAACTATACATCACTATTTTCCTCACTGTTTGAAATATTATTTGAACTCAGTCCATGTGATTTACAGTGTTTCTTGAACTCAGCCATATTTACTCAAACTGGAGTTTTAAATTGATATTTTGAACTATTGTTTGAGCTGAGTATTATTGCTTTAACTGTTGCCTGAGGGGCTGTTGACTATTTCTGGAACTGATTGAGGCGAGGGCCTTATGTGAGGGCATGATGAGTGAGGTGAGGAGGCTTTCAGGCCTCGTATTGATATTGTTCAGGCTTTCAAGCCTGTTGATAGCGCTTGGGCTGTAGGAGCCCCTCCGGAGTCTGCACACCCACAGTGAGCGCCGGTACCCATTTAGAATTTGGACAGTGGTAACAATTGACACTTTCATACGTGTTTTGGTCAGGGAACAATGACTGACCAGTCAGGTAACAATGGCTGACCAGTGGTAAAATGGCACTGAAACACGCGTTGGGTCAGTAACAATGGCTGACACCAGTCAGGTAAATGGCTGAACCAAGTGGTTAACAATGGCACTGAAAACACGCGTTTGGTCACGGTAACAATGGCTGACGGTCAGGTAACAATGACTGAACATACTTGAGCATACTTGTTTTATTAATTGTTTTCAAAGAGAATTTCTTGCTATGTTTCACTGTTCCTACTGTTTACTTGATTTTACTGTTTGAGATAGCATTATCTGTGCCTGTGTGGGATTTTATATTCTCAGTCGTTATTCATTTTTATTGCTCACTGGGTCGGTAGTACTCACATTACTCCTTGCACGCGTGTGGTGCAGATAAAGGCATAGCAGAGTTCGTTCCTAAGCGCTGATTTCCATCCAGACCAGGCGCACCCGAAGAGACGAGGCAGCTGTCAGCGATCACACCGTTTCTTCTTTATTCATCTGTACTTTGTTTATCTTCGGATTATGTTCTTAGATTACAGTCTTGTAGTAGATATTACTTTGTAGTGGCTCATGACTTGTGAACCCCGATTGCGGGCTGGATTTGGGTTGGCATCTTGTATAATCTGTTGCGGTTATTCTGTAATATGTGTTACGATAATTCTCTCTTTAAGCTTATTTCATCGATTAATAACTGTTAAGATAATTTGAGGAGTTAATGTTTCTGTTGAGCTGGCCTTGGTCTTCACGAAGGCGCCATCAGACCATGGGATTTGGATCGTGACAAGTTGGTATCAGAGCCTAGGTACTAGTCTCACAGATTCATGAGCAGGTTTAGTAGAGTCTCGCGGAGCGGTACGGGACGCCTGTATTTTCTCCCTCGAAGAGGCTGCAGAACCTTTAGGAAAACGTCCCATTCTTTGGAATTCTTGTCGTGCGTACTTGATTCAGCTTGAGACATAACTCTTGAAATTCCTTCCACACACACGTCTGTATCGCACACTGAGCGCTCAGTATTATATGTGCCCTGATGGCTTTGTGATTCCCCGATCCAGGGGAGAGGATGTGATTCTTCGTGAGTTATGTTGTGCCTAGTGTGGAGGACTTAGGACCGGGACTTTGCTATGGCTTGAGCACCGAGGTGCTCATTTGTGTGAGCAATGTGTTTTGAACTTATATGTTTCAGTATTGTCCTTATTAGCCGGAATGGGTTGGATATCCATGTGAATGAGTGATGTTAGTACTACGAGATGTATCTATGTGATCTTGGTAGTGACGGAGTCTGCTGGATAATAGATGAACTATAAGTGTTCGATTCCTATTGTGATTTGTTGTGTGGCCCGAATCATGGCGCGTTAAGGATATTTCTGTATTCTAGTTGGAAGTAAAAGTGCAATACATGTGGCGGTATGAGTTCAGACTCAAGAAGACTAAATTGGATGTGTTATGTGTATGTCGGTGGAAGGTGTGCTGAAATACTAAATCGAGGCAAAGCAGGTGGGTTATCTCCTGCGGAGTGATTCTTAAGTGGTATGGTCCTTATTCGTATGTTAGAAGATCTCATGTGTAATGGAAGGGTACGTGTTGAAATTTGAAAATTCGGGTCGCTTAAGAGAGTGGACTCAGTTGATGTGGGGATGAATGCGAGGTTTGTAGAGGATTACGGTACTTGATGATCTGTGTTTTCACAAAACTTGTACATGATTTGAGTTTAATATCAATGTGGCATTGTGGCATCATTAGAGTAAAAGTGTTATGAGTTGTTAAGTGTGTCTTGATATATGGCTTCGAGCCAAGTTGGGGAGGTAGCCGTTGATTAGCTGATTGCACGGCTATGTGCTATGTTGGTTACGTCTCGAGGTATGCTGGCGAATCAGTTCTAGTTGCAGAAATTGAGCCGAGGATGGCACGAGTGAAACAAAATTTTTGACAAAGGTTATATGGTGCTTCGTAGGTGTGAGAAAATAATAGGATGTCTTGAGCTGTTGTTGATAAAGAATGCTTAGTGTATAGAGAAGGAAGATGTTTGTTTGTACTGGAATTAGATCATACCTGCAGTGTCAAAGTGCTAATAAGGCACGAGTGGTTCTGTTCGTTAAGTCAGGCAACTTGCAGTTTGGATAAGAGTGAATGACTCTCAAGAATGGTTTTATTGTGTTCAAGATTCTACATGTAACAATCAGGTGTCTCAAGGTTGTGTATGTGGTCAGAGACTGTGTTTTCATCGGAAAATGTCGAGACTGGTGGTATTTTTATGATGATTATGGGGTTCTATGTATCGGTATCTGGAAGGTAATGGTAATGAATTCAGATTCGTAGGGAGTTCTTCAAGTAAAATATTCTGGAGTGTGGTATTTCTGGGGACAACAGAGAGAGTATTCGGTGGCCTATGGGTCTTAGACAGTGTGGTCTTATGTTCGAGTCTCGTGTGGTAAGCCTGGATTGAGGCATTGTGATGCTACAGCAAGGGAGAAATATCAAGTTGATGATGAATCAGAAGGGAAATTAGATAGATGGAGTAGCTTGATAGTAGACCGAATCGGTATGGTAAGGATATGATTAATTCCTCGTATGTGTTCAAGGTAATGAGCCTTTACAAGCATTGTGCAGCAAAGTTCTTGAGTTCTGACAGCTTGCTTAGCTTGGTTTGGATATGTCACGACCCGGATTTCCCACCCTCGGGAGTCGTGATGGCGCCTACTAATAGGAGCTAGGCAAGCCAACTTAATTTACTTCTTTTAGCAAATTATCGCCCATTTGATGAAAACAAATCATAATATGATAAAGCGGAAGTCTCAAATATAATTAATTGAAGGAAATGCGGAAATTTAAAAAAATCCTCTACCCAAGACTGGTGTCACAATACTCACGAACGTCTAGAGAATACTAAATACAAGGTTTGAATGAAACATAACATTGTCTGCTTCGGTACAAATGTAACAAACTGAATAAGATAGAAAGGGACTCCAAGCCTGCGGACGTCAGCAAGGCTACCTCAAATGTCCCTGGACTGAAAGCTCGCTCCCAAAATGCTACTGCTACTCAAATGATGCTCCAACACCTGGATCTGTGCGAAAAGATGCACAGAGTGTAGCATCCGCACAACCGACCCCATGTGCTGGTAAGTGCCTAGCCTAACCCCGGTGAAGTAGTGACGAGGCTAGACCAGACTACCAGATAAACCTGTGCAGATACATATATACAAGTACCACAAAGTAATAGCGGAAAATAAACAATTAAAACTGGGAGGGGGAACATACTTATGGGGTAGCAGATAATACAGAATATCAGGGATAGCAAAAGAAACTACACCTGATCTCTTCTAACACGGAATAAGGGAAAACAAACCACTTTCACTTGTTTCAATTTCCTCTCGTTGCAGGCGTGCAACACGATCCCAATTCCTCATATCATGTGGTAGGCGTACCACTCGATCCCATTTCATAATATCACGTGGTAGGCGCACCACTCGCTCCCATTCATAATATCACGTGGTAGGCGTACCACTCGATCCCATTTCATAATATCTCGTGGTCGGCGTGCCACACGATCCCATTTCATAATATCTCGTGGTTGGCGTGCCACACGATCCCATTTCATTCAGCACAATACACAATATAATCCCGGCAAGGGAGAAAGATGTTATAATAAGCTATCCCGGCAAGGGAACAAGATAATATAATAAACCATCCCGGCAAGGGGGATCCAGCTATAACCAAACTCATTCAATCTCTACTTAACACAATTAAATCCATACTTAGTCTCAACAATTAGTGGCTCAATGTTAAGGATTTCCAACCAATTCCTCATAAATAACAATTACCAATTCGATAATTTAGCAAATTAGGACTCACGGTCATGCTCGACACCAATGTATAGATACTCGTCACCATGCCTATACACCGTACTCGACAAATAGCAATTAACAGATAAGACTCTACTCCTATTCCCTCAAGCTAGGGTTAGACCAAACACTTACCTCAACTTCCACGGCTAAATCAATCCACAACGACCGCTTTCCCTCTCGAATTCGGCTCCAACTCAATCAAATCTATGAAATAACGACTTTATAATATCAATAATAGCTAAACAATTCAAACCCAATGCCTAAATATAGATTCCCAACCTTTCTTCCAAAAATTCCAAAATCGACCCCGGGCCCGCTTGGTCAAAACCCGAGGTTCGAACCAATTCTATGTCACCCATTCCCCCACGAGCCCGGATATACAATTTATTTTCAAATTCGACCCCAAAACGAGGTCTAAATCAAAGAAAATCGAAAAGCCCTAATTCTACCATTTTCCCCCAATTTCAACCCTAGATTATGTGATTTAAGCTTAGGAATTCAATAAATAATGATGGAAAATGAAGAAAACGAGTTGGAATTTACTAACCCAAGAGGTCTTGATGAAAGGAAGCTTCAATGGATGCCTAAGGACCTTGGAGAGGAAGAAACTCGGATGTTTTTATGAAAATTTCGCGACTACACTGTTCTGAAACTTAAAAATATAACTGGGCAAAATTGCCCTTCGCGTTCGCGACAGGAGGGTCGCGTTCGCGAAGGGTAGGAGCTGACAAGCCTTCGCGTTCGCGGGAGAGTGAGAGTGCGAACGCGAAGAGGAAAATACTGGGGTCCAAGGATTTGGCCTACGCGAACGTGTGAGCTTG
>NC_031994.1:23407915-23413413 GCF_001879085.1 Nicotiana attenuata | reverse complement strand
TGACTTCCTACTCAAAGCATCGGCCACCACATTGACGTTCCCCGGATGATATAAATGGTGACATCATAATCCTTCAACAACTCCAACCATCTCCTCTGCCTCAAATTCAGCTCCTTTTGCTTGAACAAGTACTGAAGACTCTTATGATCAGTGAACACCTCACACGCCACGCCATACGGATAGTGCCTCCAAATCTTCAATGCGTGAACAATGGCTGCCAACTCCAAATCATGCACTGGATAGTTCTTCTCATGAATCTTCAACTACCTCGGAGCATAGGCAATGACCTTGCCATCCTGCATCAACACTGCACCAAGCCCAATACGGGAAGCATCATAATAGACTGTATAAGGCCCTGAACCTGTGGGCAAAACCAATACCGGTGCCGTAGTCAGAGCTGTCTTGAGCTTCTGAAGGCTCGCCTCACACTCGTCCGACCATTTGAACTGGGCACCCTTCTGGGTCAACCTGGTCATCGGGGCTGCGATAGATGAAAACCCCTCCACGAACCGACGGTGGTAGCCTGCTAACCCCAAGAAACTCCGAATCTCTGAAGCTGATGCTGGTCGAGGCCAGTTCTTGACTGCCTCAATCTTCTTCGGGTCCACCTGAATACCCTCTGCTGATACGACTTGACCCAGAAATGCAACCAAACTCAACCAGGACTCACACTTCGAAAACTTAGCGTATAGCTGACTATCCTTCAGAGTCTGAAGAACCATTCTGAGATGCTGCTCGTGCTCCTCCTGGCTGCGGGAGTATACCAGAATGTCATCAATAAAGACTATCACGAACAAGTCCAAATAAGGCCTGAACACTCGGTTAAATAACTCCATAAATGTTGCTGGGGCATTGGTCAACCCAAATGACATGATCAGGAACTCATAATGCCCATACCGAGTGCGGAATATTGTCTTAGGGATATCAAACGCCCTAATCCTCAGCTGATGGTAACCAGATCTCAAGTCTATCTTTGAAAACACCTTTGCACCCTGAAACTGGTCGAACAAATCGTCAATCCTCGGCAGTGGATACTTGTTCTTAATCGTTACCTTGTTCAACTACCGGTAATCAATGCACATCCTCATCAAACCATCCTTTTTCTTCACAATTAACACTGGCGCACCCCAAGGTGTGACGCTGGGTCTAATGAAACCCTTCTCAAGCAAATCCTGAAACTGATCCTTTAACTCTTTCAACTCTGGCGGGGCCATGCGATACGGCAGAATGAAAATGGCTGAGTGCCCGGAGCCAGATCAATACAAAAATCAACATCCCTTTCGGGCGGCATACTCGGCAGGTCTGAAGGAAGAACCTCGGGAACTTCCGAACAATAGGAACAGAATCAATAGAAGGGACCTCTGCGCTGGAATCGCGAACATACGCCAAATAAGCTAGGCACCCCTTCTCGACCATGCGTCGAGCCTTTACATAAGAAATAACACTGCGGGTGGCATGACCTGGGGTCCCTCTCCACTCCAATCGGGGCAAATCCGGCAAAGCCAAGGTCAAGGTTTTAGCGTGACAATCCAAGATAGCATGATACGGGGACAACCAATCCATCCCTAATATGACGTCGAAATCCGCCATATCTAAGAGCAATAAATCAACACGGGTCTCAAGACCCTCAAATACTACCATACAGGAACGATGAACTCGGTCGACCACTATAGAATCACCCACCGGTGTAGATACATGAACAGGAATACTCAAAGCATCACTAGGCATGACCAAGTACGGTACAAAAACAGGACGACACATACGAATACGTAGACCCACGGTCAAATAGCACTGAAGCATCTCTAATACGAATCAGAATGGTACCTGTAATGTCTGCATCTGAAGACTCAGCCTCTGGCCTGGCTGCTGGCTGGCCTGTACCTCTGGCGACCTGAACTCCACCTCTATGACCTCTACCTCCACCTCTAACACCCCTGCCACCGCCTCTAACTGGCTGGGCAGGCTGAGGAACCTCTGGTGCCCGAATCCCAGTACGAGAACTCTGATGCTGAGAGCTGCTCAAAGTTCGAGGGCAAAATCTAACAATGTGCCTCGGATCACCACAAGCATGGCAAGACCTCGTCTGCTGCGGCTGAGCACCCCTCAACCTCGGGCAAACCCTCCTATTGTGACCATACTCACCACACTCATAACATCTACACGAACGCTGCAGCTGAGGAAACTGAGGCTGACCCTGTCGACCTGAATGACCACCTGAATTACCATGAGCGACCTGGGGAGCTGACTGAAAGTGCCTAGGAGGATGGCCTCTACCATAAGAACCTCTACCTCCAGACGAGGTACCACTGAATCTTCCTGCATGACGTGGCCTCTTATCCGACCCATGACCACCTCCCTATGGCAAAACCCTCTCAACTCTACGGCCCACATCGGCCGCCTCCTGAAAAGTGATCTCACCACCGGCCTAAGCCACTGTGCCCGGCTGACCTACCACCGTTGGCTGAACTCCTGGAAGCAAAGCTGCTCGAATGACGCTCTCCACGAAGCCTACCAATCGGACTAGAGTGTCCTGAAGAACTGGGATGGAAATGAACCCCTCTGGGACCTGAGCTGGGCCCACCGGGACTGCTGGGGCGGGAACCTCCTCCTCCAATCAACCTGAGGCTCCGCCACCGGAGCTGCTGCTGGGGACTCGGACTGCTGAGCGGTAGATGAAGAAGCGCGTGTTCTCGCCATCTGCAGAAGAACAGAGTAGAAGTTTAATCGGTACTTGAGAAATAGAACCACACGACAAGAAAGAACAAATGTGAAACTTTCCTAATTCTGTAGCCTCTGGGGGATAAATACAGACGTCTCCGTACCGATCCCTCAGACTCTACCGAGGTTGTCCGTGAGTTGTGAGACCTATGTAACCTAGTGCTCTGATATCAACTTGTCACGACCCGAATTTCCCACCCTCGGGAGTCGTGATGGCACCTACTAATAGGAGCTAGGCAAGCCAACTTAATTTACTTCTTTTAGCAAATTATCTCCCATTTGATGAAAACAAATCATAATATGATAAAGCGGAAGTCTCAAATATAATTAACTAAAGGAAATGCGGAAATTTAAATAAATCCTCTACCAAAGACTGGTGTCACAATACTCACGAACGTCTAGAGAATACTAAATACAAGTTTTGAATGAAACATAACACTGTCTGCTTCGGTACAAATGATAACAAACTGAATAAGATAGAAAGGGACTCCAGGCCTGCGGACGTCAGCAAGGCTACCTCGAATGTCCCTGGACTGAAAGCTCGCTCCCAGAATGCTACTGCTACTCAAATGCTGCTCCAACACCTGGATCTGTGCAAAAAGATGCACAGAGTGTAGCATCAGCACAACCGACCTCATGTGCTGGTAAGTGCCTAGCCTAACCCCGGCGAAGTAGTGACGAGGCTAGACCAGACTACTAGATAAACCTGTGCAGATACATATATACAAGTACCACAAAGTAATAGCCGAAAATAAACAATTAAAACTGGGAGGGGGAACATATTTATGGGGTAGCAGATAATACAGAATATCAGGGATAGCAAAATAAACTACACCTGATCTCTTCTAACACCAGAATAAGGGAAAACAAACCACTTTCACTTGTTTCAATTTCCTCTCGTTGCAGGCGTGCAACACGATCCCAATTCCTCATATCACGTGGTAGGCGTACCACTCGATCCCATTTCATAATATCACGTGGTAGGCGTACCACTCGCTTCCATTTCATAATATCACGTGGTAGGCGTACCACTCGATCCCATTTCATAATATCTCGTGGTCGGCGTGCCGCACGATCCCATTTCATAATATCTCGTGGTCGGCGTGCCACACGATCCCCATTTCATTCAACACAATACACAATATAATCCCGACAAGGGAGAAAGATGTTATAATAAGCTATCCCGGCAAGGGAACAAGATAATATAATAAACCATCCCGGCAAGGGGGATCCAGCTATAACCAAACTCATTCAATCTCTACTTAACACAATTAAATCCATACTTAGTCTCAACAATTAGTGGCTCAATGTTAAGGATTTCCAACCAATTCCTCATAAATAACAATTACCAATTCGATAATTTAGCAAATTAGGACTCACGGTCATGCTCGACACCAATGTATAGATACTCGTCACCATGCCTATACACCGTACTCGACAAATAGCAATTAACAGATAAGACTCTACTCCTATTCCCTCAAGCTAGGGTTAGACCAAACACTTACCTCAACTTCCACGGCTAAATCAATCCACAACGACCGCTTTCCCTCTCGAATTCGGCTCCAACTCAATCAAATCTATGAAATAACGACTTTATAATATCAATAATAGCTAAACAATTCAAACCCAACGCCTAAATATAGATTCCCAACCTTTCTTCCAAAAATTCCAAAATCGACCCCGGCCCCGCTTGGTCAAAACCCGAGGTTCGAACCAATTCTATGTCACCCATTCCCCCACGAGCCCGGATATACAATTTATTTTCAAATTCGACCCCAAAACGAGGTCTAAATCAAAGAAAATCGAAAAGCCCTAATTCTATCCTTTTCCCCCAATTTCAACCCTAGATTATGTGATTTAATCTTAGGAATTCAATAAATAATGATGGAAAATGAAGAAAACGAGTTGGAATTTACTAACCCAAGAGGTCTTGATGAAAGGAAGCTTCAATGGATGCCTAAGGACCTNGTTAGTACTGCGAGATGTATCTATGTGATCTTGGTAGTGACGAAGGAGTCTGCTAGATAATAGATGAACTGATAAGTGTTCGATTCCTATTGTGATTTGTTGTGTGGCCCGAATCATGGACGCGTTAAGGATATTTATGTATCTCCTAGTTGGAAAGTAAAGTGCAATATATGTGGCAGTATGAGTTCAGACTCACGAAGACTAAATTGGTTGTGTTATGTGTATGTCGGTGGAAGGTGTGCTGAAATACTAAATCGAGGCGAAGCAGGTGGGTTATCTCCTGCGGAGTGATTCTTAAGTGGTATGGTCCTTATTCGTATGTTAGAAGATCTCATGTGTAATGGAAGGGTACGTGTTGAAATTTGAAAACTCGGGTCGCTTAAGAGAGTGGACTCAGTTGATGTGGGGATGAATGCGAGGTTTGTAGAGGATTACGGTACTTGATGATCTGTGTTTTCACAAAACTTGTACATGATTTGAGTTTAATATCACTGTGGCATTGTGGCATCATTAGAGTAAAAGTGTTATGAGTTATTAAGTGTGTCTTGATATATGGCTTCGAGCCAAGTTGGGGAGGTAGCCGTTGATTAGCTGATTGCACGGCTATGTGCTATGTTGGTTACATCTCGAGGTATGCTGGCGAATCAGTTCTAGTTGCAGAAATTGAGCCGAGGATGGCACGAGTGAAACAAAATTTTTGACAAAGGTTATATGGTGCTTCGTAGGTGTGAGAAAATAATAGGATGTCTTGAGTCGTTGTAGACGTCGTTGGTTTGGTTAGTAAAGTAAAAGTAAGTCGTCCTACGTAGGTT
>NC_031994.1:23370076-23407907 GCF_001879085.1 Nicotiana attenuata | reverse complement strand
TGTTGTTGATAAAGAATGCTCAGTGTATAGAGAAGGAAGATGTTTGTTTGTACTGGAATTAGATCATAACCTGCAGTGTCAAAGTGCTAATAAGGCACGAGTGGTTCTGTTCGTTAAGTCAGGCAACTTGCAGTTTGAATAAGAGTGAATGACTCTCAAGAATGGTTTTATTGTGTTCAAGATTCTACATGTAACAATCAGGTGTCTCAAGGTTGTGTATGTGGTCAGAGACCGTGTTTTCATCGGAAAATGTCGAGACTGGTGGTATTTTTATGATGATTATAGGGTTCTATGTATCGGTATCTGGAAGGTAATGGTAATGAATTCAGATTCGCAGGGAGTTCTTCAAGTAAAATATTCTGGAGTGTGGTATTTCGGGGGACAGCAGAGAGAGTATTCGGTGGCTATGGGTCTTAGACAGTGTGGTCTTATGTTCGAGTCTCGTGTGGTAAGCCTGGATTGAGGCATTGTCATGCTACAGCAAGGGAGAAATATCAAGTTGATGATGAATCAGAAGGGAAATTAGATAGATGGAGTAGCTTGATAGTAGACCGAATCGGTATGGTAAGGATATGATTAATTCCTCATATGTGTTCAAGGTAATGAGCCTTTACAAGCATTGTGCAGCAAAGTTCTTGAGTTCTGACAGCTTGCTTAGCTTAGTTTGGATAGAAGGATTCAGTCCTGGCAGTTTAGCTTGTGCGAATGGAATTGGCAGAGATGTTCTTGTCGGGTTTCACCGTGGTTTGGAGATGAATATATTTTCTATGGGTATGCGAAGCATGGAATGTGTAATGATTCTTCTTCCTAATGGGATCAACAGAAGTTCTTGATTAGATGAGTTACAGTTCAGTTCTGAAAAGGAGTTCATAAAATTCTTAGGCAACGGGTAGCCTCAGCTAATCAAGGAAATGGTGCTGCTAAATGGAAGTGATTTGATGAGAGTATATGTCTCGGAAAAAGGTCAATGTGATTAGACTGATGATACTACGGTAGTATTGCGGTGCTTTCTTGTTAGATCGGCTGTTGATATCCGAGTTGTGTGATGGCACAGGGGAATCTTAGATCTTTCGTGGAATGATTAGGTACTCGAGGTGTAATATGTATTCATACTGAGGAATTTGGGAATCAGGTACAGAGATTCTTGAGCTATATGGAGTTGGAGACTGGGAGTTCTCATGTTCAGGCTATGTAGTGGTTGTGGATCGTGTGTATTGGTACCGTTAGCGGCTATTGGGATTTGGAGGCCCGAGTGGATCTTTCTTTGCTTGGTATATTAGATTCTGGATATGATATTGGGGTATAGACTGGTTGTCTCAGTGTTGGGTTATTCTAGACTATTGTGCTATGGGTTATGTCGGAAAATGCCACGGGTTCCATGGCGAGGTGCATCGGGTTATGTTCTAGCAGAGTGGTTTGTATTCCGAAGACCAGCGGACGGTTGGGAAGGATTGCTTTTCTTAATTGGGCCTTCGTGGCGGATGTCAGTGCAGAGGTTTCTACCATTGATTCAGTTCCGGTATTGAGGGACTTTTTCGGATGCGTTTCTTATGGCCGGGCATGTCGCCGGGCGAGATCGTGGGTTTCAGTATTGATTTGGTGCCGAGCACCGTATCGTACGGCTCCGGCAGGAATTATAGTAGTGGAAAGAGCAGCTTCAGGCTTCTTGATATTGAGTTTGTTGGCAGGCCGATGTGACTACGTATATAGCTTGAGTTAGCTTGGTTGGCCCCGAGTTGTATTGTTGAGGGATAGGTTGATTCGATGGTCATTGAGCTTGTCAGTGATCTAAGGAGATCTATGAGTTTTTTTTCAATGTTGTGAGACGTTGTGATTCGTTGGATATGGGCACATGTGGTGCAAAGTTGAGCGGGAAGAGTAATTGAGTGTGGCTTGGTGGATGGAGTATGGGTTATGACCTATCGGGTTGCGTGTCGTATTTGTTTCACCGTGAGTGTAAGGAATTGCTTTGGTTTCAGACCTTCAAATTGTGCGTGGCTGTCGATTTTTGATCACAGTGTCTTGAGTTGCTTCATGTGTAACAGTGTTGGGATAGGATCACGCATTGTAGCGAGGCTGCGTGGAGTTATGACCTTTCGGGGCAGATTCATGTGTTCTATTCTATGATGTGAGACGGGGTCTCAGCCTTGTGTTGTGATGGTACTAATGAGCTTGAGGTACAGCTCTTTCGTTTGAATCAATTGTCATGATTTAGTATGCTCAAACCATTTCCCGTTGGTGCGTGTATTATGCAAGTTGTGTCTTAGGCCTGTATTGAGGTGTCATAGCACCAGAGTGATGTGTTGGATTCGAGGGGATCGTTAGAGTCATTAATGAATACGAACAGATTTGATCTCAGCTTGTTAGAAGGATAATATCGAGGTTCGGCCCGGAAATCTGTTGTGGTAATAGTCGAAATGAAGCGGCTTCATGAATGGTTGATCTGAGAAATGGTTACAGTTTATCGCGTGTTTCATTTATCGTTGGTAGTATATGAAAGTGCTGGAATAAGACTTTAGCTAATAAGGGATTTTCTATCGGTATTTGGTTATTGTGGGCAACTGCTGTGAATAGAAGTTATCGTTTCGAGTGCTTGGATTATGTGGTATATCATATGATTTCATCTGAGGTTGCAAGTATGGGTTATTACAGTTGGTTCGGGACTATTCAAAGTATAGGAGTGAGTTTTTGATCGTATTGATGGTTTCAGAAGTGAAAAGGTAGTTCTATGATTTATGGGCTAGGCTGGATTGGGTAATTTCAGCTATGTTGTGTTGTCAGACCTATATGAGATAGGGTGACGTGGGATCACCCCGGGTATATGCTTGGTAAAGTTATTCAGCTATTGGTTGGCTTCTAGAGCAACTCTAGGTACGCTCGAGGACGAGCGTTTGTTTAAGTTGGGGAGGATGTGACGACCCGACCCGTCGTCTCATGAGTTACCGCTCTGTTTCCCCCAATTTTATGCTTCTTCATGTTTCATTATCAGTATTTGGTGTGTTATAGTTGATTTGGATTGGTTTTGGTAGAAAATGAGACACTTAGTCTCTTTCAAGAAGGCTTAAGTTGGAAAAGTCAACCGGACGTTGACTAATGAGTTAGAGGGCTCGGATGTAATTTCCGGTGATTCGGTTAGCTTCGGGGGATGATTTGTGACTTAGGAGTGCGATCGGATTTGATTTTGGAGGTCCGGTGTAGAATTAGGCTTGAATTGGCGAAGTTAGTATTTTGGCGAATTTCGGTTGATGGGTGAGAATTTGATCCGAGGGTCGGAATGGAATTCCGAGAGTTGTTGTAGCTTCGTTAGGTGATTTTGGATATGTGTGCAAATTTTCAGGTCATTCGGACGTCGTTTGGTCGGGTTTTTGATCGAAAGTGCATTTCGGAAGTTTTTGAAGAACTTAGGCTTGAATCCGATGTGATTTGATGGTTTTAGCGTTGTTTGATGTGTTTTGATGATTGGAACAAGTTTGAATGATGTTATGGGATATGTCCGTGCTTTTGGTTGAGGTCCCGGGGGCCTCGGGTGAGTTTCGGGGTGGTTTCGGATCATTTTGGAGAAATTTGATATTGCTGGTTCTGGTGTAACACTGTAGCATCGCAAATGCGAAGGTTATTCTGGGAATTGCGAAAACACTGTAGCTTCGCAAATGCGAAGGTTTTGCTGGGAATTGCGAAAACACTGTAGCTTCGCAAATGCGAAGGTTTTGCTGGGAATTGCGAAAACACTGTAGCTGGGCAGAAGGGTTTTATATTATTTCATCCGCGAAGCTTGATCCATTTTCCTCCATTGTTGAACATCTTGGGAGCTTTTTGGGAGCAATTGTAGATGGTTTCGACTGTAGTTTGTTGGAGGTAAGATTTTTGAGTTAAAAACATGATTATTATGTGAAATTTACCTAGAAATTCATGGAATTAAGCCTAAAAATTGATGAACTAGAGTTTGAGTTTTTGATATTTCAAATTGGGATTTGATAGGTCATTTGAGCTCGGATTTGGGAGTTCTTGGTATGTATGAACTCGTGGCGAGACGAGGAATCCGGTAATGTGAATTTTATAATTTTTCGAGAAGTGGGCCCGGGGCTCGGGTTTTGCCAACTTCGTGATTTTTGATATTTTTCGAGTCTTTTCGATTGGGTTATGATTCATTAGCCTATTGTGACGTATTCCTTGTGGTTTTGGTTAGATTCGACGCACGTGGAGGTCGGTTTGAGGGACAAAGGCGTCGCGAGCTAGAGATTTCACCGGTTCGAGGTGAGTAATGATTTTGAATGACGTCCTGAGGGTTTGAAACCCCGGATTTGCACAACTTGGTGCTATATTGAGATAAGACACGCGTTCCATGACGAGCGCGGGGTCATTTACTATTGGGGACTGTGACTTGGTCCAGTCCGGATGATATTTTACCGCGTATTAGCAATGACTTGTTGTTTTCACTATGATTTGGGCTTATTGCCATATTTGGGGCTTATTGTCGACTGTTTGAACTCTTTATGAACTATCATCACTGTTTTCCTCACTGTTTGAAATATTATTTAAACTCAGTCCATGTGATTTACACTGTTTCTTGAACTCAGCCATATTTACTCAAACTTGGAGTTTTAAACTGATATTTGAACTATTGTTTGAGCTGAGTATTATTGCTTTACTGTTGCCCGAGGGGCTGTTGACTATTTCTGGACTGATTGAGGCCGAGGGCCTTATGTGAGGGCATGATGAGTGAGGTGAGGAGGCTTTCAGGCCTCGTATTGATACTGTTCAGGCTTTCAGGCCTTGTTGATAGCGCTTGGGCTGTAGGAGCCCCTCCGGAGTCTGCACACCCACAGTGAGTGCGGGTGCCCATTTAGAATTAGACAGTGGTAACAATGACACTGTCATACGTGTTTTGGTCAGACAACAATGACTGACCAGTCAGGTAACAATGGCTGACCAGTGGTAACAATGGCACTGAAACACGCGTTGGGTCAGGTAACAATGGCTGACCAGTCAGGTAACAATGGCTGACCAGTGGTAACAATGGCACTGAAACACGCGTTGGGTCAGGTAACAATGGCTGACCGGTCAGGTAACAATGACTGACCATACTTGAGCATACTTGTTTTATTAATTGTTTTCAAAGAGAATTTCTTGCTATGTTTCACTGGTTCCTACTGTTTACTTGATTTTACTGTTTAAGATAGCGTTATCTGTGCCTGTGTGGAATTTTATATTCTCAGTCGTTATTCATTTTTATTGCTCACTGGGTCGGAGTACTCACATTACTCCCTGCACCGTGTGTGCAGATATAGGCATAGCAGAGTTCGTTCCTAAGCACTGATTTCCATCCAGACCAGGCGGACCCGGAGAGACGAGGCAGCTTTCAGTGTCCACAGCCCCGTTTCTTCTTTATTATCTGTACTTCGTTTATCTTCGGATTATGTTCTTAGATACAGTCTTGTAGTAGATATTAAACTCTGTAGTGGCTCATGACTTGTGACACCCCGATTGCGGGCTGGATTTGGGTTGGCATCCTTGTTATCGCTGTTATTCCGTAATATTGGTTACGATATTCCTGCTTTAAGCTTATTTATGATTAATAACTGTTAGATATTTGAGGAGTTAATATTATGTTGGCTGGCCTTGTCTTCACGAGAGGCGCCATCACGACCTAGTGGGTTTGGGTCGTGACAACTGAAGGCACAAATAATGGATTGAGAGCCTTTTAAGGTGGATTATATATATTTTGTAAAAAGAAAAATTATTTATGCCGTATAATTAACTAAACATGGATATTTAGGATAATAAAGTTTCCAATAGTGTATAGGAATGAAAAAACTCCTCCCCTAATTAATTTGTAAATTGAGGCCCACAAATCCTTTGCAAATAGTCAAGTCCTACCTTTCGATTGAAAAAAAAAATGCTCCTCAATATGGAGATGTAAAAGCTTCATTAGGAAATAGCAAGCAACAATTTGCCAACTTTAGATTATTAGAAAAGCTATACTTCCACAATTAAAATGCTATTTTGATTTAAAGTCAATAGATTATTCCATACAATCAAGAATGGATTGTGTTTTGCTGATCATAATCTCTTCAGTTTAAGAAACAAAGAGACCTATATTCCTCTCCTCTCCACACGCCAACATTGTATATTATAGCTCATTAGAAGTTTTAGAGGGTCAAAAAAACAATTGTTTAATTAGTTGCCAACAGCTTAATTAATACAAATATAAGAGCTGCCGATTAGAAAGATTAATTGAGCATTTCAAAGTAGGTGAAATTAGAACAAGTGACAAATAAAAAGGACAAAAGTGGCAAAGGACGATTGGATTAATAACCCCAAAAATGGTCTATGACGTACTAGACCAAGCTTTAAATTAAAACCCATGATATTGACAGAAAAGCATGTCTTATATGAGAGTGCTGGTTGACATTCTCTTTATAGGTTAAGCATGTCTTATACGGACCGACGAATTCAGAATTTAAACTCTGTGGGTATAATTTTATAGGTTTTGGCATTCAATATTTATATTTTTAAATTTATGAATTTATATTTGTTATTTGTTATAACTTATGTGAATTATTTCATATAAATTTAAACTCCATATCAAAAATATTAGGTTCGGATGAACTCAATACCGTAACAGTGGATCGCTATGCATAGTATAGATTCGGCCTTAATAAATTAAACAAAAACCTATGCTAAAAAGTCATGATCTGAATTAGTTACGTACTAAGATAACTGATTTCGTAAAGATATATTCAATTGAGCTATGAGACTTTTGTAAAGCCATTTGGACAGATATTTGACTTAGATGTTAATTTGATAATTCAACCAAACAGGTGACGATTAGACGGCTTTCATGCAAATCTTGGCGATTCTAGCTACCGAAATATTAATGAAATTTGATATACTAGAAATTATACGATTTCATTGTTTTGTTTTTGGCTTGAAAAATTCTAATTTTTCTTTTATACTTGATGTAATCGCACTCATATTTAATTTGATAACTCATATAATTCAATCATATTCGATTTCAAGTTTCAACTATAACTATTGTTTCATATATGTTTATCCTTAAGATGGATAACAATTGAATTTATACGCGGTTTTAAGGATACGTAGATTCATTTGATACAAGTGATTAATGATGTTAGAAAAGCAATTAAAACAAAGAATAAACAACCAAACCAATGATGATACCAAACCCGAGCTCAGTTAAAGGCTTAACAAGAAGCTCGCCTTCGGTTTCCGGACCAGCTTATGAAGAACTTATGAACCAAAACATGAACTTTAAAATAACCAGAGAAAAATGGATGTGTATTGCCTTGGTATGCATGTTACAATCTGTCTAATAAATGGTCAGATTCCCATTTATATGGTAGGGGAGTTTTACTTTAAGTACAATTCTAAAAAGGTAAAAATCTTTCTTCTCGCTAATCATTGATCTACCGCTGATACGGGCCGAGATTCACGTCGTGACAGCCAGTTGAGCACGGATATCACAGCCCTTTGTTGATCGTGTGTGGTCGTTTGGCAATGTTTTCCTAGGTCACGTTATTCGAATCAGGTCCCGGGGCATGACCTCGATGGCTCCAGGTGCAGGTATTTTGTTCAAGCTTTGACACGGGCGGCTCCCCGCTTCGGTCTTGACTACGCAGTTATGTCCTCTCCTCGTTCACCCCACCGGGAAATCGGGGTGCTTCTTACCTTCGATTTTACCCGTATACAGATAGTCCCCTCGTTTCTCAGAGGGTAGATTTGCTGAAACGATGAGAAACGACAGATGTTTCCTGGTTCCTTCTTTCGTACGTTATAACAGAAAATGACTAAGAAGCCAAAACCTCCTCTCAGTAATGTCATTCTGACTTCGAGTATGTTGAAGTTTGGCTTAAAGTATGCATATTTTGATGCATATTGCCTCACATTGTGCTCATGTCTCATAGATTTCGGATGTATAATATGATGATTTGTGCTCATTTGTGGTATTTCTGTATGTAGGAATCATTCGGATACAATTTGGGACGAAATGGCGCGAATTTGAGCAAAATTGGGAAGAAAAGGCAAAAAGTGAAATTTGAGGGCCACAGCCAGCGTGGGGTGCTGGCTGTGGCGCAATTTATATAATGTTTAAAAGTTGAGGGCCAGGGCCAGGGCCCCACGCTGCCCTGGACGCTCAAAATACAAACACGTCCTAATTCGACTAGGACTCGGATATTTCGACCCTAAGACGCCCCCAACACATATAAAAGCCAACCAAAACCTATTTTGAGAGGGGTGGACGTTTTTGAGAGGAAAACACAAGCACGGAGCCGCCTTGGAGGCCGGAATTCATCAAATTCTATCTTTCTTCCACCAATCTTAGTAATTCTTATGTTTCTTTGTATGATTTGTTATTTTTCTACCATGTCTATGTGGATCTAAACTTCACGTTCTAGGGTTGTGGTTCTTTCATGACTATTGTTATTTAAATATTGATTTTGATTTCTTGATTTATCGTATTGGTTTATTTATTCAATCTTGTGCGTAATTATTTAATTGCTTGATCACCAATTGAATACTATCTATGAATCTAGAATTGAACTCGAAAGTGGAAATTCTAGATTGCATATAGGATTGAGTAGAGCAAGTTCTTGAACCTGGGCATCGGGGAGTGGATTCGCGGTTAGGATAGACATATACCTAATTGTCTTGCTTGGTTGATGTATAGGAAATATAAATCTGTTCTTGTCTATTTTAACTCCATAGACATATAGGCGTTACGTTAGCTTGAATAGGCAGAACTCGACAGATTCTTATGAGCAATATTAACCCTGTCAACCAATAAACCAGATAAGTTAATTAGTCAATTTATTTGAAGAATAAAATATGATTGTTAGATAGCCCATAATCCTAGATCATTTTCATAACATTGATAACATAAAAATCTGCTCTTCCTCTGTTCAAAGTTTATTATTTGTCTTCTTTTTATCTTAATTTGATTAGAGTCCTATACTACTAGGTTTAATTCTTATTTAGATAATTAGGATAGTCTAATTTAGTGAATAGCTAATCACAAGTCCTCGTGGGTTCGACATCTGACTTTTAGTCACTTTATTACTTGACGACCACGTATACTTGCGTGTGCGTTTGGCCGAACGCATTTGTCAACCAACGGTTGGTTACCTCCGAATGCGAAGCGTCGCAAACTTTTTTCTATATAAGGTTTCACCCCTTGTTCTTTTTTCACTTTACGACCAATCTTCTACCCTCGAATTCTCAAGCCATCATCAACCTTCTCCAAACTTTCATATCTTCTCCCTTATTTTTCTAGATTTCACAGTAATTTCTAGGTTTTTACCCAGAATTTCCCCAAATCATTATACTCGACTCTTTATCTTTCAAAATCTTCTCTTGAGTTTTCAAACTTCTTCAAACAACAATGTCCAAAACATCTAAATATATTCCTCAACAAGTTGCTGCTTTATCTTCTCAACCGGCCACTAGTATCGAGGTGGCCGCTCCTGAAATAGTTGCCCTCGAAATGGCTTCTCCCTAGGTGGCTGCCGATAAACCGGCCCCCGAGCCTCCCTTGAAAATGTTTATTCCCTGGGGTTGCTCAATTGTAGACAACTTTAAGGTCAAGAAACCCTCACGCAAATAGGACCGGGATGAAGGATTATCGAGGTACATTTGCTCCGTGACCAAAGACGTCCTTCCCATGGTCCGAAAGAAGTGCAACTGAAAAGGCAAGGATGTAATAATCCCCGGGCCCGAGGAAGCTATTACTACCCATGTGGAGGGGTACCGAAGTGTTTACACTTACCCCTTCACATTGGGTCTGATGGACCCGGTTGTCCTGAATTTTTGCAAGAGGTACGAGGTGTGCCTCAAGCAAATCCATCCATCTTTATGGAGGATCATGATCCTCCTTCATTACTTCGCGAACAAGACCGAATCTCGTCGGTTCACCATCGATCATCTGCTCCGTTTATAAAGTCCCTAAATCTTCTGAGGGGGACTAATAAAGCTTGCACGTCGAGCCAGCAAAGCCCCATTTTCGAGCATTTATGAAGGCCGAGACCGAAACTGGCAGGGACGCTTCGTTCGAGTGAAGATAGAAGACTTGATTCCCCCGAGCTCATTCCATTCCTTGAGAAGTGGAATGCATCTCGTAAGTACAATCTCTCCTTAAGCGTCAATCTTTTATTTATTTCCTCTCTTCTCATTTGCATTTGTGGTAATGTAGCCGTTGCCCGGGTTCCTAAAGCTATCCCTCGATTTAAGGAGCAGATCGAGGGTATCTGTACACAGATGTCATATTTCGAGCGCGCATGGAGCAAGCTCTCGAAGGGCCAATGGGAGGCCCGTTCCCATGGTAAGGCCTTTCTCCAAATAGGTAACATCATGCTTTCCTATTTACATCATACTGAATCCTCTTTCCTCTCTTTTCCTTTTGTAGGTTTGCCTAAGACCACTGAACTTAGGACTTTAGAAGGAGACGAGGACGTGTCCTTGTCTGTTGATTCCTCTATTTCGGGACAGCTCGGGACTGCAGCAGGGGAAAAGAAAAAGAAGAAGAGGAAGGCATCAGGCTCCCTGAGCTCCGCGGTGGAGCCAATGAAAAGATTGGCTATTAAGCCAAAGAAGAGCTCTGGCTCTCGAGCACCGGTCTTGGATTCACTTCTTTGGCTCAGGGTTGAGTTCGAGGAAGATATTTTGTGGCCCACTAGTCAACCCCTCCCAGGGAGCAGGCAGCAGCCGAGGGGGAGATTCGGGAGGCCGATCTCCCTTAGACTCGGGAAATTGATGTGGAGGCGGGCGATGAGACCTCCTGAGACACCGGCTCCGCTCCGAAGGAAGCGCCCGGTATAATAGAGATTTCATGGACGCCCTCCTACACTAAGTCCATACTCGAGAAGGCCCAAGCAGGAAAGGAGAGGTCCAATGAAGGGGTTCATGGCGCGGACGATCCCTTTCGTTCTTTTATCTATGGCGTGGACTCGTCCGTTTTGGCAGATTTTTTCGGGATAGGCGACCTAGAAGTTCCGAGGAAGGATCCATCTTTAGAAGATGGTGGGCTGAGTACGATCCCAAAGTTAATCAATTAGTTCCCCGCCCCAAGTGTGAATCCCGGTAGCAAGAGATCAATTATTCTTACCATCCCAGAGGATGCCCGAGTTCTTTATGCTCCCGTAGGAGTAGCAAGCTACCTCCAATGCCTGGTGACCAAGGAGGACCGGGCAAAAATGAATGAGGTGAACGTGTGGTGCCTTTTCAACGAGGCGCAGCGTACGCTAAATCGGGTAAGGCATTGATCACGCCCAACTCTAGTCCTAAAAAGGATAAGCGATCGCTGCAAATATAATCCGGTCTATAAGTGCGCAGTCGAATCCCACAGAGAACAAAGGCTTAGCTATATCTGTTTAATATCACTCAAAAGACAAGTTTGAACAATTTTCTAAAGTATAAAGATTGAGATTTATATTTCTAACTAATTAACTAGCAAATACTAGAAAGCGGTAAAATTATCAACTAACGAGACAAAGGGTTGGAGACTAAATTAAGGAGATCTAGAGTTATGATTTTCCCAATTGTCGGAATCCTTCTAGCTACGTTCCCTACAATTTTGCCAATGTATTCTCTACTGATCGTGAGCACTTTAGGTGCCGTAATTCTCTCTCGAGCAACTACAACAATTTACTAGACATATTCTCTCGAACTACGCTAGTTGGCTTTATCTAACCGCTCATTATGACCATGTCAAGGCTTTGTTATTTCTAAACCTGCCTTTAAACCCGTTGTATTGATTTCTCACATACGTTAGGAGTGACGTTGTTCAACAACCACCTAAATATGTATCCTTTCTCAAGCAACACATAATAATAGGCACAGTAAATCGATGGCCATTCAATCAACAACAATAAACACATAGTTGAACAAGTAGAGAAATCCAACGGCTCAATTATATAAAAACATAACAAGAATTTATCCTACAAAAGGTTCTATCAAAACCCTAGAAAACGAATTAGCTATTCATAATAGTATGTAAAACTACAATACTAAAAGTCATAACCAACAATAAAAGATAGGAAGAGGAAGGAAAAACTCGTAGAAGAATTCCCCGCCTTGCTCCTATTGTATTCTTGCCTCCTTAGGTCGAATCTCCGATCTCCTTAGCCTCCTTAGGTCTAAATTATGTCAAAAGTGTGTCCAACCTCTTAAAATACCGTTTTTCCATGTATATATACCAAGTAGGGTCGGGCCCAAACTATTATACCTTCTCCTACGCGAAAAAGGATAATTTTTTCACGTTTGGACAGCCGCGGCCGCGGTCAACGCGGTACGAACGCGGTATTTGGCAAGTATACTGCCTCAGCCCGCCTCAAGTCCGAGGTTGCGGTTTTGACCGTGTTTTTCACCCTGTTCCGTTTGAAATTTGGAAAAACGTAAAACATCAAAGTTGTAGCCCTTTGAGTAGCTTTCCAACCATATATTGTGGATCCCAAATAGAGTTTTAAGCAAAAAGTTATGTGCATTTTACGAGACAATGCGCAATATGCCTACTCGATTCTTCGTTTTATTGCTCTATCATCCGCTGATCCCCGAATACGATCCCGGCTTAATTCCTTGGGCTTTTACTCAGACTTCAAAGCTCCAAATCACTTGAATTCATTCCATAACATCTATATAGCTCGGAAGCACTCCTACAAGGCATAAAACACACACTTAGTGCAAAACACTAGCGATTAAAGCGCAAACTCAACTAAAGTGCAGTAAATTAGAGTGTAATAATCGACTAAAATACGTAATTATAGTCTATCATCAGGCATCATTACGTTCCTTTGAACTTTACTTATGCTTTGATGTTTCTCACGTCTTTTACCTTTTTGTAGGCCTCAGTACTTCATCATGAGAGCTTTCTTCGGTACCGGGTCGAGGTCAATCATCTCGAGCTCGAGGTCAAGGAGCTAGCCCAGAAAAGGGATATGTATAAGCTCCTCAGTGAGCAACAAGAAGGGATCATTAAGAACCTTCAGGCCGAGCTGGATAGGGCTCAGAAAGAAGAACCGGTCCTACAACGGGAGCACATTGACTTGGTCAAAAAGGTAAAGGTCTTCGAAATTTAGGAGCGAGGAACTAGTCATAGTGGCTAACGACCAAACCTCGTAGGTCCAGCAAAAATTGACCAGATCGACCAGCTTCGAAAGGAGATGGACGAGATCCAAGTCATGGCTAATGGGTGGAAGAATAAGATGGATCTGTTGGCCTCGGAGAAGGAAACCCCTCTGGAAAAGAATTCTTCAGTAGAAGTTCAGCTTTGGGTGGCGCAGGAGAAAGCTGATAAACGGGCTAAGCTGAATGAAGATCTCCGAGCATAGCTAAGCTCGGTTGTTGCAGAATGGGATGCCCTTGGAAAAGGGCTCTAGGCAATGAGGTCCCAGTTGGAGACAACCTCTGCCGATCCCGAGGAGATGGTGGCCCAATACAAGGCCAATTGAAGCCGGGGCCCGCATCAAGACCAATGCTAAATATGTGAGGCGGGTATCACGAAGGGAGACCCTCAAAGAGATTCATGCTCGAGGTTTCGACCTGTCTGCCGAGATCGAGGAGGCAAAAATAGTTGAGGTTTAAGCCAAGAAATTAGCCGAACCCGAAAGCGAAGAGGGCTCCGAAGAATCTGAAAGCCCCGAGTGTTCTAGTGAAGAATTGGGCTCCGATGAAGATCAGGCGTGAATGCCTTGGGATTTTTTTGGTTTTTGTGTACATATTCTTTGTTCATTGAGGCCGTTTCCGTAGGGCCTTTGTAAAGATATTCTGGAATATATAAAATTTCCCCCTTTGGCAATTTCAACTGCTTTAGCATCTTTTCATGATTTCTATTCTTGCAAATATTTCTAATGCCTTAGCATAGAATCTAAAGTAGTAATAAGTCGTTTGTTTTTTGGAGGTCCAAATAGAACTTGGCCTCGATGTAATTTTTTATTTTCTTGAAGCTTTGACAACTCAAAGTGACCGGAAGTTTTTCAAAAATGCTTAAGTGTTCTTAGACGATGCTTTTGGCGAGGGTAACCTTTTGGCAGGTTTTGAATTTTTGTTGAAGGCCTTATATTTTGATTACGGGATTCAGACATTTCCGAGCCATTTTTTACCATGACCATAGCCTTTTGGGTTTAGGCACTACCTAATAGGTTTTGTGACTCCCGAATTTTATAGCTCGAGATGCCCGAACTTATTTCGAACGTTAGTCCCCAATCGGGGATAGCCCTGGGGCTCGATAGTTTCCGAATATGGATGGCCCATAGACGGGTAGGGGTAGCTCTTGGGCTCGATAGTTTAATAGAAAGGTGGGAACTTTCTTTCATTTTTGTGTGCAAAGTACATGATCGATAGCGAGTAAAAGCTTGTATTATGACAATGGTGGCCTATGCGGGCACGGTTCATTTGAACGTTTGTCCCTTAAAATTAATCCTAACCACCGGTCCTAAGTTGTTCAAGTTCAAAGTTCCCTTCTTTCCTTGCTAAGAAGTCTAACCCGAGGGCGATGGCCCCCAGTATTCGAGGTCGATCTTCGAGAGGGATCAGATACTGTTAATGCGACCATTGGCTCCAATTTAAAATCGGTATTTGGATCTAAGTTAGCACGATCCACTTTTGCCTCGTTAAAAACCTTGCCGGAAAACCCATTTGGGACAAAACAAATTCAAGGGAAAAAGAGTGCAACGCGTGCTTTCAGACCTAATAGTCATACTTTCCCTTGGCAATTGCCTGCAAGCGTTAGTCTGATTCATAATATTGTAAAAAGGTAACTGAAAACATACCTTAGCAATAGTATTGCCGTAAGTGTGTCACTTTCCAGTTAATTGGTAGTTGTGCACTGTTTCCTGCTTCGAGTTTGTACAAGCCCTTGCCGGTAATTCTGATGACTCGATACGGTCCTTCCCAGTTCGGCCCCAGTTTTCCCTCATTCGGGTTCCAGGTATGTAGTATAACCTTCCTTAGCAAGTCCCCGATTTTGAAGTGTCAGAGGTTGGCTCTTTGATTGTATTATCTTTCTATCCACTACTTCTGGGAGGCCAAACAAACTAGGGCGGCCTCTCTCCTTTCATCCAACAGTTCTAGGCTCATACTCATGGACTCACCATTTGATTCTTCTGTCGCATATTGGAACCTGAGGCTTGGTTTCTACACTTCGATCGGTATCAATGCTTCGGCACCTTAGACCAATGAAAACGGGGTGGCTCCGGTGCTGGATTTTGAAGTTGTACGGTAAGCCACAAGACTTCGGGCAGAATTTCCTTCCACTTTCCTTTGGCATCGGTCAGCCTTTTCTTTAAATTTTGGAGTATGGACTTGTTTGTAGATTTTGATTGATCGTTCCCTCTAGGGTGATGGGGGTGGATAGAATCTTTTTGATCTTATGTTCTTCGAAAAAACTTGCTTACCTTGTTGCCGATGAACTACTTCCCATTATCATATACGATCTCGGCCGGTATCTCGAACCGGTATATTATTTGGTCCCAAATAAAATCAATGACTTCTTTTTCTCGGACTTTCTCGAACGCTTGAGCTTCGACCCATTTAGAAAAATAGTTAGTCATAAACAATATGAATTGAGCCTTACCAAGTGCCTACGGCAGGGAGCCGACGATGTCCTCCCCACTTCATGAACGGCCATGAGGACACGACCGAATGCAATAACTCCCGGGGTTGATGGATCATCGGTGCGTATCTCTGATAGCCATCGCATCTTCGTGCGAAGTCCTTTACATCATTCTCCATATCGATCTAGTAGTAGCTGGCCCTGATTATCTTTCAAATCAAAGATTCTGCCCCCGAATGCTTTTCGCATGTGCCCTCGTCAACTTCTCTCAAGATGTATTCGGTATTTTCAGGCCCTAGGCATATGGAGAGTGGGCCATCGAACATTCTTCTGTACAAAGTACCTTCAGACAGGCTGAACCTGGCCGCCTTCATACGTAGAGTTCTTGATTATTTAGGGTCCGAGGGTAACCTCCCAATCTTCAAGTAGTCTATGTACTTGTTTCTCCAATCCCAAGTTAAACTTAATGAATTTATTTTGGTGTGGCCTTCTTCCACTACCGATTTCATGAGCTACACAACCATTCCTGAGTTGAAGTCGTCATCATCAACCGATGACCCCAAGTTAGCCAGAGCATCAGCACTATTTTGATCTCGAGGCACATGATAATGGGTCTATTCCTTGAATTGACGCAGCACCACTTGCAGTTTGTCTAAATACCTTTGCATTTGTTCCTCTTTTTCCTTGAACGTTCCACTGACTTGATTTACCACAAGTAGGAAATCGCATTTAGCTTCGACCACCTCAGACCCAAGACCTTTGGCCAATTCGAGACCTGCAATCACGGCCTCATACTCGGCATCGTTGTTAGTCAATTTTACAGTTCGAATAGACTGCCTGATTATGTTTCCCATAGGCGGCTTTAATACGATGCCGAGCCCGGACCCCTTTACGTTCGAAGCACTATCCATAAAAAGGGTCTAAATCCTGAGGAAGTCCCCAAGGTTAACAATAATTCAGTTCAACTTCTGGTATCAAGGTCGGCGTAAACTCGGGCATGAAGTCTGCCAAAATTTGTGATTTGATGGCGGTTTGGGGTCGATATTCTATATCGTATCCGCTAATTTTGATGGCCCATTTGGCCAACCAATCCGAGAGCTCGGGTTTATGCATAATGTTCCTTAGCGGGTAAGAGGTTACGACATATATAGGGTGGCATTGAAAGTATGGTTTCAACTTTCTGGAGGCGTTTGGCAAAGCGAGCACCAATTTTTCCAGGTGAGGATACCTTGTTTCGGTCTCGCCTAGAGTTTTACTAACATAATAAACTGGAAATTGCGTACCTTCCTCTTCCCGAACTAGGACTCCACTTACCGCCACTTCGGATACTGCCAAATAAAGGTACAATTTTTCATCCGCCTTGGAGTATGGAGTGGGGGTGGATTCGAAAGGTAGCGTTTGAGTTCCTCCAAGGCGTACTGGCACTCCGGGGTCTAAGAGAAGTTATTCTTCTTCTTCAACAGTAAGAAGAATCGATGGCTTTTGTCCGAGGGCCTCGATATGAACTGGCCCAGTGCGCCTATACGCCTGGTTAGCCTCTGTACAGTCTTAAAACTATCTACCACAGTGATGTCTTCTATGGCTTTGATTTTATTGGGATTAATCTCGATCCCCTGGCTGGATACCATGAACCCGAAAAAATTTTCGGATCCGACCCGAATGCGCATTTGTCCGGGTTGAGCTTCATATTGTATCTTCTCAATATGGCAAAGGTTTCCTGCAAATGTTTCAAATGGTCCTCTACTCGCAGGGACCTAACTAGCATGTTGTCAATATAAACCTCCATTGATTTTCCTATTTGTTCTTCGAACATCCGGTTTACTAGGCGTTGGTAAGTGGCACCAGCATTCTTTAGTCCGAATGGCATTACATTGTAACAGTAGGTCCGAACTTGGTGATAAAGGAAGTTTTTTCTTAATCGCCCGGGTCCATCCGAATTTGGTAGTACCTAGAATAGGCGTCGAGAAAGCTGAGTATCTCGTGCCCGGTTGTCGGGTCGATCATGCGATTAATGTTAGGCAAAGGAAAAGAGTCCATAGGGCACGCCTTGTTCAAGTCTTTGTAATCTACGCACATTCTTAACTTATTTCCCTTTTTAGGCACTACCACTATATTAGATAAACAACCTAGGTACTTAACTTCCCGAATGGAACCTATTTTAAGGAGTTTGGATACCTCGTCATTGAATGCATGCTTGACCTTGGACTGAAGCCTCATCTTTTGTTTAATTGGGTGGAACTTCGGATCCAAGCTCAGGTTATAAGTGGTTATTTTTGGCGGGATTCCTGTCATATCAAGATGGGACCAAGCGAAACAATCTGTGTTAGCTATAAAGAATTAAGTGAATTTTTTCCAGAGCTCGGAAGTTAACCCTGTGCCCAGGTATACCTTCCGATAGGGTAGATATTCGATCAATATGACTTGCTCCAGTTCCTCGACCGTTGATTTTGTGGCATCGGAATCATCAGGAGCAACGAACGACCTAGGGATTCCGTTGTCATCATCCTCGACTGCTTATTGCTTTTCTGGTTTCATCGGGGCTGGTATCGGTGATAGCTATTTAGTTTCTTCTTTCCTAACCGGCTACGTATTCTTTGATGTAGAGAGTGCTGACATCGGGATCACCTTATCGATCGCGAACATTTCTTTTGCGGCCGGCTGCTCTCCGTCAACCGTCTTGGTCCCTCCCGATATGGGGAACTTCAGCGCCTAGTGTAGTGTCGAGGAAACCGCCCTCATGTTGTGAATCCATGGCCTTCCAAATAGGGCGTTATATCTCGTATCCCCTTTGATCATATAGAACTTCATCTCCTGAAAGGTCCTTGCGGTGTTAGGTTATCTCCCCTTTAGTAGTTTCGTATGCCATGTTGAATCCGTTCAAAACCCGGACTGCAGGCACTATTTGGTCTTGTAGACCCAACTACTCTACGACTCTCGATCTGATGATGTTGGCCGAGCTACCTGGATCAATCAACACATGTTTAACTCGAGATTTATTTATAAGTACAGATATTACCAGTGCATTATTATGCGATTGCAGGATGCCTTCGGCATCCTCGTCGTTGAATGAAATGGTCCCCTCCGGGATATAATCTTAGGTCCGTTTTTCCCTTGTGATGGACACCTTGGTGCGCTTTAACATTGATCCATGGGGGACGTCGAATCCACCAATGATCATGTTGATGACGTGTTGAGTGTCCTCTTGTTCGGTCTGTTTGTTGGAGTCACTCAGAAATTCCTGAAGATGCACGTTACTGAATAACTGGGCCACTTCTTCTCTCAACTATCGGCAATCCTCGATTCTATGGACGTGAGTGCCATGGTACTTATACATCAACTTAGGGTCTCTCTAGGTAGGGTCAGACTACAGTGGCCGAGGCCATTTGGTATCTTTGATGCGCCTGATGGCATATACGATGTTGGCAGCATCGATACTGAAGTTGTATTCCGATAGCTTCGGTGCCTCCTTGGCCCCGAGTGGCGTGTCGAAACCGTTTTTGCTCATGAGTCCTCGACTACTGTGGCTTTGATCTTTCCTTTTCTTGTTTCTTGCAGGGTTACGCCCAGATCCGTTACCCCTTCGGTCATTGTTATACGGTTGATACCGGTCTTTGTTCGGTCTTGGCACATGATCAACGACTCTCTTAGACCTGTCGTTAGTTCTGACGGGATAAACGGACTCAAATGGGGCCCCGATCTAATCGTCTTAGACTCTAATTTTTTATTGGTACCTGTTATGGACATCAGCCCAAGTTATCACCGGGTACTTTAACAAATTCTGAGTCAACTGTTGTGAAGCCAAGGAGCTTCGGGGGTTGAGCCCTTGGGTGAACGCCTGAACGGCCCAACCGTTCGCAATCGGAGGCAAATCCATTCGTTCCATTTGAAACCTCGCCATAAATTCCCTAAGCATCTCGTTATCTCTTTCTTTTACTTTCAAAAGGTCCGATTTCCTGGTCTCGGCCTTGATGGCCCCGGCATGCGCCTTTACAAAGGCATCTACCAGCATAGCAAATGAATCAATAGAATGAGGGGGTAAGTTGTGATACCATTTTATTTCTCCTTTTGACAGGGTCTCTCCGAACTTTTTCAGTAGTTTTGACTCGATTTCGTCATCTTCTAAGTCGTTCCCCTTGATGGCACATATGCAGGAGGTCACGTGTTTGTTTGGAATCGTGGTTCCATTATACTTCACAATTTCGGGCATACAAAACTTCTTCGGCATTGGCTTCGATGAAGCGCTTGGGGGGAAGTCTTTTGGACAAATTTCTTGGACTCTAAGCCTTTTAATATCGGGGCGCTCCTGGGATTTGATCAACTCTAGAGTTATAGGTCTCCACCTTATTGTTATTGGCCTCAATTTTCTTTTCCCCCAATTCCACCCGCTTTGTTAGTTCCTCGAGCATCTAAATGATTTCGGGGTTGGTTACGGGTTCAGCTTCACCCCGCCTCTCCGTGGCTTGCTCATTCCTTCGGGGTTTTCTCGGGATTGTTCGGGCTCAATTCTGCTGGGGGCACAGCTTTAGTTCTGTAGCTGTGCTATTGCCGCCTGTTGAGCATGTAAAATTTCGAAGATCACCCGTAGATTAATCCTGTTTCCTTCACCTTCGGGTGTAGCTCGAGTCTTTGGTCGGGCTTCCCTGCGAACGCTGTTCTTAGGGTCGGTCGGCAGGTTGGCGTCGATGGCCACATTGCGAGTTGGCATCAATTAGGTCTGTTGGGATCAGCAGGAGGCACCTCATTGCTAGATGCAATATTGTTGTTTTCTCCATGATGGCCAGACTCACCATCGACTTTGAAATGATCAGACTGAGAGTTCAACATCCTTAGGTAGATTTGATTAAATTCTTAAAAAATAAGAGTAAAATATATTGTGTTATGAAAATTTATATCAAACTACCACTATTATCCTTAGCCCCACGGTGGGTGCCAAACTATTTACCCTTAAAAATGGATAACAATTGAATTTATACGCGATTTTAAGGATAGGTAGATTAATTCGATACAAGTGATTAATGACGTTAGATAAGCAACTAAAAAGTTAGAATAAACAACCAAACCAATGATGATATTGAACCGGGCTCAGTTAAAGGCTTAACAAGAAGCTCGCCTTCGGTTCCGGACCAGTGCTTATGAAGAACTTATGAACCAAAACAAGAACTTTCAAATAACAAGAGAAAAATGGATGTGTATTGCCTTGGTATGCGGGTTACAATCTGTCTAATGAATAGTCAGCTTCCCCTTTTTATATTAGAGGAGTTTTATCCTAAGTACAATTCTAAAAAAGGTAAAATCTTTTTTTCTCGCTAATCACTGATCTACTGCTGATACTGGCCTGTTTGACTCAAAAGTTGTTTAACACTTTTTAAGCAAATCAATCAATATAGATGAAGGGGTAAATCGTAGTCGAAGATAATAAACCCTAGGATGATCTAGACAATTGATTCAGAGGGCCAAAATACAAATCGGAGAGAGAGAGAGAAGATGATAATGTTAGAGAGATAAGAGAGAGATAATCTGTTTCAATCAAAATTCCATCCATCTTACAAGGCTTGGACCCCTCTTTTTATAATAGAGGATCCTTACTCGAATATTAAAAGACAGAAAATAAAGTATCTGCTATAGAAGGGCCGACGTGATCATGAAGTCACCCCTCTTGTTATTCCTAGGTCGCCCTTCTAGCTGGACTTCCATATATTCGGTCGGTCATGCTGGCTTAAGGACGTGGTCGGTCAAATTCGACCCCATACAGTTAGTCCTTCCGCTCGTCGGGTTCGCAGCGAATGCGTCCTCGATGGGCAGAATCGGTACCTCCGTTCTGGGAGAGTTTGACTTTGTCAATGACTTGTGACGTGACAGGCAGGAGACAGTAATCATGACTGTTAGAGCATCAAAGCGAAACGCCTCTCCCCGTGTGACGTCAGCATTCGTATGCGTCATCACTGCGCATATTCTCGAGGTTGGAAATCAGAAGCTTTTGGCGCTTGGTTTCTCGTGCCGATTCGACGTCTGCCTCTTCGATTCTGGTTCCACCCAACCCTATAAATAAGAGAGAGGTTTAACTTGATTCAAACTTTGATCATTTGTAAGAGCATTCCAGCCCTTCAGTGCCCATTTTCACTTTCTGGTGCGTTTTCCTTCGATTGAAAATCTCCTTTTTCTTTCTTGGGTTGTACACAACTTTTTCTTCATCGTGATCATGCCTAAACCTTGCCGAAGCGACGAGAGGGTCCCAGCAACTGCCCCAATTAGACGCACCGCCGCCTTCCGATGGTGGAGCGACGGAGGAGGAAGAGGACATCAGTCCTCTTACTTTGGAGGCATTATTACAAAAGCATATCTTATCTCGGAGTGATTTCAGTAAGGACTCTCCCATTCCGGCTCCAGAGTTTTCCGAGTCGTTGCGGAATCACTTGGATGACCTCCGCGTGAAATACGGCATACCTGCCCACGTAGAGATGGTTCCGGCGGGGAGGGATCACGTGGATGTCCATAGGCCAGGGTATTGTACCTTTTATGAATACCCCTTTTCGATTGGTTACAACCTCCCTCTTTTCCCTTTGGCGAAGGAGTTCTGCCGGTTCTATAACATGTGTCCGGCTCAACTTACGCCGTATACTCTAAAGGTGCTTCGGTTGCTGACCAAGTACGCGGAGTTGGCCGGATGTGAAGTCATGGTCCATCACCTCCTTCAACTTTTCAGTGCCTGCTATCTAAGAGGGACCATGGTGCATTTGCGAGGCTGTGGTACGAAAGGATTGGTGGTCAAAATCGACGACCGAGCATGTCGTGGGTTCTGGCGCAAATATTTTTTCGTTAGGACCGAGCACATGGTCTCTAATCCTGCCGGATTCCCAGAGAGGTGGAATTTGAAACGTAAGTGTTTGCAATTTGTCAAATTCCGTGTTACCCGTGACTGTCGCAATTCTAACCTTTGTATTGCAGCTATGGCTCATCCGCCCCATCCTGTTGCCAACCTTAGGAGATGGGTTATGGGCTTGCTTCCCTACGCGGAAGAGACCCGCACTTGGCCTGCCTTCATGCAGCATTACGGCCCCAAAGTCTCTTCAGGTAGATTTCCGGTTTTTGCTTTGTAAATTCTGCAACCCTGCTCACTTATTTTTATGGCGACAGGTCGAGGCGCTTCTAGGAAGAGGGTGCCAGTCCCCGCTCCCTATCGATTTGACATTGCCTCGGTCGCTCATGATATACTGGTTGAGTCTGTCCGAGAGGATCCCCCTCCAGCTCCTTTACAGGGGGCTACATCTACGACCATGGTTATGTGGGAGCCGGCATTGCTGGTGCCGACTCTGCAACCCGTGGATGGATCCTCCAATGGCGAGGAGTCGTTAGAAAGAAAAAGGAGGAGGCTCGAGAAGGGTAAGGGGGTGGCCACCGAAGCCGAAGGAAGTGAGGTGCCTCGACCGACATACAGACCATTTATGGCCGACGCCATTCGATTTGGGAGGTCGGCTCAACAGAGAGTGTCGCTCCCAGTGCTAGTTCCGCATGTGCCGCTGAGGGACGATCGTCGACTAACATCGAAGGACCTGGAGAGGGAATGGAGAAATCGGACTCCGACATCGCTCAGGAGGATGTCGACGAGTTTGTGGGTGGCCTTACCCACGTGGAGATGACGACGAATGGGTCCAACCGCCGTATTACAATTTTGGCGGCCTACAACTTGCTGTTAAACAGCGAAAAGGATGCTTCGGCCCTTACCCTGCTGTGTGCCACCTCCGAGAGCAAGACGCTCAGCACTATGGAGGATGCAGAGCTATCACGAAGGGTTTCCGACATGGCTTTGCAGGTAATCCTTATTTCCTTTCTCCCTTTTGCGTGTTGTAAGACTGATTTGAGGCGTGCTTATTTCTGCTTTTCTTTTTAGACCCTTGTTTTGGAGGTAGAGAGGGGACGCCATGAGAAAAAACGGACGACCCTCTACAAAAAGATGCTGAAAAAGTGTCGAAAGTACCGTTCCATGTACCGAGCAGTGGTTGAACGGGGGCACCCAGTTGGAATACGGGGGAGCTGAGCTGGAGGAGGTGGATGGCGAGCTCATGAAGGCCGTGACTCGTAACAGCGAGTTAGAGGAGCTTCTCAGGTCGAAAGATGACGAGCTTGAGCTGAGCCGTGGGGTGGCGCCGGAGAACGTCGACCTGCAGCGGAGGGTGGCTGATCTAACTGCCGAGCTCGACGCCAGGATGGCGGAGAATAATGGACTTTCTCAGCCTTCCTCATCTCGTCCTTCGCCTGTTCGGAGTATGCGTCGTAATGCGCATGAAATGTGGGTTTTTGCGGAGGCTAAGCTCGACATGTATAGAGAGCTTTATGCCGCGGGTCGGGCGACGGAGGAGGAAGTTCAGGCACGGCGAGACGAGGCTCGCGCTGCTTGTGAGGCTTGTGGTTATTACCCCGACTCTCCTGATGGGGAGGGGCCTGCTTCTGAAGATGTCAACCGGCTCGACTCCAGCTCTTGGTACAATGACGTTTATCTCCCAGGGGGTGACGGGCAGTTATAAACTTGTACAATGTGTATCTTTGGCTTGTATAGTGTTTTGGAACTCGTCCACGGGGGCGAATGTAAATATATTTTTTTGTTGTAATATAAATTTAATTTTTGCTGCTTCGTTCATTTGGTGTTTTCCCTTTGTTGGTTTTTCTTTTGTAATGCTTAGCCTCAGTAAAGGTTGTTCTTATCGTTCGTCGAAGGGTCGTGCCGTGGTTTGAGCGAGGTCGAAGCGATGTCGATGGCCTTGGCCATTAGGATGTTGCTTCGACTGTCATCGAAGTAGTATCCGTCGTGGTTCGAGCGAGGTCGAACCGATGTCGATGGCCTTGGCCATTAGGATGTTGCTTTGACTGTCATCGAAGTAGTATCCGCCGTGGTTCGAGCGAGGTCGAACCGATGTCGATGGCCTTGGCCATTAGGATGTTGCTTCGACTGTCGTCGAAGTAGTATCCGTCGTGGTTCGAGCGAGGTCGAACCGATGTCGATGGCCTTGGCCATGATGTTGCTTCGACTGTCGTCGAAGTAGTATCGGTCGTGGTTCGAGCGAGGTCGAACCGATGTCGATGGCCTTGGCCATTAGGATGTTGCTTCGACTGTCGTCGAAGTAGTATCCGTCGTGGAATGGGGATTGACTCTTATTCGTGTAATGGAGATTAACTCTTATTTCGTTCAGTGGAGATTTCTGTTCATTCAACGGAGATTTCCGTTCAGTCAATGGAGATTTCTGTACATACAATGGAGAATTCTGTGCATGCAATGGAGAATAACTAGTGTAGTCCCTTCACTATATTGGCCTATGGCCCGTGTCGATTGGCCGATATGGTGAACCTGCGCTCCTGTTCCACCGGGTATCCCCTTTGCCGCCTCGTTAAAAACCTCCCCGAGAAAAGCCGATTGGGATAAAACTCGGGTCAGGAAAAAAGAGTACGACTCAGGAGATGCCTTTCAGAAGTGGAAGTATTTGAGGTAGGCGACGTTCCAATTGTTTTGGAGCGGTTTTCCTTCCATTGTTTCTAGTTGGAACGCTCCTTTGTTCGCCGCTGCTATGATTTTGTATGGTCCGTCCCAGTTGGTCCCCAATTTTCCTTCGTTCGGGTCTTTCGATGCCAGTGTTTTGGCTTTGAGGACGTAGTTGCCAACGTTGAGTGATCTTACTTTGGCTTTCTTGCTATAATATCTTTCTGCCTGCTGTTTCTCGGCTGTCATTCTTATATGGTCCATGTCTCTTCGTTCTTCGGCTTCGTCCAGATCTTGTAACCTGCTTTCATCGTTATCCGCTCCGCTGGTATGGGAATATCTCAGGCTTGGCTCTCTGATCTCAACGGGTATGACTGCATCGGTCCCATAGACCAGTGAATACGGTGTTTCTCCCGTGCTGGATTTGGGCGTAGTCCTGTATGCCCATAATACTTCAGGTAGTAGTTCGGGCCATAGCCCTTTAGCTTCTTCGAGCTTCTTTTTCAATATGTTCAATATTGTTTTGTTGGAAGACTCGACTTGGCCGTTGGCGGCTGGATGATACGGAGTGGAGAGTATCCGTTTAATGTGCCACTTCTCGAAGAATTCGGTTGTTTTTCTACCGATGAACTGTGGCCCATTGTCGCGGCTGATTTCTTTGGGGATGCCGAAATGGCATATGATATTTTTCCATATAAAGGCGATGACCTCTTGCTCGCGTATTTGCGCGTACGCACCTGCTTCCACCCATTTAGAAAAATAGTCAGTCAAAACTAGAAGAAAGCGTACCTTTCCTCGTCATGCCGGTAGGGGGCCGATTATATCCATTCCCCACTTTATGGAAGGCCATGGCGAGGTGGCCGAATGGAGGAGCTCCACTGCCTGGTGTATCATGGGGGCGTACTTTTAGCACTGCTCGCATCTTCGAACATAATCTGCTGCCTCTTTTTTCATGGTAGGCCAGTAATAGCCGGCGCGGATGAGACATCGGACAAGGGCGCGGTTCCCTGTATGGGCACTAGAATGTCCCTCGTGCACCTCTTCTAATACTTGCCTCGTTTGATGCGGACGGAGGCACTTAGCAAGGGGACCACCAAACGTTCTCTTGTAGAGATCGTGATTTATCAGGCTGTACCGGGCAGCTTGTACCCTGAGTTTCTTGGATTCTTTTTTGCCGTGTGGGAGTGTTCCATCCTGCAGATAGGATACAAACTGGTTGCGCCAGTCCCAAGTCAAGTTTAAAGAGAATACCTCGACGTGGTCGACGGCAGAATGGAGGAGAGTGACCACATTTTCTTTGTTGATATTTTTGGTGGCTGCGGCTAGTTTAGCTAGGCTATCTGCCTCGACGTTTTGTGCCCTAGGGATTTGCTCGAAGCGACATTCGTCGAACTCAGGCATCAGCTTGCGGATCTCTGACTGATATTTTTGGAGCCTTTGCTCTTTGATTTGGTAAGTCCCGGTGACTTGATTTACGATGAGTTGAGGATCGCAGTGGAGGATGAGCCGATAGGCCCCGTATTTGATGGCCAGTTTCATGCCTGCAATCACAGCCTCATACTCGGCCTCGTTGTTAGTCATCTCAGGGCACCGTATGGACTGGCAAATTATTTCACCCGTGGGGACTTCGAGGACGAGTCCCAGTCCCGATCCCGAGGCATTCGCAGCGCCGTCAATGTAGAGGGTCCAGAGGCCAGTGTGAGCAGAGGCGCGGAGGGCCTCTTGTTCCACCTCTGGCAATATCCCTGCACTGAAGCCGGCAACAAAATCGACGAGTACCTGTGACTTGATGGCGGTTCTTGGGTGGTAGGTTATGTCATGCTCGCTGAGCTCTATGGCCCTTTTGGCGAGCCTACCCGAGAGTTCGGGTTTGTGTAGGATGCCTCTTAGGGGGAAGGTTGTTATTACCTTTATGGGATGGCATTGAAAATAAGGTCTGTGCTTTCGTGAAGCTACGACCAGCGCCAGAGCCAGTTTTTCGAGGTGTGGGTACCTCGTCTCGGCATCTACTAACGTTTTGCTGATATAATAAAGAGGGGATTGCGTACCTTTGTTTTCGCGGACCAAGATGGCGCTGACAACGACTTCGGACACTGCCAGATACACAAGCAGGCACTCGCCCGGTTCTGCTTTGACGAGCACTGGCGGTGAAGACAAATATGCCTTCAATTTCCTTAGGGCCTCGATGCATTCTTCGTTCCATTGTAGTCCATGATCTTTCCTCAGCACACTGAAGAATTTATAGCATATGTCCGAGGACCGCGAGATGAACCTTGATAAGGCGGCTATTCGCCCCGTTAGTTTCTGTACCTGCTTCTTGCTGTGCAGAACCTCGGGTATCGTGTCTATGGCCTTGATCTTGTCCGGGTTGACTTCGATTCCTCGTTGCGATACGAGAAAACCTAGAAATTTTCCCGAGGCCACACCGAAGGCGAATTTTTCTGGGTTCAACTTCATCCCATACTGCCTCAGTATCTCAAAGGTTTGCTTTAAATGGTCGATGTGGTCCTCCTTCTTAACCGATTTTACTAATATGTCGTCGATATAAACCTCCATTGTCTTACCGAATTGTTCCTTGAACATCTTGGTGACCAACCTTTGGTACGTTGCATCCGCGTTTTTCAGTCCGAAGGGCATCACTTTATAGCAGTACGTCCCTTGATGGGTGATGAAAGTTGACTTTTCTTGGTCTTCTTCGGCCATTAAGATTTGGTTATAGCCAGAGTAGGCGTCCAAGAAACTTAGAAGCTCGTGCCCTGCTGTTGCATCGATCAGCTGGTCGATATGGGGCAATGGGAAGGAGTCCTTTGGGCATGCCTTGTTCAGGTCGGTGAAGTCTACGCACATCCTCCATTTCCCGTTTTTCTTTTTAACCATGACCACGTTGGCGACCCATTGGGGGTATTTCGATTCTCTAATGTAACCGTTGGCTTGTAGTTTATCTACCTCTTCACTGACTGCCTCGTTGATTGCGGCGTTGAATTTCCTCCTTATCTGCCGTACGGGCGGATAAAGTGGGTCGACGTTCAGCTTGTGAGTGGCGACGTCTTTAAGGATCCCCGGCATATCTGAATGAGAGAAGGCAAATAAATCTGCATGGTTAGTTAAGAATTCGTGGTACTTACCTGGGTTGGAGAGGTTGTGTCCGATGTAGGCTTTCTTTGAACTGTCGGTACCGTCCAGCTGGATTGGGTCGAGGTTCTCAACTGTCGCTTTGCAAGCTTCTACGACACATGGATCCCTAATAACCTCTGTCGTCGGGTTGATTTTGGTTCCCGACATGGCTAATTGCTATGCTTCCGCACAGTTGTTTGGTATGTGTGCATTCTTGGGCAATTCGGTAACATTCCTGGGCGGTACGTGGCTCACCTCGAATGCTGAATATTCCCCATGGGGTGGGAAACTTGATTACTTGATAGAAACTCGAGGGGATGGCCCGCATGGCGTGTATCCATAGACGCCTTATGATGTCGTTGTAGGCTGTTTCCTGGTTCATGATGTGGAATGTGGTTTCCAGCGTGACTCCCCTCGCTAGCACTGGCAGTGATATCTCTCCGGAGGTTCGCTCTACTGCGTTGTTAAAACCCGTTAGTGTTATGCAATGTGGTATTATCTTATCTTTGAGCCTCATTTGCATGAGGACTCTTGGGTGGATAATACACGCCCCGCTTCCGTCGTCTACCATGATTCTTTTTACATTAGTATCAGCAATGCGTAAAGTTATAACTAAAGCATCATAATGAGGGAAAGACAAACCGTCGGCATCAGACTTATCGAAGGTGATACTATCTTCGAAGTCGTCATACCGTTCGTGAGCGATCGTGCGCTTCAACTTGTGTGTGGTGGTGAACTTTACATGGTTTATTGCCGAGTCGTCGCCGCCACCGACGATCATCTGTATGGTGCGCGTCGGAGAAGGTGGTTTTGGTGGTCCTTGGATTGGTCGCGTCCTCTGGCGAAATTAGCCCTTCCTTTATCGCTGAGCAGCTCCTTCAGGTATCCCTGGTTCAGCATTCTGACCACCTCCTGCCGTAGTCCTATGCAATCTTCGGTCTTGTGTCCTCTTTCCTGATGGAATTCGCATAGGACGTTCGACCTCGCACTAGGATCTGATTTCATTGTTTGTGGCCACTGCACCTTTGTGCCCAGCTTTTCCTGTGCGTACACTATTTCTGAAGGGGAGACACAAAAGTTATGAGCGGATAATAATGGGGCACACCTCTTTCATTCCGAAGTGGGGCGGCATGTCGCTGCACGGCATCTGGGTGTCTTGGAGGAGGCGGATTGGAAGTTATGACGTAAGGCTGATGCCTTTCTCTGTTGAAGCGCGGGAGCGGTTCCCGTCGCCCGTCGTTGCGTCGATCCCTCCTTACCTCTGATTGTACGGATGTTAGTCGTTGGGTTGGACCGTTAAGGTCGTCTTCATCAGCTCTCACTTCGGTGCAATAGGCATTGTGAATCTCTTCCCACGTGGTGGGGGGATACTTCATGAGCCGATTGAGCAGCTTCTTGGTTGCTTTGGATCCGTCTCTGTTCAGCCCGTTTTGGAAAGCTACGACCGCCATTCCTTCTGATACATTTGGCAGTCCCATTCTTACCCTGTTGAATCGAGCCAGGAAGTCCCTGAGTCCTTCACCCGTTGTTTGCCTGATGGCGAAGATATCGTTGACCCTAGCTTCGGCTTTCTTTGCTCCTGCGTGGGCGGTGGCGAACTTGTCCGCCATCTCTTCGAACGTCGATATTGATCTGGCTGGTAGTTGAGAATACCATGTGAGCGCTCCTCCTGTCAAAGTTTCACGAAACTTTTTCAGCAGCACGGATGGCAACTGTTCTTTCGATAAGTCATTGCCTTTTATGGCGGTCACGTAATGAATCAGGTGGTCTTCTGGATCGGTGGTCCCATCGTATATTTTCAAATACGGTGGCATATTGAAGGTTTTAGGGATTGGGTGAGGAGAAGCTTTCTCATTATACGGATGCTCGACGAATCTTCCCATATCGCGTTTCGGTAGTAGCTTAGGGGCACCAGGTATCTTGTCTACCCTTTCCTGGTGCTCCTTCATTTGATCACGAAGCGCTTTATTCTCGTTCTCCATCTCCTCCATTTTCTTAAGGATGGTTGCGAGCGCATCATCGCTTGCATTGGTATCAGTGTAGGCGTTACTTGTTCGTACAACACTGGGCTCACCAGTGGCAGCGGCGATTTCGGCCATTGACGGATCTTTGATATTTCCCTGAGGTGGTTTCTCGAGCATGCTACTTAGAGTGTTCGTCAACCATTCCTCTAGTAGCTTTTTGACTACTGGGGGCGTTTCCTTTACTGCAGATGTAGAAGTCCCTCTTTCATGCTAAATCGTTAGATCTTCGAGTGAAGAGGGTGAGACTCCCCCTCCGGTACACTACTTGGTGTTACATTCGCGGTATTTTCTCTACCGGCTTCATCGAGTGGGCCTATGCGGTTGGTTGAGACATCTGCTATCATCTTCAGCCTTGATTCTTTACCCGCCATTTGTTAGTTCCTACGATGTCTGAAGAACAGCGATGGTTGTTTTTGAAATCCTGGATGTGAACTATGATTTCGACTACCGAAATCCCCACAGACGACGCCAAATTGTTTGACTCAAAAGTTGTTTAACACTTTTTAAGCAAATCAATCAATATAGATGAAGGGGTAAATCGTAGTCAAAGATAATGAACCCTAGGGTGATCTAGACAATTGATTCAGAGGGCCAAAATACAAATCGGAGAAAGAGAGAGAGAAGATGATAATGTTAGAGAGATAAGAGAGAGATAATCTGTTTCAATCAAAATTCCATCCATCTTACAAGGCTTGGACCCCTCTTTTTATAATAGAGGATCCTTACTTGAATATTAAAAGACAGAAAATAAAGTATCTGCTATAGAGGGGCTGACGTGATCATGAAGTCGCCCCTCTTGTTATTCCTAGGTCGCCCTTCTAGCTGGACTTCCATATATTCGGTCGGTCGTGCTGGCTTAAGGACGTGGTCGGTCAAATTCAACCCCATACATGGCCGAGATTCACGCCGTGACATTCGGTTGGGCATGGATATCACGGCCCTTTGTTGATCATGTGCGGTCGTTAGGTAATGTTTTCTGAGGTCAAGTTATTCGAATCATGTTAGGGGGAATGACCTCGATGGCTAGGCATGACCTCAATGGCTCCGGGGGCAGGTGTTTTGTTCGAGCTTTGATACGGGTGGCTCCCGGCTTCGATCTTGACTACGTGCAGTAATGTCATCTCTTCGTTCGCCCCACCAGGAAATCAGGGTGCTTCTTACCTCCGGTTTTACCCGTCCACAATATATTTTTGTAATTAATCAGCTTATTATGAAATTAATATATAGTCGGAATTGCCAAATGGGTTTCGATGAATGATTTTTACACAAATTAAAGTCATATTTTATTTTGATAATTGCACTGAGAAAAATAATTCCAACACACAGGCACTTATTTTCAAAAACCATTTTCTTGCATATATAAATAATTTTCGCGTAAACCAAACAAAATATATAACAATTGAATTGTGTTGCCATTATATTTAAACATAGATTTTCAAAATAATAAATATATACTTTAATCACATAATTATATTATATCTTAACAAAAAAAAAAACTCAGAAACAAATTGTCATAATAAAATACATGGGCACCAGTTAGTCAATGGTAATTTCAAATGTTTACCATGGAAGGAGGGATCAAAAGCAATTAACCTTGCGTAAAAACTTAGCTATACCTATTCTTTTTATTAAACCGTATAAACTTATTAGAATTAAGTGATTTAGGGATCGAAGTGAGAATGTAACTTAGTTAGCTGTAGTTTAGTGAGAGAGGTGTGTATGCAAATCATATACATGAATTAATTTGATATAAATATGGCGATACGGATAGATTTTTATCATTCTGATATGGTAGCACTGTAGCAGTCTTATATGAAATTTTCGGAAATATTATTCTGTGTCTCATACAACTTAAGCTAGTTGTATGAGATAACTTTTTGTCTCACAGTTTTGTGGACCCAGAATTTTGTGAACCCAGCAGTGTAAGATTGGGGTCCACAATTTTGTGAGACAAAAAGAAGCCTCATACAACTAGTGTCAGTTGTATGAGACACAAAATAAAACTTCTCGAAATTTTCCAACCTCGTACAGAATAAGCAAGTGGATTTGCTTCGTACGTGTGGAAAATTTCTAATCTCGTAGAGAATAAGCAAAAGCTGATATGCTATTTATAATTGCTTTGGACTTCATTATTTCTGGAGACAACAACAATAACATACCCAATATTATTTCACCCGTGAGATATGAGAAGGATAATTGATCACGCTCAACTAAGTCTCACAAAAGACTATGCAGGCGTTGCAAATATAATCTGAGTATTATTGCCCAGAGTCGAACCACAGGGAACTAACCTATCAATCACTACTGTCAGATTTACTAAAATCACACAATCTATTTTCCCAAGCTTTTCGATTCACAATGGTTGATTTTCTAACAACTAAGATTAAAAGTAATTAACAGCTGAAAATTAACTAAACTTGATGTGTAAACAGTAGAAATAAAGTCTAAGGCAATGGTTTCCCCCGTTGGTACTTTCCTTGGTTGTATATGTCCTATAACTATGATTTAGCTATCTCTAACAATCATGAACTCTCCATCTATCATAATTCTTTCTCAAGTAATTATAATAATCTACTAGACGCACTTTCTCAAGCTACGCTAGCTACTTGCACAATACGGTTCGCTTAGATTGCACCCAGGGTTTCGTTATCTCTAATCCAACCCCTAAACCCTCGGTTATGACTCTCGTCTATACTCCGGGAGTGATGTTGTTCATACAATCACCTAAATATGCACTCTCTCAAGAAGATACATAATAAATAGGAACGAATAATTGAGGGCCCTTTCAACTATTCCACAATCAAAACATAGATGAACAATTAGAGATTAACAATCAAATCTAATTATATTGATAACACAACCAAGTTATTCCCAACGGGTTCCACCAAAACCTTAGATTAAGGTTTTTAGCTACTCATGACAATGGGTAAATCAAATACTAAAAGATTCATAATCATAAATTGCAAGAAAATAAAGAAGAATAGAAATAATGATGTTTTGGGTGATCTCTCACACTTATTTTTCTTGCCAAAGTACTCTCTAATAATGTTACCTGCTTCCTTTGGGCGAGTTCTAGTGTTTAAATAGGGTTTTGGGCTAAGAATTCCGGAATTTGCACTTCAGTCCCTTAAGTTTCCGTCGCCTGCCGCGGTCCTACCGCGCCCACGCTGGGACCTCGGCAGTTCACCTCCAGGCCTCGTTTGTGTATTTCAAATGGTTCACTCGGCGACTTTGATGCGATTGGCTTCTTTTTCTTCCATAAATGATACAAAACCACTCCTTAGCCTTCTTCTAATGTATGTAACCTGAAAAACATAAAAAACACTAATAAGAGCATTTTGCTATCACTTTTACAATAAAAACTCTACAAGAAAGTGGTTTTTGGGGCTTAATCATAGTTCAATTCACCTATTATCAACACCCCACACTTAAAGCTTTGCTCATCCTCGAGCAATTTAAACCACACTTCTATACCTAATTGCTCAACGACTTACCCAATTTATGTCACACCCGGCATTATGAAAGAACAACCTAAGCAGTGCAACTGTCACACCTCAGATGCAGACTCTAATGCCATGCCACACACATGCTCACTCTAGTTACTCTACAGAGGTGAAAACTTGTTGTTTCTTCCTGAGTCACATGCCCTCACATCAATAAATTGAGAGAAGTTCCACACATATAGAATCAAGCACAACGAACTTTAGATAAAAAGAATTCACTCACTCTCAGCAAAGAATATTCATATGCCACACAGATACACCATAAGCTTGCCCTTAGTGTAATACTCTACTAATCGAGTTGTTTTAGTCTACGATCAAGAGGTCTTTATTTGGTTGTAATGTAGGCTCAGGGACAGGCAGGATATATTTGGATATAGTGACTAACCTCCCTAAGCACTTTTAATACATTCTTCCTTTATTCCGATTTTCATGTTCAGCCCAGTCATCCTTCCACACTTGTTTCATAAGCTACCCCCGCTTTTCTAGGTGCAACTGGCTTTTCTTGCCCTTCACTACTTTAGGACCACCTATTTGCAAGGTCCTTCTTCTATATTTCAATATATACATTTTTTTTTTTTTACTACTATTGCACCATTCAAGTATTTTCCTGATTCCCTTTTTCTACTCCTTTTCACCCCACACTTTGACTTTTACATGAGCTTTACAATTCAAGTGCTTCTAGGAGGCAAAGGGTCAAACAGTCAAGCTATTCAACACATGGATGTAGGTTATTACAAGGTTATCAAAGAAACAAGCTTTAGGATCAAAGGGGTTAACCATGGTGATATGTACAGGTGGATTCATAATTAGACCGGCTACAGAAAGAAATGCCTCAATCATCTCTAAGACCAAACAACTTCTGTTTCGCTTTGCAAACACACTGGGCAAGTTCTAGGTATCGCATGCAAGCACAGAATACAGGTATTTCCTCACACACACTTGGCATGAAACTCATTCCGAATTAGTTTGTCAACACACTCACATGAGTGTTCAAGCAAAACAAGGTGTGCACAATTAAGACATAATTTACGAGTCTACAAACGAGCCTAGACGTCACACTCTCAAGTTCGTTTAGTTGTTAGCAGGTGTATACATCAAAAGGGTGGATTCCTGCCCTTACCCTTACTAATCTAAAAGAGTCTTCAGAGTCCTAAAATAAAATCTACCTAACCCAGTTCAAGGAAAAAAAAAAGCCCTTGGAAAAGAACCGTGGTCAAAAGAAAAACCAAGGGGGAATTACTACATTACCTAAAAAGAGAAAAGAAAATCAAATAAATAAAATTAAAAAAAAAATATCTACATGGACTACCTCCCTCAAGAGTACTGTCCAAGTGGTCCGTCCTCAGGAAGAGTCCTTTACCTCTTAACAACCGACTTTGACCCTCAAGAGACCCGTCGACAAGTGTCCGTCGTTGGGCCAAGTCAGTTATAAAATTACAACATGTTTAATATGTACAATACAACACATCACAACAACAAGTCTCCCACCCCACACTTATAATCATGGCATGTCCCCATGTCATACAAAAATAAAGAGCAGTAGGGTAAGAAGACTTCCCTGAGCATCACTCGGAATCGGAGACCGTGCTGGGGTCCACATGACAAGCTCGTCCCAATGCACGGAACCACGCCATTATGCGGTTCTCAGACCTGGCGTGGCGATGAGACATAGCATCCAGCCTCACATGCAGGCCATCCACCGAGGTACGAAGGTCCACGAGCTCCTCCTCCACTGAACGTAGCATGGGCCGGGTGGATTGTGATCTAGAGAGTCCGGCTCCAGTGTGGGACCGCTGGGAAGATCCAGCTCCGTCATATGACCTCCTGGAGGGTGCCATTGGTGCTTGGGCTTCCTCCTCATCATCAATATCTATGGTCGCGGGCGCCTCTCTGCCCACGTTGATCCTAGAAGTTCTAAAGGGTATCCTTGAGGGCAATGTGCCATCAGTAGGCAGAGTGGGAACGCCCTTGAGCAGACACAATCTAGTCACCAATGAGGGAAAATAAAACCCCTTAGACTGCAGCGAGGATCGGAGGATCATTTCATCACCAATGAGCCGCGCCGCATCAAAGTCACGCTTGGTGACAAAGCACCATACCAGTAGAGCCCTTAGGTGGTTGACATCGGTAGAGTTGCTTGTGGGCAGGAAGCGGCTGCAAATGATATTGAACCAGCACTTGGCCTCGTGAGTGAAGGACTTGGAGTGGAGGGTGATGTTGTCATGTATCCAAGTTGGTTGGCCATTCTGGCAGATTGCTTCAATCACGGTATCCCAATTGACCCCATGAGCGTCGTGGTAATGATCAACATCACCTCTGAATTGGGGTAGCTGCAAAACCTGCCGAATCTTAAGAATGGAAGCATGCACCACCTTGCCACGTACAAATACCTCCCGGCTAAACTGCTCCGTGCAATTTGCATAGAATTCCCTAACGAGCATTGGATTCACTGTTTCGGGCTCCTCAAACAAAAATTCCATCTCCCTCCGCCGTATCTCTTCATACATGGCTGGGATTTCCATGCGGAGGGCAGCCCTATCCACAGCAATCTCCGGGACGAAGGTCTTTGTGGCTTTCGCATGGAATGCATCCTCAGCCCGCGGAGACTGGAACCTAGTTTCATCATATGTGGGCCCCTGGGAAGTACTAGCCGAACCTTTGTGCCTCTTTCGTGCCATAATACCTGCAACAAGACAGGGCAACTATCAAATACATCCTAAACTGGGCCATGCGAATCGTTACTCAGACTTCGCCACCCGCTGGCACTAAACAATTATCATTGGCCAACAATGCCAAAACACCCTATTGCTAAGTGGCCCGAATTAGCCCACCCATACTACGATTACTTCACACCCCCATCAACATGGCAACCTCTCCTACTATACCACACCCCACCTTGCATCAGTGAAATATGGCAACCACCACCACCACAACCAATTACAATGAGCACAAAGTGCTCCAAAAATTACAACTTCCAAATTTTCGGCCATATAGGCCCAACTACCACACTTTGCCCTAAAAATGATAGTTAGGTCTTAAAAAACACTACAAATCCCTCCCCACAAGTTAATCATCATGAAACCACCATCTAAGCATCCACCATGGCTAAAATAATTAATGAAAAAGAGAAAACAAAGAAAAAGATACAATTTATATATTACAACAAAATCTAGGGTTAAGAAACTAATTTACACTAACTAGTTGAAGAAAAGAAAAGAGGAAAGAAGAAAGCTTACCTTGTAGATGAGATGAGAGAGTTGAAGAAGAAGAAATTTGGGGAAGAATGGGGGTTAGGGCTTGGGGAGGAAGAAGAAGAGAGGGAAAAAGATGAGAGAATAGAGAGAAAGGGGGGTGAGGGTCGTGTGGTTGGAGTGGGGAATAAGGGGTTGGGTGTTTGGATAAGGGTAATTAAAGGGGGGGGGGGGGGGAAGAAATTAGAGAAAAAAAAATTTTTAGTTACTTACCTGACTGGGCCCGTCGCTGGGCTACCGCGGTGGGAAAACTTCAGAGAGCCTCTTTCACCGCGGTCTCACCGCGGTCACGCTTGGACCGCGGTGGGAAACTTCAGAGAGCCTCTTTCGCCGCGGTCTCACCGCGGTCACGCTTGGACCGCGGTGGGAAACTTCAGAGAGCCTCTTCCACCGCGGTCTCACCGCGGTCACGCTTGGACCGCGGTGGAGGCGTTTTTCTGGTACTTTTTTATTTTTTAAATTTTGTTTATATATATACAGTTATACATTACACTTACAACAATTCGTGGGTTGCCTCCCACGCAGCTCCTAATTTAACGTCGCGGCACGACGCAATAGTGGAGTTCCTACTCCTCGTTTTCGTATTGGGATTCTTTGAAATGTGACACCACTGTATCCCCTTTTTCGTCAGCTGATCCAAGGTAGTGTTTCAACCTTTGTCCATTGACGGAGAATTTGTTCGTTCCGTCTTTTGATTCAATCTCCACAGCTCCACTAGCAAACGTTTGCACCACTCGGAATGGCCCTGACCATCGGGATTTCAACTTACCCGGAAACAATCTCAACCTTGAGTTGTACAATAACACCATATCATCGGGTTTGAAGTCTCTGTCCACGATGTGCTTATCATGCATTTTCTTCATCCGTTCCTTGTAAACCCTCGTGCTCTCAAAGGCTTGATACCGAAA
>NC_031994.1:23361380-23367984 GCF_001879085.1 Nicotiana attenuata | reverse complement strand
GACACACTGGACAGGGCTGACCCATTACTCTCCGAGATGGGAAAATATTCCCGCATCTAACCATTTTGATCACCTCTTTTCTTTACAACTTCTTTCATGTTAGGGTTCAGCCTTCGCTGGTGTTCCCTGGAAGGTTTTGTGCCCTTCTTCCAGGAGAATCTTATGCATGCAGAAAGCTGGGCTGATACCCTTTATATCTGCCATGGTCCAACCAATGGCCGTCTTGTTATCCTTTAGTACCTGCAAAAAGCTGCTCTACCTGCACATCTAGCAGACAGGATGATATAATAACAGGTAAAGTCGAATCAGTGCCTAAAAATGCATACCTGAGATGATCTGGGAGTGGTTTTAGCTCCAACTTGGGTGGTTCCTCTATTGATGGCTTGGCTGGAGGAGTGACCCTTTTCTCCAGCTCCAGGGACTCGAACTGAGGTTCCCTTGACCAAAATCCTCGGCCTTCCAATGCCATTACCCATTCAGCTAACCCCTCGCCATCCATTTCGTCTAAGTTTGTCAAGCATGCCTCCAATGGGTCCCCCACAGTCAGGGCCCTATCATCCTCTTGCAGAATTACATCAACTGCTTCCACTAGAGAGCAATTTGCATATTCGCTGGGTCTCCTCATTGATTGTTGAACGTTGAATATGACTTCTTCATCATTGAATCTCATTTTAAGCTCCCCAGTTTCACAATCTATCAGTGCTCTCCCGGTGGCTAAAAATGGTCTCCCCAAAATAAGGGGTATCTCCTCATCCACCTGACAGTCCAGAATCACAAAGTCTGCAGGGAACACGAACTTCCCCGCTTGCACCAGCACATCGTCAAGAATACCTGTAGGTCTTTTCACAGTGCGATCAGCCAGTTGGAGTAACATCGAAGTCGGCCTGGCCCTGCCGATGCCCAATTTGGTGTATATAGCCAGCGGCATCAAATTTATGCTGACTCCCAAATCACATAATGCCTTTGCAAAGGCATAACTCCCAATGGTGCACGGAATAGTGAAGCTACCTGGATCGGACATCTTTTGGGCTATCGGTTTTGCCACCACTGCGCTGCAGGTTTGTGTTAGAGTTACGGTGGATAGATCTTGAAAATCAAACTTCTTTGACATTAAATCTTTCATCATCTTGGCATAACCGGGCATCTCCCTCAAGGTATCCATCAATGGAATATTCAACTGGATTTGACGCAGCATCTCCATAAACTTTTTGTATTAGTCTGCCTTCTTTTGCTTGACCAGTCTCTGAGGGAAGGGTGCAGGGATCACCTTTTGGGCACTACTGGTTGGCTTCTCTTTGTTAGGAGTTTCTCGCACAAGAGGTGCCACCTGTTCTGCAACTTGCTCGGTCTCCTTTTCTTTGCCTTTACCCTCCTGGCTCTGCTCAACCACTACTTCAGTGAGTTCCGCTGGCTGTTCTTCCTCTAATGGCACTGGAGTAGCTGGTGTAGTGTTCTTGCTGGCCTGTGCAATTTCCTGCTCTCGATCTAAATCTCAAACATTCCTTAGACTGACTGCCATCAGCTGATTCGGGTTTTGCTCCTTGGGATTAACATTTGTGTCTGCAGGTAAAGTTCCTGGAGTGCGGTTGTTCAATGCCATGGACAGCTGACCCAGCTGTGTTTCAATATTCTTGATGGCTGAATCATGGACTGCCAATTTTTCCTGCACTTTGTTATTTGTCCCAATAAGTTGTTGAAGCATACCTCTAATTTCCACCATGCTGCTGTCTTGCTGCTGAGGGGGTGGTTGATAAGCCAATTGTTGCTGATTCTGCTGTGGATAACCCTGTGGTTTCTGATAAGGTACGGACACTAATTGATTTTGAGGGTGCATACCCCCAAGCTGCTGTATATTAGGCCTGTACTGCTAATTATGTGGCGATCTCCACTGTTGTGCTCCTTGTCTCTGGCCCCCATAATTGTTGACATAGTTCATATCTTCCCGGACCCTTTGGTTTTCGCCTTCTCCGCTCCATAAACAAACATATGACTGATTAATACATGGTGTACATAATCCTCCATTCGTTGTATCAACAATGTGCACCTGTTTTGTACCCATCTCATCAATCTTCTTTGTTAGGCTCATCTGGGTTAGGAGTGTGGCCGTGTTTTCTTCCTGCGAATTATTGGAATCCAATGGAACGGAATGTATTATGGGTGCTAGTGTTGCACCTCTAGTCATCCACCCTGCATTTTGTGACATCTTGTCTAAGAGAATTTTGCACTCGGTGAATGTTTTGCTTAAGAACGCACCTCCAGCTGAAGCATCCACATTAGCCTTCAAGTTGTCAGTTAGACCCATGTAGAATCTCTGGCCAAGCATCTGATCCGGAATGCCATGATGAGGACACTTCACAAGCATCCCTTTAAATCTCTCCCAAGTTTCCTGCAAGGACTCCGTGGACTGCTGCCTAAACTGTAATATGGCATCAATTTGCTGTGCAGTCTTGTTAGGTGGGTAGAACTTGTTCAAGAAACTGTTTGACTAATTCCTCCCAAGTGGTGATAGAGTTGGTCGGGAGCGAATTTAACCAAGTCTGAGCTGCCCCGGTTATTGAAAATGGGAATAGGAGCAACTTGATAGCTTCAGGAGTCACATTCGGCTGTCTTTGGGTCATGCAAATTGACAGGAAATTTTTCAAGTGTTGTTACGGGTCTTCAATGCTTTACCCGGAGAACAATCCCTTATTTTGCAGCAGATGCAGCATGTTGTTGGTGATTTGGAATGTTTCCGCTTGAATTGCTGGCACAGCTATAGCAGTGGCCAGATTGTCAGCTGTAGGCTGTGCCCAGTCATAAAATGCAGCCTCTGGCACAAGAGGTGCCACTCCCCTGACTTCCAGGTCAACTTGCTCATTCCTGTTGTTTCCGTTGGCGTTGTTCACGTCACCCATATCAAATTCGTGTTGGTTCGTTGGTTGAGTTTATTGAAGTCCTTTGTTGGCACAGTTCAATGCCCTGAATATTTTCTCGGGGTCTGAAAGTCCTTCTATTAGTTCTCCAGTCCTCGAAGAATTTCTAGGCATACACCTGCTTCCCACAAGATTTCAACCGTTGGAATTTCAATGTAAAGATTGGTAAAGAGAAAACGGATTACACTTGGAATCTTTGTATTTCTTTCAATTGTAATTGATAACACCGTTAGTTCCCCGACAACGGCGCCAAAATTTGATCACGCTCAACTAAGTCTCACAAAAGACTATGCGGGCGTTGCAAATATAATTCGAGCATTATTGCCTAGAGTCGAACCACAGGGAACTAACCTATCAATCACTACTGTCAGATTTACTAAATTCACACAATCTGTTTTCCCAAGCTTTTCGATTCACAATGGTTGATTTTCTAACAACTAAGATTGAAAGTAATTAACAACTAAAAATTAACTAAACTTGATGTGTAAACAGTAGAAATAAAGTCTAAGGCAATGGTTTCCCCTGTTGGTACTTTTCTTGGTTGTATATGTCCTATAACTATGATTTAGCTATCTCTAACAATCATGAACTCTCCATCTATCATAATTCTTTCTCAAGTAACTATAATAATCTACTAGACGCACTTTCTCAAGCTACGCTAGCTACTTGCACAATACGGTTCGCTTAGATTGCACCCGGGGTTTCGTTATCTCTAATCCAACCCCTAAACCCTCGGTTATGACTCTCGTCTATACTCCGGGAGTGATGTTGTTCATACAATCACCTAAATATGCACTCTCTCTCAAGAAGATACATAATAAATAGGAACGAATAATTGAGGGCCCTTTCAACTATTCCACAATCAAAACATAGATGAACAATTAGAGATTAACAATCAAATCTGATTATATTGATAACACAATCAAGTTATTCCCAATGGGTTCCACCAAAACCTTAGATTAAGGTTTTTAGCTACTCATGACAATGGGTAAATCAAATACTAAAAGATTCATAATCATAAATTGCAAGAAAATAAAGAAGAATAGAAATAATGATGTTTTTGGTGATCTCTCACACTTGTTTTTCTTGCCAAAGTACTCTCTAATAATGTTAACTGCCTCCTTTGGGCGAGTTCTAGTGTTTAAACAGGGTTTTGGGCTAAGAATTCCGGAATTTGCACTTCAGTCCCTTAAGTTTCCGTCGCCTGCCGCGGTCCTACCGCGCCCACGCTGGGACCGCGGCCAAATGGCCTCTCTAAATCTCCTCTGACAGCTCACCAAGGTCCTACCGCGCCTACGCTGGGACCGCGGCAGTTCACCTCCAGGCCTCGTTTGTGTATTTCAAATGGTTCACTCGGCGACTTTGATGCGATTGGCTTCTTTTTCTTCCATAAATGATACAAAACCACTCCATAGCCTTCTTCTAATGTATGTAACCTGAAAAACATGAAAAGCACTAATAAGAGCATTTTGCTATCACTTTTACAATAAAAACTCTACAAAAAAGTGGTTCTTTTGGGGCTTAATCATAGTTCAATTCACCTATTATCAATAATCATGTATGCGCAAACTTTACCCCTCAGGAGCGGCGGATGTAGATGAGATGGAGCGGTGTCACACGACACCGCTTTGTCAGAAAATTTTACGAGATATATAATGTAATATTGTACGGAAAAATAAAATAATGAAAATGACACTAGTTGACATATATTGTTGCTTGACGCGTTGGTTAAGTTCTTAAAGAGGTCAGAGGTTTGAACTTCAACTAGATCATTCTTTTAGCAAATATTTGAGAGAGGCTATAATTTAAGACTCAACAGAACCAATAAATTTAAGCTATTTTTTGTTAGATAATGTGATAATTAATAATGTATTCTTCGCTCCTCTATAAATATTAGCATCACTTACACAACCTCATGCACACACCTCTGTTATCCCTACCTTGTGAGGATAGTTATTATTTTCAGAGGAAAAAAAAAAGACCTCATTATTTACCTACACGTGATTGCGGGAGCCAGGAACCCCATATTTGCTCCCTCTGAAATGAAAATGACACATGCATCTCAGGAGCAGTCCTATAAGTTTCAAAGCTCCCAATCATACTGCAGTTCAGCATTCATACAATTTTAAAATGGAAAAACACTTATAAATTCACACTATTAAATTTTTTTATACTATCAGTATAATTTAATATATAATACCAGATTTCTTACCTTATTTTTTAATTACTAATTCACTTATCTTGGATATTGGGTATGTTTTACGGTTACTCCATGTGAGCTGACCCGACCATTTTCTAAGAGATAATAGATTAAAATAACCTCTTAAGAGAAGTTAGTACTATATACAAGTATTTTATTTTTTATACTAGGAGTAGCTTTTTCAAACGGTCTTCTTCTTCAGATAGAGACATATAGAGAGAAAATTTCCTTCTCTTGTTCTTCCGCATTAACACACATTAAAAAAAAAACTAGTTAGTGATAATATTATTTTGTTTTCAAGAGATTCAAAGTGGAGTTAGTAGCAATTTCTGGGTTGTGATTTCCATTCAAGACTCAGCTGAGTAACATGTGAACAATACTTATGCATATTCTATAATTTAATTCTTACAACTTATTACAGACGATTACATGTAATTATCTTTTAGGTGATCTGATACTATAAAAATTCTTTTAGAACAAATAGTGTTCAAAAGTTATACTATTCATCTTAAAGAGAAAAATGTGGTTAAATGGCAGGTTGTACATCATTGACCGAAAGCTTATGTAATTTGTCTAAAACTGATCAAAATTAGTTACATACAGATGGAATAACGTTTGATCAGCTCTGTATCTACTCTATAGGAAGGAGAAATATTTCAAAATTGTTGAATGGGGTACATTTACACTTTATAATCCTGTATATGCAACCACTGCAAAGTCAAAAGTAGCCAATCCAGGAAGCTAATTGTTAATGGCCAATCCCAGGGCTAGGAACTGATCGATCAACATTATAAGCAGCAAACTGTTGCCCTGCAACAAGCTTATTGGCATGAACCTTTTTACTTGGGGAAGAAGGCGGGACAGTGCCTTTTGGAAGAGAATTCAGTAATACATCTCGAGAAGAACGATCGATCTTCTTTTCTTCCATACTTCTCAACTGTTTTCTTGCTTCAACGCGTGGTGTATAACACACTAGCAGAACAATTAACGTAACGGAAACCAAGCTGCGACGAGCCATCTGTATTGCAATGAGAGAATCAATTTGGAGGAAAAATGGAGATCTTTGTTAAGATGGAAAGGGAATTGCAGAAGCAAAACACAAGATGTTGAGTGAAGGAGAGTGGCAAGAAATTAGAGGAGTTTATAGAAAGAGAATACTAGAAAAGAGAGAGGAGTGAGGGTCAAGTAAGTTGGGGCTAGGTCAGGACATATATAATACTAGTGTCAAGTATTAACAAAGGAATATTAATTTGCATATGTTTTGTATGAAGTGGCTATAGAAATGCCACGTGGAAGTAATTGGGTAGGTATGATGAACTAAGCTGCCGGCTTTTGTTGTTTCAGTTCAAAACTACAGTTTACCTCTTTTTGGTATGGATTCAATATTTGCTCCAGTTATCTTGGTTTTGCCAATTGTGTTGATCGCATAACTTGGCTTTTTCTTGAGTTGAAAAGTACAGTCTCTGACAGTAGAAGGGTGTGGGGAGTTTGG
>NC_031994.1:23342327-23361261 GCF_001879085.1 Nicotiana attenuata | reverse complement strand
TGTTATTGAAAAGTACTGTAATAGTAGAGAGGGAGGGGATGCTCGAGGCAGGGACAAAGCTACATGTATTCGTCAAAAAATTCAACTATGTAAATCGGGTAAAAGCTACGTAATTTTTTATATGTATAAATTGATCATAAATTCTCTTTAAACAAGAGACATTTCTAGTGGAATGGCAAAGCTGACTAAAAAATTACTTTAGGTTGCAGATTCAAATTTCAGGCATAGCGTTCTTGCATTTCTTGGATTTTCTTTTTTAAATTTCTAGCTCCGTCAAGTCTGGAAATGCAGACATTGTACATAAGGTTACATATGATACAGAGACTTCTTGTGTGCACGCAAAAGTCGAGGTCCATTCTTTGCTTTATTAGTGATAATGAATTCTTTCCCGCATTTCCTTCCTACTATTAGAGGCCAAAAGCTTTTTATTTCATACTACTTTGACAAAGATTGACTCCGACTGACTACCAAAAGAGTACATCAAAAGAAATGGGAGAAAAGCACCAATAACGTGGAAATGGCCAAAACTCCTCAACAGGAATTAGTAAGTAGTGATTTCCCTACTTTAGATTTGAACTTAGACATCAATAGTCAAAATACTGTTTTGATTTCAAATCCACGTATTCTTTTCATAAGCTGAAGATTAAGTACCCAGTTTTGCTAATACAGCTCTTAGATCACTTTGAAAAATAGAGAGACTCAACTCCCCCTCCACCCCAATGTGTTTTTAGTAAATGGTTTTTTTTTTTTTTTTGGGTTGGTGGGGGGGTGGTGGGGAGGGGGGGGGGCTAGAGAATATTTGTATTAGTGACTACTAATGAAAATATGAAAAGGTTAGTTAGAAAGGTAGAGTGTCTGAAGATAGGTGCAATTGGTAGAGAAGACAAATAAAAAAGGACAAAAGTAGGCAAAAGTCGACTTAATAACCAAAACAAAGTCAATGACGTACTAAGCCAAGTTTTAAAAGAAATCAAATTGACATCCCTTAACTATTTTATTAGACACATTTGTAAGGAAACACACAATCCTAATGCTTTCATGCACAGTGTAGATTCGGCCTTAATTAATTATAATAAGCACCTCTGCTAATAAGTCATATTCTGGATATTGGTTATGCAATATATTAAGTTATTATTTGACTAATCTAGTAAAGACATTGCAACACTGAGATCTTACATATTGAAAAGCACACTGGGACGGAAAATTTGACTTTTACCTCTTATTCAAGGAATATTTGGATATTTTCAAAGAGCATCTTTTATTCCCAACTGGTGTCAGCAGGTGGCAGCTAATTACTTTTCCATGCAACTTGGCAGCAGATTTAAGTAGCTAACTCAAATAATACATGAATCAGACTTTAGATTGCTTAGGTTAAGAACCTGCTGCTCCAAACCTGGTCTCTTTTGGCCACTTCTGCATAGCGGCACCTGTAGAGTTCATTAAATTATCAAATGAAAGACATATCACTTTCCTAGGTAGTATATCAAAAGTGAATCTATTTCTTCCCTGCATCAGATCTAATCTGTAACAACTTGAGCAGTCGTTTTGAGTTCTAGCGTGTCATTCGGCGGTTTGAGGCCTTGATTAGCTTCACTTTATGTATTATGGCTTGTACGTGAAGTTAGAATTGAATTTCGGGAAGTTCGGAATTGATTCGGAAGGAAAATTCTCAATACGGAAGCTTTAAGCTGGAAGAGTTGACCCAGGTTTGACTTTTGAGTAAACGACCTCGAAATCGATAATTTGAGGGTTCAATAGATTCGTATGATGATTTTGGATGTTGGGCGTATGTTCCGGTTGAGTATCGGATGGTCCGGGATCCTTTCGACGCTTATTGTGGAAAGTTGACATTTTGAAGGTTTTAGAATTTTCTAAGTTTGAGTTGAAGTAGACTTTGGTGTTATCGATGTCCGTTTGGGATTCCGAGCCTTGGAACAGGTTCGTATTGAGATTTCTGACTTGTACGTAAAATTTGGCGTCATTCCGAGATGTTTAAGGGTGATTCGGACGTGTTCGGCGAAGTTTGAATGTTTGAAGTTAAGAGAAGGTTTTGATCGTCGATTCTTGGTTTTGATGTTATTCATGACATTTGGATAAGTTTGGATAAGGTATTGGGACTTGTTGGTGTGATTGGACGGAGTCTTGTGGTCCTCGGGTGTGTTTCGGGATGGTTTCAGACAAATTCTCCTTGTGTCTTGGGCATGCTTCGCGATCGCAAAAAGTAAGTTGGACCTGATGGTCATTTGCTCTTCACATTCACGGGCGAAGATAAGCGATCGCGTAGTTTCCTGGGCTGGATCGTTGCGTTCGCGAGTCGAGGTACGCGTTCGCGTAGTGTTGAAGCGGGGGTTGATAGAGTTGGTCTTCGCGTCACGAGGTGTCAGACGCGATCACGTAGGCCATCTTGGGCGGCAGAGGTAGTATTGTTTCACGATCGCGCTTTAGCTCGCGATCGCGAAAGGCAATGCCTAGGCAGAATATATGTTACTCAAATCGGGATTTTTGCTCATTTCATTCATTTCTCTCTTGCTTGGGCGATTTTTGGGTGATTTGGAGGGGCCGTTTTCATCATCTATCATGAGGTAAGTGACTTCTACACATTGTGAGCTAAGTACATGGATTATATATGGATTTAAACATGGAATTTTGTAGGAATTGTGATGATAGGCTATAATTGCATATTTTAGTCGCTTATTACACTCGAATTTACTGCACTTTAATTGAGTTTGCGCTTTAATCGCTAGTGTTTTGCACTAATTGTGTGTTTTATGCCTTGTAGGTGTGATTCCGAGCTATATAGATGTTATGGAATGAATTTAAGTGATTTGAAGCTTTGAAGTCTGAGTAAAAGCTCAAGGAATTAAGCCGGGATCGTGTTCGGGGGTCAAATTTGATAATTAAGTACGAACGAAGACTTGAGGAGGCATATTGCGCACTGTCTAGTAAAATAGACATAACTTTTTGCTCAGAACTCCATTTGGGCTCCACAATATATGGTTGGAAAGCTAACTCGAAGAGCTACAACTTTCATGTTTTATGTTTTTCCAAATTCCAAACGGAACAGGGTGAAAAACCGCGGTTCCACCGCGACCGCGGCAGAACCGCGGCAGAGTGTACTCGCGGACAACTGAAGAATCAGAGAGTATGTTTGGCCGCGGTTTGACCGCGACAGCGGTGGGACCGCGGAAGGAAGAGAAAATTTCAGGGACTAAAGTGCAAAACATGGGATTTTAAGTCCTAAACCCTATATTAAACAAAGGAGGCCGGCCAAGAACAAGAGGGGGACATATTTTGGACACAAATTAGACCTAAGGAGGCAGGAGACACTACTTTAGGGTTAGACAACACCCTTGGAGGCAAGAACACATTGGGAGCAAGGCGGAGAATTCTTCTACGAGTTTTTTCCTTCCTCTTCCTATTTTTCATTGTTGGTTATGACTTTTAGTATTGTAGTTTTACATACTATTATGAATAGCTAATTTGTTATCTAGAGTTTTGATAGAACCTTTTGTAGGATAAATTTTTGTTATGTTTTTATATAATTGAGCCATAGCTTTTCTCTATTTGTTCAACTACGTTTATATTGTGGTTGGTTGAAGATCTCTCAATTAGCTGTGCCTATTTAGTATGCATAACTCGGGAGAGAGTGCATATTTAGGTAATTGCTGAACAAAACCACTCCCAAAGTATATGAGGGATCACTAACCGAGGGTTTAAAGGCGGGATTAGGGATAACGAAGCCTTGCGTGCAATCTGAAGGGAGCTGTATTAAAAGCCAGCTAGCGTAGCTCGGGAGAGTGCGTCTAGTAAATTGTCGTAATTACTCGGGAGAGATTTACGGTAATAAGAGTGCTCATGATTGGTAGAGAATACTTAGGCGAAATTATAGAAGACATAGCGGGAAGGATTCCGACAATTGGGGAAATCATAACTCTAGACCTCCTTAATCTTTTCTCTAACCCTTAGTATATTTAGTTGTTAATTTACTATTTTAATTTGTTAGTTAAGTAGTTAAACACAAGAATCTTAATATCTATAAGTTAGGAATTGTTCAAGCTTGTCTTCTTGGTGATAGTGAACAGCTGTAGCTAAACCTTAGTTCTCTGTGGGATTCGACTCCGGACTTGTAAACCGGATTATATTTGCAACGACCGCATTGTCCTTTTTATAAGGCATAGTTGGGCGTGATCAAATTTTGGCGCCGTTGCCGGGGAACTAACGGTGTAGTTGTAGGTGTACATATTACTAGGTTTCAAGTTTGAACTTTTATTTTATTTTATTTTTTCTTGGTATTTTTTTTTATAACTGTTGATTTGAGAAACATGACATCTTAGAATTATGGGAATTTAGGTGTAGATAATTCTACTATTGATCTCCATACATATTGTAAAGGAAACCACCCGTGGCAAAATTTTCAAAACGTTCCTGAGAGCGAGTTATGTGCACCAACTCAATCTTATTTGTGGAATGTGTGTGATGTGTGTGGTGGTAAAAATGGTCACCTTCATGGTTGTGCTTATATTTCTTATTTTTCCCCAACCCCTTACTACGATGGTTCCACCTTTTCTTGTGAAGTTAATAGGAACAAAGAACCTGGGAATGCGGACCTGAAGGAGATCAAGGATATGCTAAAGTGTCTTCTGGAACAAAACAATGAGAAACAATTGCACATAGAAAGGCAAGAGGCAACTATTCGCAAGTTGGAGGCTCAATTGAGTCAAGTGGTTGGAGCTTTTAATGCTCAACAATCCAATATTGATGATAGTAGCCAAGAAGAGCATGAATTTGAGGTATTAATTGGGGAGGTCAAAGCAGAACATCAACAACCTAGCCAACTAGAATTTGAAGATGTCAATGTTGAAGAAGTGAGACTAGAGTCAGCCAAGGACATTGAGGATACAAATTTTGTTGACTCTAGTATCATTGATGTTGAGGATGCTGAAAGTCCTGAAGTTCATGTGTGTGAGCGCATTGGTCCTCACTCCAAACATTTTTCTACATTGTGCTTGGATGACGATATGAAAATAGAGTCATCCGAGCCGATTGAGAAGTCAAGGAATGAAGAACAAGGTGCCTATATTCTGGAATTTTTCTTACCAGAAAGACAGGACTACATACCTCATCTAAAAGCCAAGAAGTGTAGAATAGTACAATGGTTGCTTGGACCAATTAGATTTGTTCCTCCACCCCTGGAGCATAGCCGAAAACTTGATGCCAAATTGGGGGTCCAATTCATAAGCTCGAGGTGGAGGCAAAAAGTGATTCGCGTCGTGCCGCGACGTTAAATCAAGCGCTTGTTGGGAGGCAACCCAGCTTTATTGCTTTCTTTTATTTATTTTTTATTTTTATTTTTTTTAATTGTATTATTTTTGTAGTGTCAACTTTTTTTATTTTCTAGGAGCATGGAAAGCAAAGGTATTGGAAGGATGCATCAGCAAACCAAATGGTTGGAACTAAGTGTGAGGTACCCACACGAAGGACCAAGCTTGGGAGAAGTCTGAGTACCCCATGAACTGCTAGTGCTTCGGCCTTTGGCCTACCAGGGAGTTTCTTTTACACTCTTGTATGTATGGGTGTGCATTGGGGACAATGCACAATTTTAAGTGTGGGGTGAGGAGATTGTCTGGGTGGCTTTTCATGCTACTTTAGCTGTGTTTGTTTTTTTTAAAAGATTGGACTTTTCCTGATGACGGATCTTCTAGACAGTTTTCTTGAGGGAAGTAAGTCTAAAGAAAATACCAAAAAGATTTTTTGTTTTGTTAGGTAGTGTAGCAACTACCCCTTGGTTTTTCTTTAAATCACGGTTCTTTTCCAAGGGTTTTATTTGAACCGGGTGTAGTTAGTTTTTTTTTTTTTTTGGGAATAGGAGCCATTGTGTTTTGTTTTGAAATGAAGCAATATCTCTTGACTTTGTTATGCCTTGAGAATAGTGAGTACTTTGGCTGTGACGCTTAGGCTCAGTTTTTGACTCTTGTATAAGTACCTTAAATTGTATGATCTTAAATTTGCTTAACTGCTCTGACTAGGGTGTCTTGATGAATCCAATCCTGAGTGAGTTATGTGCCATGTGTGTGTAAGGTTTTGTGATATTATGTGCAGTGCATTTGATGCCTAGAACTTGCCCCGTTTGTTTGCAAAGCGAAATAGTAGTGTTTTCAGTCTTGGAAGTGATATAGGCATTTTCTTGTTGAGCCAGATATGTATATTTTACCCGCCTAATTATTACGTATCGTAGTTAACCCCTTTGAGCCTGTAATCCTGTTTCTTTGGCAACCACATTACAAGCCTTACCCATTTGTTCGAATTAACCATCTATTTGAACCATTGTAACCTCTCATGAGCACGTGAATTATTATGAACTATGTAAAAGTTAAAGTTTGGGGTGGTTGGTTTGGCTTTTGAGTGGAACTAATGAAATAAGGAGAAAGGTGCACTGTTTTGAAAAAGTAAGAGCTACTTGAATTGGAAAAAAGAATAGTTGGATTCTTGTGGAAAAAAAATTCCTTGATAAGTGGTGGCTCTTAATGTAAGTGTGCTTAAAGAAGAATGGGGTAATATACATTGATGTGAAGGTGGAGTTTTGGTTGACAAGTATGGGGTTTGAATGTTAAAGTATATGTATTAAAGTGCTTAGGGAGTTGTAGTCACTCTTATATCAAAATGAATCCTACCCGTCCCGTAGCCTACATTACAACCAAATAAAGTCCTAATTGATCCAAGATTGAATGAGCTCGATGTGAATAACGTGTGGTACTTGTGAGTCAAATTTTGAGGTGAAGATGTTACGCTTTTGTGCTTAGTCTATTTTAAATACTCTTGGTGTGATGAGTTAGGAGAATTGTTTAAAAAGGTCGTGTCTATAAAAAAAGTGTAGTTTGATTGCTCGAGGAAGAGCAATGGTTTAAGTGTGGGGTGTTGATGATAGGCTATAATTGCATATTTTAGTCGCTTATTACGCTTGAATTTACTGCACTTTAATTGAGTTTGCGCTTTAATCGCTAGTGTTTTGCACTAATTGTGTGTTTTATGCCTTGTAGGTGTGATTCCGAGCTATATAGATGTTATGGAATGAATTTAAGTGATTTGAAGCTTTAAAGTCTGAGTAAAAGCTCAAGGAATTAAGCCGGGATCGTGTTCGGGGGTCAAATTTGATAATTAAGTACGAACGAAGACTTGAGGAGGCATATTGCGCACTGTCTAGTAAAATAGACATAACTTTTTGCTCAGAACTCCATTTGGGCTCCACAATATATGGTTGGAAAGCTAACTCGAAGGGCTACAACTTTCATGTTTTATGTTTTTCCAAATTCCAAACGGAACAGGGTGAAAAACCGCGGTTCCACCGCGACCGCGGCAGAACCGCGGCAGAGTGTACTCGCGGACAACTGAAGAATCAGAGAGTATGTTTGGCCGCGGTTTGACCGCGACAGCGGTGGGACCGCGGAAGGAAGCGAAAATTTCAGGGACTAAAGTGCAAAACATGGGATTTTAAGTCCTAAACCCTATATTAAACAAAGGAGGCCTGCCAAGAACGAGGAGGGGGACATATTTTGGACACAAATTAGACCTAAGGAGGCGGAGAGACACTACTTTAGGGTTAGACAACACCCTTGGAGGCAAGAACACATTGGGAGCAAGGCGGAGAATTCTTCTACGAGTTTTTTCCTTCCTCTTCCTATTTTTCATTGATGGTTATGACTTTTAGTATTGTAGTTTTACATACTATTATGAATAGCTAATTTGTTATCTAGAATTTTTAATAGAACCTTTTGTAGGATAAATTCTTGTTATGTTTTTATATAATTGAGCCATAGCTTTTCTCTATTTGTTCAACTACGTTTATATTGTGGTTGGTTGAAGATCTCTCAATTAGCTGTGCCTATTTAGTATGCATAACTCGGGAGAGAGTGCATATTTAGGTAATTGTTGAACAACACCACTCCCAAAGTATATGAGGGATCAATAACCGAGGGTTTAAAGGCGGGATTAGGGATAACGAAGCCTTGGGTGCGATCTGAAGGGAGATGTATTAAAAGCCAGCTAGCGTAGCTCGGGAGAGTGCGTCTAGTAAATTGTCGTAATTACTCGGGAGAGATTTACGGTAATAAGAGTGCTCATGATTGGTAAAGAATACTTAGGTGAAATTATAGAAGACATAGCGGGAAGGATTCCGACAATTGGGGAAATCATAACTCTAGACCTCCTTAATCTTTTCTCTAACCCTTAGTATATTTAGTTGTTAATTTACTATTTTAATTTGTTAGTTAAGTAGTTAAACACAAGAATCTTAATATCTATAAGTAAGGAATTGTTCAAGCTTGTATTCTTGGTGATAGTGAACAGCTGTAGCTAAACCTTAGTTCTCTGTGGGATTCGACTCCGGACTTGTAAACCGGATTATATTTGCAACGACCGCATTGTCCTTTTTATAAGGCATAGTTGGGCGTGATCAAATTGTCCTAGAATTTGGTATTTATGAATTTTGACCACGAAATTGGATATAAATTAGGAATAAATTATATATTTGAGTTAGTGGCATTATGGGTAATGATTGTCTTCAAAAAAATTCGAAATCTGGGCACGTGGGCCCGGGTGTTGACTTTGTTGACTTTTCGAGCGGAGTTGGAAATTATTATAAATTGATTAATTAAGAGTCTTTGGGTATATTTTGATTGGTTTGCATTTGGTTTGACTAGTTTCGGATCGATGGGCATCGGTTTGAGGTGTTTGAGAGGCGTTGGAGCCGGTTATAGAACTTCGGAGCGAGGTAAGTCTCATGTCTAACCTTGTGGAGGGGAATTTACCGCGTAGGTGTTATATTACTTACGTACTACATGTTGTGGGAGCAATGCACGTATGATGTGATGAGTGTTTGTGCGTATGCTAGATTTTCTGATTATGTCCGGGTAGACTTAGGCTCACACCATACTTTAATTGTACTATTTGAGTTACTCTTGCCTGTTTAAATGCTTTAATTCACATTATAACCTGAGACTAGACTAGCGTAGAGTAATGGACTTGCATTTTAGATACTTGACGAGCTACTTGATTAGCCGTGAAAATTATACTTCCCATACAGATATCTCCCCCGTTGTGCGAATTCATCGAAAGTTTTCTTGAAATTCATAACTCACACGTATATTTCGTGAGTGGGGTCAAGGATTCGTTAAGGTTTCTTATTCTAATGGGATCGCGCTGAACGCCTCAGCAGCACTCTTATGGGATCGGGCCGTTCGCCTCAACAATATCATGTATCATACTCTTGTAGGATCGGGTCGTTCGCCTCGGCAGGATTATTGTAATACACTCTTATGGGATCGGGCCGTTTGCCTCAACAGTTCTATGAAACACTCTTATGGGATTGGATCGGTCGCCTTGGCTTAATCGTGCGTAATGTTTGACAAAAGTCAGTATATCAGTTTTCCTGATTTGAGACGCGACCCTTTACCTAGTGTTGACCATTATGTATTCAATTAGAGGTACTATCTGATATACGTAGACTTTGTGTTTACTGTTTAGTTAAGGAACGTATGATGTACCTATATCTATTTTCACTGTTTACTTACCATACTTCATGCATGTTTACTTTTTATTGTATTGATTCATTGGACCACTAGTAAGTATCGATGTCGACCCCTCATCACTATTTCTTCGGGGTTAGGCTCGATACTTACTGGGTACGCATTGATTACGTACTCATGCTACACTTTTGCACTTATTGTGCAGGTATATGTTTCTGGTGGTCATTTGGGCGTAAATGAGCATCTATTGCAAGGACTTTACGGTGAGTTGCATCCCATGTTACAAACCGTAGCACACGGAGTTTTCTTCGTATTCATTTATGTTATCCTGTCTATTTTACTTTCCAGACAGATGTTGTATTAATATTGTATTTCCCAATAAATGCTCATGCACTTGTGATATCTGGTTTTGGAAAATTTTAGTAAATATTTATGGTTTTGCTTAATATTGTCGCCATTTTATTTTATATCTTATTAATATTGTATGCTCCATGATTTCCAATGCATTAATTTGTTTATTTAATAAAATATCATGATTTCAAATGTAATAAAATAATTAATTAAGTTGGTAGTTCACCGCTGGCTTGTCTAACGGCGATGTTGGACGCCATCATGATCTATAGCGGGAATTGATTCGTGACATAATCAAACTAAGCCAGAAGTGAAGATCAACAAAGCTGAATATGGCTTATCTTTGACTTGGTTCACAACATGTAACATAAATTAATAAATACTCGTGGTAATCTCTAGTTTCTCCCCAGCTGCCGGTTACGAAGACTAAGCACAAACAGTGCAGCAAACCGTAAGATGTGCAATCAACTGAAACCACAATGTTCCCATCTCATAGCATTTCTACTTCATGCTTACAACTTGAACAACATTTGGCATTTGTGGATTACTGGATTCGTAGCCTGAGTAACTCACATACAATTTTTAACAAAGTTGTATTGCTGCTTATGAGACTAATCAAAGTACAAAGACTTGGAACTAATCTAGCACAGTGGACCAAGTGTGCTTCATGTGCATCCACAGTTCTTGCATGATTCAGATGATCAATATTCCCCCCAGAAACAGGTCACAAGAGAAGAAAAGTTAAATGTAAGATTAATTTTAAGTTTTTGCAGTCTTTGGTAGATCAATTTAACTTGAGGCAAGGAGAATCTTGACCATTACAGCCTTCTGTATCCAGATAAGAGCTAAACATTTAGAAACAAGTCCCCTAGCTGGTGAGAGCAGAGAGTATACTCTAAAAATTATACCTAACAGCTGTGGATAAAAAGTTATGGAGAAATGAAACGAAGACAACATGCTTATGAGCAGAAAAAGAAAGCTTAAGCATACATCATTGTTATATTTCAAAGTTGTTTGGACACAGACAAGATGAATTTGGGAGTTAAGTATGTGAGATGCACATCTAGAAGGTGTGTTTAACCACTACAAGGAGAATTTGTTTACTCCATCATTAGCGCTCCTACAAGACCAGATGCATTACACAAGTTATCTTGTTGGCACATCATCGAAATCATCATTTCCCACATTTCTTGACTAATACAATTTACAGAGGCCATGTTATTCAGAGCTCTCAGTAATGATTCTTTATCTTCTTCGTGAATTAGGCCGTGGAATAATTTATTTAAACTTGTATCACGAGGAATATATCCTTTGAAAATCATCTCATCCAAAATAACAGCAGCTTCCTTAAACTGCATCGCTTTACAGAGCCCATCAAAATATATTCTATAACTAACCACATCAGGTTTACACCTTTGCCTCGGCATATCATCCAATAGTTCACTTGCTTCTCTTAATTTCCCATCATTACAAAGGCCCCGAAGTATCACATTACAACTGACTACATCGGGTTTACACCCCTTCTCTTCCATCTCATTCAGAATACTGAACGCAGAATCGAAATCTTTCTCCTGACAATAACCATGCATTAATGCATTGAAAGTGACTGTGTCACATTTGCAACCATTCTTTTCCATCTCTGTCAACAAACCATAAACTTCTTCCTTTCGACCGACCCTGAAGTATGCACTAATCAAAGTAGAATACACAGCTGAATCCAACTCCACTTTCTTTTTCAACATCTCCTCCTTCAGCTCAACAGCTGACTCAAAATTATCAACCATACAAAGTCTTTTAATCAACGCGACATACACAAAAGCATTAGGCTTCAACTTGAAATTCCTCTCCATCATCTTTTTCATCCTAAACGCCTCGTTCAAATCCTGGTTCACGCAAAGCCCATTAATCAGCGTCCCGAAAGTGACCACATTTGGCTGAACTCCTCTCTTTTGCATTTCGGCGAACACTTCGCGTGCTCTATCCAAATCGCCACACAAACAACTCGCATTCATCAGTATATTAAACGTAAAAACATCGGGGGTTCCATAACTTTCAAAGTTCTTCAATATTTCACCAATCTTTGCATACTCTTTACAAACTAAAAGTGCATTCAACAAGCTATTCACAGATTTTATACTTCTTGGGCAGCGAAAAGAAGGTATTTCGGTGAACATATGTAGAGCCTTTTCGGGTAAATGGGCTCTTCCGTAGAATGAAATAACATTGCAGAAAATGACTTCTTTAGGAGAAATACGAGTGTCATGCCTTAATTTATCGAGTATTTGTTCCATTTCCTTGAAGAGTTTGGCTCTGCCAAGTTTGCAAATGATAAGATCATAGCTGGTGGGAGAATAGCTAATGGGTTTAGTAGTGTGGTCTGTTCCATGGCTGGGATTAGGATTGAGGAAGAGTTGAAGGGCGATTTTGGGATCCTTTTGCTGGCGAAGTAGAGAGGAGAGCCTGAATGGCGATAGCTTTTTCACTTTCTCCATTTCGTATTGTCACTGAATTCTAAACTATTGTTTGCTTCAATTTATAGGTGTTTAACGGGCGGGCTGGGACGGGCCGTACACAAAAAAAATCAGCCCGTACGGTTATCGTTTCGGGCTGTTAGCGGGCTGATGTGTCTAACTTCCGATTCCGTTATTCCTTTTTACCATAAGAGTGGATAAGTATTTTTTTTCCTAAAAGCTCCTTATCAAGAACCGTTGACCTTTTAGTACACGCATGATCTGCTGAAGACCTCGCATTTACTCATCATAAGCAAGATTCAAAATCGAGTTCCCCTAATTCAACACTTCCACAACTATATCACTTATCGATCAACTTTCTGAACGTAGGCATCGTTATTACGAATAAAATAGAAATTTGGAATTTGAATTCTTATAAGTGAGCTCTACCACACGATCTAGAGTAAGAAGAAAGAGTGACAGTCTTAAATGCCCTGTAGCCTCCTGCTTATAAGTGTGGTGCACGACACGCCCATAAACAAGACTCTACTAGACACGGCTTGTGGATTCCCTAGGACAGAACTGCTCTAATACCACTTTTATCATGCCCCGAACCTGAGGGCGAGACCGGCACCCGGTGCCTCACCTAACCTTGCGTACTAACTTGCGCTAAGGAACTTTGAACATGTGATGTCATACTTTAGTCATGGGCCAAATTGCAAGACAATTGCGAAGGCTGACTAAATATCAATCTAAAGCTGGGCCGACAAGTCAGTCGTAATTATTGCAGCTGACAAACCAACCAAATATACATATAGGGCCTACAAGTCCAACATATTGCACTAACTAACAGGATATGTCTACAAGCCTCTACTAGTGGATATACAGTGATCGGAACAGCTCCCCGACCTACTCATACCATATATACTTATATACACAAGATGTACATAAAACTCTAGACCCGGCAACTCTGAAAGACATGGAGCTTACCGATAAAGCTGAACTCGGGCAACACTTAATGAGGAGGTCTACACGCCTGTCTGTCTGAACCTGCACGCATGAAATACAGCACCCCCAGAAAAGGGACGTCAGTACGAAATAATGTACTGAGTATGTAAGGCAATATACTAAAAGCTGAAACTGAATTGATAATATAATAACTGCAAGTAACTGGAAGTCAAAGATAATCTGAAGATATGCTTACATGCTGATACTGACTCAACTCTCTCAATATAGTATGTAAAATAGCTGTCGGGCCCTATAAGTAAGTAAGTATATATATATATATATATAAAACTGCTCTACCGTAGTAGGCTCGCTCATAGGCGCTCGGCCATACTAGGCTCTATATCTCGACCAACTAGGCTCGCTCATAGGCGCTCGACCTCAGTAGGATCGGTATATAAATTACCATCTGATCAGAGGTTGCCCAATAGGGGCCTGCCCATCGATTATAGCTCGATGGTAATGAAAATAATTTAATACTGTATATATAAACTCCCTGCTCTCTTGACTGGAAGAAGAAAATACACAATTAAATATGAAGACCCGATAAGGAGAATATTGTAACTTATAAAACTAGGAATGTATACGTAATTTGCGAGACTAGCAAAAATATACGTAAATTCCGGGACATGAATTTTTCTTTATGCCTCGTTATCAAACTTGTGTAATGACGAGATCATGCAAAATTAAAGAAGAGCTTAGCCTTAACATACCTGGAGTAGGAAAAAATCCGTATCATATTCTTGGAAAAGGTTGCACCGTACTCCTTTAGAACCGCAAAAATTTACGTTGCTAAGGTTCTAATAATTCTTTTTGGATTTCTTTTGTAGGAAACGGCTGAAGAAATCACGTTGCTAACCTTGCCAAAGCTTCACATTTGATTTTGTATTAAAACTATTGGAATCTTTACCAACTATGCAAAAATCAAACTGTTGGAAACGTAACTGTTGGAAACGCTACAAAAATCAAAGCTTCACATTTTACACTATTGAAGAAGCTTCACAAGTTTATTTGTCCAAGAAGTCTATTGCGGAATCCTTGTATGTGACTAATGATAAAATCTTAGATAATGCTAGTCATGTGAATGGGCGAAATAAAAGAGTCTGATTCTTTTAAAGAAAACGCATCTTTAATGGCTAATGTTAATGTTACAAAATCATTTAAATATGCCACCTAACCTAATGAACTATTATCTAAATAAGCCACCTAACCTAATTAAACTAAGAGTCACTACTACCTAAGGCATTTGCTGCCACGTGGGGGTGGGAAAATCTTATCCACTAAACCCCACATCAACTCGGACTCTCTTTCCACAATCCTGAATATATCGGCCTTTCGGGCATGTACTTTTCCGTCCCAATCATGGGCCTTGATGAAAAAATCCACGAGCATTTCAAATGAGTCTATAGAATGCTCGGGAAAAAGTGAATACCACGTCAGATCTCCTTTCTTAAGAGTCTCCCTGAATTTCTTCAGCAAAATGGACTGAATCTCGTGGGGAGCTAAATCGATTCCCTTCACTACCATTGTATAGGTGGTGATGTGCTCCTTGAGGATCTAAACTCCCATCATTGTAACGATCAGGCCGGTCGTTTTGAGTGTATTAGCCTCGATCCCTTATTTACTTCTATCCCAGTATCTTTTTTTTGCTTATGTGACTTGCCGAAAGGTATTATTTTTGGTTTCGGAGTGTTTTGGGACACTTAGTCCCTAAAACGGAAGCTTAAGTCTTTAGATTTTGACTGTAGTTGGAACTGTGTGAAGACGACTCTGGAATGGAGTTTTACTGGTTCTGTTAGCTTCGTTGGGGTAATTTCGGACTTAGGAGCGCCTCTGGATTGTGAATTGGAGGCATGTAGCTGAATTAGGCTTGAAATGGCGAAAGTTGAATTTTTGGGAAGTTTGACCGGGAGTGGACTTTTTGATATCGGGGTCGGATTCTGATTCCGGAAGTTGGAGTAGGTCCGCAATGTTGGATATGACTTGTGTGAAAAATTTGAGGTCAATCGGACGTGATTTGATAGGTTTCGGCATCGGTTGTAGAAGTTTGAAATTTTCAAGTTCATTAAGTTTGAATTGGAGGCTAATTCGTGATTTGAGTGTTGTCTGATGTGATTTGAGGGCTCGACTAAGTTCGTATGGTGTCTTAGGGCTTGTTGGTATGTTCAGTTGAGGTTTCGGGGGCCTCGGGTGTGTTTCGGATGCTTAACGGATTGAAATTGGACTTGTGTAAATTGCTGAAGCTTTCAGGCTTCTGGTATTGTCGCACCTGCAGTGGGGAGACCACAGGTGCGAGAGGGAGCTCGCAGATGTGACCCTGATCTGGGAACCCAGTGGTCGCAGGTGGGATAAAAGTAGCGCAGAAGCGGAGCCGCTCCCGCGGAGAAGGGATCGTAGAAGCGGAAGGCGAGATGAGTTAGGACTTCGCAGAAGCGGACCGCTCTCCGCAGTTTCGCACGCGCAGGTGCCGCCACCTCATCGTAGGAGTAGACCCAACCCTCTTTAGTCATTTCCGCACCTGCGATGGAATTTCCGCAGGCCCGGCATCTCAGGTTCGACTAAAGGCCTGCAGGTGCGAATATCGCTGGGCAGAAAAGAGAGATTTCGAGGGTTTGATCTCATTTTCATATTGGAACCTTGAGAGCTCGGATTTGGGCGATTATTTGAAGGATTTTCAGAGAAAGCTTTTGGGTAACGATTCTTACCTCCTTTATAATTATATTCCACTAATCTATAGTTAATTTCATCATTTAATTAAGGAATTTAGTAGAAAAATTTGGAAAAAATGGGAGAAGTTCTTCAACTAAGTTTTTGAGTTTTGATTCGGATTTTGATATTGGATTTGGATAATTTTGGTACGAGTGAACTCGTGTGTAATGAGTTCATATTTTGTGACTTTTACCCGATTCCGAGACGTGGGCCCAGGTCGACTTTTTGGGGCGATTTTTTAATTTCTTGCTTAAGCCTTAATTTCATTAATTAGATTAGTTTCTTATAGTTGTATTTATGGTATGTAATTGCTTTTGGCTAGATTTGGGTCATTCGGGGTCGGAAAATCGTGGAAAAGTCATTTTTACCGATCGATTTGAGCTTGGTTCGAGGTAAGTGGCTTGCCTAATCTTGTGTGGGGGAACTCCCCTTAGGATTTGGTATTATTGTGTTATGTGAGCGCCGTGTACGCGAGGTGACGAGTGCGTACATGAGCTATTTGTTGTAAAAATTCGATGTTAATGAGTAATAACTTGTTTTCATCTTCATTGAGTTATACCAGTATGTGTAGTTAGTCTAATATCACATGTGTACATGCTTTAACTGCTTATTTGAACTTTGTACAGCATGCCTAGTTGATTTCCTATTTTTCCTTGATCGGTATCAGTCTTAACTGTAGAGTTCTTGCTGTTAATTGTTGTACTTATCGGTATGAGATGTGTGTTTACTTTTGGGACTACGAGGCAGTACCTCGGGAGATTCCCCTACATATTTACTTTTGAGACTATGAGGCGGTACCTCGGGAGATCTCCCTACACATTTACTTTTGAGACTACGAGGCAGTACCTTGGGAGATCTCCATGCACATTTACTTTTGAGACTACGAGGCAGTACCTCGGGAGATCTCCTTTCATATTTACTTTTGGGACTACGAGACGGTATCTCGGGAGATCCCCTGCTATTTATCCCTGTGTGTTGTACTGTTATTGTTGTGATTTCCTTTTTGTTAAATTCTAGTATTTTATTACACTGCAATATTTCTTTGCCTTAATTATTTTTATATATACAAATAGGGCCCTGACCTGACCTTGTCACTACTCGACCGAGGTTTAAGCTTGGCACTTATTGGGTACCGTTGTGGTGTACTCATGCTACTCTTCTGCACATGTTTATGTGCAGATCCAGGTACTTCTTATAACCCACTCCATCAGTGAGCAGCGAGATTTGGAGACTTCAAGGTATACCTGCCGCGTCCGCAGACCTCGAAGTCCCCCTCTATTCCCTCCTTCATTATTTACCTTTCCGTACCTTTTTGTTAGACTCTAGTGTATAGAGATACTAGCTTTCTCCTGTAGCTTATGACTTATGATGTTCCCGGTTTTGGGAATTCTGTGTATATTCGAGAGTTGGTTATTGTACATGTCGAGCGGCATTTATATCAGCTATTTAAATATATGTGGCAGTTAGTTGTTAAATTTATGCTTTCATTTTCATTATTCTGCAAATATTAGGCTTACCTAGCCGTAGAGACTAGGTGCCGTCACGACATCTCACGGAGGGAGGATTTGGGTCGTGACAATCATACTTCGGCACATTTGGCATTTTAAATCGCTTCAGGATTAGTTCTGGTGTCGCGCTTGGTTTTTACGGCAATTGTGTGTACTTCTTTGAGTCCATTCCTTTCAGCACTGGTGGTACGCCCGGAATTTCATCCATTCGAGCGTTTACTTCCCTCATAAACTGCATGAGTTCGACTTTAAAAGGATCACTTTTGTTGTTATAACCGGATTCGTTCCCCCTGGACCCATCGGAGCCGACCTCGCCACTCGGAGTGTTGTTGTCGACCCTCTGCGTCACTTGATTTGCGGGAACACCAGGGAGAACTAGGACTTGCCCATTCGGGTTGTTGGAAGTGCCCGACAACGCTTGCTTCAGTTTTGTCATGACCTTATTCTGCCGTGTGAGGTGGCCTATAATGGCCTCATGTTGCTCTTGCAAGTCTCTAACCGCTTCGATGACATGCTCTTCTTCAACATCATCAGGAGTTGCCTCCCAAACATGTCGCGGATATCGGCCGTCGTGGACCGGTGTGGCCTTGTTTCCCTTGTTGCGGGTATCACTAATTGAATCCTCGTGTTGAGGCTGATTTCCTTGGGCCTCAATATTGTGTGTGTTGTTAACACCATTATCTGTTATTTTTAATGGTTTTTGCTAAGAACAGAGAATCAAACAAGTTAGTAACACATGCAGGGATCAATTCAATTACACAACTGTCTATGCCCCCACGGTGGGCGCCAAACTGTTTACCGATAAAATGGTGCAATTGAATTTATACGTGGTTTATAGACTAGTGAATTTATTTGATCCAAAAATAATAGATGAATTACACAGAAATATAAAACTTAGCCTTAAAGTTGGAATAGAAAGCAGATATCTTGGTTCTGGGCGTAGAGCTACCGGGAGCAATAAGAACAACACAAATAAGCAAGAAAGTAAAGTATTATGGAGTTTTTGATAGAATATAGTGTATGCTTGTAAGAAAATTCGTCTCCACTACAATGATGATAGAGCTTACTATTTATAGTTACACCTAGGGAACAAGGTCTTAGGATTAAGCTCCTTTTTAATGACAATTATCAGGGTCATTGAAGGATATGTAGCAGTGGGCAATGAATGTCATATTCTCTGTAATGGATCATGCACTTAAAGCTGTAGAATATTCTTTATTGAATGCTACCGGATGGTGGCGTTAATTTTGTCGTTATGAGTATCATTCTCTCCGATGACAAACGAGATCATTGTCTTCGTGTTTAGCTTTCTTTTGCCTTCGGTTCCACGTGTCACTTTCTTATGCGATCATTAAATATAAATATATTTTACCCCATACATTATATATAT
>NC_031994.1:23322026-23342307 GCF_001879085.1 Nicotiana attenuata | reverse complement strand
CAATTATAGACCTAAAGATATTAATATATTTATGCATAAAATGATTAAAGCTTAAAATAAATATAAATGATAAAAATCAAGTAATAAATTATTATAAAATTATTTGTGATGCAATTAGTAGTTATTTAGATAATAAAATATTGGAATAAATTACTTAAAATCCTTTTTTTTTGAAATTACAGAAAATTATGAAAAGATACTGGTTGATGTTCATGCACTATTTTGAAAGTATATAGGCATTTAAAAATATATAAGGGAAAAATTGGGTATCAACATTGCATATATGACAATATGTGTGAGAAGTCATGAATGACATGATACCGTACAACATGAGGAAAATGCATCTCTATGCCTGTATGTCAAGTGTGCATGTCCAATGCAATGTATCTCAGAGATGAACTCATGTACTCACACTCTCTGAGTACTCAATCTCACTGTCTCACACTTTCCACTCATCATGCTCAATCACTCAACACGCTCAGTCACTCAGTACTGTATATGGCCAATCCATCCCAGGTAAGATCCATCCCATATATATATATATATATATATATATATATATATATTACTACTATTAATAAGGGAGAATCGAGAGGAGCTTTTGGTCAATGTGAACTGACCAAAAACCCCAAAACATTTTACTTTATTCCATATTTATCCCAGGTATTCTGTCGTTTCAGGAATATAGTACAACACGTGCAGTCATATCTATATATATATATATATATATATATATATATATATATATATATAGATAGATAGATAGATAGATAGATAGATAGATAGATAGATAGATAGATATATAAAGTTGGGAATTAGAAAAGTGATGTGGCACCTCTTATATGCAAGGAAACCTATTTATCTTTTTTCTCAATTTTTTGCTCTTTCATCCTTATTTTTCATCTATAAATATGCAGAAATTAAAGGTTACCAAAATTTTCAGTTATTAATTTTATTTATTTATTACTCCATTACTCTCCTGAAATCTCTCTAATTTCCTTGTATTGCTTCCGTTTTCTTCTTCCTTAATTGAATTAGTACAACAGTTATGAGTATTAATGTGTAGGCCTGTTTCTTCTAATTATTACTTACAAAGCAAACCGTAATCTTTTCCTTTGCACAAGCATTGGTTCATCTTCTCTTTTTCTTGTAATATTCCCATCGAAATTTGATTCTCATCTCTCCATTTGGACCAGATCTGAGTTCCATTATCTCCTTCACCACACACAATTTTTTTTTACTTTGATTAATAAAAGAAATGAAGTAGAAGATGAGTGAGGGGCATTGAAGAAAAACTGTCTTACTACCGTATGATGGTGAGTATAACAGTCTCTTCACTTTGAACTTTGAAGAGTTTGAGAGACTATTTTGATTTATCATAAATAAGGAGAACTGCAGAAGCTTTTATAGAGATCTATGTGTGCACAGTGCATTCGATATATGTCCTGCTATGTATAGTGCGTATACCAATGATGACTTTCTATATTTGGAGCGTGTTAAAGATGAATGTCGTTCAAACTTAGTGAATTTTTTTTACCCTTTTGCCAACCAACACTTTTTATATGGCTTCTTCTTTTGTTATCTCTACTATGACTTTGTTTGTTTGGGGTTTTATGTAACATATTGAATTTTGAGCAGGTACCAACCGAACTCCCCTAAAGCCAACATTGTTAATTTGTTCTACCGGATATGAAAGTTCTTAAAGGACTCACTTAACTATGTTATGCATAATCTTTTTTCTACTTCTTTTTTCTTTTCTAATAATTTCATTTGGAATTAATAGGTGCAGCTCCCATAATCTTTTTTTTTTCCGAGTGGAATCATTTACGATAATGAACTTATAACCGACAATCTTTTTTCTACCATCTTAATGTTCACACAAACAAAGAGCAGTAAAGAAGTAAAGAGAGAGAAACAAATAACCCGAAAGAAGAAAAAAAACAATTTACTCCACTTAAACACTGCTTTGGGAGTTATACTTTTTATTATTAAATTTTTTAAGAATTTCTATACATAAAAAAAAATTATGTTGCAAATTTTCTCATATAACACATTTACTTAATATGTTAGTTTGAATTTTAGAAAGTAAAAAATGTTATACATTTAGCACAAAGAGTTTATTTATTTTGATATTTTATTTTAAATTTTTGTTGTCTTCTCTCACCTATTTTGATATGAGTGTTTAATTTTATTTTTGTATACAGAATGCGTGATGTTTTTCTCAACCATATTTGTTTGCATTATTTCTGCTTCCCATATTCAGAATACCTTGAAATATTGTAGTTCAATTAGTAAGCATGTGAAAAATTAGCTCTCTGAATGTTTCATTTATGTGGACAATGAATTAATATCACTTGGGGGATATTATACGACTTTAAATTGGACAATATATGCATGCTCTTACTGCATGCTGCATTGACATTTTATTTTACCGATTTATATGTTTTTCTTCAACTCACATGTCAAACACTTTTCTAATGCTACAATCATCATATGAGTTAATACTAAGCGCAAAAGAAGACAAAAAGACAACTAAAAAATTAAAGAAAAGAAGGTATTGTAATTTTTTGTGAATTAAGTCGTGCATGTAGTGTTAAAGAAATAGATTGAACCAATATGATCTTACTTTATTTGGAGATTTAAATTCTAAAATAACACTATTTATTTATTTATTCATTTATTCTTAACGCATAAGAATAGTGCAGTAAATATATAACACAGCTTCTGCAGAGAGAATGAGTTGCCTTTGAATATCTCACTTCCAACAAAATTATGAAATACCACCAAAGATTGTGGCGAAGCTCGGGTATATAGTTGCCTTTGAAGAATCGGATAGTTGAGTCATGAGATTTTGACCTCGAACTTTGGGCATGAGTTGCCTCCGAAAAGGAGTAGTTTTAATCATAAAGTGGAACTCTTCTTTAGCGTGAATCCGATTAGGTTTCAAGCCTCAAAAAAAAATATACATACATTATATGACAACGCAAAAACATAAAAAGAATAAAATTTGAGTACGTGTTTTGCCATAAAAGAAATCAAAATAAAGCAGTATCGAAATACCCAAAGAAACAAAGAATAGTGAAATCAATTAACATTACAAAAAGGATTCGACCTTGCTTGCTGGAGGAGAAAGCTGACTGAAAAAAAAATTAATATTGATCATGGAATTTGTGGAGGATTTGATAGTATTTTTGATGTATTTTGGGAGATTATCATGTGTGATTATTATTTTTGTTAAAATTTTTTGGATGTTAAGTATTACATATCTCGACCGTTTGTGTGAAGAGGTAAATGTTTGTTGTTAAAAATTATAGGAAGTTTAAGTTATAAAAGAAAGTTGAAGGAGAAAATAATTTTCAACTCAAGTTTTTTATATTACTCCTCAATATTAGACAAAGATGAGAAAGTAGGTCTCTTTAATTGTCTTCACACTTATACTAAAATACTACTAACAAAATAAATTACGAAAACCTTTTTCGAAAGGAATAAATAAACCAAATATATAAAACTAGAAAGTCAAAAGTAAGATATTCATAGCTTATTTTTTGCTTTTTCGACCTTTTAAATATTAGAAGAAATTTATTTTTTAAATATAATGAGATTTTTTATATCGCGCGAAGTGCGACAAGTTCACTAGTTTATATATAAAGGAGAGGCATTACCCCGGTGACATGGTATGCCTCATTGCCCATGAATTGCCTTTATTTTTTTCACAATTTTTTGCTATTTTCTTTATTTTTACATTTACTTTATTTAAGAATAAGTCCAAAAGTTGTCATTTCTTACGATCAGTTATTTATTGTATTGGTGTAATAAAAGAAGCAAATGAAAGGTTGTGTCGGTAAGGAAAAGTTGTAATTATGGGAGTTAAATATTTCAGGAGAAAGTGATTTGAAGATATATACACAACAACAATGGCAGTCAAACAACGGCGGTGTCTCTATGGATTCTCCCACGGTTCTTATCTTTCCCGGATTGAGACACATTACCCAGTGACGTGGCATGTTCGCAGAAAATTATGCACTTTCATACGTAGTAAGTTGACGGAATCCAAATTGTCGCATCACAATAATATTTATTTATCCAGGATGTAAATAATTTCTTTAAATCTTAAAAATAACTCATACCAAGTGATTCAACATGAGGACAATTTAATGTACAAGCTTAACTATCATAGGAACGAGAAAGAATTGACTTGGGAAGAATCATTCATATGCATCTATTTTCTTTAAAATAGTAATGTGATGAAAACCTTTGGTGTAAATGGTGAAGGGATATTAAGGATTTAAATCTTGGTTTGATAGTAAATAAAAGATAGTTGTTACTGTAGTGATTTACAGGAGAGAGAAACAAAAACTCTTATGTTTTAATAAAATTGGGCGTATTGTTCTTTCACTTACAATGATCACTTACATTTTGGATGTTGAGTTTCTTTGAAATATGTAATAGTATTGTATTTTCGTATATCTTTTCTCTGAACTCCGAAGAAGTATTTTATACTTCTTCATAGTCATAGAGAAATTTGTTTCATTCAGATTTGAGAACTATGCATTTTTGCTCCGTATTCAATTCAACGTCACATGATTTAATTTTTTTCTATCAATCGAATTACATAGTTCTTATTCATCAATAACTGTAAGCATAATAAAAGGTAACAATCGATTAAAAAGGAATATGTGATCAGTAATATTTTTGTGAAAAGTTAAAAGGGGTAGGTGTTTACCCCAAAATGAGTAACAATTAAATTTGTACGCGGTTTAAAAGATAGGTGATTTAATTCAATACGAATAATTAAGAATAACAGATAAATGAATTAAAGACAAAATAAACGATCAAACCAATAGCAATGTAACGAGCAAGCTTGATCTTAGATTTAACGATGGGACTCGTCTTCGATTGGACTCTCGGTACCAGCTCGGCGGCGAGTGAAGAAAAGAACAAATGAGTAATGCCTGGAACAATAGCTAGAAGACAGAAGTAAACTTTTATTGCTTTGAGTTGCGTGTTACAATGTGTAAGAATAAAGAAAACTTTCCTCTTTATATAGTAGGGAAATTTCAATCCTAATACAAGTCTAAATAAGGTAAAAATCTTCTTTTTCCGGTAAATCTCGATCCACAGTTGATATTGGACAGGATTCGCGCCGTGATATCCGGTTGAGGCCAAGCATTTACGCTCCCCTACTTGCCACACATAATCGTTCTCCGTGTTTCCCGAGGTCCCGAACCTATATTCGATCTGGGTCCGTTATCCCACCGTGCCCGGTCTCAGAGAGTCGTTCACTCCCCTCCCCTCCCCCCGGGTTTCGATATGAGAAGTTCCAGGGCCTCGATTGTGATCACGTCGCGTCGTGCTTCCACGTTGTTTCCTAACCAGAAAATCGAGGAAAGCTCTTCTCCCGATTTTACTCGTATACAGATAGTCCCCTCATTTCTGGAGGGTAGATTTATCGAAGCGACAGGAAGCGATAAGTAAACCTTCGGTTCCTTCTTCCTTACGCTCTAACCAAGTTGTCGGGTCAGCGAAACATCTAATCAGTCACGTCGTTCTGACTTAGGACACGTGTCAGCAACCGATTGACCATACCTGAATACGAAATGTCACGCATTGATTACCATTTCTCTGGCCTCTTTTTCACTTTTTTACTATTCGATTCTATAGCTCATTGATTTACCCTCGAATTCCTCACCTAACTCTAACCTCTCCAAATCGTCATATATTATTTTCCAAATTCATATCTTCATCTTCAAATCTTCATAAACTTTCTTTAAATCTTTAAGTCAAACCTTCATATTTTTATAATCCGATGAAGAAAACTTCCATATCCGTGCCCAACAGATCGTCCCTTCAACTTCCAACCCGACAACGGATGCCTAGGTGGCCATTCTTGAGGTGGCCCCGGATCCTCCTTTGAAGAGCTTCATCCCCGAAGGCTATTCTTTGAGATGACTTCAAAGTCGAGAAAGCCTCCCGTAAGCAAGACCGAGGTGAGGGTGTATGGAGGTACATATCCTCAATTACCGAAGATATACTCCCCACAGTCCGGGTGGGATGCAACTGGGAGGGTAAGGATGTGGTAGTCCCCGGGCCCAGTGAGGACATTACTACACACGTGGAGGGGTATCTAAGTGTTTACACTTATCCCTTCACGCTCGCCCCGGTAGACCCTGTAATCCTCAACTTCTGTAAAAGATACGAGGTCTCTTTGGGCAAATTCACCCATTCCTTTGGAGGATTGTTATCCTCCTCCGTCATTTCGTCAACAACATCAAAGCACCTCGATTTACCCTCGACCACCTACTTCATCTCTACAGTCCTCGAGTTTTTTGAGGGGGATTGATCAAGCCCGTCCGCCGAGCAAGCAAAGCTCTGTTATCGAGCATCAATGAAGATCAAGATCAGGGTTGGTAGGGGATGTTGGTTCGGGTGAAGACCGAAGATCTCGTTCCCCCCAAATTTTTACCGTTCCCTGAGAAGTGGAACTCAGCCCGTACGTTTTCTTTCCTCCCTGAGTATTTTGGTGCTTTCTTCGTTCTTTTTCTAATTGCATGTGCCTATCGTTGTACAGTGGTCTCCCGATTTCCCAATGCAGTTACCCGCTTCAAGGAGTGGATCGAGGGGATCTGCAAACGAATGTCATATTTTGAGCGAGAACGGAGAAGTCTTTCAAAGGGCAAGTTGGAGGCCCGTTCGCATGGTGAGTCCTTATTCCGAACAATTCTACCTTCATACTTGACCTTAGTTCTTGCTAAGTCTTTTTTTTTTTTTAGGTTTCCCAAGACCACTGAGCTTCGGCCATTGGATGGCGATGCGGCTCTGTCCTCACTTGCTGAACCCTCTGCTTCGGGACAGCCCGGAGCTGCTGCACTGGAGGAGAAAAAGAAAAAGAAAAAGAGGAAATCCTCTGGCTCCCCGGACGCCGAGGTCAAGAAGAAGAGGGTAGCGATCCGGGTCTGGAAAAGCACCAAGAAGAGTACCCGGGCCAGGGCACCGGGCTCCGATTTTCTCTTTTGGCTCAGGGATTACCCTGAAGATGACGACCTAGAATTTGTCCATGGGCCTGTCACCGATGAGGAGGAACATGTGGCTACCGCAGATAGCGGTCGAGAGGCCGATCCTTCTTCAGCCCGGGAACCGGATGGAGAACTAGAGGCTACAGCCTCCCGAGAGGCTATTCCTACTTCGAGGGAAATAGCCGGCGTCATTGACATCACAGAGTCGTCGTCTCACACAAAGTCTATGTTCGATGAGGCTCAAGCCAGCAAAGAGAAATCAAATGAGACGGCACGGGGCGCGGACGAGGCCCTCAACATTTTTTTCGATGGCATGACATGGGCGCATTGGATGAATACTCCGCGCTTGGTCACCTAGAGGTCCCGAAAAAGGACATGCCATCAGGAGCAGACGAGCCGAGCTCGAGTCCGAAGCTGGTGAGGCAATTCCCTGCTCCGAGTGTGGATCTCGATCGTAAAAGAATGGTCATGCTTACTATCCCAACGGACGCCCGGATGTTGTCCGCTCTGATGGGTGTGGCCAGATATCTTCATTGCCTGGTGACTGAGGAGGACCAGGCAAAAATGAACAAAGTAGGCACATCGAGCCTCTTCAACGAGACACAACAAGAACTAAACTGGGTAAGCTTCCTATTCCTTGCACCCTTTGCGAATCTTGCTTAGTTTCAGGTTTCAGCATGTTCAAATGACCTTATTGTTTTGTTTATTAGGCTCCGGTGCTACATCACGAAAGCTTCCTTCGATCTCGTATGGAAATTCTTTCAACTTGAGTTTGATCTCAAAGAGAAATCCCGGCAGAAGGACATGTATAAGGTCCTTAATGAGCAAAAAGATGAAGCCCTCAATGACCTCCCCATTCTCCGAGCCAAGCTGGAAAAGGCTCAAAGGGAGGCTCAGTCCGTGAAGCGAGAGCACGCCGAACTGGTTGAGAAGGTAAGTATCTTTGAGGCTAAAAATGAGATGTTACGCATGGAGATTAACGATGCAACTTCGCAGGTCCAAGAGAAGATAGACTTGATTGACCAGCTTCGGGCCGAGATGAACGAGGTCATGACTACAACCGAGGCGTTGCAGAGCAGGATGGACCTGCTGGCCTAGGAAAAGGAGGCTGAAAAATAGGAGCTAGCAGTGGTCAAGGACCAGCTCCGGGTGGCAAAAGACAAAGCCGACAAGTGGTCTAGGCTAAACGATGAACTCTAGGCACAATTGGGTTCAGCCGTCTCGGAGCGGGACGATCTTGGCCGGGAATACACTATACTGAAGTCCAAATTAGAGGCAATCTCGGTTGATTCCTCCGACGTTGAAGAAATGTTGGCCCAGTATAAAGCCGACGGGGAGATAGCCAAGGCCCATTTAAGAATGAAGATTGAATATGTAAAGCGATTATCCCAGAGGGAGACCCTCGAGGAGATTCATGCCCCAGGTTTTGATCCGGCCAAGAATAAAGAGGCTAAGAGGCTTGAGGCCAAGGCAAAGGAACTTTACGAGCCCGACGGTCCCGAAGGTCCTAAAGATTCCGGTGCCAAGTCGAGCTCCGGTGAAGATCAGGCGTAAATGCCTTATTTCTTTTTTGTGTTCCTTTTTGTACATTTTCTTTCTTGTTTATTTTGAGGCCATTTTATCGTGCCTTTGCAAATATTTTTTGAGATATGTATATAAAATTTTCCCTTTGTCAACATCATCTTTTACTTTCAGCATTTATTTGCCATTTTTTTTATTTGCATATCGTCCCTAATGCCTTAGCATAGAATCAAACGTAATCTGGAGAATCCGTTCCTTGGAAGTCCAAATGGGGCCCGATTTCAATGGCAACTCCGGATTACTCGTGGCTTCAAAATTCCTATAAAATCGAAGGCCTTTAAGATGCTTAAGTGTTTTAGTCATATACGACGATGTTTTCACCAAGGGTAACCCTTTAATAGGATTTGATTATGCATAAGGGCCTTACTTTCTGAGTACAAACTTCGGATGTCTCCGAGCCGTTTTAGGGTGGTTGTAGCCTTTTATATTCGGGCACTGCCTAATAGGCTCCGTGCCTCCGGGATTCGATAGCTCAGGCTATCCGATTTTTATCGGACGGCAATCCCCGAGTCAGGGTAGCCCGTGGGCTTTAGGATTTAGGAACCATCGACGAAGCAAAATGCGTAGTAATGAAGTATGAAGGAGGCAAAGATTTCTTTCATTGCTTTATATGTAGAGTACATAATCAGAGGCGCATAAGCCTTGTGCCGTGGCTAAAGTGGGCTACATGTTTACAGTTCGTTTCACCCTTACAATGAATCCTAACTACCAAGCCTTCGATTTTGATATATACAATTTGCCCTTTGTAAAGATTTTAATCTAGGGGTCGGCCTCGAATACTGTTGGTTTGGTGCAAACGACCAATAATTCCGATTTAAGGCCGATCTTCAAAACTAAGGTACCACGTTTTACTGTTGCCTCGTTAAAAACCTCGCCGAAAAACCCGTTTCGGGACAAAATTGGTTCAAAGGAAAAAGAGTACAACACGTGCTTTCATACCTAATAGTTACATTTCCCCTTGGCCGAGTACCCGCATAAGTTAGTCCGTAATATAACGAAATTAAAAAGGGAATTGAGTTCGTACCTTAGCAGTAGTACCGCTTTAAGTGTGCCATGTTCTAGTTGTTAAGTAGTTGTACACCATTTCCTGACTCGAGTTTATACGAGCCTTTGCCGGTTAATCCGGCAACTCTATACAGTCCTTCCTAGTTTGATCCCAGTTTACCATCGTTTGGGTTCCTGGTGAGTAGCGTTACTTTTCTCAACACCAAGTTCCCAACTTGAAAATGTTGAATGTTAGATCTACGGTTGTAGTACCTCCCTACTTTCTGCTTCTGGGCGGCCAATCGTGCTAAGGCAGCTTCCCGCCTTTCATCCAATAATTCTAGGCTCGTGGTTATTGCCTCGCCGTTTGGAACTTCGGTAGCATACTAGAACTTGAGGCTCGGCTCCCCTACCTCGACTAGTATTAAGGCCTCCGCTTCATAGACTAGATAGAATGGGGTTGCTCCGGTACTCGACTTCAAAGTTGTATGGTATGCCCACAAGACTTCGGGCAAGATTTCCTTCCACTTTCCCTTTTAATTGGTCACTCTCTTTTTCAGGTTTTGGAGTATAGTTTTGTTTCTCGATTCCGCTTGCCCATTCCCACTAGGGTGGTAAGGCGTTGATAATATCTTCTTGATCTTGTGGTCTTCGAAAAACTTACTTACCTTGCTGCCTGAATTGTCTTCATTATTGCAATTGATCTCGGTCGGCATCCCAAATCAACATATTATATTATCCTAGATGTAGTCGATGACTTTTTCCTCCTGGAACTTCTCGAACGCATGAGCCTCGACCCATTTGGAAAAATAGTCGATCATGAGTAGTATGTATTGGGCCTTACCGGGCGCCCATGGTAGGTAAAAGACGATATCCATTCCCCACTTCATAAACGACCATGGCAACAAGACCAGGTGAAACATCTCTCCTGCTTGATGAATCATCGGAGCATGTCTTTGACACTCGTCGCATTTTTGTACGAAGTCTTTTGCATCCTTTTCCATTTTATTCCAGTAGTAGCCGGCTCTGATTAGCTTCCGAACCAAGGATTCTTCCCCCGAATGGTTCCCATAAGTGCCCTCGTGGACTTCTCTCATGGAGTATTCGGTCTCTCCCGGACCTAAGAATCTAACCAGTAGGCCGAATAAGGACCTTCTGAACAATTTCCCTTCGACTAAGCTAAACCTGGCAGCTTTGGTGCGGATGGCTTTCGATTCCTTGTGTTCCGATGGCAATTTTCCTATCCTCAGGTAGTCTATGTATTTGTTTCTCCAATTCCAAGTAAAACTTGTCGAGTTTAATTCGACGCGACCTTCTTCTACCACCGAGTTCATCAGTTGCACCAATGCCCCCGAGTTGAATTAATCGGAGTCGACAAACAACCCCAAGTTGGCCAGTGCATTGTTCTCAGTGTTTTGATCTCGAGGTACGTACTGGAGAGTCCATTCCTTGAATTAGTGTAGGGTTACCTACAATTTGTCCAAGTACCTCTGCAATCGTTCCACTTTTACTTCGAACGTTCCGTTGACTTGATTTACGACTAGGAGGGAGTCACATTTTGCTTCGGCCCTGAGGCTCTTAGCCAATTCTAGACCTGCAATCATAGCTTCATACTCGGCTTCATTGTTAGTCAATTTTACGATTCTAATGAACTGTAATGAACTGTCTAATTATCGTTTTTAACACGATAACGAGCCTGGACCCTTTCGCGTTGGAGGCACCATCCATGAATAGGGTAAAGATCCCCGATTTCGCCCCCAATATGAGCAACAATTCCCTTTCGACCTGCGAAGTCCACAAAAATCTGACAATTTATGGCAGTCTGAGGTTTGTACTTGATATCGTACCCGCTGATATCTATGGCCCATTTTTCCAGCCGACACGAGAGCTCGGGCTTATGCATGAAATTCCACAGCGGGTAAGAGGTCACGACACATATGGGGTGGCATTGAAAGTACGATTTTAGTTTCTTGGAAGCGCTTAGTAAGGGGAGTGCTAACTTTTCTTGATGAGGATACCTTGTTTCGGCATAGCCTAAGGTTCTACTAACATAATAAATAGGAAATTGTGTACCATCTGCCTCCCGGACTAGGACACCACTTACCGCCACCTTGAAAACCGCCAAGTAAAGGTACAGTTGTTCGTCTGCCTTCAGAGTGTGCAGCAAAGGGGGGCTCGATAGGTATCGCTTAAGTTCTTCCAAAGCTTGCTGGCATTCCAGAGTCCAAGAAAAAATTTTCTTCTTTTTCAATAGTGAGAAGAACCGATGACTTTTATCCGACGATCTCGAGATGACCAAGACCAACGCGGCTATCTGCCCGATTAGTCTTTGAACTACCTTGACATTGTTGACTATAGTGATGTCCTCTATGGTCTTTATTTTGTCGGGGTTGATCTCTATTCCCCGATTAGATACCATGAACCCGAGAAACTAGCCTGAACCGATGCCAAATGCACACTTCTATGGTTTTAGCTTCATGTTGTACTTCCTCAATATGTCGAAGGTTTCCAGCAAATGTTTGAAATGGTCCTCTGCTTGCAGGGACTTGACCAACATATCGTCAATATAACTGTGAGCATGTGATTTTTGCCCAATATGAATTACTCCTATAAAATCCAAGAAAATAGATTTTTCCAATTATTTGCCATTTTATAAGAATTTTTGTAGGATTTTTATTAATTGTTTACATTTTTGTGCACGTTTAATTTTTACTAAAATCATGAAAATGCCAAAAATACCATGCATTGCATTTAGGTTTTGTTTTTACATTTTTAGGATTAATTAGTTAATTATTTATTTTATTAAAAATGAAAATCACAAAAAAAAAATGGCCCATTTTACATTTTTACATTTTTAATTTTTAGATTATTGATTTTTCTCTGTTAATTTAGGATTGAGTAATTTTTATAATTATTGTGATTAGGTAATTAGTCTAATTTTACAATTTAGATTAAATTAGGTTTTTAATTAAAGAAAAAAAAAGGAATAATAAGGGGGTAAATTGAAAATGGGGTTTTTAATTTCTGAATTGGGCCATTTAAAGCCAAAACTCGTCCAAGTAATTACCCAAACCCAGGCCCAAAAATAACCACACCCGGTCCACCCCTTTGTCACACCAAATGACCCCGTTTTTGTGCTGGTTTATCACAACCGTTGGATCCTGGTAATCCAACGGCTCGGAACTGAGAACTCCTAAGTATATAACTGTCCGAATGAGTCCCCCTACCCCCCAAAAGCCCCTCACTTCGTCTCTCTCACCCAAGCCCCACTAAAACCCTAGCCGCCCCTGAATTCCTCGTCGTCTCCGCCGTGGTCCGCCAGCCGGAAATCACTTCATGGCGGCGGACTACCTCCAAACCTCCCCAATTTAACACCCCAGAACCCCCACCATCTCCTCATTCCAAATCTCTAACTCGTTTCTTTGAAATCGTTACCAAAAATCTCGAATTTCAAATCCGAGATTCATACCCAAAAATCCTAACTACTCCAATCCACCCCAAATTCACACCGGACACTCCTCACCCTCTCCTCTTTCCAAATCCCCTAGCCATTTTCCCCAAATATTCATCAAAACCTTCGAATTTTAGATCGAAATCAGAATCCCCAAAACCTAGTATCACTTAAATCACCTCAAATTCACACCCTATAATCTTGGCACCCTTCTGAACCCTAAACCACCATTAGCCCCCTTCGAATCAGCCCGAAATTCCTCGAATTTTAAATCTAAGTTCTCAATAACCCTAGCTTTCTTTCACTTCCAAATTTCCGGAAGTTTTTGGGGCTTTTAAACCCAAGACTTCTATGAATTCATTGCCCTTAATAAGAGCAGTTGATTCATGGTTGTCTAAAAGTTCATTCGTACCCCGAGAATTTGGGTTAGAATTCGTGGGCGTTTCTATTTTATTATTGGAAGAATCAAGTGATAGGTAATTCCTTGTAACCTTTTCTTTAGTTTTCTTCTGGTTTTGGTCGTTTCCTCCTTTTTCTGTTAATTGCCTTTGATTAGCTGCATGATTTAGGTAATTTTCTCCTTTCTTCTGTTTGATAGTTTCATTATTTGCATGTTTAGATTTCATCGTTATGGATTTAATTTGCATGTTTAGTTTCTGATGGCTTTGTTTGTTTTGTTCTGTTTCTTCTTTTTTTCTTTCATGATTATTCTTCTCGCAAGTTTGTTTTCAGTATCCCATAGTTTAATTAGGATAGAGTCAATGATAATTAATTTCCTATTTCAGCTTTAGCCTGATTCAGCTTGGCCTTAGTTAAATTAGGCTAATTTTGAGTAGCTTTTTGGATTTGAGTTTGATTGCCAACATGTTTTAATTACATAGGTTTAATTGATTTTAAGCTTAGGCTTGAGCCTCTGAACAGCCATTTAAACCTTAGGTTAATGAATTGCAATATCATTAGGTAACTTAATCACTTAGTTGAAGGTTTTGAAATGTTTGTAATTAATTGAACTGAAAGAACTTAGGACAAAGTTGAAATAGGCAGTAATTAAAGGGGTAAGAATAGACTTTCACATATGCTAATATCAGAACCATCTAGACTTTTCACAGTTTTCCCTATCCTTAGCATAAAAATGCTGGTATTGGATAAGGAAAAGGACAGACAGTTGTAAAAGATGTTGTACTATCCTGAAAAGTTCAGAATTTTAGGTTAGAACATGCTCTTTTGATGCCTTTTTGTGCATTCTATAAAAGGAAACATTCCTTCATTCACTCACGGATATTCAGCATCATTCTACTGTAAAAAGTTCTCTCTTCTTTTTTCTAAAAAAGTCCAGATTTTAGAAATCTTAGAAAATTTCAAAACTTCTTACTTTTGGTTTTCACAAGCTAGAAATGGTTTGAAATAGAGGATTTTCTTGGTTTTTTTAAGCTGGGATTCTGGTGTGAAAAGCTGATTGGAATTGGTTCAAATTCTGGGACCTATTTGATTCGCTGAAGCTGTGTTGGTTTACTGCTGCTGTTTCCTTTCTTCTCAAGTTTTTCAGCAGTTTCTTTTCAACTTATACTTGCTGTTTTTCTATTGCTGTTCAAGGTATATATTTTCTTCCATGCTTAAGTGTTTGTAAATGGAGTTTAAAGATAAATACAAGATGTTCTTTCCTGCCAATGGTATATATCTGTATTTTCTTGCTATGATTTATCACTGAAGTTGCAACAATATTGAAGATCTTTTGTTAAATGAGTGATTCTTTGTCTATTTGGTCTATATCATGAGAATTTATTTCCTTGTATGAGTTTAGAATTGGTCATTTGTTTACTCCAGTTAGTATACACTTCTCTTTTGTTGCATTGGTCATGTAGCATGTTAGATCCCCATATTTGAAACTTTGTTTATTCATTGAGTCTAACCCTTACATGGTCAGATTCATGGGTTAAACTACCCCTCCTCCCTTTTGGTTAATTACTGGTATTGTTCTAAGGCAGCATATCATGTCTTTGGGTTTGAAGCATTTGTTGGTTTGTGAGTTTAACCCTTAATATGGTCAAACCCATAAATCACATTGTTTTTTTCTTTTTGTCCTTGCATTGTATGTTTGAGCTTGGTTTGATAATGTAGTAGGTTTATGTATCTGAAGACATTTTCGTGAATCTAACCTTTAAACATGGTCAGATGAAAGTCTAAGTTGAAACCAAGGCTGGTCTGGTAGTAGGAAGCCTTAGAGCTGGAACTAAGTTTTAGCCTGTAAGGAACGGCTCCATATCTGATTTTTCTTGCAAAACTGAAGCTGATTCAAAGGATTTTTGGGAGATTTAGAGTTAGGAAGAATGCCACCCTTACCTTAATTGTTCCGCTTTTTTCCCTCAGACACATTGCTGTATTTAGAAGTGCTTTGTAAATTTATGAACTTTTGTTAAGTAAATGGACTGTTAGAGTGTTCTAAATTCGAGATTTGACTATTTTCGGTTCTTAGTTTAGGGTCATAGCATATGATTTGACTTTTGTTAAGTAATGAGCCCAGCATCACAGAATCACTTTGAGTATAATACAAATTGGACCAGATTTGCAGCAACGCCCAAATTTGGGAACCACCTAAAGAAAGTCTGGGCCCAGGCGAATGGGCCTAGGCATTACACCCAGAAGTTTGACCCTTAGTCATACAATTCCTCTTGTAAATTCCAGTATAAATGTATGTCTTGCAAATCATGTTAATGTACTTAATTTTAGACTCGAATTATATTGTTCCAATTCTGATTGTCTTCTTTAAAAAAGTAATGCGAGTTATGGCTTTGCAAAGCATGTATGGTGTAAGGTTGGGCTGAAATGTAGAGGTAGATAGGTCCAGCCGGTGGATATTCACAACTGGGCCCGCCTGAAGCCCAATGTGGGTGCAACTTGATTTAAATTCCAACAAAGGCAATTTTTTTTTTGAGTTCCTTCTCTGCTGGGCCGAACTTTGAGCCCAAAACACAACTTTTTTTAAAGATGAACTTTTCCAAATTTGATCAAGTAACAAGTGATGAACACCCGAGCCTAACTTCTTTTTTCAAAAGATTAATTTAAACTTAGCCCTTCTAATTAGGTGTAATTCTCCTCTAAAAAGCAATAAGTTGAGGTGTGCCATACCAAACAAAACCCATAACTCATGGCCCTCATAAAATTAAATTAAGAGCAAACACTTGTAGTTGCTATAGCTAAATACATTTTCTCTAAATAGAAAAGGTTTGACGTGTGCCATCAATAAATTAGATCATCTATGGCCCTCACAAATATTGTAACTTAGCTATTAAAAAATGAATCTTCATAGATGCTTTAGGCACGTTGCTTTAAATTATCATGGCTACGGGTACGGTTCCCGTGACGTAGTTCTGAACTCTAATTGCTAAAATTCGGGTGTACATTTGATGTGATCCAACTTCACTTTCCAACGATGTTAAATAAAACGTGTCGCGAACCGCGGGTGCATTTCATATAGCGTGGTTTAAGATGTGTTTTCAATAATATCGAATTTTCCTAAAAAGTAAAAGTGGTTCAAAAGTTGTAAAAATGCACATAGGTTTAAAACATGTAACTAATCAGATAATAGACTAAATATTAGCAGTTTATGCGATCGTGCTAGAACCACGGAACCCAGGAATGCCTAACACCTTCTCCCGGGTTAACAGAATTCCTTATCTAGAATTTCTGGTTCGCAGACTTTTAAAGAAAGTCAAATTTCCTCGACTTGGGATTTTAAAATAAACCGGTGACTTGGGACACCATAAATATTCCAAGTGGAAACTCTGAGAAATAAATAAAATAATCTCATTTTGAATAATATCACTTAAATTGGAAAAACTCCCTTATCCCCTTCCGGGTGGTAAAAAGGAGGTATGACAGCTCTGGCGACTCCGCTGGGGACAAGAACCCAGAATCTCTGGTTCAGGGTTGAAGAATGCGAGCTTAGAATAGCTGTTATACTTGGCTTGATTTATTATCTGATTTTAACATGTTTGAGCCTAATATGCTAATTGCCGTTTTTTACCGCTTTACTATTGTTTGGACTGTATATAAATTGCTACGAAACCCTCCTCTCTCTGAGTCTTTTAAATCATCTATGAAGTGTGCACCTCGTGTAACTTTTTTTTTTGTTAGAGTCATATCCCAATTTTAGAACGAGGTTCGGACAAGTTGCAAAGCCAGTGAAGCTTCTGTATTCCCGGTACGCTGCCCCCCCCCCCCCGGCTCGAGCTGTTCGCTCGGGTAAGCCAGGTCTAGAACAATACACCCAGGTTTTTAGACCTAGTATAACATAGCCTCATGCCGGATCCCTAGTAGAAACGCTTGTTTGCATCACGTTCATTTGACTTTGGGGACTCAACACAGGGGTTAGGTCCGTCTAGGACAGGTGTACCCGAACTCAAAAAAACCATCCTGATGCATTCTACTTGATACTTGTACATTTATTTGCTTCGGATTGCATGTTGATCGGCTTCTAGAATAAGGGAGAAAAATTGGAAAAAAATCAATTTGAGGTATGAGAGAGTTAATTACCCGTCCTCAGAAAATCTGGTGTCCAAAAAGTACCGCTCTGCCAAAATTTTGAAAAGAAAAAGGAAAAAAGAAATTTGTTTCAAGAAAAAAGATATTTGGTGATGTTTTCTGTCGCGTCAAAACTGCCCGAACTACGCAAGTTTGATTCTCACCGGATGTGGGATACGTAGGCAACCCTCACCGGGTCCAACTCCATTTTTACAGAAATAACCCCAAAAATATGAAATGTTGTTATTTTGTCATAAATAAAATTAGGTAATGTCGTTCTTGTCTAAATAGCCAAAATGCCCCCAAAAGGGTGTCGGAAGGCTGCTTTTGCAAAAATAGCCACCTATAGTCCTTTTTCAAATTTTTGGCCGATTAGCAAACACATCCTTAAAATCTTCTTTCCTGAGGTGCTGAAGCGCCGTATTTGCAAAGGCGTTTTTGTTTTGAATTGCAATTTTGTAAAATTAATAATTTTCTCTTGGGTCAAAATAAATCATGGTCCTTTAACCGATCACTTTAAATAAACGTGCAGGATGAGCACTATAGAAAATGAACCATTCATAGTCCTCGAGCAAATCCCATTAGAACTCCATATGTGGTGGAATGACTTAGGGAAAGTCAGCAGAGATACTGTGGTAAAAGCTTTGGGCGGTCTCGTTGGTCTTTTGAAAATTAAGCCGAGGTTGGATATAATTGAGGCTTTAATACCTTTTTGGGACCCGGCGCATAATGTGTTCCATTTTTCTGATTTTGAGCTAACCCCTACGCTTGAGGAAATAGCGGGCTATGTCGGTCTTAGTGGGAATCTCAGAAGTCGGTACCCAGTGGCGCCAAGAGCGGTGACTCCTCATAAGTTTCTAGACCTTCTGAGTATCAGTCGGGAGGTTAAAGATGGAAATCTATCCGAGGGATTTTGCACATTCTATTTCTTGTACCGGCGTTATGGCGATCCCCACGGTTTTGAGGCTCCAGATACTGGTCTAACTCATCCAGGGGACAAAGATAAATGGGAAGCACGTCGGGGATTGGCTTTTATAGTGGCATTCCTAGGTATCTTAATCTGCCCAAGAAAAGATGGTAATATAGAGTTGGGGCTCGTAGGAATGGCCGACGTCATGACTAAAAAGGCTAATGGCACCCTTGTTCCAATGATCTTAGCAGAGATTTATCGAGCTCTAACTGTTTGCCGAGAAGGGGAAAATTTTTTGAGGGCTGCAACATGCTTCTGCAACTTTGGATGGAAGAACACCTTTGTCATCGTCCGGGGTACATGAACTATGGTATGACCGGTCTTAACTGCATTGAAGAACATGAAAACCGGGTGGTGGGTCATGAGTTTCCGGAAGGTAAGAGGCATGGTTTGCACATTTGAGTTCCTTGACTTCAAGTAAAATTGAGTGGACATTCGGTTGGCTCCCGGTCACTGAAGTCATTTACATGTCGGCCGAGGTGTGTTTTCTTCTCTTAATGGGTCTCTGGAGCATTCATCCATATGCTCCACACAGGGTGCTGCTCCAACTAGGCAGGTACCAAACTGTCCCACATGATGAAGATCTGAGCCGACAAGTCATCGAATTAGGTCCAAAAGCTGTGTTCCCAGAAGGAAAAGTTCGTCAGATTTGGAATCAGTGTAGATTTCTAGAGCCAAAGACTCGGGTACGGGATCTATCTAAAGGCGAGTTAGAGCCTAGTTGCACGACTTGGTTTGGTAAAAGGTTTCAAGTCCATGAAGAGCCCAAACAGCCTGCTAAAAGACCCCATGTCCAGCAATTCACTAATGGGTCACGGGAGCAATGGGATTGGTTGGCAAAAGAGACAAGCTACCGAGCCACAATAAGCAAATTGGAGGGGCAGATCCGAGATCTTAAATTTGACAATAGTGTACAGGTTGCTGCTGATGAAGGGGAAAAGAAGAAATTGGCTCAAGAGAACAAAGCCCTTAGAGCCCAGATCCAAAAAATGAAGATAGCTGCTAAGAATCAGGGAAGGAGCCGAACAGATGAAAGACTCATAAATGGTCTTAGGAGAGAAATATCTGAGTACAAGGATGATTTGGAAAAATCTAAGGGTAGTCTGGAAAGAGCCCGGGCACAGTTGGCATGGAACGTAGAGGGACGGGCAGAGTTTGTGCGGGAACTGAAAAGGAAATACGAGGGAACAGTCACAAACTTGATCGAGAATAAGATGGCCAAACAAGCAAAGAGCTTTAAGGCAGAAAGGGAACATTGCTATGCAGTAATGTCTCAGCTAGAGGAAGATATGCAACAGCTGCAGGGTCGAAGCCATCAAGACACCCAGGTGCTAGAAGCTAGGTCTCAACAAATAGGACGTTTGCTCCAATAGAAAGGTATCATCAGGGAAACGGTTAGAGCAATTGCTGACTACATTGTCATGAAATGCTATAAATGTGAAGACATGACTCAAACCACCTTTCTCTCCGCAGTGATGACCTTTGTTCGACAAATAATGAATGACCTGGATCGTCTCCAAGGAGATCTTGCACATAGGCCCGTGGCGACACTGACTGATGTCTCGCGGGCCCCTGGATCAGTTCTGGAAGCACTAATGTACTCTTGATTTTCATTTTTCGAGTCTGTATTTCAGTTTCTAGTTCAGAGTCAGTTTCGAGTTTGTTTTTAGTTTAAATTCCTAGAAAATTATGATGGAGTCTTTGTAACAAGAAATTTGATGTTTTATAATGAAATTGGAACCCCAAATGTTCTTTTTATCT
>NC_031994.1:23317087-23322007 GCF_001879085.1 Nicotiana attenuata | reverse complement strand
AATTATAAAACTGCCTTCTTCCAAATTTCAGCATTCTTTAATCTTCTTGTACTTCAGTTGTTTGCAACCATTATGTGAAAGCTATCTAGTATTTACAATGCTTGCTTGTTTACCTGTTGTTTGTATTTAAAGTCACAATTGTAGCATGACCGGGAACCACACTAGTGTATCTTGAGGGGTGCCTAACATCTTCCCCTCGAGATAATTTCAAGCCCTTACCCAATCTCTGGTTTTCTAAAATCAAATTCATTCTTAGTATCCTACTGCACTTAATCATTAGGTGGCGACTCTTCAAAAATTGCAAACCCAATTCCCAAAGGGAAAAGAGTTGTCATCCCAAATGTCATAAACACGATTTCGCGAGAGAAAGGGGGCATCGACATGTCATCTGGAAAGTGTGCACTTCGTGTAACTTCTTTTCTGTTAGAGTCATATCCCAAATTTAGAACGAGGATCGGACAAGGTGCAAAGCCGGTGAAGCTTCTGTATTCCCGGTACGCTGCCCCCCCTCCCCCCCCGGCTCGAGTTGTCAGCTCGGGTAAGCCAGGTCTAGAACAATTCACCCAGGTTTTTAAACCTAGTATAACATAGCCTCATGACAGATCCCTAGTAGGAATGCTTGTTTGCATCACGTGCATTTGACTTTGGGGACTCAACACAGGGGTTGGGTCCGTCTAGGATAGGTGCACCCGAAATTAAAAAGACCATCCTGATGCATTCTACTTGCTACTTGTACATTTATTTGCTTCGGATTGCATGTTGACCGGCTTCTAGAATAAGATAGAAAAATTGGAAAAAATCAAATTGAGGTGTGAGAGAGGTAATTACCCGTCCTTAGAAAATCTCGTACCGAAACTCTGTTGAAATTTTGAAAAAAAAAGAACTTTTATTTTCTAAAAATTTTTTGGTGTTTTTTCCTATTGCGTCAACACTGCCCGAACTACGGAAGTTTGATTCTCACCGGATGTGGGATACGTAGGCAAAACTCACCGGGTCCAACTGCATTTTTGCAAAAATAACCCAAAAAACATTTTTTGCAAAAATAAGCCAAAAAATACGAAATGTTGTTGTTTTGTCATAAATAAAATTGGGTAATGCCGTTCTTGCCTAAATAGCCAAAATGTCCCCAAAAGTGCGCCGGAAGGCTGCTTTTGCAAGAATAGCCACCTATGGTCCCTTTTCAAATTTTGGCCGATTAGCAAACACAACCCTAAAATCGTCTTTCCTGAGGTGCTGAAGGGCCGTATTTGCAAAGGCGTTTTCGTTTTGAAATGCAGTTTTGAAAAACTGATAATTTTCTCTTGAGTCAAAATAAATCATGGTCTTTTAGCCGATCACTCTAAATAAATGTGCAGGATGAGCACTATTGAAAATGAACCCTTCACAGTCCTCGAGGAAATCCCGTTAGAACTCCATATGTGGTGGAATGACTTAGGGAAAGTCAGCAGAGATACTGTGATAATAGATTTGGGCGTTCTCATTGGTCTTTTGAAAATTAAACCAAGGTTGGATATAATTGAGGCTTTAATACCTTTTTGGGACTCGACGCATAATGTGTTCCATTTTTCTGATTTTTAGCTAACTCCTACACTTGAGGAAATAGCAGGCTATGCCGGTCTTAGTGGGAATCTCAAAAGTCGGTACCCAATGGCACCAAGAGCGTTGACTCCTCATAAGTGTCTGGACCTTCTGAGTATCAGTCGGGAAGTTAAAGATGGAAATCTAGCCGAGGGATTTTGCACATTCTATTTCTTGTACCAACGTTATGGGGATCCCCATGGTTTTGAGGCTCCAGATACTGGTCTAACTCATTCAGGGAACAAAGATAAATGGGAAGCACGTCGGGGACTGGCTTTTATAGTGGCATTCCTGGGTATCTTAATTTGCCCAAGAAAGGATGGAAATATAGAATTAGGGCTCGTGGGAATGGCCGACTTCATGACTAAAAAGGCTAATGGCACCATTGTACCAATGATCCTAGCAGAGATTTATCGAGCTCTAACTGTGTGCCGAGAAGGGGGAAATTTTTTTGAGGGTTGCAACATGCTTCTACAACTTTGAATGAAAGAACATCTTTGCCATCGTCCGGGGTACATGAACTATGGTATGACAGGTCTTAACTGCATTGAAGAACATGAAAACCGGGTGATGGGTCATGAGTTTCCGGAAGGTACGGAGGCATGGTTCGCACATTTGAGTTCCTTAACTTCAAGTAAAATTGAGTGGACATTCAGTTGGCTTCCGGTCACTGAAGTCATTTGCATGTCGGTCGAGGTGTGTTTTCTTCTATTAATGGGTCTCCGGAGCATTCAGCCATATGCTCCACACAGGGTTCTGCGCCAACTAGGCAGGTACCAGACTATCCCACATGATGAAGATCTAAGTCGACAGGTCATCGAACTAGGTCCAAAAGTTGTATTCCCAGAAGAAAAGGTGCGCCAAATTTGGCATCAGTGTAGGTTCTTGGAGCCAAAGACTCGAGTACGGGATCTGTCCAAAGGCGAGTTAGAGCCTAGTTACACGACCTGGTATGGTAAAAGGTTTCAAGTCCATCGAGAATCCGAGCGGCCTTCCATAAGGCCCCATGTCCAACAATTCACTGATAGGGCGCAGGAGCAATGGGATTGGTTGGCGAAAGAGACAAGCTACAGAGCCACAATAAGCAAATTGGAGGGGCAGATCCGAGATCTTAAATTTGACAATAGTGTACAGGTTGCTGCTGATGAAGCGGAGAAGAAGAAGTTGGATCAAGAAAACAAAGCCCCTCGAGCCCAGATCCAAAAAATGAAGATAGCTGCTAAGAATCAGGAAAGGAGTCGAACAGACGAAAGACTCATAAATGGTCTTAGGAGGAAAATATCTGAGTATAAGGATGATTTGGAAAAATCCGAGGGAAGTGTGGCAAGAGCCCGGGCACAGTTGGCAAAGAACGCAGAGGGACGGGCAGAGTTTGTCCGGCAATTGAAAAGGAAATATGAGGGGGAAGTCACAAACTTGAAGAAAAAGCTAACTACCCTCGAGAATGAGATGGCCAAACAAGCGAAGAGCTTTAAGGCAAAGAGGGAACATTGTTATGCATTAATGTCTCAGCTAAAGGAGATATGCAATAGCTGCAGGGTCAAAGCCATCATGACAACCAAGTGCTAGAAGCTAGGTCTCAACAAATCGGACGTTTGATCTAAGAGAAAGGCATCATCAGGGAAAGGGTTAGAGCAATTGCTGACTACATCGTCATGAAATGCCATGAATGTGAAAACATGACCGAAACCACCTTTTTCTCCGTAGTGATAACCTTTGTTCGCCAAATAATGAATGACCTAGATCGTCTCCAAAGAGATCTTGCACATAGGCCTGTGGCGAGACCGACTGATGTCCCGCGGGCCCCTGGATCAGTTCTGGAAGGACTTATGTACTCTTGATTTTCATTTCGGGTCTGTATTTCAGTTTTTAGTTCTAGAGTCTATTTCGAGTCTATGTTTAGTTTTTCAATTCCTAGAAAGGTATGATGGAGTCTTTGTAACAGAGGAAATTGGAAGTCTTTATTTTTTAATGAAAATTTAGAAGAAAAAAAACCCAAAAATTGTTTCTTTCTTTTATTTCCGCATTTATTCCTTGAACTACGTGATGATCTGTTCGCGCACCGTCGTGATACGTAGGCAATCCCAATCGGATCCGGTCATAGTTTTAAATAATTCAAATAAAAGAAGAGAGAAAACCAAGAAAAAGAGAGAAAAACAAGAAAAAAGAGAGATAACAAGAAAAAGAGAGAAAACAAGAATAAGAGAGAAAACAGTGATAAAGTGCAAAAGAGAGCAAAAGCTGAAAAGCACCGAAAGAAAAGAAAGATTGGGGAGATAAACAAAAAGCCGGGATGAGACACGCAACCGTTGCAAAACATGTAGAAACACATTTAACTGCATAGGTGCATCACACCCCCAATGTGCGATTCCCTTTGTGTTAATTGTCTCAAACTAACCGGTTTGTTGTGTTTGCTATTGAGTAGGTTCTGTATTAAGGTGGTTGGTTTTGTGGTAACCTGGCTTCGCACTCTTACTTTACAAGATCCTAGGGAAGTGTCAAAATGTCTTCAGAGAGTCATCTACCAACAATTCCTATCCCAGAGGATAGCCCGATATCGGCCATCCCAACATCAGAGTCAGCGGGTGCTGAGGAAAATAGGGTACTGCGTCTCCACATGTTGGAAATATGGAATGCCTGGTCCAACGGTAGAGAGCCGCCGAGTGCAATACCTGGCTTCCCCGAGCTACTTCCCAGGGCAAGTGGAACTTCCAACATCCCAATAAATTACCCAAACACCCCACTCGGATATCCTACCATCTCAGCCCACTTTACCGTAACGCCTTCTGAGGTTCTCCCCCAGGCATTGATTTCGGGAGTGGCCTCCAACATATTCACCGCACCACCAACCTCGGCCACGGCACAACCCACTTTGCCTAGGCCAAGCTTTGATCCATCATCTTTTACTTTTCAAGTACCATCCTTTCCACCAGATACTACCCATTTCACCACCAATTCTTACCCTCAACAACTCCGGTATGAGTTTACCGCGGGACAAGAGAAAACTGCAAAGAACCCCGAGCAAGAGGAAATCACTCAAAAAATGAGGAGCATGGAACAGAGCCTCAAGAATATATAAGGTTTAAGTGGCCAGAAGAGCGTATCCTACGTTGATTTGTGTATGTTCCCACATGTTCACTTGCCCATTGGTTTTAAGACCCCCAAGTTCGAAAAGTATGGCGGGCACGGGGACCCCATAGCCCACCTCAAGAGGTATTGCAATCAACTGAGAGGAGCAGGTGGAAAGGGAGAGCTTCTAATGGCTTATTTCGGAGAGAGTCTAGTTGGCATTGCATCCGAGTGGTACATGGATCAAGACATATCTCGCTGGCACATATGGGA
>NC_031994.1:23229696-23315863 GCF_001879085.1 Nicotiana attenuata | reverse complement strand
GTGTTTTTAGTTCATAGGACTCACCTCCAATCAATCCCAGTCGAAACCTTCTTCAATTCCTCCCAAAAAGCTCTCAAGGTGCTCAACAATAGAGGAAAATAACTTAGGCTCGCGAATGAAATATCATTAAAAACCCTTCTGCCAGCTGACATTTTACTCTATGCGAATGCGATGGCCAACTCGCGTTCGCGATGAACAAACTTTTCCACTGACCAATTTATCCTTCGCGAACATGGTATCCCACGCGCGAACGCGAAGCCCTGGGTCCCTAAACCTACGCGAACACGTACCTCAACCGCGAACGCGAAGAACAACTCACCACTGGACCTCAGCCCTTATACGCGAACGCGAAGACCTTCACGCAAACGCGATGCCTGATCTCCTAACCTTCCGCGATCGCGAGGCCTCAAACGCGAATGTGAAGGCCTAAATTCCTGGCCCTGAAATTCCTTCTACGCGTTCGCGACTCACCCTACGTGAACGCGAAGGGTTAAACCTCTGCAACACTGAACTGAAAAACCTGCAACTCCTAAATGCCAAAATTGGTCCGATTGACCATCCGGAACTCATCCGAGGCCCCTGGGACCTCAACAGAAAGCACCAACACATCCTAAAACATCACCCAAACTTGTTCCAATCCTCAAAACACCTCAAACAACACCAAAACCATCAATTCACATCGGATTCAAGCCTAAGCTCTTCTTGAAGGCCTTGGATCCATGCGGCAGGGGCCGTACCTTCCACTCTCCACCAAATGGTGAAATTTGAACACAAAGATCAGGAGATCCTGGTCCATGGAGAGGACGAGCAATCACAGGGACCCATCAGTCTCATGTCTCGAGGCTAGGGAAGGTAGCGAGCACATAGTCTATCAGGCTTTTGAGGTTGTGGTCGAGGATCAATGTGAAGAAGGAAGCTCGTGTTCTCAACCCTTTCTCTCAAATGCGTCAATCATGGTCGCTAATGAAATGATCAGGCATGGTTATAATCCCGGGAAGGGGCTCGGGGCATTATTGCAAGGTATCACAGAACCTATCACTCTGGCTACCAGCGAGAAGTTCTTCGGTGTGGGTTTTCACGCCACAGCAGCTAATATGATATGGGCAAATAAACGACAGAGCAATGGTTGGGCCTTGCCTCAGCCAATCCCACATCTTTTCAAAATATTTGTCAAGCCCAGATACATAGAAGAGGAAGATGAGGCCTTCACGACCGATGAAATTGAAGACATATGTGGAGCCATGAGGCAGATGTTGTATGAAACTCACATGGTCCAGCGGGAGAAGGCTCGAGCACCGCTGAGGTGCAATATGTGGGGCCCAATGCCAAGCTAGAATACTGGAAGGCTACTCCGTTCCCAGTCAGGGGGGAATCCCGGTAGTCCAGTCTTGCCACCTTTTCTACATTCCGAGTTATTCCAGGGTGTAACTCGAATGTTTCTTATAGTTTATTGTCTTTAAAATTCCAATATAAACCCTTCTATCTTCAAATTCAATGAAATGAAATCAATATTTCATCGTATATGAATCTCTTTCTTCATTCTTTCTGATTTTTGTTACTTTTATTATTTCTTATTTCAGTTCTAATAATGCGGACTTAAATAACATGACATGCTTGTGGACTTCATGCCTAGATCCTAACCCGCTGTCTAATTATGAAATAATGAATCAAGAACCCGAATACGATGAAGATGAGGCTTTTAGGGAAATAAATCGAGAATTGGAACAATTTGAGAATAAGCCTAAGCCAAATTTAAATGAAACTGAGCCAGTTAATTTGGGTAGTTCAGAAGAGGTCCAAGAAACCATGATAAGCATTCACACGGGTGAAAGAACTAAGGATGCGATGATCTAACTTTTGTTCGAATTCAAAGATGTGTTTGCTTGGTCCTAGGATGATATGCCAGGATTAAGTGTTGATTTAGTGGTACACAAATTGCCAACTTACCCCGATTGTCCCCCTGTCCAACAAATACGGAGAAAGTTCAAAACTGACATCAGTGACAAAATCAAAGAAGAGGTCACCAAACAGTTGAAAGCAGGTGTAATCCGAGTGGTCCGATACACCACATGGTTGGCTAATGTGGTTCCAGTGCCAAAGAAAGACGGGAAAACCCGAGTGTGTGTTGATTATCGGGATCTGAACAAAGAAAGTCCCAAGGACAACTTCCCCTGACCAAACATCCACATCCTCGTTGACAACTATGCCAAACATGAGATACAGTCTTTCGTGGATTGTTATGCTGGATATCATCAGGTCTTGATGGAGGAAGAAGACGCGGAAAAGACAGCCTTCACCACACCCTGGGGCACCTATTGTTATAGGGTCATGCCTTTTGGTTTGAAGAACGTCGGGGCAACTTACATGAGAGCTATGACTGCCATCTTTCATGACATGATGCACCAGGAAATCGAGGTGTATGTGGACGATGTGATCATTAAGTCCAGAACGCACGATGACCATGTTCGGGATCTGAGAAAGTTCTTTGAGCATCTGCTTAAGTATGACTTGAAGCTAAATCCAGCTAAAAGTGCATTTGGAGCTCCGTCTGGGAAACTTTTGGGATTTATAGTCAGTCGGAGGGGCATCGAGCTAGACCCAACAAAATAAAGTCTATTCGGGATTTGCCTCCTCCGAGAACCAAGAAAGAGGTTATGAGTCTATTGGGAAGGTTGAATTACATCAGCAGGTTCATTGCCCGGTTGACTTCCACATGTGAGCCCATATTCAAGCTGTTGAAGAAAGATGCAGCGATTAAATGGATAGATGAGTGTCAAGAAGCCTTTGACAAAATCAAAGAATATCTGTCGAATCCGCCAGTCTTGGTCCCACCCGAACCTGGGAGGCCTTTGTTTTTGTATTTGACAGTCTTGGAGAATTCCTTCGGATGTGTCCTCGGGCAACATGATGTGACCGGGACGAAAGAGCAGGCAATATACAATTTGAGCAAGAAGTTCACTAGTTATGAAGCCAAATACACTTTGTTGGAAAGGACTTGCTGTGCCCTAACTTGGGTCGCTCAAAAGCTTAGGCATTACCTGTCGGCCTACACCACCTATCTCATCACCAGTTTGGATCCTTTAAAGTAAATATTCCAGAATCCGATGCCCACAGGGAGGTTGGCAAAATGGCAAATCCTGCACACCGTGTTCGACATAGTCTGTGTCACCCGCACGGCAATCAAAGCTCAAGCTTTAGCGGATCACCTAGCTGAAAACCCTGTTGATGATGAATATCAGCCTTTGAGTACTTACTTTCCGGATGAGGAAGTAAATTTAGTTGAGGTAATTTCAGAAGACACCAATGCTTGGAAAATGTTCTTCGATGGAGCTATGAACGTAAAAGGTGTCGGGATTAGGACAATCTTGAAATCACCCACTGGTCAGCATTATCTGGCCATAACCCAGCTTCGTTTTTTCTGCACAAACAACACTGCCGAGTATGAAGCCTGCATTATGGGTATGAACATAGAAATCGACCAAGATGTGGAAGAATTGTTAATCATGGGAGATTCAGACTTGATTATCTGACAAGATCAGGGAGAATGGGAAACTCGGGATGTCAAGCTTATTCCATACAGGCAACATGTGGAAGATCTTAGCAAGCGGTTCAAATCCGTCGAGTTCCAGGTACGTTCCTCGGTTTCACAATGAGTTAGTCGATGCACTCGCTACTTTGGCCTCGATATTGTCGTATCCAGGCAATGTCCACATTGACCCGTTGGAAATCTAAATCCGAGAAAGGCATGGTTATTGCAATACGGTTGAGGTGGAACCAAATGTTCAGCCATGGTATCACGATATCAAGAGATTTTTGTAAACAAAGGAATATCCCGAGCAAGCCAGTGGAGACCAAAAGAGAACCATTAGAAGGCTTGCCAGTGGCTTCTTCTTGAGCGGAGAAGTCTTGTACAAAAGGACTCCAGATCTGAACCTTTTGAGATGTGTGGATGCCCAAGAGGCCGGAAGAATCATGAATGAAGTACACACAGGGGTGTATGGACCTCATATGAATGGATACGTCCTTGCAAAGAAAATCCTTCGAGCAGGTTATTACTGGATGACTATGGAAAAGGATTCCTTCAGTTTTGTCCGAAAGTGTCATCAGTGTCAGGTACACGGTGACCTGATTCATGCACCGCCATCAGAACTGCATCCTATGTCAGCACCGTGGCCGTTCATTGCTTGGGGTATGGATGTCATTGGGCCAATCGAGCCAAAAGCTTCAAATGGGCATATATTCATATTGGTTGCCATTGACTGCTTCACAAAATGGGTCGAAGCAGTCACCCTCAAAGCCGTCACTAAGAAAGCAGTGGTAGACTTTGTGCACTCCAACATCATCTACCATTTTGATATTCCTACAACTATCATCACAAACAATGCTGCAAACTTGAATAGCCACATGATGAGGGAGATATGTGAACAATTTAAGATCACGCATCGGAATTCTACCCCTTATCGGCCCAAAGCTAATGGTGCTGTTGAGGCAGCAAACAAGAACATCAAGAAGATTCTTAGAAAGATGATCCAAAGTTCCAGGCAATGGCATGAAAAGTTGTCGTTTGCATTGTTGGGGTATCGCACAACTGTGCGCACATCAGTCGGAGCAACACCCTGTCTATTGGTTTATGGCACTGAAGCCGTAATACCCGCAGAAGTTGAAATTCCTTCTCTCTGGATCATCGTTGAAGTTGAGATTGAAGATAGTGAGTAGGTCAAGACCCATCTAGAACAGTTAACCCTGATTGATGAAAAACGAATGGCCGCAGTTTGCCACGGGCAGTTGTATCAACAAAGAATGGCCCGTGCCTACAACAAAAAAGTGAGGCCTAGGAACTTTGAAGTGGGGCAACTCGTTTTGAGATATATTCTCCCTCATCACAAGGAAGCAAAAGGAAAGTTCGCTCTAAACTGGAAAGGTCCATACATTATAAGAAAATTGTTGCCGAAAGGGGCATTGTACTTGGGAGACATTGAAGGAAATGATCCTGAAACAGCTGTAAATGCAGACGCGGTCAAAAGGTATTACGTTTAACCCTTCTACGGTACAAATATTATCTGATTGGGATGACGAAGGCTTTCATTCTCGCTACCCCAAGCACTCCAACCGTTTGCTAACCCTTTGAGCCGGTTACCTTTCTTTGATTACCCTCTTTGGAACCCGAAAATGTTTGTAAAAAAATGAAAAAAAATAAAAATTCAAAAATCAAAATCAAAATCAAAAATAAAGTTCCCTGAACTACGTTTGACTTGATTCCGAAAGGAAACGTAGGCAGCCTCTCTCTGGGGTTCAGTCACACCAAAACAAAAATCCAAATTTCCCCAAAAGTAAAACTGGGGCAGATGTTATATTGGTTCGGCGATGATCCCGCCTGAATGGTTCCAAAGTTGTAATTCAATCCAAATTCTTTTTACCCCAAATCCTTGTTCAAGTCCTTTCGATCAATCAGTGAAAAGGTTCAAGGATCGGAGAATGCAGCTGCTTGGATCCGATGCAATCAAAACGAGAGAAGTAAAATGAGAGAGACTTATTGGTGAAAACCCACACGGGCACCGTAAGGCGATGGTGAGCAGAGAAGCTGAAAATGAGAGAGTCTCGTTAGTGAAAACTCGCAAAGAGCACTAGGCGATGGTGAGAAGAGAAATGAGAGAGGTCAATTGGCGAAAACCCGCAAAGGGAGCCATTGATCGAAAAGAAGGAATTCCATACAACCATTGGCACTGAAAGAGTCCAGGCAAGATTTCTCGGTTATAAGACACGAGTTATGATGGGTTTATGAGAGATTGGATGGTTGCACAGATCGGGTATCCAGTCCAAGAGGCATGTTATGTCTATTGAATTCTGCATGCACTCCAGATAAGTCCTTCTTTCTTCCCCCGAAAGGGATACTTCTTGTTAAATTCATTATCCTGTCCTTTGTTTACTTTCTTTGAATCCCTTTCGGTTTAATCCTTCTCCGAAACTAATACAAAGAAAAGATGGCAAGATTGGTTTTACAGGGTTCTGCTTAACAAAAGCCAAATTCAAGGAAAAGCACCCAACCTTAGCAGGTGCATCAAGTCGATCTCGACTAGCCATAATGGCTGATGCTTCAGAGTTAAAATTATTGAAAAGGAAAGAAATCCAAAGTCAAGTGCCCATAAAGGCAAAATAAGATAAAAAGGATAAAGCCTCACACGGGTGAACCACCGTATGAAATTTTGGAAAGTCAAAATCCCTGGGTTTAGAAGAGAGATCGATCTCCAGAAAGCCAGCGAGCAATAGAGGTCTTCATCAAAAAAGTTGGGCCGAGATCAAAATAATCAAGGCCACAAAACCAACCACCGTTTCAAACTAACAATTGTTCTTTGTTTGAAAACAGGAAACATGTGTAATTCAAAGCAACCTTGCAAGAAAGTAGGTGCAACCAAAAAGAAACTGCGCAAGGGCTAGAAACAACTTTGTAGCCACAATCCAAAAAGGGAAGTCCCTTCCAAAATTCTTTCCCGCATTTACTCATTCCATGAAATAAATAATTACATAAAACAAAGAAGAAGAAGAAGAAGAAGAGAAGAAAAATTCATAATCATGGTAGCCTAGGTTCCCCGGTCTCTAGCTACGTCTTTTTCCAACATAGGGTCTCCACTCCCTAGTTTATTTTAGTTTAGACATAGGGTCTCCAGTCCCTAGTCACTTTTCCAACATAGGGTCTCCACTCCCTAGATGATTTTTAATTCAGACATAGGGTCTCCACTCCCTAGTCACTTTTCCAACATAGGGTCCCCACTCCCTAGTTGATTTTAGCTTAGACATAGGGTCTCCACTCCCTATTCACTTTTCCAACATAGGGTCTCCACTCCCTAGTTGATTTTTAATTCTGACATAGGGTCTCCATTCCCTAGTCATCTTTTCCAACATAGGGTCTCCACTCCCTAGTTGATTTTAGTTTAGACATAGGGTATCCGCTCCCTAGTCACTTTTCCAACATAGGGTCTCCACTCCCTAGTTGATTTTTAATTCAGACATAGGGTCTCCACTCCCTAGTCACTTTTCCAACATAGGGTCCCCACTCCCTAGTTGATTTTAGTTTAGGCATAGGGTCTCCACTCCCTAGTCACTTTTCCAACATAGGATCTCCACTCCCTAGTTGATTTTTAATTCAGACATAGGGTCTCCATTCTCTAGTCATCTTTTCCAACATAGGGTCTCCACTCCCTAGTTGATTTTGTTTTATACATAGGGTCTCCACTCCCTAGTCGCTTTTCCAACATATAGTCTCCACTCCCTAGTTGAATTTATTTTAGACATAGGGTCTCCACTCCTTAGTCACTTTTTTCCAATATAGGGTCTCCACTCCCTAGTTGAAGTCATTAGAGATATAGGGCTCCACTCCCTAATCTCTTTTTCCCAAGGACGCACAATCCTGATTTTATTGCTTTTAATAAAGAAATAGTTTGGATTTTTGTTACACATAACTTATGAAAATTTTCTAGTGAAAACTGGGGCAGAAAATTTCATTCGTTTGTTTGCTTTAGTGCCTAAACAGGTTTCCACCGTGAGGCACAAGGTTTGAGATGACCAAAAGAAGAAGTCTCAACCCAAATAAAAGAAAGGAAGAATAAGAAAAGAAGTTGAACTCAAAGTGCAGAAGCGGAGAAAAGATGTGGACTGCTCAAGACGTGATTGAAGTCACAAGCTTTCGCATGTCCCGCCTCAATCCGAAAAGTTGAAGAAGAATGAACTAGCAAGTGCAACTAACGAGCATCGAGATTCAGATCAGAGTCTGCAAGAAGAATCATCCAAGACTCAAGATCAAGCTTTAGAAGGTTTATAGATAGGAAACTTGTAACTCGTAGTGTATAGGCTTAGCTAGTTTAGCTTTTCATCTTTCATTTTGGTGTAATAAGGAGCTCAACAAGCAGAAACAGCAGCAACAGACTGAAATCATAGTTTCTCGGTAGTCCCAGCTACCAAAACTTCCAGAACTACACTGACCTGATTCCTTTATAGCCAAGGATATGTAGGCAACCTCTGAAGCAAGGTTCGGTCAGACTCTTTCCAAAAATGCTTCTCATGGAGTTTCAAATGGGCAAAAATCCCTCGTAATTGCTCATTTTATCTTTGCCCAAAAACCCTTTGTGTTTTCGAGCAAAGAGGGGCAGCTGTGAGCATGTGATTTTTGCCCTATATGAATTACTCCTATAAAATCCAAGAAAATAGATTTTTCCAATTATTTGCCATTTTATATGAATTTTTGCAGGATTTTTATTAATTGTTTGCATTTTTGTGCACGTTTAATTTCTATTAAAATCATGAAAATGCCAAAAAATACCATACATTGCATTTAGGTTTTGTTTTTACATTTTTAGGATTATTTAGTTAATTAGTTAATTATTTGTTTTATTAAAAATGAAAATCACAAAAAAGGGGCCCATTTTACATTTTTACCTTTTTAATTTTTAGATTATTGATTTTTCTCTTTTAATTTAGGATTGAGTAATTTTATAATTATTGTGATTAGGTAATTAGTTTAATTTTACAATTTAGATTAATTTAGGATTTTAATTTAGGTTTTTAATTAAAGAAAAAGAAAAAAAAAAGAAAAGGAATAATAAGGGGGTAAATTGAAAATGGGGTTTTTAATTTCTGAATTGGGCTATTTAAAGCCAAAACCCGTCCAAGTAATTACCCAAACCCAGGCCCAAAAATAGCCACACCCGGTCCACCCCTTTATCACACCAAACGACCCCGTTTTGTGTTGGTTTATCACAGCCGTTGGATCTTGGTAATCCAACGGCTCGGAACTGAGAACTCCTAAGTATATAACTGTCCGAATGAGTCCCCCCTACCCCCCAAAAGCCCCTCACTTCGTCTCTCTCACCCAAGCCCCACTGAAACCCTAGCCGCCCCTGAATTCCTCGCCATCTCCGCCGTGGTCCGCTGGCCGAAAATCGCTTCACGGCGGTGGACCACCTCCAAACCTCCGCAATTTAATACCCTAGAACCCTCATCATCTCCTCATTCTAAATCTCTAACACGTTTCTTTCAAATCATCACCAAAAATCTCGAATTTCAAATCCGAGATTCATAACCAAAAACCCTAACTGCTCCAATCCACCCCAAATTCACACCGGACACTCCTCACCCTCTCCTCTTTCCAAATCCCCTAGCCATTTTCCTCAAATCATCATGAAAACCTTCAAATTTTGGATCGAAATCAGAATCCCCAAAACCTAGTTTCACCTAAATCGCCTCAAATTCACACCCTATAATCTTGGCACCCCTCCGAACCCTAATCCAGCATTAGCCCCCTTCGAATCAGCCCGAAATTAATATTAAATCTAAGTTCTCAAGAACCCTAGCTTTCTTTCACTTCCAAATTTCCGAAAGTTTTTGGGGCTATTAAACCCAAGACTTCCATGAATTCATTGCCCTTAATAAGAGCAGTTGATTCATGGTTGTCTAAAAGTTCATTCGTACCCCGAGAATTAGGGTCAGAATTCGAGGGCGTTTCTGTTTTATTATTGGAAGAATCAAGTGATGGGTAATTCCTTGTAACCTTTTCTTTATTTTTCTTCTAGTTTTGGTCGTTTTCTCCTTTTTCTGTTAATTGCCTTTGATTAGCCGCATGATTTAGGTTATTTTCTCCTTTCTTCTGTTTAATAGTTTCATTATTTGCATGTTTAGATTTCAACGTTAGGAATTTAATTTGCATGTTTAGTTTCTGATGACTTTGTTTGTTTTGTTGTGTTTCTTCTTTTTTCCTTTCATGATTATTCTTCTCGCAAGTTTGTTTTCAGTATCCCTTAGTGTAATTAGGATAGAGTCAATGATAATTAATTGCCTATTTCAGCTTTAGCCTGATTCAGCTTGGCCTTAGTTAAATTAGGCTAATTTTGAGTAGCTTTTTGAATCTGAATTTCATTGCCTACATGTTTTAATTACTCAGGTTTAATTGATTTTAAGCTTAGGCTTGAGCCTCTGAATAGCCATTTAAACCTTAGGTTAATGAATTGCAATATCATTAGGTAACTTAATCACTTAGTTGAAGGTTTTGAAATATTTGTAATTAATTAAACTGAAAGAACTTAGGACAAAGTTGAAATAGGCAGTAATTAAAGGGGTAAAAATGGACTTTCACATAGGCTAATATCAGAACCTTCTAGACTTTTCACAGCTGTCCCTATCCTTAGCATAAAAATGTTGGTATTGGATAAGGAAAAGGACAGACAACTGTAAAAGATGCTGTAATATCCTGAAAAGTTCAGAATTTTAGGTTAGAATATGCTCTTTTGATGCCTTTTTGTGCATTCTATAAAAGGAAATATTCCTTCATTCATTCACGGATATTCAGCATCATTCTACTGCAAAAAGTTCTCTCTTCTTGTTTCTGAAAAAGACCAGATTTCAGAAATCTTAGGAAATTTCAAAACTTCTTACTTTTGGTTTTCACAAGCTAGAAATGGTTTGAAATAGAGGATTTTCTTGGTTTTTTTAAGCTGGGATTCTGGTTTGAAAAGCTGATTGGATTTGATTCAAATTGTGGGACCTATTTGATTCGCTGAAGCTGTGTTGGTTTGCTGTTGCTGTTTCCTTTCTTCTCAAGATTTTTAGCAGTTTCTTTTCATCTTATACTTGTTGTTTTTCTATTGCTGTTCAAGGTACATATTTTCTTCCATGCTTAAGTTTTTATAAATGGAGTTTAAAGATAAATACAAGCTGTTCTTCCTGCCAATGGTATATATCTCTATTTTCTTACTATGATTTATCACTGAAGTTGCAACAATATTGAAGATCTTCTGTTAAATGAGTGATTATTTGTCTATTTGGTCTATATCATGAGAATTTATTTCCTTGTATGAGTTTAGCATTGGTCATTTGTTTACTCCAGTTAGTATACACTTCTCTTTTGTTGCATTGGTCATGTAGCATGTTAGATCCCCATATTTGAAACTTTGTTTATTCATTGAGTCTAACCCTTACATGGTCAGATTCATGGATTAAACTACCCCTCCTCCCTTTTGGTTAATTACTGGTATTGTTCTAAGGCAGCATATCATGTCTTTGGGTTTGAAGCCTTTGTTGGTTCGTGAGTTTAACCCTTAATATGGTCAAACCCATAAATCACACTGGTTTTTTTTCTTTTTGTCCTTGCATTGTTTGTTTGAGCTTGGTTTGATAATGTAGTAGGTTTATGTATTTGAAGACATTTTCGTGAATCTAACCTTTAAACATGGTCCGATTCATGAAAGTCTAAGTTGAAACCAAGGCTGGTTTGGTAGTAGGAAGCCTCAGAGCTGGAACTAAGTTTTAGCCTGTAAGGAACAGCTCCATAGCTGATTTTTCTGGCAAAACTGAAGCTGATTCAAAGGATTTTTGGGAGATTTAGAGTTAGGAATAATGCCACCCTTACCTTAATTGTTCCCCTTTTTTCCCTTAGACACATTGTTGTATTTAGAAGTGCTTTGTAAATTTATGGACTTTTGTTAAGTAAATGGACTGTTGGAGTGTTCTAAATTCGAGATTTGACTATTTTCGATTCTTAGTTTAGGGTCATAGCATATGGTTTGACTTTTGTTAAGTAATGAGTCCAGCATCACCAGAATCCCTTTGAGTATAATACAAATTTGGGCCAGATTTGCAGCAATGCCCAAATTCGGGAACCACCTAAAGCAAGTCTGAGCCCAGGCGAATGGACCTTGGCATTACACCCAGAAGTTTGACCCTTAGTCATACAATTCCTCTTGTATATTCCAGTATAAATGTATGTCTTGCAAATCATGTTAATGTACTTAATCTTCGACTCGAGTTATATTGTTCCAATTGATTGTCTTCTTTAAAAAAGTGATGCGAGTTATGGCTTTGCAAAGCATGTATGGTGTAAGGTTGGGCTGAAATGTAGAGGTAGATAGGCCCAGCCGGCGGATATTCATAACTGGGCCCGCCTGAAGCCCAATATGGGCGCAACTTGATTTAAATTCCAACAAAGGCAAATTTTTTTGAGCTCCTTCTCTGCTAGGCCGAACTTCGAGCCCAAAACGCAGCTTTTTTTTAAGATGAACTTTTCCAAATTTGATCAAGTAACAAGTGATGAACACCCGAGCCTAACTCCTTTTTTCAAAAGATTAATTTAAACTTAGCCCTTCTAATTAGGTGTAATTCTCCTCTAAAAAGCAATAAGTTGATGTGTGCCATACCAAACAAAACCCATAACTCATGGCCCTCACAAAATTAAATTAAGAGCTAACAGTTGTAGTTGTTATAGCTAAATACATTTCCTCTAAAAAGAAAAGGTTTGAGGTGTGCTATCAATAAATTAGATCATCTAAGGCCCTCACATATATTGTAACTTAGCTATTAAAAAATGAATCTTCGTAGATGCTTTAGGCGCGTTGCTTTAAATTATCATGGCTACAGGTACAGTTTCCGTGACGTAGTTGTGATCTGAATTGCTAACTGGGTGTACATTTCATGTGAACCAACTTCAATTTCCAACAATGTTAAATAAAATGTGTCGCGAACCGCGGGTGCATTTCGTGTAGCGTGGTTTAAGATGTGTTTTAAATAACATTGAATTTTCCTAAAAAGTAAAAGCGGTTCAAAAGTTGTAAAAATGCACATAAGTTTAAAACATGTATTTAATCAAATAGTAGGCCAAATATTAGCAGTTTAAGCGACCATGCTAGAACCACGGAACCCGAGAATGCCTAACACCATCTCCCGGGTTAACAGAATTCCTTATCTAGAATTTCTGGTTCGCAGACTTTTAAAGAAAGTCTAATTTCCTCGACTTGGGATTTTAAAATAAACCGGTGACTTGGGACACCATAAATATTCCAAGTGGCGACTCTGAGAAATAAATAAAAGAATTCCATTTCGAATAATGTCACTTAAATTGGAAAAACTCCCTTATCCCCTTTCGGGTGGTAAAAAGGAGGTGTGACAATAACTTCCATTAATTTTCCTATTTGTTCTTCGAACATCCGGTTTACTAGGCGTTTTTTTGAAGCAATCCACTAGGCAGTGCCTAGGGCTAGTTTTATTAATAACAAAGCAAATAAGAAAATCACATAGGAATAGTACAAATAAGGGGGACAATAGCACCAGTAGTGTTGCCTCTATGCCTTGGCCATATAATCACTCCTCTGCGCCGGCATTCTTTATTCCGAACGGCATTACGTTATAGCAGTAGGTGCCAAACTTGGTTATGAAAGAAGTTTTTTCTTGATCGTTCGATCCATCCGAATTTGGTTGTACTTGTCGACCCCAATTTTCCTCCGTTGAATGTCATGATGGCACCTAGTCTTTGAGATTAGGTAAACCTAACACTTACTGAATTATTGGGAAAATTCAACTAACAACTATTAAATATGAAACAGAAATTTCTATACAAAGCCAACAATCCCAAAATCGGTAGTACAAGTCATAAGCTCTACTGAGTTCACTAAAAAATCTCTAAGTACAACTGTTTCGAAATAGAAATAAACTTTACACAAATAAATTTTCGAAGGTGACTCTGATGCTTGCGAACGTGACGGTAGGTATACCTTGAAGTCTCTTTAGCAATTTCTGATCCGCTATCTAACAATCCACAGACTCTGAAGTACATGGATCTGCACAAAAATGTGCGTGAGTGTAGTATGAGTACACCACGGTCGGTACCCAGTAAGTATCAAGACTAACCTCGGTGGAGTAATGACGAGGTACAGGTCAAGACACTCACTAGACAAAATAACTGGTGCAGTATATAAGTATAAAACTAATAATGGAAAGCATGAATTGGTAAATGACAACAAGAATCAACATGTCATATAAACAGTAAGGCAACAGGAACACCATGAAAGAACCGTTGAAACCAAATAAGGAACACAATGACGACCAACAAATCAAGTCGTTCTAATACAAGGTTCACAACGAAATCACTCTGTAATACTTCATCTTTTAGTCACAAGTCATGAGTCTCAACCCACCATCATCTACTCATGGCACCTCGTGCCCATATCTCAAATCACAACCGCACAAAGAACTCACGTGCCAATATCTCAATCCGCCTGGTATGATCGCAGGCTCACATTTACAATTCTCCTGGCGTGGTCACAGGCTCACAATCACAATCCGCCCGGTATGGTCACAGGCTCACAATCACAATCCGCCCGGCATGGACACAGGCTCACCATCACAATCCGCCCGGCATGGCCACATGCTCACAATAACAACCCACCCGGCATGGTCACATGCTCACAATCATAATCCGCCCAGCATGGTCACATGCTCACAATCACAATCCACCCAGCATGGTCAGAGGCTCACTATCAACATGGAAATGATAACACAAGAACACATGGGCATGATCAATAAATGTCAAGTTTCACACTCCTTAACTAGTATAAGTGGAGTGTACTACTGCAACCCAAGTCAACAAATAATATCAAGGACATCGAATAACTCATCGAAACGACAAAGCAAGTCACGTAAAGTGTATGAAAAACACTAGGAAAGGCACACCATCACATGAAAACCATCAACACAATGTCTCCAAACCATCGCACATCATCCCTGACATTGCCACCCTTATCTCTCTGATAGCCACCCGTATCACTCCGCCCTGACATTATAATTAACCACCCTTATCTATCCTATAGCCATTCATATCACTCCGTATAATAGTTGTAAGGCCCCATAAAATTTTACCAAGAACCTGGGGTTTCGTGATGCCAAGGTGGACTTATGTGTTGATGAGTACGGACTTTTTGGGTTGAATAGTGTGTTGGGGAGTTGAAGAAAAAATTTTGTAGAGCAAGGCATTTTTGTGGTCCATTCTACGATTGCAGAACTGATCTGCGGACCGCAGATCCACCGTAGAGTGAAGTAGAGAAATGGGCAAATTTTGGAAGATATTTTGAGGTCAATTATACGAACGCATAATCGTTTCACGGGCCACACTTTCATCGTCGATCCAGCCTGAGGAATTTCGTAAGTAGGTTCTACGGTCCATTATGCGACCGCAAAATTGGTCTACGAGCAGCAGACCTATCACATATCTGCACAGAAGTGCCCAGTTCTGGGGGACCATTATGCGGTCCGTTTTGCAGACCGCAAAACTGTTATGCGACCGCAGATTTGCATCGAGCTTCATTTTTTTCTAATTTTGTAACCCGACCATATTTCAATATATAGACGTTAAAGACCATTTGTAGAGTAATTTTGATATTTTGAAAGTGAGGAAGTGCTCTAGAGTGAGAAGGGGTTCCTAAGCTAATTGTTCATCAATTCTTTCTCAAGGATTCGAGAATTAACAAGGAAAAATCACTAGGCCTTTTTCCTAGAGGCAAGATTCTACTCCCTAGCCCTCAATTTCAGGATTTAATTGAAAATAGGTAATGAGAAAAACAATGCTTGGGTGTGGGAGTTTTTCATTATGCATGCATGTTCCACCGAGGGTTGTGGGAAGATTGTTGAGCTCAATTGGGTAGACTTTGGGCAGTGGGATGAAAGGAATCAACCATAGGAGGACCCTGAAATCATAATTGCCCACCTAGTGTTTGATAAAATGCTCAAATGAGCTGGAACCATGAACTCCTTTCTAATTTGTATTCAATTTTGTTATGTTTCTACATAGATCGAAGTTGCTAAGATTTCCGGAACATTGTAGTAATTTAAGGAAGCTCAAAGCGAGGTATGTTGGCTAAACTTCTCTCTTAGAATTGAATCCCACGATGTCCTTGTAAGTCCCGAGTCGTTCATTATATATTGACTATTTTGAGTAAGCTTCGTGTCAAAAGATATAGGGTCAATATCTATTCCAAATGATTTTATCTTATTGTGTTATCCTTCGAGAATGTGATTTAAGCATGGGTTGTGTGTTAACATGCTATAACTTCAAGACGTGATTCTAATGAAAGCTATCATGTCGAATTGTGTAAGAAATCCCATTGTGCCTAAGACCCTTATTTGCTCACATGTGTACTTAAAGTCTTGAATAGAAATGCCTTGTTGTTGAAAATCCTTGATGGTGTTTGAAAGCAAAATAAGTGAGCATGAGATAGAAACATGGCCAACGTGCCGAGAATGATATTACAATAGAGGCAACTAGCGCATAATGAAATGAGAAGAAGTGTAAAAGACATTGAAATGAGCTGTAAATTCTTTAAATAATAAATGCATTGGGAGTATCGTTTAGTCACCGAGGAAGGGTAGGTTGAAATAACCTAACCCCAAACTACACGTGCCGGTATAGGAGTGAGTGAGGGGTAAAATCCCCGTGTGAGGGGGTGAGAGTTTTCCCCGAATATGGGATGAGATTGATGTATTGAGATAATTCCCCTTAAATGGGATGAGATGATTGCTAGTGAAATTTGAGATGACGTCGACCCTCATGGCATTGTGTGAGACGGCTTAGCCGATCGGGCTGAGATAGGACGCCATGCTGCGCACATGGTGGTATTGTGAGTGGACGTCTCGGGGTGAGACGGCTTAGCCGATCGGGCTGAGATCGGACTTCGTGCTAAAAGCACGGTGGTGTATCAGTACTAAAGATCTCCTAACTTAAAATATTGGAACTTTCTTGAAATTTATTCTTTCTCCTAACTTGGCACTTTAATATTGATGAGGCCCTCATTGATTTCATATTTCTTTATCATTGTACTGTTACTCGTTATATTGAGGGGGTGTTTAGTTTTCATACTAGTACTATTCCATATGTACTAACGTCCCTTTTACCGGGGGCGCTGCATCTTTAAATGGATGCGGGTGGTTCCACATCGGGCGGAATGAGTAGTGATAGAAGTACACCCTCTCCTCAGCTAACTTAGTGAGCCCCACTTCACTTCAAGGTATTGTAATTTTGTCCTTTGTACATATCATTTTGAGGTATAGCCGGCCGGTACTGTCATAACACTCTTTGGTTTCTGTTAGAGGCTCCGTAGACATGGTGTGGGTTGTATATGGGTTTTGGGAAAGACAAACTAAAAATAGTGTATTTGCATCACATGTTCCACTTCAAACTATGAATGTGTAATGTATTTTGAGACTCATAAATGGAGTAAGCAATGGTAATGAAATGGTGTTATTCACGTGACCTTCTTATTGTCTAATTAATGAAATTTATCTTCTCTTTATTTTTGGGTGAGTCGGGTAGACAGCATTGTGCAGGCTTGCTCGACCAGGGTATCTCAGTTGAGCACTGGTCGTGCTCGCCGAGGTTGGGGCGTGACAATAGCCACCATTATCGCTCCGCTCGGACAATAATACAATAGTCACCCGTATCACTCCTACATTCAACACGGTGAGATGCCACCCTTACGCCCCGCATAAAAATAACGGTGAAATACAACCCTTATACTTTGCATAACAACAACCAAGCCATACAATAATTCCCATGTGCTATCATCACAACAACACAACATATCAACTCGTATCACAAGTGCTTGTAGGCCAAAACCTTTCAAAAGATTCAACGATATCAATATTTTCACAACAAATAGCCCACGGCTCAACACAATGTATATAGAACCTCAATAACAACAAAAATTACGGAAAAGTAACTCAACAAGGAACAACACCCCCTTTAAACACAACTTCAATTAAAATAGATTAATGACTCACAATAACTTCAATTCCAATTAATTGTTTAAAGATAACCTCGATAGTGAAAGTACTTCCATGAAATGGCCAACTTCGGACTCTAGTGTATGAATTAGGCTATCAATGAAGGAGTGGCACGAACTAGTACTACATCTAAATGCATGAGAATAACCCGGCAACAGAAGGATATCATGTGATGACAATTTCAACTAATAGCTCCACAATAAAAGAAATAACATAATTATAGAAGTGATAACAACTCCAAATAAAGCATAGAAGAGAAAACTGACAAGTAAAGAATGTGACATGTAACGACAACTTAAAATAAAGCATGTGATAGTAGACATGACGATTAAAAGATATAACATGTGCTAACAATTCCATATAAGCACATAAAAGATGCCTAAGAGTCTAGACCAGTCAATTTCCAGATATAAGCCTGAGTACGTACTCGTCACCTCCCGTACATGGCTTTTACATGACACAAATAGCACAAACGACTCAAAACCTAAGGGGTAGTTCCCCCAAACAAAGTTAGGCAAGATACTTACCTCAAAGAAGCTAAATCGATACTCTAAAATAACCTTCTCGTATGAAACAACCTCCGGACGGCTCAAAACTAACCAAAATAACTTAATATCATAAACAAAAACTATAATAAACAAATTCTGGATAATAAAGCTTCGATCTTTAATGAAAACTAAAAAGTCAATCCAAAAAGCCAACCCCGGGCCCGCACCTCGTAACCCGACAAATTTTCAAAATCCGAACACCCATTACGATACGAGTCCAACCGTACCAAAATCATCAAATTCCAACCTCAAATCATCCTTCAAATCATCATTTTACATATTTGAAAGTTTATACAAAAATTCTCATTTTCTCCCATCCAAATCATTAATTTAATGCTAAAAACAAGGATAGATTCATTGAATATAATCAAATTCGGATAAGGAACACTTACTCCAATCCAACACGTGAAGAACCCCTCAAAAATCGCTCAAACCCGAGGTCTACAACTCAAGATATGATAAAAATAGCCAAACCCTCGATTTATAGACTTTTCTGCAAGAGATTCCACTTTTGCGGTCAAAAGGTTGCTTCTATGACGGCCGCCTCTACGGAAAATAATCCGCATCTGCGGAAATGCCTCGCCTCAGCCAAAGTCGCTTCTACGACAGGGAATGCGCTCAGAGTTCCGCGTCTGCAGTTGTGCAGATGCGCCCAGATATTCGCTTATGCGGAACCTGCCTTCACTCACAAAGCCCGCACCTATGCCCTGTAGGCCACTTCTGCGGCCCTTTATCCGCAGGTGCGAAGGCATCAGTAACCAAGCCCTTCAGCAATACAACAAGGTTCCAAAATGATCCGCTACTCGTTCGAAACACAACCGGGGCCCCCAGGACCCTGTCCGAACATATCAACAAGTTGCATAACATAATGCCGACCTGCTTGAGGCCTCAAATCACATCAAACAACATCGAAACGATGAATTGCACCCCAAATCAAATTTAATGAACTTTCAACTTCTACAACTCGCGCCGAATCATATCAAATCAACCCAGAATAACCTCAAATTTTGCATGCAAGTCCCAAATGATATAAAAGAGCTAATCCAACTCTCAGAATCGCAATTCGAGCCCGATATCAACAAAGTCAACTCCCGATCAAACCTCTCAACCTTCCAAACCTTCAACTTTCGCCAAAATGCATCAAATTAACCTAAGGACCTCCAAATCCAAATCCGGACACACGCCTAAGTCCAAAATTACCATAAATCAAAACACCATCCAAAGGTCAAACTCTGGTCAACTCTTTTCACTTAAGCTTCTAAAACAAGGATTGTTCTTCCAAATCAATCCCGAATCATCCAAAAACCGAACCCGACCACTCAAGCAAGTCATAATACATAATACGAAGCTGCTCGAAATCTTAAGCACCGAAGGGGACGCTAATTCTCAAATGTCTTGTCAGGTCGTTACATTCTCCCCCTCTTAAACAAGCGTTCGTCCTCGAACGTGAAAAGAACCACTTCAACGTCATCAAATTTCTGAATATACTCACTATACATATACTCGCGGGTTATCCCACATCACCCCAATCTACATAATCCCGAAAACACCATCTCAACTGAAAATTATTCCTTCCACCCAGACTGATAAACCTTAGAACCAAATTTTTCACCATCCGATCGTTTCCCAAAGATCTGATTCCCACATCAACGCACAGTATCAGCCTCAACCAGCTGCAATAACTCATTCCTACACCCACAAGATACAACCACATGACATAACACATCACATATATGCCCATAACAATAACTTTGGCCATAATAGCTGTCCATAATCAAATACAACACCAACAAATAACCTCATCTCAGCTAAAACCTCGTCCCAAACCTTTACAACGCTGACATTGATGCAAGAAACATGAGGATCTCATAACCATTCACCCGAATCAACAAGTCACATCTAACGTCACTTGGGCACACACCTCGTAGCTAAAACCCAATAAGCCCAATACGAATATGACTGAATATGCAAAGAGAAACGCATGAGAGGATTATCAAACAAGCCCGACAGGCACAACTCCCTATCAGTACCATACTAAGAATCAATTCCACAAGGGAGAACATATGAACTAATCACAAAGATCTCATCCTAATATAACTCTACCGCGTCACGTAGCCTGGATCAAACATATCAAATCACATGAAAACGTGAGGGTCTCACCCTCAACTCTAGATCACAAGTAGAATACACCTTACACTAACCAAAAACTTCCACTAACTCAATTCAGCAAAACAAAATCACAACACGTAATGAACTCCCCATACCGGTAGGGCATCTAAGTCACAAATTATAACCAAACCATCCAAAAATCACATCAAAACCTACCAAAATGAGTAACAGAAAGTCACTTCTAGCCTCATAGCTCTTAATAGTGAACAAAACAAAACGATAGACACGGGCTACCACCATAGAATCTCCCAACAGGGAAAAAATAGTAGAGTACAAAATCACAAAACTCACCCGTATGTGAAGCATGATAGGACGACTCACCTCGATAAGCAGAACCGAATCAAAATAAGGTTAGTGCTGCTCTATAAAAAATCGAAACCATACCTGTAACGACACCATCTGGTGTGGTGGCCTCATCCCTGCCATGGGAAGTATATCAACGGGTCGAGCCTCCCGCTCTAGGGAGCCTTCTACCCGTCTGTCCTCCACCCATAACTGGCTATGCAGGTGGAGTAGAAATTGGAATGGAGCCCGTAGCCTAAGTATTGTGATGAAATTCGCCTCTCCCGAGCCTAGGACAATCTCTCATGATGTGACTAGTATCACCACGCTCATAAAAAACCTCTGCGGGCATGGCTATTTGTACTGAGTCCGTGCCGGATAACTGGAATAACTGTTGTAAGAACCCCGTGTCGGTGGTGTGCTACAAGATGATTGCCCTACATGAGTACCCTGACTAACTAGAGCACCACGAGTAGTCTGAAGTGCAGACTGAACTGGCCGACTGTCTGAGCCTCCGCCATGATGGGTCATAGCTGTAGAATCTGTTGAACCCTTCAGAATCTTGAGACCTCTTGGTCTCCTTAGTCTCCCTCTCCTCACCTCGAATATGCTCTAACATCTTGGCAATCTACACCACCTACTGAAATGGAGTATTAGTCTGCAACTCCTAAGCCATGCAGAATCTAAGTTCATAACTAAGCCAAAAATGAATCAACGAACCCGCTCTCCGACTATAGGAACCAAAGTAGGTGCATGACAAGATAATTCACTGAACATGATGGCATACTCTGACACCATCATGGCGCCCTAATGCAGCTACTCAAACTCTGCACACCACGCATCCTCGAGGGTCTAGGGAACAAACTCCCTCATGAACATCTCTGAAAAGTGAGCCCAAGTGGGTGGTGCTGCATCGGCTGGTCTACCCTCCTCATAAACCTACTACCACTGATATGCTTCCCCCGACAGCTGGAATATAGTAAAAGCAACTCCGCTCACCTCCACAATACCAATGGTGCGGAGAATACGGTGACACTTCTCTAGAAATCCTTGTGCATCCTCGGTATCTGTGCCATTGAAAGTAGGTGGACTATACCTCTTAAACCTCTCAAGCCTCTTCTACTCCTCCTCAGATGCCACTGGCCTGACCTCAAGCTGAACCAAAATAACAGGCTATACACCAAACCTAGGACCTGGCCAATGTGAGCCTACTGCTCTGGAGTATAGGAGGTGGGAGTCTGAGCTCCTCCCCAAATTTGCGAAGTAGCAGGTACAACGGGGATCAATACCGCTTGAGGCAATATACCAAACATGCTCAAGAACTGCGCTTAAAGTCTCCTAAAGTCCAGGGGTAACAACAAGCGCCATCGGTGCCTGTCCCCCAATCGGATCTACTAGCGGCTCCTCAACTGCTGCTCTGATAGGTGCTCTAGATGCGGCGTGCCCCTCTCAGCCTCTACCTCGGCCTCGGCCCCGGCCTCTCACGGCTCTAGCAGGGGGTGCGGGTGTCTGCTCAGCTAATCCGATAGTGCGTGTCCTCGCCATCTATGAGAAAATAGAGATAAAAAGGCTAAAACTTTGAAATCAACAAATCTGCACGGCGGGAATGAAAGAAGTGGAGATTTTTCCTGATAGCTTTGTAGCCTCTCGAGGATAAGTACAGACGTCTCCTTACCGATCTACAACACTCTACTAAACTTGCTTATGACTCGTAGCACTTGTGAACCTAGAGCTGTAAAACCAACTTATCACAGCCCCAATTTCCCTCTGTAGGATGTCGTGAAGGAACCAACTCTTTGAGACTAGGTAAGCCTAACACTTACTGAATTAATGGAAAAATTCAACCAATAACTATTAAATATGAAATAGAAATTTCTATACAAAGCCAAAAATCCCAAAATTGTAGTACAAGTCATAAGCTCTACTGAGTTCACTAGAAAATCTCTAAGTACAACTATTCCGGAATAGAAATAAACTGTACGCAAATAACTTTTGAAGGTTACTCCGAAGCCTGCGAACGCGACGGTAGGTATACCTTAAAGTCTCCACAGCAATATCTGATCCGCTATCTAACAATCCACAAACTCCGAAGTACCTGGATCTGCACAAAATGTGCATAAGTGTAGTATGAGTACACCACCGTCGGTACCTAGTAAGTATCAAGACTAATCTCAGTGGAGTAGTGACGAGGTATAGGTCAAGACACTCACTAGACAAAATAACCTATGTAATATAGAATTATAAAACTAATAATGGAAAGCATGAATAGGTAAATGGCGACAAGAATCAACATGTGATATATACAGTAAGGCAACAGGAACACCATGAAAGAACCATTGAAACAAAATAAGGAACACAATGACAACCAATAAATCAAGTCGTTCTAATACAAGGTTCACAATGAAATCACTCTATAATACTTCATCTTATAGTCACAAGTTACGAGTCTCAATCAACCATCATCTACTCATGGCACCTAGTGCCCACATCTCAAATCACAACCGCACGGACAACTCACATGCCAATATCTCAATCCGCCTGGCATGATCGCAGGCTCACATTCATAATCCGCCCGGCATAGTCACATGCTCACAATCACAATCCGCCTGGCATGGTCATAGGCTCTCCATCACAATCCACCCGGCATGGTCACAGGCTCACAATCACAACTCGCTCGGCATGCTCATAGGCTCACAATCACAATCCACCCGTCATGGTCACTGTCGCGCCCACTTTTTCCCTCCGCGGAGAGGAGTCCGGGTTTCGACATTCATGGAGGTGTAATGACTCATTTCCTTTTGAGAATTGGGTATTGCATTTTTTGAAGAGTCGCCACCTAATGATTTTTAAAGTATGTTAGGGCACCTACAGGGTTTATCTACAACTACGTATGATAACCAGAGATAGGGTAAGGGCTTGAAATTATCCTAAGGGGAAGGTGTTAGGCACCCCTCAGGATCCACTAGTGTGGTTCCTGGCCAGACAGTTTTTGTAAATTTGTGCAATTAGCAAGTAGATAAATAAGGCTCACATAGCAGGGGATTTAGGTTAAAATACACAAGCGTTTGAAAAACGATTAATAAAAGCAAGGTTTTGAAAAGAGTTATAATCTAAGCATGCTTATGAATGTAAAGGGGTCCTAGGTTTGTTTGTAATATGGATCACATCAATGCAATACCCGGTATGACACTCCTCAAAAGAGGGGATACACATGGTATTAGCGCACCGGTCATCATATCCATATCTACCCTTTCCCGCCCCGTAAAGGTAATTAAAGCGAGAGTTGGTCTCGATTCTTATTGCATGCTGTTACCCGTCCCTTCCTATCAATCCCGGAGGAATTTAGGACTCCTATTCCTATAAGATGGAGGTTCTAGGCAGACCCTCAGGTTCAAAGGCAAAAATACTAAAGCGACATACAAAACATATAAGACTGAATTAGAGGGGGAAACATATAAGCAAGTAGAAGGCTCATGTATACCTCCGTAGATAATGCATACAGACATCATGACTTATACGCAATTAAGGTCTGAATTTAAAATCTTAAAGCAAGGTGTTCGAGCAATAACATCAGAACAAGATTTATCACATAACTCAGAAAAGAAGTTCGAATCAGGTTTTGCCTACTGATTTTAACAGTTGATAATTAAACAAAATCAGTTCCAATTTTATTAAAGTTATTACATAAGGCTTGCCTAGGTGCAAAGCGAGACGCCCAGTTGTTCTAAGTCATTATGACAATTTGGAGATTATTTTTATTTACCTAAAATATGTTGTTCTAGTTGCAGAGATGGTTAACAATTTTATTCAGAAGCATCACAATGTGAAAATTATTACTTTACTACCTTTTCATGAATCAGTAATCAACTAGGCGTTTTAAACGAAATGCAAATAGAATAGTAGGACATGATATCTAATATGCACATGCAAATGGCAGAGTCCCTAAGGCATGATTTCTAAGTGTACATAATAGTTGCAGGATTTTTGAAATAACTGCTTTTATACCAGTGTTGTTATTGCCCTAGGAGCAGGATTTCTAAGTGATAGACATAAAGCATGGACTAATGAATGAAGTGATGAGGCAAGAAACAAAGGTCCTAAGAGCATGATTTCTAATGCATAATGAATCCTAAATATGATTTCTATTGCACAATTAGGAATATAAACCTAATAACATGCTTTCTACCCTTTAACAACTATAGCATGCATATTTTCCATCCCTTTTCACTAGCGACCCCAATACTTGTTTACAAATTATTACAGACCATGTGATAGAATTACATAAGAACTGAAAAATAAGAAGTTACAACTATAGGAAGCCTGATTTTGACTTCCTCTCTGAGTTATGTAATAAACCACCTCAAATGCTAATATTGTTCCATTGCTTTCCCTCATACCTAGGTGTGTCAGAGTTCCCTAAGNATACCGTTTGGATTATTGGGGTAGCATTGCTAAACAAAGCAGTTTCATGCATGCTTTGTAAAAGTATGACATAAATGTATAATAATAAAAAATAAAAAATAGTTTTTAGATGAACCGACGATTGTGACGAGGTTCGGGACATTGCAACCTCTCTTGCTATGGAATTTTGAGGGTCCTCCTCAAAATTCTGCCCCAGTTTGATGGGTTGACACTTCTAACTATTGCTCGTGCGGCGATCGGCTGAAACTACTTCGGAATTTTGAGGGTCCTCCTCAAAATTCTGCCCCAGTTTCCAATTTCAGGGGGAAATGAAAATTTTATTGAATTGCGACCGAACCCATAGGGCTGCCTACGTATCCCCTCTTAAACGGAAATCAGGTCAGGCATAGTTCAATTTACATCATATGAGGAAAGCATAAAGATTACACATAGTAACGCTTGACTGCATCTGAACTAATCGGCTTTGGCCAGACTTCTCCGTCCATTTCTGCAAGTATGAGGGCTCCTCCTGTCAAAACCCGATGAACCATGTATGGGCGCTGCCAATTGGGAGAGGACTTCCCTTTGGCTTCGTCTTGATGCGGAAAAATTTTCGTTAACACCAACTGCCCCGGTTTGAACTGTCTTGGCTTGGCTCTTTTGCTGAAGGCTCTACACATTCTGTTCTGATAGAGTTGACCATAGCAAACTGCATTCATTCTCTTTCCGTCTATAAGAGCTAGTTGCTCATAACGACTCTTCACCCACTCTGCGTCGTCGAGCTCAGCTTCCTGTATGATCCTTAGGGAAGGAATTTCTACTTCAGCGGGAATGACAGCCTCTGTACCATAAACCAGCATATAGGGGGTTGCCCCGGTTGATGTGCGGACTATGGTGCGATACCCCAGTAGAGCAAATGATAACTTCTCGTGCCACTGTCTGTGCTTCTCTATCATTTCCCTCAATATCTTCTTGATATTCTTGTTGGCGGCTTCTACAACTCCATTCATCTGAGGCCTGTAGGCTGTGGAATTCTTTCTTCTCTGATGGTGACAGGCAAATGCTGGTTCGCGTTTCCTTGACATTTTCTGCATCTCCCAGGTTGACGATTTCGGTCTCGTCCAGGTTGAACTTAGGTTTGTTCTCAAAATTCTCAACTTCTTTGACAATCTCGCCAGGTATGTCATCTTCCTCTAAATCAATGTCCGTTTGTTGCGCTGTCTCATTATATGTCACAGTCATTGGTTCATCAAGATAAGAAATAGCAATGTTGTATTGTTAAAGTAAGGAGAGAAACGATAGCAATTAATTCATAAGAAAAATCAGAAATGCTTTTGATAAGTTGAATAACTGTTTTTAACATCAAAGATCTTATTGCGGGAATTGAAAAATGCGAAAAGAAAATCATTTAGTAAATAAAGTAGTGAATAATGCTTGTTTTAGCCTTGCTACCCCGAGGCTCGTCGGGCTCTGGTTGTCCTGATGCTCCAATTCTTGAGACGTGCCCCTCTGCTCACAGCTCGTATGGAAGGGCCTTCCTCCCCCTCCTCCTTGAGAATAACACAACAGTCCATATCACTGTCCTCTAGAAACAAGTTCTTCAATGCTGCAAGTGCTTCTTCTTCATCTAACCCATAATGTCGGCCTGTTAGAAGGTCTACTTCAGATGCGGTATTGGCTGCTCTAGTGGGTACTAAGGACCGTGCCATGGTGGCGACCAGTTATTGAATTCTTCCCAGGTGTATTCATATCCCAAACCGAAGGTAGTGCCATGTTTCTTGAGTTTTATGGGTTTAGAGATCCCTTGAAGGTTCTTGCTGAGCCCTTTGCCAGGTTCGTACCCACTCCAATTCAGTGTACTCTCGATTTTGTTATCCTACCATCTGTCTTTGTCGACAGCATTGACCCGCTCGATATGGTGGTAAGTTTCTCCACCCAGCTTCCTTCTTCCCCTGATCGCCGAAATGATCTGGCGACTGTATATAGGGTTGCTGCCGTCGTCGTGAATGATCACTTCCTGGTGATTCCATTCGTATTTTACTGCCTGATACAGCGTTGATGCTACGGCCCCAGCAGCATGAATCCACGGCCATCCCAGCAGCAAGTTGTAAGATGTTGGTACACTATTACCTGGAAATCAACATCGAACCAGGTTGGTCCCATCTGTAAGCATAGAATAATCTCACCAATGGTGGACCTTTGAGAACCATCGAAGGCTTTCACATTGATTGCTCCGTCTTTTATCTCATGCAGCCCTTTACCCAACTTCTTGAGTGTTACCAGCGGACAGATGTTAAGACTGGAACCTCTATCGATCAGGATTCTGGTCATAAAATAAGCTTCACATTGCACGGTGATGTGTAGTGCCTTGTTGTGCCCCAGCCCTTCAGGTGGCAACTCGTCCTCATGAAAGGTGATCTTGTGGCTTTCCAGAACTTGCCCTACCATATTAGCCATTTCACCGCCAGTGATGTAACGTGGTACGTATGCTTCACTCAGCACCTTTAACAGATCATTCTTGTGTGTCTTGGAATTTTGCAGCAAAGAGAGGATGGATATTTGTGCTAGCGTCTTGTTTAACTGGTCGATGACCGAATATTCCTTAGCTTGTATTTTCCTCCAAATATCGTCCGGACCTGTCTCAATGAGGGATGGCCGATTGGAGGCCTGCTTGTTTGATTCAGCCAGATGTTCAGGGGTATAGACTCTACCAGTTCTTGTCATACCCTGTGCTGCGACAGTTTCTTCAATCCTGACCTTGCCTTTCCTTCTTGCCTCGGCTGTATAGTCCCAGGGTATAGCATTTGTATAGAAGGGTGGCGTGGTTGACATTGCCACTTCGAATGCAACATACGCCTTGGGTGGCAAGACTGCAACCTCAAATGGTGCGGGTGTATTCGCCGGAGACGCGAATTCAACCTCAATTGGTGTTGGTGTCTTTGCGGGTGGCGCTGCCTCAAACTCAAGAGGTATAGACATATTCACCTCAGCGTTTTCAGACGGTTGGATCTGGACTTTGATTGGATTGAGAGTAATTGCTTGTTTCTTTGGGTCATCACCTTCTGCGATCAAACCGATGGATCCCTCGGGGTCCCAGTCATCTTCTATTTCAATCATGTGGATACCTCCACCCTTATGGTCTGGCAGAGGGTTTTTGCGGACGTTTGGAGCGGGTTCTTTTGACACAATGATCTTGTTATCAATCAAATACTGTATCTTGTCTTTCAAGGAGTGACATTCATCGACGGTGTGCCCTTTCATGCCGGAGTGGTATGCACAGGACTTGTTTGGGTTAACCCACTGAGAAGGATTCTCAGGGGTTGTAGCAGGGACGAGGGTGACATAACCAGCAGCTTTGAGCCTCTCATACAACTAGTCGATGGGTTCAACGATGGCTGTATATTATTTTGGAGGCTGCGATCAACATTAGGTCGGGGACTAGGGAAATTTTGACGTGCAGGGGGTGATTGATAATGGGATGGTTGAGCATTATAAGTTTGGTAGACATGAGCGGGTTGTGAGTATCTGGGTGAGGCAGGTTGATATGTAGGAGGTGGAGATGACTGATAAGTTGGTGTGGAGCCTGGTATGAGGGTGTTTGTAATTTGGGATTGGCTGGTATGTGAGTGGAGGTATTGGGTAAGCTTGGTATTTAAGGGGAGACTCAGTCCTTTGTGCAACCATCATGGCCCCTACGTCCCTCTTCTTGGACACACCACCGGACTGTAAGGCCTTATTTGTAGCTTGCAAGGCCTCGAAGTTTGTAACCATACCGCTTTTGATACCTTCTTCAATTTTTTCACCCAATTTGATAATGTCGGAGAACTTGTGGTTCTCAATCATCATCAACCGTTCATAGTACTGTGGGTCCTGAGCCCGGACAAAGAACTTGTTCATTTGTTCCTCTTCTAAGGCAGGTTTGACCTTAGCAGCTTCGGACCTCCAGCGAGTAGCATATTCGCGAAACGTCTCTGTGGGCTTCTTCTTCAAATTATGTATATAGAACACGTCTGGTGCATTCTCCGTATTAAACCTGAATCTGTCCATAAAGTCAGATGCCATGCCTACCCAGCTTGACCACTTCTTGGGATCTTGGCTGATGTACCAAGATAATGCATCTACTTTCAAACTTCTCATGAACAGCTTCATGCGGATTCTCTCGTCCTTCCCTACTCCAACCAACTTGTCGCAGTATGTCCTCAGATGGACCCTTAGATCACCCGTACCATCAAACATTCCGAACTTAGGAGGTTTGTACCCCTCGGGCAGTTCGACATCAGGTTGTATGCAAAGATCCTCATAGTTCAGGCCTTCGATTCCTTTGCTTCCCTCAACGTCCTGAATCCGGCTGGTCAGTTTCTTAAGTTCCTCAGCCAGGTTCTTGATAAGCAAATCCTTTTCGTCAGACTCAGGTGTGTATGAGATAGGTTGGGTGGAGTGTGGCATGGTTTCCACGTAGATAGTATGAGATAGGTTAGGTGGAGTGTAGCCTGGTGTATGGGTGTGGAAATTGTCGTTTGTGGAGTTCTGAGGTTCTGGGATGAGTAGTGGAGTGTTGTTTGGGGTATGGCAGGTGTTGCATTGGTTCATTGGTGGAGCAACGGGATGGTGAGGAGAGGGATGCTTCTGTTGTTTTAGGATATTTTGAGGAGGTATTGGGTTTTGAGTGTTGGGGAAGTTGACATCTGGGGTGCTGAGGGAAAATGACAGGCTTGCCAGATTCCGAACCTGATCGAGCTCTTCCTGAAATTTCAACAGCTTCTGCTCAAGTTGTGACACATTCTCGTTAGGGACCCGAATGCCATGGCCATCAGTGGCCTCAACCCGTTCAGTTGGGTTCTCCTTCCTGATGTTGTTCAAATCTTTCATCTTGCCTTTGTTCTTGCTTTTAATAGGACTAAGAGGAGGAGTGGGTGGAGGGCCCCTAGATCTCGTGGAATAAGATGATGATGCCAGAGTGCACGAACTAACCTTTGGGGAGGGGAATAAAAGAAAGAAAGCAAAAATAAAAACAAAAGATAACCAAGTCAGTGAGGATTATAAAAAGTATTGCAATATTTAAACACATAGTGCGGGAATATAAAGCGCGTCCTAATTTGGGATCCTCGTTGTGCCCGAGGTAGGCCTATCGACAAATAGACTTAGAGAATTTTTAATGCTAAATGCCTCATTTTATTGATAAAAATAGACGAATCCTCAAAACGACACTAAATAAGCAAGAAATAAAAGTCACTAATGGCCATTGACCTTATTACATTCATAAAGCGAAAAAATAATTTCCTATCTATTTGGTCCCAGAAGGACCTTCCCCAGACTCAACATCCTTGGCTCCTTCGAACAGCTTCCCCAATTCGCGAAGTCCCAGCAACATGTATGCTCTAGCTAGATGTCCACCTTCGGTCCCTTCAGCCTTTTGACAGTCTTCAACCCTTTTGAGAAATTTTCTTACGAGGGTTTTGTCACTAGAATGTAAATCTTCCCACCAACTCAGCAATCTTGGGTGGATATTGGCGACAATACCGAATCTGGGGACTTCGTGCCTCATATCTCTGCAAGACAAACAAGGTTAGGCCCTTACCCCCACCAGAATCGACTATTTAACATCAACAATTAGCATGAAGCATTTAATTCTCCAAATAAATGCACAGAACGTGATGATGTCCGTTTGGGTTTTAGGGAAACCCACTGGACTTTGGACAAGGCTATCTTAAAGGATCATTATGTGGACAACATAACTGACCCTGCTAGGTTTGACCATGATGCGTGCAAAATTTAACAGAGTAAGGTTTCTATGGGGTTTTAGACTGGTACCCTTGAGCGAACAACTCAAGGGGGAAGGTTTGGAACTGTCGACTGCAGCGCTGATCGACTAGTTTTACCGCAAATATGCCTTTCTGAATTTAGGGGGTAATGATATAGGAAGAGCGCAACCACTCATCAAGCGTTGCTATAGTATTTGTTCGGCACGAGTGGAGTATGATGTGGAGCATGATTATGCAATAATTAACGCATGTTGACATGTATTTGCACGTTAAGAAAGCAATAAACACAACAGTTTTTATAATTTAAAACAGCAATAAAGGAAGGAAACAAGAAAGATATGTCAGTTTCGCTTTTGAAAAGAAACTAAACAAGTAATTGCACATAAGGGGGGTATAAATTCACAAGAACAATCTGAAATGGTAAAAGCCTAAAAAATCCCCAGCAGAGTCGCCATGCTGTCGCGCCTGCTTTTTCCCTCCGCAGAGAGGAGTCCGGGTTTCGACATTCATGGATGTGTAATGACTCATTTCCTTTTGGGAATTGGGTATTGCATTTTTTGAAGAGTCACCACCTAACGATTTTTAAGGTGAGTTAGGGCACCTACAGGGTTTATCTACAACTACGTTTGATAACCAAAGATAGGGTAAGGGCTTGAAATTATCCTAAGGGGAAGGTGTTAGGCACCCCTCAGGATCCACTAGTGTGGTTCCCGGCCAGACAGTTTTTGTGAATTTGTGCAATTAGCAAGTAGATAAATAAGGCTCACATAGCAGGGTATTTAGGTTAAAATACACAAGTGTTTGAAAAACGATTAATAAAAGCAAGGTTTTGAAAAGAGTTATAATCTAAGCATGCTTATGAATGTAAAGGGATCCTAGGTTTGTTTGTAATATGGATCACATCAATGCAATACCCGGTATGACACTCCTCAAAAGAGGGATACACGTGGTATTAGCACACCGGTCATCATATCCATATCTACCCTTTCCCTCCCCGTGAAGGTAATTAAAGCGAGGGTTGGTATCGATTCTTATTGCATGTTGTTACCCGTCCCTTCCTATCAGTCCCGCAGGAATTTAGGACTCCTATTCCTATAAGATGGAGGTTCTAGGCAGACCTTCAGGTTCAAAGGCAAAACTACTAAAGCGACATACAAAACATATACGACTGCATTTAGAGGGGGAAACATATAAGCAAGTAGAAGGCTCATGTATACCTCCGCAGATAATGCACATAGACAGCATGACTTATATGCAATTAAGGTCTGAATTTAAAATCTTAAAGCAAGGTGTTTGAGCGATAACATCAGAACCAGATTTATCAGATGACTCAGAAAAGAATCCGAATCAGGTTTTGCCTACTGATTTTAACAGTTGATAATTAAACAAAAACAGTTCCAGTTTTATTAAAGTTATTACCTAAGGCTTCCCTAGGTGCAAAGCGAGACGCGACAGTTGTTCCAAGTCATTATGACAATTTGGAGATTATTTTTATTTACCTAAAACATGTTGTTCTAGTTGCGGAGATGGTTATCAATTTTATTCAGAAGCATCAATATGTGAAAATTATTACTTTACTACATTTTCATGAATCAGTAATCAACTAGGCGTTTTAAATGAAATGCAAATAGAATAGTAGGACATGATATCTAATATGCACATGCAAATGGCAGAGTCCCTAAGGCGTGATTTCTAAGTGTACATAATAGTTGCAGGATTTTTGAAATAACAGCTTTTATACCAATGTTGTTATTGCCCTAGGAGCAGGATTTCTAAGTTATAGACATAAAGCATGGACTAATGAATGAAGTGCTGAGGCAAGAAACAAAGGTCCTAAGAGCATGATTTTTAATGCATAATGAATCCTAAACGTGGTTTCTATTGCACAATTAGGAATATAAACCTAATAACATGCTTTCTACCCTTTAACAACTATAGCATGCATATTTTCCATCCCTTTTCACTAGCGACCCCAATACTTGTTTACAAATTATTGCAGACCATGTGATAGAATTACATAAGAACTGAAAAATAAGAAGTTACAACTATAGGAAGCCTGATTCTGACTTCCTCTCTGAGTTATGTAATAAACCACGTCAAATGTTAATATTGTTCCATTGCTTTCCCTCATACCTAGGTGTGTCAGAGTTCGCTAAGGACCTCAAGGGATCCCGGGCAGTGCTCACACCCAGATTGCATAACCAAGAGTAGGTGCAGTGTGGAAGGGCCAGCCCTTATGTGTCCAGGTTCAGAGGGAGCTCAAGGGTCCCAAAGCAAGGCTCACACAAGAGGGGCAGAACCTAATGATCTAAGAGTGCATGTGAGAGTGCTTGAAATAGTTTAAAAACAACATGTTTGAAATAAGTTTGTAGAACAGCAGAAGAGTTTTGAAAGGGAGCAAAGCATAGGAGCAACAAAACCACAGAACAAGTTCAGGGAGGAGTACATGCTTCAGCAGTTACAAACAGGGGAGTAGGGGTTGGGGACATAGAGGACCCAAAACAGAAATACATAAATAGTCATGAATTAAGTACATTAGAAGACATGCTAGTTGAGGGACATAAGCAGGAACAAGTAAACATACTAATTACATTTGAACAAAAGAGGGCCGAATTTTAAGCATGCTGAGTAAAGCAGTAAACAAAAAGTGCAACAACATGAGCCATTAAGTCAGTGCCGAAAGAGACAGTGATTAACAACAAGGGAACACATAGGTTTGAGTTTCAGAATTTAAACTAGGGACATACCAGTTGAAGAAGCAAAGTGCAGGAAAAGAAAAGTAAAGCAATCAGAAATCCACAGTCTAGCCTTGGCTTTCAGCCGACTAGACAAGGCGGTAGCATAAGTAGTAGAGAAAGAAAGAGAGTTTGAATGTGTAAGTGTGTGTTTTGAACTCAGTTGTTCATGTGTTTAGAGAAGAGAGGATAGGGTATTTATAGCTTTGAAAACGAGTAGAAAATAAGGTAACAAGTAAAGCTTTAACACAAATATGAAAATAATCACAATCAGAATCCCATTAATACAAGTACTTCCCTTTAATCAAGGAATTACTACTTAACGGATACTGATAGGGTTAATTAAGGAAAGAAAATCAATTTGAGGAAGATTGATTTCTGACCATATAAGGGATAGTAAGAATATAGAGTATACAATTGAGTCTAAGTACATAATATATTTAATTTGGGGAAAGGATTCAGCGGGGGTGAAACATCACAGCAAATAAAGAAATGGGAATCAATCAACTTAATCAAACGAGTAAAATTAGGGGTTTATAAGAAAACATTTGAAATCAATTGTAACTTGAGGAAATCAAGATCAATCAAGAAGGAATCATGATTCTGCAATTCAACATATAAATAGAAAAGAATGAACAGGTGTATCAGACATGCAAGTTCAAACATATTGACAAAAAGCATTGTAATCAACAAGGTCAAGCAGTCATGGCTCACACATAGAACCAAAATGAAGAAACCAGTCTAACACATAGCAACAGGTAAAAGAGATCAGACCAACACAGAAATAAGTAAAGGAAGTCATTAAAAACTCACAGTAACAAGTGAGAAAAGTATTAGGAAATTAGGGTTTTAACAAAAACGGTAAGAACTCAGACTCAGTCAAGACAAAAAAAGGAAAGGGTTTAACCATGAAGACTCAATCGAAACAGGCATACGTACAAAAAGACAGTTTCAGAACCCCGAATAAAACCAAAGATACTTAGGGTTTTAACACGATGAACCAGGTAGAAGAAAAACACAAACAAATCATTTAAACATAGTAAAATCATAAAACAACACTAAAAAATCGGAGAAGAGATCTTTTAAACGAGGTTAAGAAAACCCTAATCGTTAAAGACAAAGAGTCGCTTTGAAAAAATCGAAAAACCTTTAAGGAAAACACTTAAGAGGTTCATAACATACACAGATCTAAGACAGATCTGAAAGAAAATCGAAAAGCCTTTAAAGTTAGGGTTTCGGAGAACCCAGAAAAAATGAGAAAGACTTCGAATAGTTACCGATCTAGCCGGAAAAGGCATGGATGGCCGGGAAAAAACCATAGATAGAAGTTGAGCAAAGACAGGACTAGATATCTTTGAGATCTTTCCATGAAAGCACGAAAACAGGCAACCAGGAGACATAGGAGACCGGTACACGTCTCAAACAGCCATGGGAGTCCATGGATTGAGTGAGAATCGTAGGGGATAATGATTGGTTTGGGTGGCGGCGGTTAGGGTTTGAGTGAGGTTACAGAGGGAATTGGAGAGGAAGGGGATTCAAGGACGGTGGGTTGGTGGATATGAACTAGGTCAAGGGGGTGGTTTGGGTTTATTTTAGGCAGGTGGAATGGTGGTCGTTGATCTGAATAATCAACGGCCCAGATAAAATGGGGTAGGTGGGGATCCGGGTTTGGGTAGGGTTTAAAAGGGTTAGGGTCGGGTTTAATTAGAAATTGGGCCGGGGAATCGGGGGTTTGATTTGGGCTAGATTTGAAATACAAAAGTGGTTGTTATTTCAATAGCCAGTTTTCCCTTTTTAATTTATAAGAAATAGTAAATGGCTTCTGAAAATAAATTGAAAGTACTAAAGTGATTTATAACATATAATTAACAATTTAAAAATACAGGATCTAATTTTATGCGTCTAAAACATAATTAAACTTTAAAATGGCTAATATTGCAATTATGTGCAATTTAGCTTTTAAAATACTGAATAAAATTGTAAAAATTACTTTAGCCATATTTGGCATAAATATAGAAATACAATAGATGAAATGTTAAAAATAATAATTTTGGAATAATTATTGGGATTTTATGGATAAAAAAAAGAGAAATAAATCAATTAAAAACCTTTAAAAAATATAGAAAAATAATAAAACCCTTGGACATGCTCATATATGCATATATATGCTATTTTGAAGGTGTTTTTGCATATTAAATATATATAGGAAAAAATTGGGTATCAACAGTGACATGCTCCTATCAAAATGGAAATAGATAACACAAGAACACATGGGCATGATCAATAAATGTCAAGTTTCATACTCTTGAACTAGTATAAGTGGCATGCTACGGTGTATGCTTGTACGAGTTTAACTGCAGTCCAAGTCAACAAGTAATATCAAGGACATCTAATAGCTCATCGAAACAGCAAAGCAAGTCACTTAAGGTGTATTACAAACACAAAGAAAGGCACACCATCACACGAAAATCACCAACACAATGTCTTCAAACCATCGCACATCATCCCTGACACTACCCTTATCTCTCGTATAACCACGCATATCACTCCGCCCTGACATTATCATTACACACCTGTATCACTCCGTATCCACCCTTATCGCTCCGTATAATAGCCACCCGTATCACTCCGTATCCACCATTATCGCTCCGTATAATAGCCACCCGTATCACTCCGTACATTCAACAACAGTGAGATGCCATCCTTATGCCCCGCATAACAACAACGGTGAAATGCCACCCTTATACTCTGCATAACAACAACCAAACCACACAATAATTCACAAGTGCTATCATCACAACAACACAACATATCAACTCGTATCACAAGTGCTTGTAGCCTGTAGGCCACAACCTTTCCAAAGACTCAGCGATAACAATATTTTCACAACAAATAGCCCACGACTCAACACAATGTTATAGAACCTCAATAACAACAAAATGTACGAAAAAGTAACTCAACAAGGCACAACACCCCCTTTAAACAAAACTTCAATTAAAATAGATTAATGACTCACAATAACTTCAATTCCAATTAATTGTTTACGGATAACCTTGATAGTGAAAGTACCTCCATGAAATGGCAAACTTCGAACTAGAGTATGAATTAGGCTATCAATGAAGGAGATGGCACGAACTAGTACTACGTCTAAATGCATGAGAACAACCCAGCAATAGAACGATATCATGTGACGACAATTTCAACTAATAGTAGCTCCACAATAAAAGAAATCACTTAATTATAAAAGTGATAACAACTCCAAAAAAAGCATATAAGAGCAAACTCGACAAGTAAAGAATGTGACATGTAACGACAACTTAAAATAAAGCATGTGATATGACGAATAAAAGATATAACATGTGCCAACAATTCCCAATACGTACATAAAAGATGCCTAAGAGTCTAGACCGGTCAATTTCCACATATAAGCCCGAGTACGTGCTCGTCACCACGTGTACACGGCTTTCACATGACACAAATAGCACAAACTACTCAAAACCTAAGGGGTAGTTCCCCCGAACAAAGTTAGGCAAGATACTTATCTCAAAGAAGCTAAACTGATACTCTAAATGACCTTCTCATGTAATACAACCTTCGAACGGCTCAAATCTAACCAAAATAACTTAATATCATTAAAAAAACTATAGGAAACAAATTACGGATAATAAAGCTTAGCTCTTTAATGAAAACTAAAAAGTCAACCCAAAAAGCCAACTCCAAGCCCGCACCTCAGAACCTGACAAAATTTACGAAATCCAAACACCCATTACGATACGGATCTAACCATACCAAAATCATCAAATCCAACCTAAAATAGTCCTTCAAATCATTATTTTATATTTTTGAAAGTTTATACAAAAATTCTCGTTTTCTCCCATTCAAATCACTAATTTAATATTAAAAACAAAGATAGAATCATGGAATAGAATCAAATCCGGATAAGCAACACTTACACCAATCCAACACACGAAGAACACCTCAAAAATCGCTCAAATCCGAGGTCTACAACTTAAGATATGATAATAATAGCCAAACTCTCGAATTATAGACTTTTCTGCAAGAGATTTCGCTTTTGCGGTCAAAAGGTCGCTTCTGCGACGGCCACTTCTGCAGAAAATAATCTGCTTCTGCGGAAATGCCTTCCCTCAGCCAAAGACGCTTCTGCGACAGGGAATGCGCTTCTATGCTTAGAGTTCCGCTTCTGCAGTTGCACAAATGCGCCTAGATATCCGCTTCTACGGCTCCTGCCTTCACTCACAAAGCCCTCACCTGCACCTTGTTGGCCGCTTCTGCGGCCCTTTATTCTCAGGTATAATGGCATCGGTAACCAAGCCCTTTAGCAATGCAACAAGGTGCCAAAATGATCCTCAATTCGTCCGAAACACACTCGGGGGCCCCGAGACCCCGTCCGAACTTACCAAAAAATTCCATAACATAACGCGGACCTGCTCAAGGCCTCAAAGCACATCAAACAATATCGAAACTATGAATCGCATCCTAAATCGAACTTAATGAACTTTCAACTTTTACAACTCGCGCCGAATCATATCAAATCAACCCGGAATAACCTCAAATTTTGCATGCAAGTTCCAAATAACATAACGAATCTAATCCAACTCTTGAAATTTCAATCCAAGACCGATATCAATAAAGTCAACTCCCAATCAAACCTCTCAACCTTCCAAACCTTCAACATTCCAACTTTCGCCAAATGCATCAAATTAACCTACGGACCTCCAAATCCAAATTCAGACACATGTCTAAGTCCCAAATCACCACACGAAGCTATTGGAGCCATCAAAACACCATTCCGGAGTTATCTTCCCAAAAGTCAAACTTTGGTCAACTCTTTTCACTTAGGTTTCTAAAACAAGAATTATTCTTCCAAATCAATCCCAAATCATCCGTAAATCGAACCCGGCTACACACGCAAGTCATAATAAATAATACGAAGCTGCCTGAGACCTTAAGCCACCAAACATGATGCTAATTCTCAAAACGATTGGTCGGGTCGTTATAGTATACGGAGTAGGCATCGAGAATATTGAGTATCTCGTGTCCGACCGTCGCGTTGATCGTTCGATTGATGTTAGGCAAAGGGAAAAAATCCTTTGGACATGCCTTGTTTAGATATTTATAATCTACATATATCCTTAATTTATTTCCTTTTTTAGGTACTACCACTATGTTAGCTGACCAATCAGGGTATTTAGTTTCCCGGATGGTATCTATTTTTAGAAGTTTGAGACCTCATCCTTGATGAACGCGTGTTTGATCTCGGACTCTGGCCTTCTCTTTTACTTGATCGGATGGAACTTCGGATCCAAACTCAACTTGTGAGTGCTTACCTCATGTGGGATCCCTGTCATGTCTATATGGGGCCAGGCAAAACAATCGGCGTTAGATTCAAGAAAATTAAGAAGTTTTTCCCTAAGCACGGGGGTTAAACCCGTGCCCAAGTATACCTTTCGATCTGGTAGGCGCTCGATTAGTATAACTAGCTCCAACTCCTTGACCGTTGATTTGGTGGCGTCGATCTCATCGAGTGCTATGAATGATCTCGGGACACTACAATCGTCCTTATTGTCCGCTCCTTGTTCTTCCTGTTTCTCCGTTCGGCTGAGGCCGATATCATTAATTGCTATTTAGTTTCTTCTTTTTTGGTCGGTTTCACGCTTCTTGATATTGAGGTCGCGGGCACCGGGATCACTTCGTCGACATCAAATATTTTCCATACGGCCGACTGTTCTCGGTAGACCATTTTTACTCCCCCAGGTATGGGAAATTTTAGCTCCTGGTGCAAGGTCAAAGGTACCACCCTCATGTTGTGGACCCATGGCCTTCCAAACAAAGCGTTGTACCTCATATCCCCTCCGATCACGTAGAATTTCATGTCTTGGGTTGTCCCGGCAGTGTTCACCGGCAAAGTTGTCTCTCCTTTCATGATCTCACACGCTATGTTGAACCCATTAAATACTCGAACCACCGATATGATTTGATCTTGTAACCTAGTTGCTCCACGACCCTCGATCTCATGATGTTGGCCGAGCTACCTAGATCAATCAACACATATTTATCCCGAGATTTATCGATAAGTACATATATTACTAGTGCATCGTTGTGAGGTTGTAAGATGCCCTCGATATCTTCGTCGCTGAACGAGATAGCTCCTTCCGGAACGTAATCCAAGGTGCATTTTTCCTTTATAATATACACTTTAGTGCGTTTTATCATCGGACCTTGGGGGACATTAGCTCCCCCAATGATCATGTTTATTACATGCTGAGGCTCCTCTTGTTCGACCTGATTGTTGGCGTCCCTATTTCTGAAGTGGTTTTTGGCTCGTTCGCTTAGGAATTCTTGGAGGTGCCCATTTTTAAACAATCATGCAACTTCTTCTCTTAACTATCGACAATCTTCGGTCCTATGACCGTGACTGTCGTGATATTTACACATCAAATTAGGATCTCTCTAGGTAGGGTCGGACTGCAACGGTCGGGGCCACTTGGTCTCTTTACCGTGCCCTATGGATGACAAGATGCTTTCAGCGTCCACATTGAATTTATACTCCACTAATCTTGGTGCTTCCCTACTCCCGACAACCTGTCAAACCCGATCTTGCTATCAAGGCCCGACCGCTCGGCCCTCGATCACTTCTTTTTTTGTTTTTAGTTGGGTGACGCCGGTCCGTTTCCCCTCCGATCCGCACTGTATGGATGATATCGATCTCGGACCGACCTTGGCTCCTGATCAATGGCTCTCTTAGATCTATCATCGGTTCTGATGGAGTAAACAGATCCAGAAGGGGCCCCGAGTTGGTCGTCCTTGACCTTTATCTTTGATTGGTACCTGTTGTGGACGTCGGTCCAGGTTACCGCTGGGTACTCCACCAAATTTTGTTTTAGTTGTTGAGAGGCCACGAAACTTCGGGGGCTGAGCCCCTGATTGAATGCTTGAATGTCCCAATCATCCGCAACTGGTGGAAGATCCATCCGTTCCATCTGGAATCATGGCATGAACTACCTGAGCATCTCGTTATCCTTTTGCTTCACCTTGAAAAGGTCTGACTTTCTGGTCTTGACCTTGATGGATCCAGCATGGGCCTTTACAAAAGCATCTACAAGCATAACAAACGAGTCAATGAAATATGGAGGCTGGTTGTGATACCAAATCATTTCCCCTTTGGACAAAGTTTCCCCAAACTTTTTCAGCAATATCGACTCAATTTTGTCATCTTCCGAGTCATTCCCTTGATTGCGCATGTATAGGAGGTTACATGCTCATTTGGCTCTATGTTCTCATTATACTTGGGAATGCCGGGCATTCGAAACTTCTTCGGGATCAGTTTCGATGCCGCACTTGGGGGGAAGGGCTTCTAGATAAAAAAATTCGAGTCCGGTCCCTTCAATATCGGAGGTACTCCCGGGATCTGATAGACCCTAGAGTTGTATGTTTCCACATTCTTGTCATTGGCCTCAATCATTTTCTCGCCTGACTCCACCCGTTTTGTTAACGCTTCGAGCATCTTCATTGCCTATGAAGTTTCTCCAGGCTCGATTTCACCGGGTCTTACGACAACTTCTTCATCTCTCCAAGTATTTTCCCGGGATTGTTCGGGCTCGACCTTGTTAGGGGCATGGCTTTGATTCTACAAGTGTTCTATTGCCGCTTGTTGAGCCTGCAACATTTTGACAATCAATCGTAGGCTCACCCCATCACCTTCACCTTCGAGCGCTCCTCTAGCCATTGGTCGGGGTCACCCGTGAACACTGATTTCAGGATCAGTTAGCAAATTGATGTTGATGGCCACCTGCGAGTTAGCATCGGCCTGGTCGGTGGATGGGACACCATTGGGACCGATAGGTGATGACGTCCAAATCCACTACTAAAAAGTAAATGGACAAGGTTGCATGCAATATAATTTACCCAACTATGAGTCGAGGTCGAATCTCATAGAGAACAATATGTAGGAGATTAGGAATGTAAGAGAATTATCACTTGTTATGCAATGCCAAATACTTAGAATGGTGATTGTGAAAATATTATAACTAAACGCGAGAATGTAAACTAACCTAGAAAGCAAGTAAAATGATCAATGGCTACTAGTATGGATACACGGGGAATTACACTCAAGTAACGATCTAATGTATTTCACGATTTTACAAATATGACCGAGTTTATGTTAATTAGCCACGGGTAATAATTCTATATTAGCTTCTTCCAAAGGCTAACAAGACTTCCCAATTGAATTATCCCTAAAACAATTAGGAGACTAAGCACGCCCGATTATGGCAACAAGTAGTTCAATCATATCCCTAGGTAGAATCTATAAAATGAGGGTTAAAGCCTCAAGTTCTTGTTAATTAATCTTTCCCAAAATTAATTCGAAGTTAATGGGCGAGTCCTAGGGTTAGATAATCCCTTTGAAAATAGTAAAGAACAAGAATAATTAAAGAAACAATAACTCACTTCATAAAAGATAAAAAATCATTCAATACATAAGCACAACAAGATATTTAATCCACACTTTAATTATGAATATTCCCATAAACAAGATTCAAGTGTTGAAATAAATACTACACACTTAGATATTCAATACAAAGCAAGGAAATGAAGAAATGAATACAAATGAGTAAGAAATTCTTAACCAAAATCTTCAAATCTTCAAAACTCAAGTGTATGTGCATAAGCCCTAGCTTCCAAACTTGTTCTCTCTAGTCTTAGAGATTGAAATTAAGCCAAAAATCTCTTACAAATGAGCTGGTTTTTGTATTAAATGGTTTGGGGTCAAAATCGTGAAATTCCAGAACTGCCCGGTTTTTTCGCCTAGTTTCTTCTTCGCGTTCGCGAAGGTTTGTTTCCTTCAGCTTCGCGTTCGCGATTGATCCTTTGCGTTCGTGAAGGTTTGAGTCTGCTGCTTCGCGTTCACGATGTGTACTTCGCATTCGAGAAGGTCTGGCTTTCTGCTTCTTCGCATTCGCGTTGTACCTTCGCGTCCGCGAAGGGTAAATCACTGGGCAGATTTCCATTGTCCATTTTAGATCCTTTTTGACTCGTTTTCACTTGGTTTCTTCACCATCACTTCTAAATCACATACAACCTGTAAAAGAGAAGTAATAACATTAAACACACGATTTTATCAACCAAACATAGCAAAAATCTAAATTTAAAGACGAGATAAGTTGGTAAACTACCACTTATCAAACTCCCAAACTTATGCTATTGTTTGTCCTCAAGCAATTCAACAACTAAGGACATCCTTTAATAAAATAATCAATTAAGCTCAATGACATACCAAACATCATATCAAGTCAAAAATTTCAAATTAAACACAATCTAGTGACTTCGGTTGGTACCAATAATTAATCTAAAGCATATGAATCACCAACTTCTCACAAATTTCATTTCAATTCAAGTGCTCAAACACCACATTAATCAAAGTGGCAACCAAGTCATGACACTAAAGCTTCAAAATTTTTCTCATTATCACAAACAATTTTCTTTCGTTCATTCCTCCCAATTGGAAATTGGATTAAGTTCACAACTCAAACTTTTCATGTGCCCTCGCACTTACGAGAGAATCCCAACTTATAAATTGCAATTTAAACACACATGGGATATCAAATGGAAAGAATTAACTCACTCTCACAAAGATATTCAAATGCACAAACGTAGTGCCATAGGCTTGCCCTTATTTTAATTCGTCTCCTATTCAAGAACATTCGGTTGGAGATCCCACAAGGACTTTTTGAGCTTGTAATGTAGGTTTAGGGAAGGGTTGGATAAGCATTTGGGATACAAGTGACTACACCCTCCTTGAACACTACTCACATTTGTCTTTCTTTTTGCACTTGGCTTCTTTTTAAACCATATAGCCCTTATTGGCATCTAGTTACCAACATAGAAACACATTAAAGTACCTCTCTAATTTTCTCAAGACTCCATATTTGTGTATATATATATATATTTCTCTCCTTCTTTTTTTGTATAGATATTTTCTTTTGGAGCTTGAGTAATTTCATAAGAACACTTTGAGGTATATATTTCTACACTCAATGTACAACCTTACCAATTTCCAACTTGACACCAACACCCCCAACTTAGGCTTTTAGCCTCATTCTCAATATTCAAGGAGGGACGGATTCAAAAGAGGAAATTATTTCACAAAAGGGTAAAGGTTTGTAATGAGGTGGCCAAAGAAAAGGTTAAAGGCTCAAATGGGGTAAACTAGTGATGATATTTATGCAATGGTAGGCTTGAAAGGCTAAAGAAGCTTTTTCAAAGATCACGAAGAATGCCTAAGGTCATCCCTCCGACCAAACATAATTAACATTAGCATTGAAAGACCAACCGGGCAAGTTCTAGACTACAAATAATGCAAAAGAATTTACAACAAATCTCAGCACACATGGCACATGCAAACTCGAGTGACATATAAATCAAAAATCCAATTAAAACCAATAAACCCAAAGAAAATCATATATAGCCTAAAAGACTATCTAATGAATCAAAGAGCCAAAAATAGAACCTAAAAATCACAACAAGGATTATCACTTCAATCATTTTTCATTTTAAAGATCAAAACTGCATATGCTAAAGCTTAAATTATGTTGGTACCAACAAGCCACACGTTGGTTTATGGACAAAAGATTACACCCAATAATCAATTTATTCACTACTAGCTACTAAACTAACTAAAAAAGATATTTGCCTAAAAAAAACTAAACAAGACTAATCCCTTAAGAAAGTTGTCACGCCATCCAACATAGAAAAAAGTCACCCGGTTCGACACAAATTATTTTCTTGGAAAAGAACCGCGGCATAAAAAAAAATCAATAATTTTAATTAATACTACTACAAGTAAATAAAATAGCAAAATAAGAAAATAATAAATACTAAAAAAAACTAATGCTAACATGCTAGAATTAAACTTCAAATTATAATTAATAAACTAAAACATCGACCAATCTACACAAGTTATCACAAAAAAATATTCATGCTCCACATACATCCATCATATATAAATGAGTCACCCCCAACCTAAAGTGTTGCACTGTCCTCAATGCAACTAATAAAAACAAGATAAAATGAAGGAGGTGGTCCCTGAAACTGCATCAGTCGGAGCTAGAGGTGATGGAAAATTTGAGCTCCAAATCCGCATCATCATCGTCCTCTGATTCATGTGAGCCACAAAATGAACACAGCTTGTGCATCATCTTGGACAGAAATTTGCTTTTCTTCTTCTCATGCTCCTTCAACTTTCTCTGCCTTTTCTTAATCTTCCCTTGACGGCGGCTCATATTCTCACCTAGTGTTCATGGCCTCCACCTTACCCATGATTGCTTTTTGCTCTTTGATCACATCATCCATGGATAGTGGGCCAGCAGCGCCAGTAGATGTGCTAGCCCCGGGTGGGCCAGTAGGAAGGCCAGCTATAAGTTGCCTAATATGCGCATCTACTCCATGTATCTGACTGGATAAGTGGCGCATAGTGCGAGGGCCGGACTGGAGTGGTCCCATGTGGTCAAATGACCCTGGTGCAGGTGCAAAGGATCCCGCGGGATCGGTGGTAGCCTCAGAGAACTGCCCAAACGAAGAGGATGTAACATCAATCCTCCTCTTTTTCTGCTTGTCATTGGGTCCCCTTTTTAGCAAAGGACGGGTCATTGGCTTTCCCGGACCTTTCTCGACATCATTTGGACGTTTAAGAACCCCAGCATCATAGCATAGTTGAGTGATCAAGGGTGGGAAGAATAGGCTCTTGGACCTCCCATGAGTGGCTTCCTCAATTTCTCGAACAATGTGCTCCCCCACATTCACAGGTCGTCCATCCATGATAGCAGCAATTATCAGTGCCCTCTCTAGTGTCACATCAATGTCATTTGTAGACGGAAAAACTCTTGCACAGATAATAGAGAGCCATGTCTTTGCCTCAGCCGTAAAATCATGGGAATCGACTCCCTTGTGCACTGTCATCCATTTCGGGGTAACTCCATCATGCAATTTGTCCACTAGACACTGGTTTCCTCTTGCTCTAGCTCTGTCTTTGTAGACTTCATTATCGACATTAGGAAGGCCAGAAATTCCATTGATTATCTCAGGGCTGAAATGGACTTGCACGCCCCGCACAGTAGTAACTAAGGTACCTTGGAAGTCGGTCTCAAGGCGTTTGCATAAAATTCCAAAACTACTATGTGGTTGGCATCATTTGGTTGCTCGGCAAAACAAATCGACCTGCTTTTTATCAACCGTGTGTAGAAGCCCGACATTTTAGCTTCAACATTTTCCATGTTTATGCCTCTTTCCCGGACGATGGTCTTTGACAAGAGTTCATCATATTTCCGCTCACATGCTGCAGATAGAAACCGGTCATGATCAAAGGGTTCCTCTTGTTCAGCTTCGAAGACATGTTCTTGCTCAATTTCGTTGTGTTTCGAATCCATTTTATGCCCAAAGTACCTACAAAATAGACCAAAAATGTTAAAAGCTCATATAGACATTTAAAACAATGTATTAGGAAGTATTTAGGCCAAAGAATGGGTGAAAAAGGTCCCGGGCAAAGCTGTGCAAAGCTACTATTTTTCGCCAATTTTGGGACTGCCAGTGGTTGCTCTTCGCGAACGCGAGCTCGCGTTTGCGAAGAGCAAATTTTTTTTTTATATTTAGACCTTCACGTTCGCGAAGGTCAAATAAATTTTTCCCCAGACTTTTGCCTTCGCGTTCGCGAGAAGACCCTCGCGTTCGCGAAGGTCATCTTCCTCGCCCAGGCCCAGTTTTCTTTCAAGCGTTTTTCAAACAGTTGGGGTGCCCTCTTTTGTTTGTTCATTTTACAGATCATTGTGATATTGCCCAAATTTTCTTCAATAAAATACACTCACACTCAACCAACCTCACCCAGCAAGCAACAACAAATTTCAAACACAAGTTTGACAATTAATACTCAAAATTTGAACCCTAAGAACCAAACAACAATGGTTTCTCTTCTATTGTTTCACACCAAGAAAGAGAAGAAAGATTTAGGAGGCAAGAGAGGAAATTACATACCTTGAGAGTAGCGGGGGAGAATCACAATGGACTTGAAGAATATGGGGAGTTTGATTTTTTTTTTTTTGGTATTTTAAGGAGTAGGAACTGTTCTTGAGCCAAAAGAGATTAAACGTACCTTTCCAGTATTTGGGACTTTAAAACTTACCTGATGACTTGCGTTCGTGAGGCAAGTGTCGCCTACATGAAGGGTAAAAACTGCCAAACAGCCGTGAACGAGGGGATGTCATCGTGAACGCGAAGTGTTAAGTTTTCATAAGCCATCGCGAACGTGTATGTCCATCGCGAACGCGAAGAAGGGCATCTGCAATTTCCAGCAGCTACTGGTTTTTGGCTTTTCGGTCATCCCAACCTGCACAAATCAACTCCAAAAATTCTGAAACTTGGCAGATTAGTCAAAAATAATATACTAAGCTATTCTAAAAAAGAAAATTTCGAAAAAGACTACAAATTTTGAAAATGATGGGCTGCCGCCGCATTTAACGTCGTGGCACGATGCAAATCACTTTACCACTTTTATCGCCACTATGACGATATGAATTGGGCACCCAACTTGGAATCAAGCTTGTGACCACGAGCAGTGGGGGGTGGTAAGTTGATGATCAAGCCAAACTTTAATTTCTTCATATTGCATTTCTTGGCTTTCATATGAGGAATGTCATTGTGCCTTCTTGTTCCCTCAAACTGTAAGATGTATGGCCTTTGTCTTTTATCCTCGCAATCCTTCATTGACTCGTGTAGTTCAATTCCCATATCACCACACAATTTCAATGTTGAAAAATGATTGGAATATGACATCAAACTCCAAATTGCAATTCTTCACGGATTTTGACATCCTCTTTTTCCCCCAGATTAGGGTCAATCTCAACCATATTTTCATTTACACCGTTGACTCTAATTTCATATTTTTCTTGGCATCACAAAAACTCATGGAGTCGGTTGGCGGATATTCAATTATTTATTACTCAAAATAAAGCTCACTTTCTTCCTCAGAGTTGGACTTTTCTTGACCTCTTTCCACACTTTCAAGTTGGTGGGCATAATGAGCCTCAACCATTATTTTCATTTGATCTTCCAAAGTGCGGATATTCTCATCATTTTGAGTCAAGACTTGATTCAAGTCCTCGAGTGCAAAGTTGCGCTTCTCCTCATTTTCAAGAATGGCCTCCAACTGAGCATCGTCTTCTCATTTTGAGCATTTGAGAATTCTTCTTGGTTTTGATCAAGTGCCGAGGAAGGATTTTCGGTTTCAACCTCCAAGGAAGATTCTTGGCTATCATTAACTTCCAAGGCTTTTTGGACCTCTAAAGCTTCAAGCATGTCTCCCATTTGTGAATGCAATCTTTAAAGCGCCAAGTCATTTTGGAGACTATTTTTCAAAAGCTCCTCCAAGGCACTTTGCTCTTTGTTTCCTTCTTCAAGTAGGCATTCTAACATGACCTTGAACCCTCCACTTTGACCATGCTCAACTTCCTCCATATCCCTAAAATTTTCATCATAAAAAGTAGACTCATCATAGCTAGGGTTTGGGGAAGGGAAGGACGAATAAGCACAATTATCCCATGGCCATTTTGACGACCGCACTCATCACAAATACTCCACTCATGGGTTTGAGATTGTGCGCACAATCCGCCCCCGGGAGAATTTAAACAATTTTACCACGAGTGTGGTCCTCCACAATAAGGACGAGGGTCATCAAAGTATGAATAACTACCATCCGACTAATTTTCATTAGATGATGCCATTTTTTTATAAACTAAGAAAATACACAAGAAACAAACAAGAAAAATAGACCAAGGTAAGAAAGATAATTACACAAATATTCACATGTTTGGACCAAAGCACTTACGCTTATTTCTCAAAAAACCTTAATAACGCCAAATTGTTCCCCGACAACGGCTCTAATTTTGATGACGTCCAAACGCACTACTAAAAAGTAAATGGACGCGGTCGCATGCAATATAATTTATCCAACTATGAGTCAGGGTCGAATCCCACAGAGAACAATTTGTAGGCGATTAGGAATGTAAGAGAATTATCACTTGTTATGCAATGCCAAACACTTAGAATGGGGATTTTGAAAATATTATAGCTAAATGCGAAAATGTAAACTAACCTAGAAAGCAAGTAAAATAACCAATGGCTACAAGTATGGATACACGGGGAATTACACTCAAGTAACGATCCAATGTATTTCACAATTTTATAAATATGACCGAGTTTATGTTAATTAGCCACGGGTAATAATTCGATATTAGCTTCTTCCAAAGGCTAACAAGACTTCCCAATTGAATTATCCCTAAAATAATTAGGAGACTAAGCACGCCCGATTATGGCTACAAGTAGTTCAATCCTATCCCAAGGTAGAATCTATAAAATGAGGGTTAAAGCCTCAAGTTCTTGTAAATTAATCTTTCACAACCCCAAATAATCATTCCCAAAATAATTCGAAGTTAATGGGCAAGTCCTAGGGTTAGCTAATCCCTTTGAAAACATTAAAGAACAAGAATAATTAAGAAACAATAACTCACTTCATAAAAGATAAAAAATCATTCAATACATAAGCACAACAAGATATTTAATCCACACTTTAATTATGAATATTCCCATAAACAAGATTCAAGTGTTGAAATAAATACTACACACTTAGATATTCAATACAAAGCAAGGAATGAAGAAAGGAATACAAATGAATAAGAAATTCTTAACTAAAATCTTCAAATCTTCAAAACCCAAGTGTATGTGCATAAGCCCTGGCTTCCAAACTTGTTCTCTCTAGTCTTAGAGACTGAAATTAAGCCAAAAATCTCTTACAAATGAGCTGGTTTTTGTATTAAATGATTTAGGGTCAAAATCGTAAAATTCCATAACTGCCCAGTTTTTCCGCCCAGTTTCTTCTTCGCGTTCGCGAAGGTTTGTTTCCTTCAGCTTCGCGTTCGCGATTGATCCTTCTCGTTCGCGAAGGTTTGAGTTCTGCTGCTTCGCATTCACGATGTGTACTTTGCGTTCGCAAAGGTATGGCTTTCTGCTTCTTCGCGTTCGCGTTGTACCTTCGCGTTCGTGAAGGGTAAATCACTGGGCAGATTTCCGTTGTCCATTTTAGCTCCTTTTTGACTCGTTTTCACTTGGTTTCTTCACCATCACTTCTAAATCACATACAACTTGTAAAATAGAAGTGAATGACATTAAACACATGATTTTATCAACCAAACATAGCAAAAATCATAAATTTAAAGACGAGATAAGTTGGTAAAATACCCACTTATCAGCAGGAGGCACATTGTTGCTTGGTACCAGATTATTATTCTCGCCGTGATGGCTTGACTCATTGTCAACGTTCAAGTGAGCAGACTGAGAGTTTGACAGTCTTAGGCTGACCTAAAATTAAGATATCAAAGAACAAGCGTAAAATAGGGTGTGTTATGGAGATCCGTATCAAACCACCACTATTATCTTTAGCCTCACGGCGAGCGCCAAACTGTTTACCCCAAAAATGAGTAACAATTAAATTTGTACGCAGTTCAAAGGATATGTGGTTTAATTCAATACGAATAATTAAGAATAACAGATAAATGCATTAAAGATAAATAATTGATCAAACCAATAGCAATGTAATGACCAAGCTTGATCTTAGATTGAACAATGGGACTCATCTTCGATTGGATCCTCGGTACCAGCTCGATCGCGAGTGCAAAAAAGAACAAATGAGTAATGCATTGATCAATAGATAGAATACAAAAGTAAACTTTTAATGCTTTGAGTTTCCTATTACAATGTATCAGATTAAAGAAAACCTTCCCCTTTATATAGTAGGGAATTTCAATCCTAATACAAGTCTAAATAAGGTAAAAATCTTCTTTTTCCGGTAAATCTCGATCCTCTATTAATATTGGACGGGATTCGCACCGTGATATCCGGTTATGGCCGAGCATTACGGTCCCTTACTCGCCATGCTTAACCGTTCTCCATGTTTCCCGAGGTTCTGAAGCTATATTCAATCTGGGTCCGTTATCCCACCGTGCCCGGTCTCAGAGGCGTCGTTCACTCTCCCCGAATTTTGATATGAGAAGTTCCAAGGCCTCGATTGTGATCACGTCGAGCTGTGCTTCCACTTTGTTTCCTAATCGGAAAATCAGGTAAAGCTCTGCTCCCGATTTTACCGTATATAGGAGGCATGTGAATCTTGAAAGTAATTAGGAAAGGAGTGTATTTTTCTTAGCAAAGAACTTTTCGTACTGAAGAAATTAAGGCTAAGCTATGTGATGCCGAACCTTTTTTTTTGATAAGTAATTATGAATTAGATTATAATCATTTTTCTATTTTAAGAATTTAATTAATTTTGATTCGGTTCCTCTTTTTTCTTTGTAGTCTATATATAAAGTGATATTTTGGTGTCGGATGGACATTAGCGATTGTTTTAATTACATTATCTATTAAAAATTAGTTCAAAATCATCAGAAAAAATTATTTTCTCTTCTTAGAATTTAAACTAAATTAGTTTTGGAATAGATGATACGGAGATTTTTGGAATTACTTGGAGAAAATATTTGTATTTATATGCATATGCAAAAAAATTCATCTGTTATATTTCAGCTAAATTTACAATAGGCAGAATACATAAGTGAACCCTTAGTCTTGGCCTTTTGTTTCACTTAGACACCTAAACATAGAGTTGTTTCTATCAGGCACTTCAACTAAACCCCATCTGTGCCAATTACATACTTCGTAGTGACATGGCAGACTGCGTGGGGAATGGCACGTGAACGTGAGACATTTTTTGCTGATTGTTATTGTTATTGTTATTTATTATTATATTATTATTATATATCCTAAGATATAATAATAGGGGCTATGCGTAGGATGAATAGCGGTAGAGTAGCCAGGCCAGATGAAATTCCAATTGAGTTTTGGAAGTGTGTGGGTAGAGTAGGCTTGGAGTGGCTAACTGGGCTGTTTAATGTTATTTTTAGGACAAAAAGGAAGCCGGATGAGTGGAGACGGAGTACAGTGGTTCTGTTTTACAAGAATAAAGGTGATATTCAGTGCTGTAACAACTATAGGGGTATCAAGTTACTAAGTCATACCATGAAAGTTTGGGAGAGGGTGGTGGAGGTGAGAGTGAGGAAGACAGTGTCTATATCTAACAACCAGTTCGGGTTCATGCCGGGTCGCTCGACTACGGAAGCTATCCACGCTATTAGGAGGTTGGTGGAACAGTACTTGGAGAAAGCGTATGACAAGGTCCCTAGGGAGGTGCTATGGAGATGTCTGGAGGTAAAAGGTGTGACGGTAGCTTACAGTAGAGCGATCAAGGACATGTATGATGGAGCTAAGACTAGGGTAAAGACTGTGGGAGGCGACTCAAAGCATTTCCCGGTTATTATGGGGTTACACCAAGGATCTACGCTTAGCCCGTTCTTATTTACCTTGGTAATGGATGCACTGACACACCATATTCAAGGGGAAGTGCCGTGGTGTATATTATTTGCTGATGACATAGTCCTGATTGATGAGACAGGGGATGGTGTTAACAAGAGGTTGGAGGTTTGGAGACAGGCTCTCGAGTCTAAGGGTTTCAAATTGAGCAGGACTGAGACAGAGTACCTGGAGTGCAAGTTCAGTGCTGAGTCGAGGGATGTAGGCATGGACGTCAGACTTGGATCACAGGTCATCCCCAAGAGAGGTAGTTTCAAGTTCTTGGGTCGGTTATTTAAGGGGATAGAGAGATCGGCGAGGACGTCACTCACCATATATGGGTGGGGTGGATGAAATGGAGGCTAGCATCTGGAGTCTTATGTGACAAGAAAGTTCCACAGATACTCAACGTCAGTTATATACAGCGGTGATTAGACTGGCCATGTTGTATGGGACAGAGTGTCGGCCGGTTAAAAATTCTCATATCTAGAAGATGAAGGTAGCTAAGATGAGGATGTTGAGGGGGATATGCGGGCACACTAGGATGGATAAGATTACGAATGAAGATATTCGAGAGAAGGTGGGCGTGGCCCCAGTGGATGACAAGATGCGGGAAACGAGGCTCAGATGGTTCGGACACATGCGGAGAACAAGCCTGGATGCTCTGGTGAGGAGGTGTGAGCGCTTGGCTTTGGTGAGTACGAGAAGAGGTAGAGGACAGCCTAAAAATTATTGAGGAGAGGTGATCAGGCAGGACATGGTACGATTGCAGATTTCCGTGGACATGGCCTTGATAGGAAGGTGTGGAGGTCGAGCATTACGGTTGTAGGCTAGGGGGTAGTCGAGCTTCTCCTTCTCCGTTCCGGGGGTGAAGCGAGTTTGATTAGGTTGATCTTAGACGGCTTGTGGTTAATGTAGAGTACACACTACCCTTACTGTTTCCATAGCTCCGGACCTTATTTGTTGGTTATTGTTATTGCATGTCATCTATTTTATGGTTTTTAGGATGCTGTCACTATTTCTATGGTTATGTTGACGATACTGATGAATTGTCTTTTCTTATTTTATCTCCTTCTTCTTGAGCCGAGGGTTTATCGGAAACAGCCTCTCTGCCTTATCAGGATAGGGGTAAGGTCTGTGTACACACTACCCTCCCCAGACCCCACTTTGTGAGATTTTACTGGATCGTTCTTGTTGTTGTTATCCTAATATATTGCTCCTATTAAAGCCCTAACTTTTACCCTCTTCATCTATTTCTCTTCTTCTTCCCCTCAGAACCCATCATTTTTCCTCTTAATTTTTTTGCCCTTTTTTGCATATAAAGCTTACTTCTTTGAAGCTCTCTTAAATTTGGTTTCATATTCTTCACATCTTGAAGTGTTGGTGGCTCCTTTGTAGGTCTCCCATTTGATTCGGGTATTGATTTCTCCACTCACTCACGATTGCGAATTTATGGACTCCATTAAATCCAGTTCGTCGTTTTTTTCTTGTTGCAAAATTGAAGGCAAAGGTGCTTGCAAATTTCTCAGGTGGTATGACGACGAGACTCCTGAGTAAGCTAAGAGCGTGATTTCTGATTTATGAAAATGAGTAAAATGTTTGAATAAGAGAGGGATCAAGTAGTAGGAAAATGAAAATTTTTGGTCTATGTGTTGATATTGTCTCTGATTTGGAAATAGCTGTTTGGTTCACCTTGTCTCAATTGGAGTTGTGTTTTTTTTTTTGTTGATTTTTGTGGATGTTTAGTGGTTAAAATTTAAAGCAATTGTATTACACGCGTGTAATATTTTTAAAAGTTTTTCTCTGATGGTCTAGAAAGTGTGTAATTGGCACATAAGGGGTTTAGTTGGAGTGTCTAATAGGAACAATTCTATATTTAGGTGTCCAAGTGACAAAAAAAAGCCAAATTTAAGGACCCACTTATGTATTCTACCTTTATAATAAGATTTTATCGTAAATTCACTTTGTCATTTCAATCGCGCGAGCTTCGCGCAAATACTAGTATGCATATAACCAACGTAGTCTTGTTAAAACTTTAATATTTCACATTGATTGAATTTATTCAGGATAATGCTGTATTTGAAATTTTTTATATTGTGTGTATATAATATATGGATAACGATGTACTCCATAACTCAAATATGCTTTCGATTTGAAATTGTTTCATTAAAGAAGTATCTTTTCCTCTGGAAGAGCGCGGGTCGGGCAGGTTTGGAGTGGCTCACTGGGCTATTTAATATTATTTTTAAGACAAAGAAGATGCCCGAAGAATGGAGGTGGAGTACGATGGTTCCGCTTTACAAGAACAAGGGTGATATCCAAAATTGCAATAATTATAGGGGTATCAAGCTGTTGAGTCACACAATGAAGGTTTGGGAGAGGGTGGTGGAGGCCAGGGTGAGGAGGTGCGTGTCTATTTCCGAGAATCAGTTTGGATTCATGCCGGGGCATTCAACTACGGAAGTGATTCATCTGGTAAGGAGATTAGTGGAGCAGTACAGGGAGAGGAAGAAGGATTTGCATATGGTGTTTATTGACCTTGAGAAAGCATACGATAAAGTTCCGAGGGAGGTCCTGTGGAGGTGTTTGGAGGTTAGCGGTGTTCCGGTAGCGTACATTAGTGTGATTAAGGATATGTATGATAATGCTAAGACTCGGGTGAGGACTGGGGGTGGTGACTCGGAGCATTTCCTTGTGGTGATGGGGTTGTACCACGGATCGGCTCTTAGCCCATTTTTATTTGCCTTGGCGATGGATGTATTGTCGCGTCACATCCAAGGGGAGGTGCCTTGGTGCATGCTATTTGCCGATGATATAGTGTTGATTGGCGAGACGCGTAGCGGAGTTAACGCGAGGTTGGAGGTTTGGAGACAGACCTTGGAGTCTAAAGGTTTCAAACTGAGTAGAACCAAGACAGAATACTTGGAGTGCAAGTTTAGTGATGGGACCCATGATGCAGACGTAGAGGTTAAGCTTGATGCTCAAGTTATCCCCAAGAGAGCAAGTTTTAAGTATCTCGGGTCTATTATCCAGGGTAACGGGGAGATTGACGAAGATGTCGCGCATTGCATTGGAGCGGGATGGATGAAGTGAAGGCTCTCTTCCGGTGTTTTGTGTGATAGGAATGTGCCGCTAAGACTTAAGGTTAAGTTTTATAGAGTGGTGGTTCGACCGGCTATGCTGTATGGGGCTGAGTGTTGGCCAGTCAAAAACTCCCACGTGCAGAAAATGAGAGTAGTAGAGATGAGGATGTTAAGATGGATGTGTGGGTATACCCGGAGAGATAGGGTTAGGAATGAAGATATTCGGGACAGAGTGGGAGTAGCCTCTGTGGAGGACAAGATGCGGGAGTCGAGGCTGAGATGGTTCGGACATGTTAAGAGAGGAAGCATTGATGCTCCAATTAGGAGGTGTGAGAGGTTGACCATGGAGAGTTTGAGAAGAGGTCGAGGTAGGCCTAAGAAGTATTGGGGAGAGGTGATTAGGCAGCTGCTTCAGCTCACTGAGGACATGACCCTTGATAGGAGAGTCTGGAGGTCGAGGATTAAGGTAGAAGGTTAGTTGGTAGTTTATAGTTGTTCACCGATAGTCTTAGTAGTATGCATGTCCCTTCATATTCTTAGATTTTTATTATGTTATGTGATTTTGTTCGCCTCAGGTATTGTATTCCTTGTTGCTATTATTTGGTACCACTTATCCTTTATCTCTCCCTTTTTTTCTTTTATCTTCCATCTTTCTTCCTCCCTTGCTTTCCTCTTCTTCTTCTTGCCCTTCCTGAGCCGAGGGTCTATTGGAAACAACCTTTCTACCTGAATTAGGTAGTGGTAAGGTCTGCATACAGACTATCCTCCCCGGACCCCACTTGTTGGGATCAAACTGAGTTGGTTGTTGTTGTTGTTGAAAGAAGTATCTTTTCCTCTAAGTTTAGCACACACAAACCATAAGTAAGGGCATTTAGGTCTTTCAGCTATTACCATTTGGGTATACAGAAATTATAAACACTACAGGAAATTAAAAAAAAAAATTATAAACCCTAACTCCACATAAGTTTATATCATACTGAAATTGAGTTGAATTGGCACCGCATCTATTTTCAAAAACCCATCTAAACCCGCCCCCTATACGAAACAAACAAGAAAACCTCCCGCTCTTTCACATTTCTCTTCTGAGTAATACTCAATTTTGAATTTTACGCTTCACTGTCGAAGAAAAATTGATTTTACAATATACAATGAGGGAAGAGGAAATAGAGAGACTAAGAGGTGTAGTAAGGGATTGCGTTAGCAAGCATTTGTATTCATCAGCCATCTTCTTTGCTGACAAAGTGGCTGCAATTACTTCAGACCCAGCTGATATATACATGCAAGCACAAGCTCTGTATCTTGGTCGACACTATCGCCGTGCTTTTCACCTTCTCAATGCTTCCCAAATCGTCCTCCGTGACCTCCGCTTCCGTTATCTTGCCGCTAAGTGCCTCGTAATGCCCTACCCTTTTTCTCTACATTTTACTATCTCTATAAAATTCCAATTAATTCTCTAGTTGCTATTTAGTCTAAGTTAAAAATAAGGCAAGTTAGCTACTGCGACATGTAACTTGATGGTGTAAATAATTCTTTATGCTGACAATGCATAAATTAAACTCGAATAGATATACATCTATTTGGCTCCATTTGGACCCATTTTGTTCCAAGATAGTGTATTTTGCACTTGTATATATTGGATAATTTGGGTTTACTGTGTAATTTGGTAGAATTCATGATTTAGGTGTTAATGGAGTGACAGGCTACTTGCTAAGTAGTGATTTTACAAAAAGTAGGTTTAGGTTCTACTTTCTCCAGATAACATGGATTATGGTTTTGTGTTGGTAACAAATGGGGCTCAAAAACTACCAGAAAGAACAGTATTTTGCGCTTATTTACATAGGGTAATTATTGGGGATTCAATGGTTAATTGCTTTACTGGTAATCTCTAGATGTTAATGGAGTAAACAGGCTACTTTTTGTGCTTTAACATCAGAACTGGTGATTCAGCAACTTTAGTTTCTGCTATAGTTTGTTCACATGAAGGATAATGGATATGTTGTGCTTTAGTAGTAAATGGGGCTCAAATACTGTGTAAAGAATTGTATTTTAAGCTTCTATTGTGTGGTTCAATGGCCCTTTTACATAAAACTTAGATATCTATTTTGATTGATTGGAACTTGAGTCAGGTGTTAAATTTCAGGGTTTACGATCACTAGTCAGATGCCTTTTAATATATTTAAGATGATTCTAATTGAAAGGATAAGCTAAAAAAATGTATCGGATTGTAGTCCTATTCTTCTTTGTTTGTCTGGATTAATTTAACCTATAACAATTGCCACACTCTGATAGATTGCCCTGCAATGGTTGTCGGAATGGTTGTTGTCTCTTTATATAGTCTTGGAAAATTCTCACCTTATTAGCTAGTTTTTGAGATTGCGTTAGGTCCAAGGTCCATGTTCTTATCTTGGTATTAGAGCTGAATCTATCCTTGTTATTGCGTTTCACATTGTTAGGCCCCATGCCATATTATACTATTCATGCTCCTTGTTATCCATGCATGCGGTAGGATGTTAGATTGTCCCTCATTGGTTGAGTGCGGCGGAATGTTAAATTGTCCCACATTGGTTGAGGGAATGGGGCAACAGGCTGTTATCTCCTTCTATGGTTTTGGATAATCCTCACCTCATGAGCTAGATTTTTGGTTCTAATTAGGCCCATGACGCCTTTTCTTATCACACTCCCCAGCTGCACAATGCTAAAAGATTTAGCTCAACAATATGGTTGATGATAGTATGCCCAGCCTGATAAGCCTACCTATGTCCGGCTTGCTTAAGGCAGGCGTAAGCCATGAAATTCGGTGTAGAGAGGTCGAGCGCTTCACCTCGCTTAGGCGTTGCTTCAATGCAACACCAAGGCATTAAAACATGCGTCTTATCATCCACGGACTTGGTCTTGAAGAGAAGACTCTAAACAATTAATATTTCACCTAATCGTACATTTTTCAAATATTTTCTATATAATTGCTCTTTGTTGTGGTTATTCTGCTTGAACTACATGCATAGTTTTTATTTTGTTCTTCATTAGAGACCATGTTTTATTTGCATTTTGCGCTTAAAGTCCATCATACCTCTGCGGTCCTTTTTTCGCTTTTACCTTCGATAACACAGCTGGCTCCATTAGGCAAGGTGTTACCCTTGAATGTAGGTCACCATCTTTCTTCTTTTAGTTACTGACATGCCACACACACAAGTACGAATTTGGTTAGGGTTTAATGTTTGGTATCTGCCCATAGATTAGCATCTTGTTATGAATAAGTCAATCAACTAAACTTCAATCCCGATATAATTGAGGTTGTTGGTATAAACTATCTATATCCGCTTTACTTTATTCAAAGTCCATATTCTATTCCAATACTCATGTGTCTCTCAAGACTAATTAGGGGTTCTCCAAATATAGAGATTATGTGAAGTTCGAACATATCCATATGTTAACATATACCTAACTGACCAGACTAAACGTTAGGTGCAACAAGTTGGATCCTATTATGTTCTAAAATAATCTGCTTAAAGTTCTTTTTGAAATTTCTGTAATTTTAGGAAGAGCTGAAGGAGTGGGATCAATGTCTTCTAATGCTGGGTGATGCTAAAGTGGATGAACATGGAAATATTACTGACACAAGGGAGTGTAATAGTATGTACTTAGACAAGGATGGTGAAGATCGCGAAATAAATGTAAGTTTCTCCTCTCCCTGACCTAGTAGATCTTTGGGTTGAATCTATTACGAATCCCTACATTCCCACAGAATCAAAATTCGCTCTATGTAAATCTTTGACAGATTTTATCAGCAATATGCTTTTTGAGGGGCAAGGCATATGAAGCTTTGGAGAATCGCGCACAGGCTCGGCTATGGTTAGTGATAATTTGGATATAATAGGTTTTTTTTTCCAGGACACTTGAATTTCGAATTGGCTTATTTTACCTTGTAGAGAAAAGACATTGATGTTCGCGTACATTAATTTGGATAAATACAGATTTGGCCTGAATTTCTTGTGCTTACGGCTGGGTCGATAATGGGAGAGATTGTTCTGTGCTATGTTTTCAGTTTGGCTGGCAATCATGTCTTCTGTCTAGAGAAAGGACAGAGTGATGCAAAGTGAATTTCCACATTAGATTTGAAATATGTATTAGCAAAGCAAACAAGCAAAATAGGAAGATGTTTAAAAGAGTACTTTTTGGATCTTTAGGGCTCGTTTGGTATGAGTGATAAAAGATAATTAATCCCGGGACTAAATTTGAGATGCGTTTATCCCATGTTTGGTTGAGATAAAATCGTGGTATAACTAATCCCCGGATTGTAGTGTTTTTTTAATCCCCATGGGAAGGTGGAATAACTAATCCCGGGATAATTAATCTTGGGATAACTTATTTCCAACCAAACGACCCCTTAAGATAAAGGTTGTGAGTCTTTAGACTCCTTAAATCTGATTCTGGTAGTAACCCTCAGGGGTTGGCCTGGTGGCAATTGACTTGAGCCTTGGGGTTTGCTCCCTTTCAAGGTCTCAAGTTCGAAACCCACTGGGTGCAAACAATTTCTGAGGGCCATCGGACTGGGTAAAACCTGAATTAACCGTGGTGCACTTGCGGGAAACTCCTTGCCGAGGGCCTGTGCACCCCCGGGATTAGTCGGGGCTCTAAGAGACTCGGACACCCGGTGCAAATCAAAAAGAAAAAAAAATCTGATTCTGGTAGTTGTTGAAAATCAAAAGAAGAATAACATTCTGAAAGAGTTAATAATTTCAAAAATTGGTACTGAAATAGTTAACTTTTTTATATATCCTTCACATGGCGAATCAATTTTTGACTATATCTTATCTTACCTGTGAACCTTCTGTTTGCAGAGCTCACTCCCTTCCATTTTTCTCTTCTTTCATTCATTGATTGCTAGTAAAATGAAGATGTAATCTGTGCTCCTTGACATAATTGTATCCTCTATCTTCTTTCTTGTATTCAGCATCTCCGATCACCATCAATCCCATCGTTTCACCGCTCAATTCCTTGCTATAATGTGCATTGTATTTGGTTAGCAAATGAACCTTGAAGATCCTATTTGATTAGGAAAGGAAAGAGATGCATTATCATTATCATTATCATTATCATTATTACTACTGCTATTATTATTATTATTATTATTATTATTATTATTATTATTATTATTATTATTATTATTATTATTATCATCATCATCATTATTAATGTTATTATTTTTATCATTATAATTATTGTTATTGTTGTACCAAGAATTCCTAACCTATACATCACGCATTGCACTCCTATCACTAGACGAAAGCCCCGGGGGCTGGAAAGAGGTGCTTTATATCTCAAGTTAACAGAATATCAAGAGAAACATCATTGGATTTGTAGTTAAGCAATTATAGTTCCATCTTATGTGTTGGGCTGTCTTTCCTTATTTCTTTTCTTTATTAGTTCTTATATTGTTGTCGAGCGGTTAAATTTCATTTATATCATGGAAAGGAGCTAATATGGTATAACTTGATGACACTTGCAGGTATAAAGCTGCTATCAAGGCTGATCCTTTATGTTATGAGGTATGTAAGTTCTGCCGTCACATTCTTTCTACTGTAATTTGTCATGAAAGTCTTTGTATAGTTATTGGTTAGATGTTTCTTGGTTTCTTGTTTACTTTTTGCTCCTCTTTTTGAGAAAGTGTGGGGAATAAATCTTGGTATTAGAAGTCAAATTTATACCGCAAAACCCTACTAGTTACTTGGTTATCTTATATCGATGTGTTTTCTGATCCAGAAGCTTTCTAGGAGGCTTTTATGTTTTCAATTCCATGACAGTTTTCTGAAATTCATCTATGCTCATTTCTCCTTTTTTAGGCATTGGAATGTCTAATAGAGAATCACATGCTCGCTTGTGATGAAGGTGAGAACCCTTTGCTGGTCAAAATGGAACTCCTTTGAACTATGAAATTGTACGAGTTAGTTAACAGAATCATAATGTTGTAAACAATGTAAGTGCTCCTGTTTACAGAGTTGGTGGATCTAAGTTACTCCAAAAATCGTTGGTCTGTGTTTCTATAAGTAATGAAAATTCTCTTTCCTTGAACCAAACATTATAGTACTGTATAGTGCTGTTAAAGGCTCATATAATACATGCTTAAGCTTTGATTGTAAGTGCCAACAGTTGGCTGCTCTGAGTTACTTAGGCAGCTTCTATGCAGGCTTCAAGGCGCTAAGGCATGCTTCTCATTGACTATAAGCTCGATTTTGCAGATGGCTGCGTTAAGCAATATATTATATAACTGGCGAAGTGATATTAATTGCTAAAGAGACTTTATGAATGAATATCTAGTCTAGTATAAAAGTAGCCACTAAACCTAACTTAGAAAATCAAAACCGCACCTTTCCATCTCAATTAGAAATTTAAAATAGTTTTGGAACAACTGATATGATTTTCACTTTATATATTCACTTAACTGTAGCTTTTTAATTCCATAAACCGTATAAGTATTATCTGTGTTTTTATTATCTTTTAAATAACACACACACACACACACACACATATATATATATATATATATATATATATATATATATATATATGTATATATGCACACACACACATACATATTCTCTTCATCTCCAGCCTTTATTTACTAAAGCATGCACTTTAATTGTGTTTTTCATTTAAAACCTTGACGTTTTTTGACATTTTATGCTGTACGCCTTTGAATATGCCTTATTGTTGGCATTCTTATTGAAATTAAATTTTGAAGATATTATTATTGTTAGAATAGTTATGTGAATATGTGTAATTAGTCCTAGTCCCTTATAAAATAGTAGTAGGTTATGTGTTATGAATACATATAAATATGACTCATTGTAACATAGAATATTAATCAATAATATTTTCTCCCGTGCTTTCTCACATGGTATCAGAGCATTAGTGAGAAAACATCGATGTGCGTCATTCCAGCGTTAACCGGGTAGAAAGAACTTAGTCTATCGTGCAATTTTTCCGGTGACCTAAGGCCTGTCTACTTGAGTCACTTTCTGTGGTGTTGTGCAAAAACCAACACAACCACGAGGTAGATCACCCCTCGGCGACCAAGTCGTTAAAATTTCTCCGGCAGAAAAGCTGCCACGCGCCTCCACGCGCCGGCAATAGAAATTTTCCGGCAAAGGTTCTGACCCACGCACCGGCGCGTGGGCCACTTCCGGCCACTTTCTCGCGAATCTCCTTCAGGGAAACTTGCTCTCCTCACAATTCCGAGCCTACCTATCTAGTTCAAATCAAATTCCGATCACTTTTATATTTTTCCGGCGTGAACAGTAATTCCAAAGAAAAAAATTTTCTTTTTTTTTTCCGGCGTAAACATTACAATGGCATTCATATCACAAGCCTTTGACTCATAATCCACTGGATCCAATGCAATTCAGATGGTTTCTATACCGGATTATATGGAGTTCCTTCAGTATAAAGCATGTAAAGAGACATCTTCAGGGATAGCTTCCGTTCAAACAGATAGTAGCGTGACTTGTGTCTCCCAATCTTTAACTTCCGAGTCTTGGGTCATTGATTCAGGTGCATCTGATCATATTTCTGGTAACAAATCTTTTTTCACTAGTATTTCATATTCTCAATCTCTTTCGACAGTCACAATGGCCAATGGGTCTCAAACCATGGCAATTGCAATAGGTCAAGCAAGTCCACTTCCTTCCTTACCTTTAGACTTAGTTCTTTATGTTCCCGGTAGTCCTTTTAATCTCATAGCCGTTAGTTGCTTAGCCAAATCACTTAAATCTGCTGTTTTATTTCTTGATGACCTTGTTTTTATACAGGAACGCAGTACATGGCGGATCATTGGTACCGGGCGTGAATCAGATGGACTTTATTACCTTATCCTTGCAAAATCACATGGACTCGCATCTTGTCTTCCTTCAATAACTTGTCCCGTTACTGATTAACCAGATTTATTACATAAACGGTTGGGACATCCCAGTTTGTCAAAACTTCAAAAAATGGTACCTGGCTTCTCACTTGTCCACTATAGAGTGTGAGTCATGTCAGCTCGGTAGGCATACCCGCTCCCATTTCCCGTGGCGTCTTGATAATCGAGCAGAGTCACCTTTTACTTTAGTCCATTCAGATGTTTGGGGTCCTAGTCGGGTCATTTCTACCTTGGGATTCCGCTACTTTGTCAGTTTCATTGATGATTATCCAAGGTGCACTTGGATTTTTTTGATGAAAAATCGATCTGAGTTGTTTTTTATATTTCAGACCTTCCACGCTGAAATTCAAAATCAATTTGGGGTTTCTATCCGCACATTTCGTAGTGATAATGTCCTAGAGTATTTGTCTTCCCCATTTCAGCAGTTTATGAACTCCCATGGGATTATTCATCAAACATCTTGTTCGTACACATCCCAATAAAATGGGGAGCTGAAAGAAAGAATTAACATCTTGTTGAAACTGCTCGTACCCTACTCATACAATCTCATGTTCCGCTACGTTTTTGGGGGATGCAGTTCTGACATCTTGCTATCTTATTAATCGTATGCCATCTTCAGCTATCCAGAATCAAGTTCCATTCTCTGTCCTATTTCCCCACTTACCTTTGTTCTCTCTTCCACCCCGTGTCTTTGGGAGTACGTGTTTTGTTCATAACCTTACTCCAGGAAAAAGATAAGTTAGCTCCTCGTGCTCTTAAGTGCGTATTTCTGGGTTACTCGAGAACACAAAAGGGATATCGATGCTATTCTCCTGACCTCCAGCGATATCTTATGTCTGCTGATGTCACCTTCTTTGAAACCCAATCATACTTCACATTTCCAGGTAATCACTTAGATATTTCGGAGGTGCTACCAGTTCCGTCTTTTGGAGATTCAGTCACTATCTCCCATTCATTTTCCTCCATAGCTGCAGTTGCAGCTCCACCACCTACAGCTCCAGTTGCAGCTATCGATGCTATTCTCCTGACCTCCAGCGGTATCTTGTGTCTGCTGATGTCACCTTCTTTGAAACCCAATCATACTTCACAGGTCCAGGTAATCACTTAGATATTTCTGAGGTGCTACCAGTTCCGTCTTTTGGAGATTCAGTCACTATCTCCCATTCATCTTCCTCCATAGCTGCAGTTGCAACTCCACCACCTATAGCTCCAGTGCCACCACCTAGTCCAGTGCCACCAACTATAGCTCCAGTGCCACCACCTTATCCAGTTCAACCTTCTACATCTCCACCACTCCAGACTTATCATCGTCGTCCGCGCCCAGCATCAGGCCCAGCTGATTCACATCCTGCACCTGACCCTACTAATATTGCGGACTTGTCTCCTCTTAGTCAACCGATTGCACTACGAAAAGGTATGCGGTCTACACTTAATCCTAATCCCCATTATGTCGGTTTAAGTTATCATCGTCTGTCATCATCCCATTGTGCATTTGTATCATCTTTGTCCTCTGTTTCCATCCCTAAGTCTACAGGTGAAGCACTGTCTTATCCAGGGTGGCGACAGGCTATGATTGATGAGATGTCTGCTTTATATACGAGTGGTACTTGGGAGCTTGTTCCTCTTCCTTCGCGTAAATCGACTGTTGGTTGTCGTTGGGTGTATGCAGTCAAAGTTGGTCCAGATGGCCAGGTTGATCGACTTAAGGCTCAAGCAGTCTTGTTGCCAAAGGGTATACTCAGATATTTGGACTCGATTACAGTGATACTTTCTCTCCCGTGGCTAAAATAGTATCAGTTCACCTTTTTCTATCCATGGCTGTTGTTCGCCATTGGCCTCTCTATCAGTTGGACATTAAAAATGCTTTTCTTCACGGTGACGTTGAGGATGAGGTTTATATGGAGCAACCACCTGGTTTTGTTGCTCAGGATGAGTCTAGTGGCCTTGTATGTCGGTTGCGCCGGTCCCTTTAGGGTCTAAAGTAGTCTCCTCGAGCCTGGTTTGGTAAGTTCAGCACATTTATTCAGGAGTTTGGCATGACTCGTAGTGAAGCTGATCACTCTGTGTTTTATCGGCATTCTGCTTCAAATCTCTGTATTTATCTGGTCGTTTATGTTGACATATTGTTATTACCAGCAATGATCAAGATGGTATTAGTAAATTGAAGCAACATCTCTTTCAACACTTTCAGACTAAGGATCTGGGCAGATTAAAGTATTTTCTGGGTATTGAGGTCGCTCAGTCTAGCTCAGGTATTGTGATCTCACAAAGAAAGTATGCCTTAGATATTCTTGAGGAGACATGAATGACAGGTTGTAGACCTGTTGACACTCCGATTGATCCGAATTCTAAACTTCTGCCAGGACAGGGGGAGCCTCTCAGCGATCCTGCAAGATATAGGCGGTTGGTTGGTAAATTAAATTACCTCACAGTGACTAGACCTGACATTTCCTTTCCTGTGAGGTGTTGTGAGTCAGTTTATGGATTCTCCCTATAATAGTCATTGGGATGCAGTTGTCCGCATTCTTCGATATATAAAATCAGCTCCAGGAAAAGGTATTGTTTGAGGATCGAGGCCATGAGCAGATCGTTGGTTACTCAGATGCTGATTGGGCAGGATCACCTTCTGATAGACGTTCTACGTCTGGATGTTGTGTCTTAGTAGGAGGAAATTTGATGTTTTGGAAGAGCAAGAAACAAAATGTAGTTGCTTGGTCTAGTACAAAAGCAGAATATCGAGCAATCGCTATGGCGACATGTGAGCTAATTTGGATCAAACAGTTGCTCAAGGAGTTGAAATTTGGTGAGATTAGTCAGATGAGAATTGTGTGTGATAATCAAGCTGCTCTTCATATTGCGTCAAATCCAGTGTCCCATGAGAGAACTAAACACATTGAGATTGATTGTCACTTTGTTAGAGAAAAGATACTCTTGGGAGATATTGCTACAAAGTATGTGAAGTCGAATGATCAACTTGCAGATATTTTCACCAAGTCCCTCACTGGTCCTCGTATTAACTACATATGTAACAAGCTCGGTACATATGATTTATATGCACTAGCTTGAGAGGGAGTGTTAGAATAGTTATGTATAATATATGTAATTAGTCCTAGTCCATTATGTAATAGGAGTAGGTTATGTGTTATGAATACATATAAATAGGGCTCATCGTAACATAGAATATTAATCAATAATATTTTCTCCCGTGCTTTCTCACAATTATTATTATTATTGGGTAATCTTTAGTGAAGACTGTATTATTATGAAAACTGACATATTCATTAGCTGGTTAATTTCAGAGAAAACCCTACTCTCATGTTTGCAATTTGGTCCCGAAGATGGGTGGCTCTCTTCGTTCTATTCTTGTTTGATAAAGAAGGTAATCATTTCTTTTGAGACTACTTTGTATTCCAGATGACCATGTTGTGGGATCATAAACACTTGACATTGCATGTTTTACTCTCATCTATTGAAAATACAGAATATCGAATTTGTATTTTATGTTGATAAATTGACAGAAATATCTGTACATGAGCTTTTACAGCAATAATTTATGAGTTGTATAGACTATTTTCATTTTTATGTTTTAATACCCTTTTATTTTTTAGTGGAATAATTACTTTCATTTGCTCCGCTTCCCAGTATGATAAAGAAAATGTGGTGGAAGCCAAATTTAGAGAGCTCGAACAGGGTGGACCTAATACAAAGACGTCGGAAAAATCTGTTTTATGTACGCTTAAAGCCAACACTGATCTTTTGGCCTGCAAAGCCGAGTACTATCATCAATGCGGTGAATATCAAAAATGCTTTGAACTAACTTCTGAGTAAGTTGGTAACCAACCATAAAGGGGATCATGTCTTTTTTTCTTCTTTTTATTTGATTGTTATGCTACTCTGCGCACTTGTATGTTGTTACGTGGTTTGGATCACCGCTTGAAATTTGGTGTGCTTTTCCTTTTTCTCTTATCCTTTGGCACATGATGTAATACAGATTGCTTGAAAAGGATCCATTCCATCTCAAGTGTACCCTGGTGCATTTGGCAGCAGCAATGGAGCTAGGCCATTCCAATGAGCTGTATCTTATGGCTTGCAATTTAGTGAAGGATTATCCTCAAAAGTGAGTGCTTAAATTTTGGGTTTGCAGTTTTGAAAAGTATATTGCTGGTTTTCATTCACAAAATGCATAACTATTGTGTGACGATTTCTTTGCACAACTTGTTATTAATCAAGGAAAATTGATTCATTTTTTTTTGCTGGGAGTTGAGTTCTTTTCGAGGTCAACAGAGTTAAAAGTGATTATCCATGCAAAGATCTGTTGTTGACATTTAACCTATACATTACCTTGATAATGTATTTCTCTGATAGAAATGACCCAAACAAGGCAGGGGGGTGGGGGGTTTGAGTTGAGAGATCATAAAATTTGTTATTCTGAAATGCCAAGAAGTGATACTTTCAAAATTTACAGCAAATCTGATACCACTTTTTTTCTCATGTAAAATATTTAAAAATATGTATTCAGCAGAATAGCCGAAAAAGGTAACAGAGTTGAGGAATATGAAAGGCATACCAAATAATGATAGCATGATGTTCTCTGATTTAGCAACTTGCATACTCTATTACCCACACCCAACCTTAGAATCCTTTCCAGTTCATGTGGAATCTGCAAATACAGTTTTTTTCTCTGGAACACCCTTTATCTTTTACAACTTTGCCTGGCCAAATTATACCCATCCAGTGCTAACACCACACCAAGCTATCCACAGTATTTTATTACACTTTGAGAATTATCTTTTGCCTAAGCACTAATGACAATAAGTTTACTTTCCACTAGAGAGTAGATTTTACGACAACTTGTAGCTAACTTTGTCAGAGCAGCTGAATAAGGACAAATGCATATCGCTGATAAGATACTACCAGCATATATTGTTTCATTCTTCAGTAAAGGTGAGCTTGTGCTCCCCACAAGGATATTACCGGTGTCAGTTGAATAGATAACTATTGGATGGCAATCTCTGTGGCTAGGTGTCAGTTGAGTAGATAACTATTGGAAGTTCGGAATGTAGGCAATGTGACCTTCACTTTTTGTTTTTGCATCATATTCAAGAAAAGACTTTGGCCAATTGCTGGATGAATTAGCATAAATGTTGCCGGGGAGAGATGGCGTATCAATTCGTTTGGATTGATGAAAATGTCCTCTTTATTTTCTATGTCCACTGTATGTGGTGAAAGTTGCTATTCCATCATTAACTACCATTTAATGTTATTTTCTAGAGCCTGTGGTCAGTGTTGTCAAAGGCGTGCTTAAAGCGCGCTTAAGCCCTAAAGCGAGGCTCAAAACATGTTGAGCGCTTCGCCTTGCTTTGCGGGCGCTTTAGTGTCGTATCAAGGCTCTAAGGCATACTTTTCCTTGCCAATGAGTGTAATCCTGAAAAGGCGACACTGAATAATTGATATTTCACTTTATTGTAATTTCTTCTCAATTTGTCCATATATTTGTTATTCATGCTTATAATTATTGGTCTTGGACTACATATAAATATTTTTACTTTTTCTTCGGTTGCGCCTTTTCTCATTAAAGCCCACTTTGTATTTGCGCTTTGCGCTTAAAGCCCCAACGGGCCTTAGAGCTTTTTTGCGCTTTTCGCCTTTGGTAACACTGCATATGGTTAATCTGATTAGCTCACTAGATCATGTTTTTATTCAGGGCTCTCTCATGGTTTGCTGTCGGATGCTACTACTATTGTATCAAGAAATATGACCAAGCACGACGCTATTTTAGGTAATAAATATTTATGTCATCATGTGGTAAAGAAGAGGGGTTGTAATTCTAACCTTTCTTTCTCTCTCATGGAACCTTTTCTTTTTTCATGACAATATTTCTGGTGAACATTTTCTTCAAGTCTTGGAAGATGGGGTTAATAATTCCGCTGCCTTGTGGAACTTTTCTGGTAAATGTGTAAATAGTTCTAGTGAAACACATTCTCTTAAAAAGCTGAGTGGCTGCAGTGCAATTAAAATTGATTATTCTGTCACTTAAAGACATGAAGTGATGCGAAGCATGGGGTCCTTGCTTCACGTGGATGGAGCAAAAGAATTTCGAGGAATGATGCGCTTTGAATAGTAAACTGGAAATAGATTTGGACAAGCATTCACTTCTTTGAATGACTTTGTAAGATGCAAAAAGGACCAAAAAAGAGAATAAAGTAGTCCCATTTGCTATCTGAATACTAGGACACTCTTCAGATACAGTTCACTGTTCTCTTCATTGTTGTTTGCTCACTTCTCTGGTTTGCAGCAATCCTTACCATTCTATGCTTTTTCCTATTTGCTTCTCTCGTTTTTTTATAAGAGTGAAGTAATTTATTAATCATAAGCTGGCACCAAGCTTATTCAGTGTTGTGTGCATAAAAACAGCTCAAAAATTCAGTTCCTTATTGTACACTTATGATTTAAGGAACTGAGGACATTGATCGAGCTATCTATGTAATTTACCTTTTGATTTGCACCAAAAAGCTAACTTATAGATACACTTGTATTTGGTCTTCATTATGTTCTCCACTTATCAAGTAAAAAAATCTTCATTTTGTTCTCCTTTTTCCCTTCAAAGATTCTCTGATTTCTTTCTCTCCATATTACCCGCCATATTGCTGCAGCGACAGTATTCCTTATTGCTCTTGTATCCTTGTTTAGTCCTTCCCTGTTCCAGCAGAGTAGTTCTTTTGTGTTTCCTGACAAAAACCATGTTATCTCTAAAAGATTCAGAAGAATGCTCCATAACTGCTGAGTTACTTTCCAGTGGATGAAGAGATGACTCGAATCTTCATAGCCCTCCTCACACGTCACATTCCTGCTACATAAAACTGCTCTTCTCTGTAAGTTATGTTGAGTTAGACATACTTCTTGTGCCGCTAACCATGTAAAACACTGCACTTCATAAGGGGGCTTTGCTCTTCCATATTTGTCTAGGGCTAATTTCTTCCATGATTGTTGCTTTTTGTCATGGTTCTGTAGCGAACTAACAGAGAAACCACCATTTTCCTGTTCCTTCCAGATTGTCGAATCTTTCTGTTGATTTAGAACTGGCCAAATTGCCAATTACCTGTACAAATCTGCTCATTTCTTCTATCTCCCAATCATTGCAGCTTCTTCTAATAAGATAAATTCATCCTTCTGTAGACCAACAACCTACTATCAGTGCATTCTGATTTCTAGCTGAGGTGTATGTATAGACGTGTAAACTACTCTTTTAGGGGTTCAGTCGAAGCCAAGTCCAATTTTCTTCTTTCTTATTGTTTTTCTTCTTTAAGATGACTGAATCGTGTATTCACCTTTTCTAGGCGTTTTCTCAATTTCATTTTCTATCCTTCAATTCTTGATCTATAGGCTGAATGTTAGGACAATAATAAAACGACTTTTTGCTATTAAAACTAGTTATTAGTACCGTTACTGAAACAGTTAAATATGTAATCAACGTTGCAAATTGGCCAAATAATTGAAAATTAAAATAGATTTTGTAGTTGAAATAATATTCTTGTAGGATTGTCAAAATTACATTTTAATTTTGTGGAATTTGTATTTTAATGTTATATGTGGGATGTAGAAGTTAGTAATGTAAATTGCAATTTTGACGTTGCAAGTACAAAATCGTCATATGTTAGGTAATTTTTTGTATCTTCAATATATTATAAGCTTAAATTGAAGATGTTTGTGCTTCACTTCTTGCTTCTCGCTTAAAGTCCTAAGGGTCTTATCACATTTTGCACTGTTCCTTTTGAAAACACTGGTGGTGGGTCAAGGTGGTGGATTGAGGCTTTTCCCCTCCTTAGTAGTCCAGATTATTTTCTCTGAATATCAGTTTCCTGGGAACAACTTTCTACTAAAAGTTTGAATCATATGAAGTTCTTCTGAGGTTTTCAGGGTCTCCTATTTCCTTTGTAAAATGTCTACTTTGGGTGGTGATTTTCTACTGAACTGCTCCATCACTGAAGTTGGGACTGGTCCTTCCATTGAGGATATTCAACGCTATGATTTCCTTTAGAAATTTATTCGCAATTCACTTTTACCTGATAAAAAGATATTCTTAGCAATTTTGCAAGTGCTTAAGCTTTGAGAGCTAAATGCTATCTCATATACTAATGTAGCTCACAAATAAATCATCCACATTTCTATCAGTAGTTGAAGGTCTCTTTTTGTTTTCTGAATTTTGATATTTGGCAGTAAGTCAACAAGCTTAGATGGAACATTTGCTTCAGCTTGGATAGGCTATGGAAATGCTTATGCAGCTCAAGAAGAAGGAGACCAAGCAATGTCAGCTTACCGTACTGCTGCTAGATTATTTCCTGGGTAAATCCTAATTTTGCTTCAAAATTTTGTATTATCCAAGCCGTGGAGGACATAGCATTCTCAAATTTTCTGATAGACTTCAACTTTTGAGCTCAACACGTTATGAACTTCTATCTTGTGGTAATTGTTTCATCCATAGTAAATAATACTCTTCTTCCTCATGGATAGTTTGTACCTTTGCGACTTAGAGCTGACACCAAAAAGTAACAGTATATCTTTTTGAAACAATACTCTGCTTCGAACAGTATGTAATATCTAATTCAGTATTATAGAGTGATTTCTAGAGCTGGAAACAAACATTGACTGCCATAAGAAGACACTGAATTCCATGAAGTTGGACTAAAAATGAATTTTAGCATATTAACGCTTAACAGATAATCTTAATGGAGCCGGTGCTATCATGACATATTAACTACCTTGCATAGTTATTGGAGATTAGGGAAATTATATAAATCTGACTTGTATCTTGAGTGTGCTCAACTGTTAAAGCTCCAGCTGTAAAATGAGGTGTCTAGATTGAAACCCAACTCATCAACAACAACAACAACGACCCAGTAAAATCCCACAAAGTGGGGTTTGGGGAGTGTGGTGTGTACGCAACGTTACCCCTACCTCGATGGGGCAGAGAAGCTGTTTCCGATAGACCCTCGGCTCAGGAAGACGGAAATAAAACAAGAAGAGACAATTCATAAGTAACATCAGCAGAAACCATAGAAATAATAATAGAAGAGCATAAAAACCATAAAATAGATGACATGCTATAACAATAACCAGTAATTAAGGCCCGGAGCTATGATAAACAGAAAGGATAGTGTGGACTCAACATTAACCACTAACCGTCTAAGATCAACCCTATCAAACCCGCCTCACCCCCGGTAAGAAGTAGAAAAAGCTCAACTACCCCCTAGTCTACAACCCTAATGCTTGACCTCCAGACCTTCCTATCAGGGGTCATGTCCTCGGAAATCTGCATCGTGCCATGTCCTGCCTGATCACCTCACCCCAATACTTCTTAGGTCGCCCTCTACCTCTTCTCGTACCCACCAAAGCCAACCGCTCACACCTCCTCACCGAAGCATCAAGGCTTCTCCTCCGTATGTGCCCGAACCATCTAAGTCTCGCTTCCCGCGTCTTGTCATCCACAGGGGCCACGCCCACCTTCTCCCGAATATCCTCATTCCTAATCTTATCCGTCTTAGTGTACCCGCATATCCACCTCAACATCCTCATCTCTGCTACCTTCATCAAGAAGAGAGGAATGATGCAGAAGAAAGACTGATTTTTTATGGAGATAATTTTGTACTTTGCCCACTAGAGTAGCATCGCACCCATCAATGAAGTTGAGTAGTAACAGTAAACTCTGAATATTGTAATTAATTAAAGATAAAACAAAAAATAAGGTCATTCTTAGATAATAATCATTAGTCATTTAACTGAATTAAATAGAAATTGGGTTAATTTACATTGTGGACTAAAACCAGAAGTCATTTTTAAACAAAATAATGTGCATGTCTGTACCCCTGATTTCTAAAATTTATGTGGTGACGTATTTGAACTCTAGATCCACACCCGTGTTGGATACTTGCACCCGTATCCGAGCAACATAGGATATTACTTATAGGGTATACGTATTTCCTTGACAGGTTGAATCCTTAAATTTTCTTATCCAGGTACCATTTGCCTACTTTGTACATTGGAATGGAATATATGCGAACTCACAGCTTTAAACTGGCTGAGCAGGTGACTATACATAGTCTGTGGCTTCCAATGATCATTTCTTTGTCATGCTTTAGTTGTGAGAACAGATATTCTACTTCTCCCCATCTGCACGTGGATGCTAGCTGGTTATTTACCCAGATGTCTATTTCACATTTGATTGTCTGGAATTCCCTGAATAAAGTGCTGATAGTGTTCCGCTTTAGTTTTTTATGCAGGCCAAGTCAATATGCCCCTCAGATCCACTTGTATATAATGAACTTGGAGTTGTTGCTTATCACATGAAGGAGTAAGGATCTTTACTCTTGTGAAACTTGCAGCGTTTATGATTTAGTTGCATAACCTAACTTTCGAAACAGCTGCATAATTTTTTTGTTCTCATTTATCCTCTAATAGTGATAAAACATGTATTTTATGTTTTAACCCGTAACAGTTCATGTTTTGGAAATTATGGGTTATTTCATTCTGAAGTCTTGTTCAACCTAGTAGTCTTGAGTATCTTGCCCATTATTACCAAAGCATCTGGTCTTTCTTGTGTTATATTCTTATCCATTTTTTCCAGCATTGTATTTATTTCTCTCTTCAAACTCGTTCAGGTATAAGAAAGCGGCGCGGTGGTTTGAGAAAACATTGACTCACATTCCATCTTCCTTAAGTGAGATGTGGGAATCAACTGTAATCAATCTTGCTCATTCCCTCAGAAAATTAAAGTAAGTGACTTATGCTACTATTAGTTTTATATGTACAAGTTGTAGTTTGGTGGCCATTTGTTCTGTGGTTAGATCCAAAAATGATATAGATAATAACGTTACATGTTTTTCAGGTTTGCTAATCATAGTATTCTTGGATGAGATTTGTATAGATATTTCTAAATGTTCTTCAAATGTTAATAATTCAACATACTTGTTTCGGTTAAATGTGCTAATGAGTTTACCAGTCGGAGAAAGCATGCAATGGAGTTATTATATTGAAGATGCTCTGAATCGATTGAGAGAACTTTTTAGTTCTTTAGATCATTGACTATGTGTGCCTCCTTTTGGGAATTAATATTAGCGGTGTCAAGTTTTGGCCAGCAAGGCAGACTGTATCCTTTATTTAATTGGTTCAACTGAACCCAATATCTTGACACAATATTTTAATGAAAACTCGTTCAAATTTTAACGAATAGTAACGTTTGAACCCATTTAAAAGTACATTGAGTTCCGTGTTAAGAGCTTTCTAGGTTGAACCCATCAAGTTTAAATCAGGCTTTTGCCTCTAAAAGTATAATGAGTTCGGTGTGGTAACATTAAGCATAACTTTCTTTCAGGAGGTACAACGAAGCAATTACATATTATGAGAGAGCCCTTGCATTGTCTACGAGAAGTTTAAGTACTTATGCAGGTCTTGCATACACTTATCACCTTCAGGTATTACATCTTTGAAAAGGAAGTCTCTGGTTGCACAGATTAACAATACCTGGCTTTGATGTTACTCTTGCTATTGTGCAGAACAATTACACTACAGCTATTACATACTACCACAAGGTGGGTTTCCGACTAAATGTAAATATGCTCATTTTGAGAAGGATATGGTTTTATCCCTAAAGATTCATTTTAACTAAAACATGAAGGAAATTACTGACATGGAAAATATTGAATTTTCGTTTGACAAGTTTTACCTATATTTTGCACAATTCACTATCTATAGTCTATTTTTCCGTTTTCCAAACAGGCTTTGTGGCTCAAACCAGATGACCAATTCTGCACAGAAATGTTGACTTCAGCTCTGGTTGATGAAAGCCGCCAAGGAATTGACCCAATGGTTGAATCTCGTTGTGGTGGTCTATTTATCTAATGTGGAACCCGAGGAAAAGAATTCTCTGGTGATGTTATTAATTTGTAATTTTCTTATAATGATTCCTCCAAAAGGTTAGAAAAAAACTTACAAGATATAATTTTATCTTGTTGTATCATAGAATAGTAGGAGGAGTCGATAAATTTGTATCTGCAGCTAGTTCTAGCAGTTAAAACTCGTACTAAGACTGGATCAGGATTTTTTATCACATAATATGATTGCATTCTTTTTTCTTTCTTTTTTGAGTAATAAAGGTTTATATGCAAGACGTTAGCATTTATTGGTTTGGTGCAAACATTTTGTAATGAGTAAGTTTTTTATGTCGTCCTGTTGTCTCCAGAAGTTAACAGATAAGATCATTTAATTTTTCTTCTTCTCATTGGCCATGCTAGAGTCTAAGGGTTTCAAGTTGAGCAGGACCAAGACATATATTTGGAGTGCAAGTTCAGTGGTGTTACCCAGGAGGCGGACGGGGATGTGAGACTCGATAGGTCAGTCATTCCCAGGAGAGAGAGTTTCAAATATCTGGGATCTATAATTCAGATGAATGGGGAGATAGATGAGGATGTTACTCGCCGTATCGGAGCAGGATGGACGAAGTGGAGGCTCATTTCCGGTGTCTTGTGTGATAAGAATGTGCCGTTGAAACTTAAGGGTAAGTTCTACAAGGTAGTGGTCAGACCGACTATGTTGTATGGGGTAGAGTGTTGGCCAGTCAAAAAGTCACATGTCCAGCATATGAAAGTAGCGAAAATGAGGATGTTGAGGTGGATGTGTGGGCATACTAGATTGGATAGAATTAGGAATGAAGTTATTCGGGACAAAGTGGGAGTGGCCTCTGTGGAGGCAAAGATGCGTGAGGCAAGGTTGAGATGGTTTGGGCATGTTAAGAGGAGAAGTACAGATGCCCCAGTTAGGAGATGTGAGAGGTTGGCCTTGGGAGGTGAGAGGAGGGGTAGAGGTAGACCTAAGAAGTCTTGGGGTGAAGTGATCAGGCGGAACATGGCGCAGCTTGAGCTGACTGAGGACATGACCCTAGATAGAAGGGTGTGGAGGTGGAAGATTAGGGTGGAAGGTTAGTGGGTAGTCGTGCGTTTCCCTTCGTCTTCCCTAGTTCGATAGTATTAGTGCTAGTATGGTACCCTTTTTTCCTTAGTTTGCTATAGCCGCGTGTCTTGTTCTGTTACTACTTATCTTCGGTAATTCCGTAGTTTGCTAGCAGAACTTTGTCATATTCTCGTGTGCTGCCTTGGACTTATTTGTCTAAATATACTATCTTGCTATTACTTGTTATCGGTACTCCTTTCATATTCTTTGTTGTTTTCTCCGATTTAGTGTTCTAACTATTTGTCTTGCTATCAGGGTTTCCTTCACCCTCTTTAGCCGAGGGTCATTCGGAAACAGTCTCCCTATCCTTCTAGGGTAGGAGTAAGGCTGCGTACATCCTATCCTTCCCAGACCCCACTTAGTGAGATTATACTGGGTTGTTGTTGTTGTCGTCATTGGCCATAATCCTGATGGCTCAAGAATTTTTATATTACTGTCATATGTGTTATTACTGATGAGAATGCCTTGAGTGGGATTTCTTAATGTATAAAAGAAGATTGAAAAGGCACTCATCATATCATAATTTAACCTAAAAAACATAAAGAGCTACATAAAATTTATTATAACATGACCATAAGGACAGTACCAAGTGTTGAGTAACATGCAGAGAGGATTTGAAATTAGACATAATTAGTTCTGGTAGGGGCATTGAGTGGTGGTATTATCATTACTGTGTTCCTGTTGCTGAATGTTAGGCTCAGAAATTGGTGGTCCCTTAAGTAGTCCAGCGAAAAGTTCTGCTGGATCATAGTATATCTCAACATCCTCTGCTCTTAGAGATTCATCTACCTGCCAACATAGGAAAAACAACTAGTTAAACTGACAAATTTTGTATAACAGTAGTGAACAACTTAATTTTTTTTTTTTTTTAAAAAGTTGGAAAAATCTCCGGTGAGTTTCCGGTTCTGCTCCAATTGGTTCCCGGGTTTGAATCTAAAGAAGTATGGGCTCGCCTCTCTACTCTCCCCACAACTTAAATACTAGGCTTGGACCTAGGTAAGATTCGAACTCATAACAATAGCCATTTTAAAGCCCGCTCTTTAAAATAATAGCCCGGGAAATTGACTAATCTTTAAATACATTATAAACCTTGGATATATTTTAAACAGTATGCTTAAAATGGCTACCTGGTGTTTGGGGGCTAAACTTAAGTGACAAGGGGCGAAGGATATTCATGATATTCGGAAAGATTTATGTTCATTCGCTCTGCGAGCGGAGCAGTATACCGAAAAAAAAGTCACGATCAGAATGATGACATTCTTTTTTGCTTTAGAAAGGAGAAGGGAAAAGGCCAATTTGCACTGAATTCGTCAATTCGATGCGATAGAGGACTGGATAGGTTATCCAATTCGTCACTCAGTTGGTAGAGGTCAGTGGATTAGATGATGGAAAAACCAGCAAGCTACGACTTCAAAGCTTACCTTATTTAGAAAAGGAGAAAGGGCTTTTTTATAGATATTGAAAAAGTAATAAGAATGAGAGGTGTTAAGCTTTTTATCATCCTGGCGTTGGCTATTTTTCCGCAGGACCTCCCCTACAGTATCGTCACCGCAGTAGAGTTTAACCACCAAGTTCGGGATGGATTGGTGTGGTTCCTTTACGCCTAGGACACCCCTCTTCTCTGTTCTAGGTCCTTTCCTCACTGAGGTTGGGTTGGTGTTCAGTGTACCGCTTGTGATGCCTATACTTTGCAAGCCTACATAGGGTACAAGATCGAAAAGAATGCATTGGATGGATGCCCAAGGAAGGACGCTTTATTGAATAAGCCATATTCCTATCAAGGTTAAGGAGTCAACTGAGCATCTCAGCGGCGGGATTGAATACCCGGATCGAATCAGAGTTCACGCCGCCCGCCCTGAACAAATAGGAGTGCGATCAGTTCTTTTGATCTTGTTCGGGCTTGGAAAAGCTTCCTTTTTCAATTCCAGAAGTTACGGAGCCTATGTAGAAGAAGCTGTAGAAGAGCACCACCAGTACGTAAACAAGTACAGATCACATGGTTTTGTATTGATCCGCTTTCGAGCTATCGAGTGACGATTGGCCGAGGGGCCCTTTTGCATCTGACATTCGTTGGGCTTCTCTCTTCGGGAGCCTGCTTACCAAGCCGCCCACTTGAGAAGCTAGTCGCCAGGAAAGAAGCGAGGAGGAAGCGAAGCCCGGATCCATCCTAAACCAAAGAGCGGGGCTAAGCTCGAAAGGCTTTAAGCATCTTGCATCTTGCAAGAGCCCACCTCTACCCGAAAGCGAGACAGGGGGCTAGGTAGAGAATAATTCGCCTCCGAAGATTAGTGACGAAAGGTTGGTTTGTTTATCCGCAATTGAAAAAATCAAGCATTGTCAGCCTGAAGACGGACGGGCAATCGCCTAATCCAAAGGCAGTAACAGGATGCGGCAGAGACGGTTTAGCGGCCCATCGAAAGACGGTCCGGGCTGCGCTTTAGTGAAATAAGGGGCGCTAACGCGACCTTCCTTCAGCTGGCTTCGCCCTATCTATTCATCTATTTTCTCAAATTGATATTTAGGGATCTCTCTTGTTCATAGATCTTGAAACCAGATCAATATCCATTTCTCTCCTTTCATTTCCGGGTTTATGGATTGGATTCAGTCAGCCTCACGACATAATCAGAGTGAGGCTTTGGTTACCGGCAAACGCTTCTCCAAAGGCGACCCTCTCGAGTTTCCGGCTGTTTCCGTCATTGAAGTAGCCTTTCGTCGCCCTACCAAACGAAAGAAGTCACTATCAAACAATTTCCAACATTCCGGATAGGCGGAAGGATCTATGTCCATCCCCAACTTCCTTTCAATCCACATCAGAAAATTTAGGCTTTCTCTAGTGGGAGTCATCAAAGGAGGAATGAACAATTTAAACGAAATGAAGTTGCCTTAACAATTTCATGCCTTTTAATTCCTTTCTTAGAGTTTCTTTGAAGTATTGTGCTTTACCTGCGTCCATTAAGTCCCTCTAATTTTTCTTCGTAGCTATTCTCCTCGCAATAATAACAGCAAAGAAGAAGAGAAAGGATAAGAGTGAAAATAGCACGGGCTAGCCAGTTTTCGGATTGGTAATAGAAAAATAGCCAGCGTTTGCAAAGTTATTAAAAAATAGTCACTATTTTGCTGCAATACGAAAGTTTCAGCATAATATACTGGAGATTGGTGCGCCTGCGTATGAACTTCCATCATACCATGCTGGAACTCCAACACACGGAAAGTTCCAGCATAATATATTGGAGATTGGAGCACATGTGTATGAACTTCCAGCATATTATGCCGGACCAATATATACCGGACTTCCAGTATATTATGCTGGAATATTTTCCGAATTTTGAACAGTGTTTTTGTTCAGATTTATCTTTACATAAAAAGTGGCTAAAATTCGATTAATTTTGAAACTGTGGCTATTTTTCAATTACCACTTGTAATTTGGCTATTTTTGAATTTAAGAGGAAAGTCCACTTAGGCAAAGCATATTTGTTAGTTGTTACGTAGTTATTATGCTTATATTATAACACCCAGAGATATACTGCCTTCTGCTTCTATTCTAAGGAGGAGGAGGAGAAAGAGGAGATCCTAACCTATTGCGATGAATGGAGCTCCTAGAAATGGAAAGCATCTTACTAAATAAAATTTACTCGTTTCAATTTATGTGTATTACTTTTTTTTATAGTTTGTTTCTAAAGGAATATCACATTTACATGGAAAATATGGCAGGTTTAAATCGCAATATTTAAAAAATATTTTAGATATATGTCTTATAAGTCAAAATAAGACACATTTTAAATTTTATTTATATATTCTTAATAAGATACGTGTTCCAAATCCAACGTCAGAATTGAAGAAACGTAGAGAAGATGCATTAGGGAGGTGTCAGAAATGAATGAGAGATAAGTAGTTTGATATTAAAATATCTTAATTCAGTCTGAGATAGGTTACGTGTTCGATTTGGGCGATGAAGGGTGTCAAGATCACCCAAATATTATTGTAATATAAGTTAACTATCAAGTGGAGTAGGTTAATGTAGTTTTCATATATCACCCAACCTTAGTCTTTATTTTACAGGTCAGCGATCTCATCATCCGCAACACTTATAAACATCATCGCTAACAAAGTGGATGCTTAACAAGTTGTGCTATTTTATATCACCGTCTTTTCTCTTTAACTCTATTCTTTAAAAACATTCTTTTAATTTTAAAAATTCTAATTTGTCCTTAATGATATGTTGGTAAGACTATAAAAATATCATGATATATTTAAACTCACAAATCCTGAATCATTAACATATATCCACATACAATGTATTGAATTTTTATACTACTGTGCAATTGAACTTGTTGTAAAAAAATTATTTGCCTAATTATTTTCATGCTCATTAATTCCATTTAATATGGTAATTACCTACAAATGACCTGATAATTTTTTTTTTTTTTTTTTACACTTTTCGGTATATAAAAGTTAAACTCAAGCTCTAAAAGTATTTTCTCCATGTTCTAAAGTTTTTTCTTACATTTTAAAATTTCATGTCCAATCAAAAGAAAATAAAAAAAGGAAATGATATATATATCTATATATATATAGAAAATTTATGTTACGCGGACTCTCTAAAAATGTTGCCACATCCGTGTCGGATCTTCCAAAAATATACTACTTTTGGAGGATAGGATCCGACGCGCACTCGGCACCATTTTTGCAAAGTCTGAGCAAAATAGTATATAAGAGAGAGAAAGGACCTTCATTATTCCAAGGCCATAAAACTGGACCATGTCACGAGTAGGGGCATGTCCTTTAAAAGGACCTTCAAAGAAACCCCAATGCCTGAATTTGAAAGTCACAACAGGAGGACCTGTATATACATTTATCACTTCCCACGCGAATCCTCTTGGAAAAGCTGATCGAAAAGCATCGTGAGAAGATTCAAAGCTCTCTTCATCTGCTTTGTAGTATTTGAATTCCTCTGGCATTGAACTCTTTAGTAAAGCATTGTAACTTCCCACTTTTAGTGTCTCTTCTGCTGATAGTCCCTCTCTTCCTGTAATTAATAAATCAAACCTTCTATACGTTTTTTGCATGCAAATTTTTCGATCATATATATACGCTCATCATATAAATATATATATACATTTAAAAAAATTTGACCTAGTTTTCTGACGAAAGGTTGTCAACTGACTTTCCTTGGACAAGAATAGCTCTGCCACTGGTTCAGGATCTAAAATCAATCTGTTCAGAGTGAGTGTGAGCGCACGCTCTCTCTCTATATATTAATTATTTTTGTATATATATTCGTAGTTTAAATTAAAAAAATATTCCATCCGTTTCAATTTAGATGAGGTAGTTTGACTTGGTACAAAATTTAAGGAAAAAAAAAGATTTTTGAAACTTGTGGTCTTAAAAGCTTTGTTGGGCCATGATATTTGTGTAGTTATAAAAGATTCTTATTAAGGATAACATGGGTAAAATGAAGAGTTTAAGTTGAAAATTTCCAATTATAGAAATATGTCATTTTTTTTGGAACGAACTAATAAAAAAAGTGTGTCATCTAAATTAAGGGTAATAGATTAAGTTGAACCCATAAAACCAATCCTATATGGCGAGAAGTTGCCAAATTAAAGAGGGAGGGACTTGGATACTAAGTAATTGATTGTGGAGGTCAAACCTTAATTAACCCATGTTCTAGTTTGTATGGATATGCAGCTCTTGAATGCAATATGATATCATCAAATCTAGAATTTATAAGATTAAGGTCTATCTGCTAAAAATTAAAGATAGATATATGCAGAGTATCTTGGAGTATCAGTCACATTCACATAAATCTTTAAGAGAACGCTTAAGATTTTATACAAAACTTGTTTTGAATGATTTAGATTTATTAAAAGAAAATAAGCGATCATGAAAAAAATAAATAAACTTAATGGACTGAGGTATGAATGAGTCCATTAAGTAGAAAGAAACGTTTGTTGTTGTAAGTCTTACCATTAACAAAGAGCTTGAATTTTTCAGGGTTAATGGTCCTAAAGTCCTTAACGCGAGTCTTGTGAGAAAGCTCCATTTCCCATGATTTTATAGCATTTTGAACTGTTTCCTCCAGAGACCCTTCTGCCCATACCTTCAAAACCATATATGTATGGAACCATAAATTCAATCAGAGGTTGAATACACAAATTTAAACAAATAGTGTTGTCAACAAAGATGATGAATATTATTCCTTCCGTTTACTTTCACTTGTCCACTATACCAAAAATCTATTTTTATTTTTACTTGTTCACTATACTAAATTGTTGTAGGGGAGCCTTGGCGTAACTGGTAAAGTTGCTGCCATGTGACCAAGAGGTCACGGGTTCGAGCCGTGGAAATAGCCTCTCGGAGAAATGTAGGGTAAGGCTGCGTATGATAAACCCTTGTGGTCCGGTACTCCTTCCCAGGACTCCGCGCATAGCGGAAGCTTAGTGCACCGGGCTGCCCACTATACTAAATCAAGAGAAAAACAATCTTTTTTTCCTCTTTTACTCTTATCATTAACTATTCATTCTTCAAAACTTTTGAAAATGCTGTCATTATTATGTGTAAAATTGTAAAATAAATATTTCATTTATTGTTTCTTAAAAGATATGAAAAGTTCAAAGTAGACAACTAAAAGTGAACCGTGGAAGTGTACTACTACTGTTCCAGTTTATATGATTGATTCAGCTCAAAATTTAAGAAATTAAAGAGGTCAAAACTCTTAAATCTTACGGTTTTAAACATGAGAGCCATAAACATTTCTGGTTAATTAAGGTAAAGTAAGGAGTTTAAGTTAAAAGAAAAATCATTCTTTTTGATATAGATTAAATGAAAATAAGGTAGCATAATAAACTAAAATGAAAGAGTAGTACAAACCTTGGTTCTTCCTTGTTCAAAGAGATTATTAACAGCGTCATAAATGGGAGGGTCACCATGTCTCCACTGGATGCTTCCTGCAGCAGCAGCAGCAGCTTGTTCTTCATGCAGGAATTTCCTGTACTTATCACTTGCCACTTTAATACTTTCCTTCTCACCTTCCATATTTCAACTACTTTAAAACTTTTACTTAACACCTCTTTTCCTTTTCTCTCTTTCTCTCTCTAAGCTTATTGAATTGGTGAATTCAACTATTGGTGGCTATGCCTTTTTATAGATAAAGTTGTGGCATTGAATTTCTTAGAAACTCTAATTTGTGTTGTCGTAGGAGATGCGGTAATATCATATCAATAATCATGACACACGGTTTGACAAATAATTGGATGAGAAACTACTAATTTATGTTGCCTACAAAATTATATTTAAAGGAACTCTAATTAGGAGAGAATTGAATTGTGACCAAAAATATTCTTTTTAGAAAAGAATATAGATAATAGAAGAATAATAATATAAGACATCATATTCACATATATAGTGCCTTGTTGAAGACATCTAATGAAAATTTTGTGCCCAACTTTATAAGGAAGCTACGTATGTGAATCCATGATTTAAACTTTATGGTTTCAATCTTTAAGGTTATTAACATCAAACCAATTGTATTTTTAAAGTTATGAGTTCATCATATCTACTCTTTGTTACAATTTTAGTGAGTTTGTTTTCATAAGCTTATGCTCCGCGTCGAAAGTACTAGGTTTAGATAAACATGATAGCAATATTCCCTTGACTCCATTGATCAGCTCAGAAGTAAAAAAATTATATAGGCATGTTTTTTGAGAAATTTTATAGTGGAGATTTCAAGAAAATGTTTATGTTTTGTCAATTCTCAAAAATTCTATAAGGCATCTTTTAACCGGAAAAAAAGAAGAAGAAATTTATCCGAAAAACTGTTGAAAACCATCTAAAAGAACTCAATCAGATAAAGTTTTTGAACACTTTGCTGTAAAACTCTCTGAGGCCAAACGGATGATAAAAAATTAATGATGCCTCACTACTAGAAATTCGGATTTTAGCGATCACGAAAAGCGACTCTTCAATTGAGGCTAAGCCCAGCCTCCTCAATTGCATAAGGCTAAACACTACCTTCAATTGCATGAGATTAAGCATTGTTTCCTCTTCTATGAGAAAGTGTTGCTGTAAAGGAAAAATGCTGGCAAATCTAAAGGATTTACAATGCTCTTTAGGTACTTTTACAGCATCGAATATTATAACTGTTCCTCTTCTGGTGCCCACATAGAGTTGAATTTTGGCGAGTATAAGGTTACAGATTATATCTAGCACTTATGTTCATCCATAATGACAAGTAATAATACTAGAGAAGATTTAGCCACGAAAAATTAATGATGCCTCACTACTAGTAATTATTAAAATTTTGTAGGTGGGTCCCACTTTATCGACCAACTTATCTCAGTAAACGTTTGACCAAGCAAGTCTGACCAATCCAGTCAACAGTTTGACTAATTTAGCGACTAATTAGCGACCAACCATGGTCGCTAATGTGTTTCAACTATTTATTTTATTATTTTCGCTTGTTTGGCGACCAACGTTGGTCGCTTCTTGCCACAGACCAACTTTGGTCGCTAAAATTGATCGCTTTTTTTCGTAATTCTAGTAGTGCCTTGTTTCTTGGCTCCGATCATAGGTAATACGTATATCATTATAGTAGTTAATAGGATTAGCTTTCATTTATTGTATCACATCAAAGACATTAAGTAAATCAACTGCTAGCCTAATTACGTGAGTATGGACACCTACAGAACTAAGATATACTCCCTCCGTTCACTTTTACTTGGCACGTTTTGACTTTTTACGTCCCTAATGAAGTGTATAATTTACCATGATACCCATATTAATTGATGCATATTTTATTGGATTTGAAAAAATGATTTGAAATGAGTAATAAATACCGTAGGTATAACAGAAATTTTTTTGGTCTTTCTCTTTTTATGCGTAAAGTGACAAGTAAAAATGAAAATCTATTTTTAGTATACATGCCAAGTAAAGTGCACGGAGGGAGTAACCAAACATGGAACGTCATTAGTGTTGAAGACATGATTTATTAAATAAAATTATACACTTCAACAATTTAAGTTTATAAATAAGATGATTAATACACTTTATCAGGATATTATAGAAGATAAAAGTTCTGAGTTCAAGTCTCACAGCTGCTCATTATTAAAAAAACTTTCATATGCTTGTTCATGAAAAGAATCAGATCAATGCACAATAAAAGCATATAAAATTATATAATTAATAAAAAACAAATATACATTCTTTAATTACCAGTTTAAATATTTTGATAAGATGATAGTAATACATTTCATCAATTAGTTCCAGTTTCCACACCGGAGTCGAGTGGTTTCCTTTAAAGCTCTTTACGGTATATAGCTTCTTACCTGTTGCGTATAATAACAGTATGTGATAATTATTGCTCATAGGCTTGGGTTTCAGTGCAACATTGCAATCTCCATAGTGTACACTGCATGTAGACTTTCCATGGTAATCACTATCCACAATAACTACACCTCAAATTTCTCAAAATTAAGATTTTGACAGTTAGATAAATGTGCTGGTAGGAGGCAGGTGTCAACTCTTGTTATCTAGTCATGAATGAACTTATTCAGAATCATGAATGTCTCATATTTAAATTTCAGCCCGAATAAGGGAAAAAATATTAGATGGTTTCTTCTCATCTATCTAAATTTTAGTAGATTTGATTTACTTGATACCTGCGTTAGTATATAAGAGATAGCAAGTACGACGCGAAATAAGCCTAGATGTAGGCAAATTGGCGCAAAACCAGGATTATAAAAAAAAGAATTAGATAATTCTTCAGCTCATGCAATCATAGTTAGTAGTTCAGCACATGTAATAATAGAGGCATTCTTGAGTACTTAGCTTAGTTAATCATGATATAAGCAATCGCAATTTGTTCTCTTCTTACTAACAACAGAAACTTGATAAAATGGAAAGATAACCTCTTTTGGTCGTCGTGCTTTGATTATCACAAGATATTACTCCTTTCCAAAGGATTACTATAATTTTTGTTTCTTGTCATTACCTTTTTTACTTGTCAAGTTTCTTTTTTGGAGAAATATACAGAACTTTCGATCCGATTTTTTTATTTAATTTTATAAATTACACACCTTCCGTATAATTTAAAATATTACAAAAATTAGTATCCAATTTTTTTCATTTTTATGTAAGGAAACTATATGTCATAATCAGAAGCGGACCTACGTCGGAGTTAGGGAGTCACCGGAATTTGTTAGCTTCACAAAAGCATTATATATAT
>NC_031994.1:23221525-23229676 GCF_001879085.1 Nicotiana attenuata | reverse complement strand
AATATAATTTAGTTGGGCCCCTCAAATTTAAAAGCCGAACAGGACAATTGGTTTAGTGGAGTGCTCAAGGTTCCTATACCTGTTAATCGGGCCGGGTTGGCCCGTTCATAATCCGGTTCGACCCGAGTCAGCCCTGTGTTGTAGGGGGTGGGGACGGGCTAGGGAGGGTTGGGTGGGGAGTCGGGCTTGGACGAACAAAATTTGGTAACCGGTGCATCGTAACCCGGTTAGACTGGTTATCCGTTACCGGGTTTTTACCGGGCTACAGCCCTGTCCAGCCCGGTTACCGTTACAAATCTTTTTTTAAAAAAAATTTCTGGACCGTTCCAACAGTCAAATTCAAAAATGACCGTTGGGCAACAGCCTTTTTTGTAGAAATGACCATTTCGGCCTACCCCCTTAAGAAAATAGCCCCCCACCCCTAATAATTGTTAAATTATAATTTTAACCTTTTAAAAACTATAAATAATGCCCTTCTTCTTTATTTTTTCTCACAATTTACTCTCTTACTACTCTAATTCTCTCTTGATAATAGTGATTATTGCTCTTAAATTCTCAATTACTTATTATTTCAAGTTTCATCAAATATTTAGTTAGTCACTACAAAATTATTATTATCAAATATCAACTATTCAATTGAAGTGTGGTATCAAGTATCGGTCTGTCAACTGAATTTTGATATCAAATTTAGTGCGGCATCCGGAATCCTGGTATACTCGTTCCATCTCTTTTTCTTCTTTGGTGTATATGTTTATTTTATTATTTATAATTATTAATTTAATTTACTTAATGGATATATTAAGAGCAGCCAAAAAAGCGTGCACTAGTAGGAATGGTAGTAGTAAGAGTAAAACTTCTAAAATATCAAGAGGTGGTGCTGGTTCTTCCAGTGGCTTTACACATATTTCTGAAAGCTCACTTGAAATTTAAATGTAGATTAAGAGAGACTTCAAGAAAATTATGGTATAGATGATGATTTAGATGATATTCAATCACCTGATAATCTTGAAACACCACCAGCTACACCTGGTAATGCTCGTCAAACTCAAAATATTAGGGGTCAAGGTCGTGGTAATATAAGTAGGCCTCCCCTCCCTATTAAGAGCAATCGAAGATTAAGAAGTAAGTGTTGGAATTTTTTTGAAAGACTAGAAGAAGATAAAAATTATGTAAGATGTCAAAATGTGCCGATTCCAACAGTCGCATCAGAGAGCGCATTTAGCCAAGCAAGGCATCAACTAGGAGAATTCTAGTGTGCTTCAGAGATTGGAGAAGATCAGAACGGTGAAATCAAGGGCGTGAAGAAGTAGATGAAGCGGAGGACCAAAAAATTGAAGATATAATGATTTATGGTTCCGACTCAAGCAATGCAGGAAACCAAGAACCTGACATGGATGAACTTATAAAGATGATGCAAAGCATGTGATGTACTCTTTCTTATTTTTTTATAATTGTTGTAAACTTTTAATTTGCAAGTTCAAAAATAAAAAAATCAAAATAGAACTTGCAAATTAATTTGAAATTTTATTTATTATTCAATGAAAATATTATAAAATGATCAAAGCCTTCGGAGTTTGATCCTTACATATTGCCTATTGGTCTTATTAAATAATTTTTTGTAGGCACTTGCTTTCAAAATTTTAAAATTCAAATTTCAAATTTAAAACTTTAAACTTCAAAGTTTAAAGTTTAATTCTAAGCTTTAAAAGTTTGCAAACACTTAAGTATCAATAACATTGAATAATAAAAACAAAATATACTTAAAAAAATAATAATAAGTAGTACGGCCGGGTCCGGACACGTTAAGCCCGAACCCAGACGGGTGCAAAAAAACCTGAAAAATCCCAGCCCACTAACAAACCGGAACCCCATCCCACTAACCAGCCCGGAATGATAGAACATGCTATTTTTTTTTCCGTGTCCAGCTCGGAACAACCCACCCGATTAACACCTATAAAGGTTCATTCCCGTACTTGGTTGATCTGGGTTTGAAACCCAACTTTAGTAATTAGTTTTTTCCCCTTCTTGTTTATACTGAGTAGCCAACTAGTTTATCTGTTCCTTTTATCCTTTTCATGTCCCTTCCTCAAAATAAGAAGTCTCAAACAACAACTTCTCACTCCACAAATAGAAAATACAAACCCTTCTATCACAGTCTTTCTTCAACAATCACTTCAATAAAGCAGCAAGCACCCATCTACTTCGACTCCGTGACGATGATTGAGAGTTTCAATGTGACGATCCGATAGATCATTTTGAGTACTAGCTTCTTTATTTGATGATTTATGACTTGCGTGCGTAGTCCGTGTCGTTTTTCAAAAAGTTCATATGTGAAAATCTAAAGAAAATATGATTTTTAGCTTTAAAAATGATTTGAGTTGACCATGGTCAATATTTTTGGTAAACGACTTCAGATCAGTATTTTGACGATTCCGGTAGGTTTGTATAATATTTTTGGACTTGTATGCATATTTGGTTGAGGTCCTTGGTAACCGAAGCTCGTTTCGGCACATTATGTGAAAATTTGGAAAAAATGACTTCTTAAGTTGAAATCATGAGTTTGATGACCGATTCTTGATATCTGATGTTGTTTGATGATTTGAGTTAGGGAGAGAGTTTGTATGATGTTATTACACTTGTGTGAATATTCAGATTGGAGTTCGAGAGGCTCGAATGAGTTTCGGATGTATTTTGGAATGGTTTGGATTGCTAATGCAAAATCTGCTGGTGTTGATCTGCATGTCTCGCATTTGCGAGGACCTAATCACAATTGCGAGCCTCGCATTTGCGATGCTAGGAAAATGCGAGGCTCGCAAATGCAAAGGGGGACTGGGGGCTGGGTTTCGTTTTTGCGAAGAGTTCGTCGCAATTGTGAACATGGGATGACTCGCATTTGCGACCTAGGTGTCACTTTTGCAATAACTAGAGGCTATGGAAAGCTTCGCAAATGCGAATCTTTAACCATATTTGCGATGGATGGGGACTTTACAAATGTGAGGTTTTTGTCGCATTTATGATAACAGACAGAATTAGACACTGAATGGTTCGCTTTTGCGATAGTCAGAACTGCGAACAAGCGTTTGCGATTGCGACATCTGCAGTTGGATAAAATATAAGAATATCAGGACTTAGCTCATTTTACACTATTTTTGAACCCTAAACTGCATAGAGATAATTTTTTTGGAGAGAAATTTCTTTCCAAATTTATTGAAAAGCAACTTTAAGTTCTTTTCAATGGATTTCAATTACTTTTTCATGATTTTTATCATCAAATCTTCGAATTTTAATGTAGAAATTGGAGATTTTGGATAGAATTTAGTAATTTTATAAAATTGAGATGTAGAACTCTGATTGAGGTTGGACTTCAAAACAAATCACATATCCGAGTTCGAGAGTGAATGGATAATCTATATTTGGTCTTAATCACGAATTTCAACCACGTGGGTCCCAGTTGACTTTTTCAATTATGTTAGAGATTGAACTTTTATTGTACGAGGGTAGTTTGACCGATATTTGATTGGATTGGTTTGGAGGCTTGTTCCAAAGATGAGGGGTGTATATGCGTTGTCATGGGTTTAAGCATGCAGGGTGGACTACTTAATTGCATGTCTTGAAGTATATCATGCCTTATTTATTCCATGCTATTAATTGGTACATGCTTTAATTGCTACATATCTTTATTTGTTCAATACATGCCTTTACTTGTTACATGCCTCTATTTGCTATATTTTATCATGTATTCATGCCTTTATTTATTTTTCGTCTTTATTGTCATATATATATATATATATATATATATATATATATATATATATATATATATATATATATATATATATATATATATCCGGTTGCATGCAACAACGATATTATTATATGTGGCTCGAGTTGCACGCGGCAATTGAGAGATTGTATTGTAGTAATATTTTGGATGGTGGTTTCCGTTACTGTATTGTCTTGTGAGACTGAGAAGTGATGATATTCTGGGGCCGTTTGTCTTTTATTCTTATTTCGGTTTCATGTTAATTAGTTGTTTCTCTACTTTGTCACTATTTACTGCTTATAGTCGCACAAGTTTATTGTAAGTGTTTTGTCATAGCCTCATCACTTTGTCGAGATTAGGCTCGGCTCTTACAGAGTATATGGGGTCGGTTGTACACATACTATACTTCGGCATTTCTTCTGCAGATCTTGGTGTTGGTCCCAGCGGTGCATAGCGAAGATTGCTCAGACCCGTCCATCCAGGAGACTTGAGGTAGAGCTTCACAATGTCTTCAGACTCTCAAGTCCCTACGTATCTATTTTACTGTTTATCTCGATTCAGACAAGTGCATTTTTTATTTCATATTCTGTTTATAGTAATCTATTTGCTCATGTACTCGTGACACCAATTTTTGGGATTATACTAGACAACAATGTTTGTGGATTTCAATATATATATTTCAAAGTATTTCAGTCTTATTTCTTAGCATTTTACTTTTAAATTGAATAATTATTTAGCTAATATTGGATTGCCTAGCAAACGGATGTTAAGCGCCATCACGGCCCCGTAATTGGGATTTTGGGTCATGACATTGAGATTTTTCTTAAGCTATGACTACGTATTGACCACACCCTTAATCTTGAATTTTTGAGTAAAATTTTGATAATTTTTGAAGTTTGAATACCCTTTTGATCACTACTCTATTTTTTATGTGAGAAAACTAGAAATTATGAAATTTGGAATAGGCTTAAATCAAATACCTTCCCTTCTCATAGCACTCACTTTGCGAACAAAATATCCTTATTTAAAAGCTTCCTTTACGTTTATATGTTGTTGTTAAAGTATCACAATCATTAGGTAGTCAATAAATTTCTTAATTTTTCAGGTTCAATAGGAGAAGAGAAACGCGATTATTCAATCAATTGCGGCAGAAAACTATACACGCACACGCACTGTTTCTTTCATCATTCTTGGGTTAAATACTTAAATTTAGTTTTAATTACTATGTAAAAGTATCATTTTTAATGTTGGCCCAAGTTCAGGTGAAGTTTTGAAGAATGACAAATGAACTCAGTCATGGACCAGGTCCATCATGTGAGACACAGTGTTTATCAACCTATACATGTGAGATACACGTGAAGGAGATAAGTCTCAAGGATAAAGCAACAATATCTCCTGAATTGATCGAAAATGTTGCATATTGGATGAGGAAAGAAAGTATCCTCATGGGAAGAGGACACAATCCGGATAAAGGATAGGGTTGGAGTTTGTATTGTTCAAGGACTCAACTTCGATGGAAGATCAGCAATTAAGTCTCAATCAAACTCTGACTACTAACTCATTAAATAACAGTGATTGTTCTCTTTTACAGGTATTGCATAAACGCAGAAGTGAAACTAAATTGAGAGCAAAAGAGCGAGGCAATTTTGCAAGCAATTTATGTGAGATTCAAGTGTGCATTCCTGAAGCTACTTGGACAAGATAGAAGAACCAATTCCATTGTGTTTATTCTTATTCTAGTTCAATTGTAGTAGGTGGTTTAAAGTTGTACCTTTCCAGCTTTTGTAGAAATAATTGTAATAGGTACTTTGAGTATTCAAGTTATAGGCTAACTTGAAGGTGTCGCAACAGTTGAGGCTGATTAGAGCTAATCCTTAGGTTTACAAGAGTTTTGTAAATGCTGTTTTGGCTCAGTGATTTTAGTGGAAGTTTGGGAAATCCTAATGAGTAGTAGGTTGTGGTTTTTTCACCTTTTGAGCCAGGTGTTTTCCACGTAAAAATCTCTGTGTTCTTTATTTTATGCACTCTTAATTCCGCAAACAGTAATAATAAGTACACCTAGAAGAACCAGGTTCTTCTAGAGCGAAAATTAGGTACCACACAAATCACCCCCCTCTTGTGTGGTATTGACGTTTAGAACATCAATTGGTATCAGAGCAGGTTATCCTTAAAGAGGCTAACACCTTAGGAGAAGATCAACATGAGTGCACCACTTGGGAACTGGGAAGGGCAATCCACTGCTAGGCCTCCACTTTTTAATGGTCAGTACTATTCTTGGTGGAAGAACAGGATGAGAGATCACATCATAGGGGAATACTATGAACTCTGGAACATAGTCGTTGATGGTCCCCTAGCAACCACAAAGAAGAATGCTGAAGGAGTTGATGTGCCAAAGACAAGGGTTGACTGTACTGCTGAAGACCTGTGGAAGTGGGAGAAAAATGCTAAGTCCAAGAAATGGCTTGTGTGTGGACTAGGTCCAGATGAGTACAGTAAGATCCAAAGCTGTACTACTGCTAAGGAGATATGGGACACCTTGCAAGTGGCCATGAAGGAACACCTCAAGTGAAAAGATCAAGAGGAACACTGCTCTACTCTCAATATGAGAATTTTACTATGAAGGAAGGAGAAACTATCCAGGAGATGTATACTAGGTTCACTACACTGACAAATGAACTTAAATCTCTTGGAAGGGTTATTCTTGAAGAAGACAAGGTTGAGAAAATTCTGACAAGGGTTCTGCCAGTCACATGGGAAAGCAAAATCACTGCTATTCACGAATCCAAGAATATTGCTACTCTCAGACTGGATGAACTGATTGGAAATCTGACTGCTTATGAAATGAGAAGGCAAACCATGAAGATGGATACCCCCAAGAAGGAGAGAAGCTTAGCTCTCAGAATTGCTGAAGGTTCAGATCTGGAAGATGATGAGATGGCTATGATCACTAGAGATTTCAAAAAGTACCTGATGAGAGGAAAGGGTTCTTCAAGAGGTACAACCTTCAACAAGACAAGAGCTCCTGAGAAACAGACCAATGAGGGTTGCTACAAGTGTGGTAAGACTGATCACATGATCAAGAACTGCCCTCAATGGGAAATTGAGTGGAAGAAAGAAAGAGCTGAACGAAGGAACAGGAAGAAGGAACAGGTTCAACCAAAAAGAAACAAAGGTTCAACCAAGGCTATGGTTGCTGCTTGGGGAGAAACCTCAGATGAAGACTCAGAAGATGAAGCTGAAGAAGAGCAAGCACTGATGGCCATCGGAGAATCAGATGATGAACAAGAGGTAAGTATTCTTCATCTCAAAGACAAGATTAAATTCTTGTCTAAAGAAAGGTTGGCTGAGCTATTACTAGACTTCATTGATGAGTCTGAAATAATTAACAATGAGAAGGAAGTTCTGTCTAGGGAATGTGTGATCCTAAAAGCAAAATGCAAAAGTCTAGAGTCTAGGGCAAATGAGAGTGATAACAAAAATGCTGAGTTGAAGAACCAGGTTCTTGAACTTGACAACAGTGTCCTAGAACTTAGGTCTGAAAACTTAAAACTGAAACTAGGAACAGGAAAGAAGAAAGCTGATCACACATATCTCACTCTAGAAGAAAATTTGGGAAAAATGAAAGATGAATTGTATAAGAAAGATGAATTCATCAAAGTCTTAAAGGAAGATCTAGGAAAGGTGAAACATGAACTAGACAGAACTTGCAAGTGGAACAAGGCTTCTGATGCACTCTCTTGGTTGCAAGAGCATCACAGTAGCAACAAGAGAGGACTTGGCTATGGGACTCAAGCACCAAAATGGGACCCTAAAAGCAAGTACCTCATACTTCCTGAAAACAAAATATGCACACACTGTGGCAAGACTGGTCATTACAAAAATAAATGTAATGCAAAAGTAAAGGCCAGTCAAAAGAACAAAGCCTTCGTTCAAGAAAAAGGTAAGCTGCCTGGATGGGCAAGAAGGAATTTGATTCACCCTTTTGCTTATAGAAAGGGACCCAAACTAGTTTGGGTTCTTAAGACTAACCCCTGATTTCCTTTTGCAGGTCCAAGTGAAAGGGAGGAGCCAGATATGGTATATGGATAGTGGCTGCTCAAAACATATGACTGGGGACAAGGACCAGTTCCTTTCACTTGAGGACTTAAAAGGAGGTAATGTCTCCTTTGGTAATGGAAAGAAAGGTGAGATCATTGGGGTTGGAAAGGTAGGCAAAACAGATTCCCATTCCATAGAGAATGTCTACCTGATAGATGGCTTGAAATATAGCCTAATAATTGTGTCACAATTGTGTGACAGAGGTAACCTTGTGGCTTTTACCTCCACCAAATGCTTTGTGATTAACCTTATCACTGACAAGATTATTTTGCAGGGAAAAAGAGTTAACA
>NC_031994.1:23074247-23219844 GCF_001879085.1 Nicotiana attenuata | reverse complement strand
AAGGCAAGATGGTGGACCAGGTTAAATCCAGGAGGAGGGCATAGACTATGATGAGACTTTTGCTCCAGTTGCAAGACTAGAGGCAATCAGACTTCTCATAGCCTTTGCAGCACATATGGAATTCACTCTTCATCAGATGGATGTCAAAAGTGCCTTCCTAAATGCCTACCTAAAAGAAGAAGTGTTTGTGAAACAACCTCCACGGTTTGAGAGTAAGGAATGTCCTGAGCATGTGTACAAGCTGGACAAGGCTCTATGGACTCAAGCAGGCCCCAAGAGCATCGTATGAACGACTGTCAAAATTCCTGCTGGAGCATGGTTACAAGAGAGGTAAAATAGATAGTACCTTATTCTTAAGGGAAAAAGGTAAGGATCTCCTTGTTGTGCAAATTTATGTTGATGACATAATCTTTGGGGCCACTACTGACAAGCTAAGTAAGGACTTTGCAAAATTAATGGGGAGTGAGTTTGAAATGAGCATGATGGGTGAGCTTAATTTCTTCTTAGGCTTACAGATCAAACAAAGTCCAAATGGAACCATGATCCATCAGCAGAAGTATACAAAAGAGCTAATCAAAAAGTTTAAAATGGAGGAATCTAAAGAAATAGACACACCCATTGCAACTGCCACTAAATTAGATGTTGATGAACCTGGTTCATCAGTTGATCAAAAGTTGTATAGGGGTATGATTGGTTCACTCTTGTATCTCACTGCTAGCAGACCTGACATTATTTTCAGTGTAGGACTTTGTGCTCGTTTTCAGGCAAATCCAAAAGAGTCTCACTTGACTGCTGTCAAGAGGATGCTGAGATATCTAAAAGGAACCACTGATATGTGCCTTTGGTATCCTAAAGGTAGTAATTTTGATCAAGTAGGATATGCTGATGCTGATTATGCAGGTTTCCTAGTGGATAGAAAGAGCACCTCAGGTATGGCACACTTCCTTGGTTCATGTCTTGTGTCATGGGCTACCAAAAAGCAAAACTCGGTGGCCCTATCTACTGCTGAAGCTGAGTATGTTGTTGCTGCTTCTTGTTGTGCTCAATTACTATGGATCAAACAACAGCTGGTAGATTTTGGAATTGAAGTGGGATGTATTCCAATATTCTATGATAACACTAGTGCTATAAGTATGACAAAGAACCCTGTTCATCATAAGAGGACTAAGCACATAGATGTTAGACACCACTGCTTAAGAGATAACTATGAGAAAGGATTGATTTCAATAGAATTCTGTGCTACTGATAAACAAATAGCTGACATCTTTACTAAAGCACTGAGTAGAGAAACTTTGAGAGGAACAGGTTGGAATTAGGGATGATTAAGATCACCTAATAGGTCCAGTTCAGAATGCACAATGAAAAAAAAATGAAAATTTGGTTAGGAGTTCTAATTATTCTGTAAATATCTAGATCAATTCTTACTCAGTTTCATACTTTATTCAGTATACTCCTGTGACATGTGTATATATGACTCACTGATCTCTTACAAAGTGTTTTCTATTATGACATTTGAGGCATGTTCAAGAGAGTTCTACTTGAAGAACCTGGTTCATCAGTTTATGCTTATGAGAAAGTTCAGGTATGTTTTCTATACGTTGCACAATTAGAAAGATTAATTTTTCAATCATGAGCAGAAGTCCTACATTCATCAAATTCCCAGAAATTCTATCCGTTGAGCATTGTACCAGTTTCATTCTCCTAGAACTCTAAAGAAAACAGGATTTTTGCCTAAAATCTAGCATCACCTATTAACCACTAGGAGACCGGAATTCTAAAGTGATTAGACTTCTAATTGACTCCTGCAAAGAGGCTGCCGTTACTGCAATGACTTCTAATCATCTTTAAATACACCACACCTTTTCTTCTGTAGTCCATAACCATCAAAACTCTTCTCAAATTCTGATCAACCTTCTTCTCTCCAAAATTCCCAAATTTTTCAAGAAACAATCCACCATGTTTAACCCCCAAGATAATCCTGGCACACCCCCACCAGCATCTCCCTCGAACACATCCTCATCTACTCCTCCTATTGAAAACCCAAAACCTAGGTTTCATAGGCAGAAAATGATAGCTAGAAAAACTGTAGCTTTTTGAGCTTTAAGGAAAGCTCTAAGTGAGAAATTGAAGGCTAGCCAGAGGAAGGAAAGTCATGCTCAAAAATCCGACTCAAGCTCTGAGTCTAATGATTTTATTTCTGCCAGCGAAGGTGAAGAACATGGGTCTTCAGACACTGAAAATGTACAAGAAAACCCTGGTGAGGTAAATACTTGTTTGGTATTCTCTGATGTGGTTGAAAAGGTTGAAAATAGATTTGTCTTGGTTGGTCCTGTTAAAGATGTACAGGGTGCTGACTCTAGTAGAAGAGGAGGTAAAAAGAAAGAAAAAGAGAGAGAGGGAGTCAGTAGTAATGTGAGGGGAAATAAGAAAGAAAAAGTATTGGCTATTTGTGGAGGTGTTGAAGAAGGTGGTAACAACTTAGGGGGAAATAGTTCTGGGGAGGCGGCTGAAGGGCTAGTAAATTTAAGCAAGCATCAAGATGATCTTGGTGCATCTGCTGAGGAAACTTTGGCAGAACTTCTGAAGAAGGTTGGGGCCAGTTATGATCCAAAGAAGCGCAAGGCTTCCACACAAAAGGCTCCAACTGCTTCCAAGCCAACAAAGAAAAATAAAGTGTCATCTCCAAAGTCTACTGTCCCTTCAGTACCAAATGGAAGAGTTACTAGAAGCAAGGTGAAGCAGAATTGCAGAAAGCTCTGGAAGAGAGCAGGAAGAAAAAGAGGGAAAAAGGAAAGGCTAGGGTTGTGGAGTGTTGAGGTTGCAGAAGAAGAAGAAGAGGAGATGGAACTGGTCCATCAGGAAAGAGGTACAACTGAAGAGGTTCCCACACCCAAACCAAAATGTTCCAAGACTTCTTCCAAGAAGTCTTCCTCAGTACCTGTACCTGCNTTTGCAGTTGCCCCAATTCAGAGGTGATAGTTGATCATTACCACGACGCTCGTGGGGTTAATTGGGATACCTTGATTGAAGCAATCTGCTAGAATGGCCAACCAACTTGGATATAGGAAAACATCACCCTCCACTCCAAGTCATTCACTCACGAGGCCAAGTGCTGGTTCAATATCATTTGCAGCCGCTTCCTGCCCACAAGCAACTCTACTGATGTCAACCACCTAAGGGCTCTACTGGTATGGTGCTTTGTCACAAAGCGTGACTTTGATGCGGCGCAGCTCATTGGTGATGAAATGATCCTCCGATCCTCGCTGCAGTCTAAGGGGTTTTATTTCCCCTCATTGGTGACTAGATTGTGTCTGCTCAAGGGCGTTCCCACTCTGCCTACTGATGGCACATTGCCCGCAAGGATACCCTTCAGAACTTCTAGGATCAACGTGGGCAGAGATGCACCCACGACCATAGATAATGATGATGAGGAGGAAGCCCAAGCACCAATGGCACCTTCCAGGAGGTCATATGATGGAGCTGGATCTTCCCGACGTCCCCACACTGGAGCCGGACTCTCTAGATCACAATCCACCCGGCCTATGCTACGTTCAGTGGAGGAGGAGCTCGAGGACCTTCGTACCTCGGTGGATGGCCTGCATGTGAGGATGGATGCTATGTCCCAGCGCCATGCCAGGTCTGAGAACCGCATGATGGCGTGGTTCCGTGCATTGGAACGAGCTTGTCATGTGGACCCCAGCACGGTCTCCGACTCCGAGTGATACTCAGGGAAGTCTTCTTACCCTACTGCTCTTTATTTTTGTGTGACATGGGGACATGCCATGATTATAAGTGTGGGGTGGGAGACTTGTTGTTGTGATGTGTTGTATTGTACATATTAAACATGTTGTAATTTTATAACTGTCTTGGCCCAACGACGGACACTTGTCGACGGGTCTCTTGAGGGTCAAAGTCGGTTGTTAAGGGGTAAAGGACTCTTCCTGAGGACGGACCACTTGGACAGTACTCTTGTGGGAAGTAGTCCATGTAGATATTTTTTTTTATTTTATTTATTTTATTTTCTTTTCTCTTTTTAGGTAATGTACTAATTCCCCCTTGGTTTTTCTTTTGACCACGGTTCTTTTCCAAGGGCTTTTTCTTGAACCGGGTTAGGTAGATTTTTTTTACCACGGTTATTTTCCAAGGGCTTTTTCTTGAACCGGGTTAGGTAGATTTTTTTTAGGACTCTGAAGACTCTCTTAGATTAGGAGGGGTAAGGGCAAGAATCCACCCTTTTGATGTATACACCTGCTAACAACTAAACGAACTTGAGAGTGCGACGTCTAGGCTCATGTGTAGACTCATAAATTGTGCCTTAATTGTGTACACCTTGTCTTGCTTGAATGCTCATGTGAGTGTGTTGACGAACTAGTTCGGAATGAGTTACTTGCCAAGTGTGTGTGAGAATTACCCACATTCTGTGCCTGCATGTAATACCTAGAACTTGCCTTGTGTGTTTGCAAAGCGAAATGGTAGTTTTGTTCAGTCTTGGAAGTGATATAGGCATTTCTTGTTGAGCCATATATACATATTTTACCCACCGAATTATTATGAATCTTAGTTAACCCCTTTGAGCCTGTAATCATGTTTCTTTGGCAACCACATTACAAGTCTTACCCATTTGTTTGAATTAACCATCTATTTGAACCTTTTCACCTCTCATGAGCACTTGAATGTTATGAACTTTGTAAAAGTTAAAGTGTGGGGTGGTTGGTTTGGCTTTTGAGTGAAACTAATTGAATAAGGAGAAAGGTGCAATGTGTTGAAAAAGGAAGAGCCACTTAGATTGTTAAAAAAAAATCCTTGAATAAGTGGTGGCTCTTGATGTAAGTGCTTAAAGTATAGGGCTAATATAAATTGATGTGAAGGTGGCATTTGGTTTGACCTAAGTATAGGGCTTAAACGTTAAAATGTATGTATTAAAGTGCTTAGGGAGGTGTAGTCACTCTTATATCTAAATGTATCCTACCCGTCCCGTAGCCTACATTACAACCAATTAAAGTCCTAATTGATCCAAGATTGAATGAACTCAATTAGTAGAGTATTAGACTAAGGGCAAGCTTATGGTGTATCTGTGTGGCATATGAATATTCTTTGCTGAGAGTGAGTGAATTCTTTCTATCTAAAGTTCTTTGTGCATGATTCTATACGTGTGGAACTTCTCTCAAATTAATAATGTGGGGGCTTGTGACTCAGGAAGAAATAGCAAGTTTTCACCTCTGTTAGAGTAATTAGAGTGAGAATGTGTGAGGCATGGCATTAGAGTTTGCATCTGAGGTGTGGCAGTTGCACTGCTTAGGTTATTCTGTCATAATGGCAGGTGTGACATAAATTGGGTAATTCGTTGAGCGATTAGGCATAGAAGTGCGGTTTAAATTGCTCGAGGACGAGCAATGCTTTAAGTGTGGGGTGCTGATAATAGGTGAATTGAACTATGATTAAGCCCCAAAAGAACCACTTTCTTGTAGAGTTTTTATTGTAAAAGTGATAGCAAAATGCTCTTATTAGTGCTTTTCATGTTTTTCAGGTTACATACATTAGAAGAAGGCTATGGAGTGGTTTTGTATCATTCATGGAAGAAAAAGAAGCCAATCGCATCAAAGTCGCCGAGTGAACCATTTGAAATACACAAACATGCCTGGAGGTGAACTGCCGCGGTCCCAGCGTGGGCGCGGTAGGACCGCGGTGAGCCGTCAGAGGAGATTCAGAGAGGCCGTTTGGCCGCGGTCCCAGCGTGGGCGCGGTAGGACCGTGGCAGGCGACGGGAACTTAAAGGACTGAAGTGCAAATTCCGGAATTCTTAGCCCAAAACCCTATTTAAATACTAGAACTCGCCCAAAGGAGGCATGTAACATTATTAGAGAGTACTTTGGCAAGGAAAACAAGTGTGAGAGATCACCCAAAACATCATTATTTCTATTCTTCTTTATTTTCTTGCAATTTATGATTATGAATCTTTTAGTATTTGATTTACCCATTGTCATGAGTAGCTAAAAACCTTAATCTAAGGTTTTGGTGGAACCCGTTGGGAATAACTTGGTTGTTTTATCAATATAATTAGATTTGATTGTTAATCTCTAATTGTTCATCTATGTTTTGATTGTGGAATAGTTGAAAGGGCCCTCAATTATCCGTTCCTATTTATTATGTATCTTCTTGAGAGAGAGTGCATATTTAGGTGATTGTATGAACATCATCACTCCCGGAGTATAGANAGTGTCAAAGACCAATGAAGTGGGGAACAGAAAACCTGCGCGGACCGCACTGTTTTGCCACGCGGCCGCGCTAGGAGATTCAGAGACTGGGTCATTCAAGGGCAATCTGCGCGGTCCGCGCTCCTTTTTACGCGGTCCGCGTAGATGAGATTCAGAGAGATGGTGTTTTTGCCAAAGTACTGCCACGCGGCCGCGCTCCATTTCTACACGGTCCGCGCCCGTCCTGAAACGCGGCCGCGCTCCATTTCTGCGCGGTCCGCGGGCCCAACTTCAGAGAACAGAGTTCAAGAGTCCAAGAGCCAACACGGTCGCGCTCCCATTTTGCGTGGTCCGCGCCTACCCCGCAGGGGCATTTTTGTCCAGATTTTCTAGCTCGGTATAAATAGATCTTTTTGACATTTTTAGGTCATGTTTTAGCTGTTGAACGAGAGTTGCGCTCGTGAGGAGTATTTTGTAGCCTATTTTGGCAATTTTACTCTTGAATATCATAGATTTTAAGTAGTAATCAATTATTATGTTCATTTCATCATCTATTTCTACTGTTTCTTCTTTAATTATGTCTAGCTAAACCCATTAGCTAGGGTTGTGGCTCAACCCTAGTGTGGGTAGTTAATGGGTGTTGCATTCTAGAGTGAGATTGAGATTGGGTATTTGTTATTTGGGTTGATTTTGTGTTTCAATTTAGAATTTGTGGTTGCAAACATGAATTCAAGCTTAGTGGATCTAACTCTTCTTGAGAGAGAGAGAGTCATATGACCCTAAAAGTTAACTCAACAAGGAATTGGGATGGACCCATGAGAATGGTAGTCCCAATTAACGGGTTAAACCTCGAAAGAGTAACTACCCTACTTGAGCCCTAGTTGCCCGGTCTAATTGGCCTACCTAATTGGTCTCGAGAGAGTCAATTGGGCAAAATCGTTCTCTCTACCGAGAGGTGTGAGAACGAGTGCAATTGTGTAACGGCTATAGCACTAAACCCAGATTTATCAATCTCCCCTTAGTAGCTTCTACCTGTTAGCTAGCCACCTAGGTAGTGTCACAACCCTAGTGCCTTTTTCCTATATTAAGCACAACTTAGCAATATTTCCTTAGCATAATTTAGCTTTAATCCTTAGATTACTAAAGTAGTTTTAAATATAAAAACCCCCAAAAATGTTAGGAGTGCAATTAGAAGTACAAACGCAATTCTAAACTAAACCGGCAATACAACTCCATTCCAAGCTCCCTGTGGAAATTCGACCCCGATCCGCTATTCGGGTATTAGTTATTGCTACCCACTCTTCCTACCATTGTGTAGTGTTGAGACGGCCGCGATCACTTCTCACTTAGGTCAGAACTAATAAGAGGTGGCGGAACAGCAGATGAAGGCTTGGAATCCAGAGGGGTCTATTTTGCTTTACTCTCACCCTTCTTAACCCAGGCACCCTTGACACTCACATACCCCATACTAGAGAAAGCTCTAGAATTGTAGGACTTGGAAACACAGACAAAAGGGTAGTCAGAAAGAGGGATTTGATGGGCTTCCAGAATGTGGGTAATGGCCATACCAAAAGGTAAACTGGTGGGATCTTCAGCACTCTCAATCATAAAATTTATGACCCAGGAGGACAGCTTGAGTTTGAGTTTGGTGATGAGACAATAGACAAAGAAAGTGTCCCTTTGAGAGAAGGTGGAGAAGGAACCAGTTCTGGGGAGAAAAGTGGTTGCAACAATGTGGGCGAGAACCCGAGTTTCAAAACTTACATCACTAGGCCCCAATTGATTTGGAAGGGTTTCAGAGGGTTTTCACAAACTGAAGAGAGAGGATGGAGATGAGAGTGACCCGAAAAGGCTTAACTTAAAGTAAGAAAGATTTGACGGTTGAGTACAAAAAGGAAAGAGTGTCAGATGAAACGATGTGATGATTGGCTTTCCATCTTCGACTGGGAACTGATGGGAAACAGAATAAAAAAGAGAAGGAAGGAATTGAAAGCATAATTAATGCACTAAAAAGTAGTAATTATGACAAGTTTTTTGAAAAAGAACAATTAGGTCCTAAGAGTTTTTTGAAAACCAAATTATCCCAAGTAATTTTCTCAAAAGGCAAAATCTTTCTTCCAACAAAGGTTTAGTACAAATATCAGCTAATTGGGCAGAAGTGCCAACAAAAGCTAATTCTATGTCACCCTTAAGAACATGATCTCTAATAAAATGATGCTTAATGTCAATATGCTTTGCTCTAGAGTGATGCACATGATTTTTTCAAAGACAAATTACACTTGAATTATCACAAAAGATTTGTATAGGTTTAAAAGAAAGTTCATAGTCACCCAATTGATGAGACATCCATAGGAGTTGTGCACAACATTGACCAATGGCAATATACTCAGCTTCAGTAGTGGATAAGGCGACTGATGCTTGCTTTTTACTGTTCCAGGATNAGATTTGATTGTTAATCTCTAATTGTTCATCTATGTTTTGATTGTGGAATAGTTGAAAGGGCCCTCAATTATCCGTTCCTATTTATTATGTATCTTCTTGAGAGAGAGTGCATATTTAGGTGATTGTATGAACATCATCACTCCCGGAGTATAGACGAGAGTCATAACCTAGGGTTTAGGGGTTGGAGTAGAGATAACGAAACCCCGGGTGCAATCTAAGTGAACCGTATTGTGCAAGTAGCTGGCGTAGCTTGAGAAAGTGCATCTAGTAGATTATTATAATTACTTGAGAAAGAATTATGATAGATGAGGAGTTCATGATTGTTAGAGATAGCTAAATCATAGTTATAGGACATATACAACCAAGGAAAGTACCAACGGGGGAAACCATTGCCTTAGACGTTATTTCTACTGTTTACACATCAAGTTTAGTTAATTTTCAGCTGTTAATTACTTTTAATCTTTAGTTGTTAGAAAATCAACCATTGTGAATCAAAAAGTTTGGGAAAACAGATTGTGTGAATTTAGTAAATCTGACAGTAGTGATTAATAGGTTAGTTCCCTGTGGTTCGACTTTGGGCAATAATACTCAGATTATATTTGCAACGCCCGCATAGTCTTTTGTGAGACTTAGTTGAGCGTGATCAGAAGCCCAAGAAAAAATGTGAGTTCACCTATCATGCTCATTTCGAACTCGCTTTGCATGAGGTTTGCAAATTTCTTGCACATAAGAGAGTTAGCACTACCAAAGATAATGTAATCAACATAAATTTGAATGATAATATTACCTTCTGTTGATCGTTTAATGATTAGAGTAGTATCAATTTTACCTCTAGTAAACCCATGATCAACAAGGAAAGTACTTAACCTGTCATACCAGGCACGTGGAGCCTGTTTCAGTCCATATAGGGCCTTAGTAAGCTTGTACACATGATATGGGAATTTTGAGTCTTCAAAACCTGGAGGTTGTTTTACAAAAACTTCCTCTTTGATGAATCCATTCAGAAAAGCGCTTTTGACATCCATTTGAAACAACCTGAATCCTTTAAATGATGCGTAAGCTAGCAGGATTCGTATAGACTCCAGTCGAGCTACTGGGGCAAAGGTTTCATCATAGTCGACTCCTTCTTGTTGTGAATAGCCTTGAGCGACTAATCTAGCCTTGTTCCTTGTCACTTGTCCCCCTTCGTTCAATTTATTTCTAAATACCCATTTTGTTCCGATGACAGATACATTATCGGGTCTGGGCATTAACTTCCAGACTTGATTCTTGCTGAATTGATCTAGTTCCTCTTGCATGGCTTTCACCCAGCTCGAATCCTTCAATGTTTCCTCTACCTTTTTGGGCTCTACTTGAGAGATCAGAGCAATATTTGCTTTCTTTTTGATGGCAGCCCTAGTTTTCATTCCTTCGTTTGGATCCCCTATAATATATTTCTGTGGATATTTAGTTTCGCTCCTCCATTCATTTAGTCGGACAGTGCTTGTAGTCGACTCCGTACGTTGTTCAGGAGAGTTGTCGCTGATTTGTTCAGTCGACTCAATCACATCTGCGGGGTTAGTTGACTCCTGTGATTTTTCTTTATCTTGAGCTTCTTGAGTTTGATCTTCGTCACCTGCATTAGTTCCTTTCTCGACCAAGGGATTATTTTCATCGAATATAACATGGACAGATTCTTCTACGCATAAAGTACGTTTATTAAAAACTCTAAATGATCTGCTATTTAATGAATAACCAAGAAAAATACCTTCGTCACTTCTTGGATCAAATTTTCCAATATTATCCTTACCATTGTTATGAATGAAGCACTTACTTCCAAATGGATGAAAATAACTGATATTCGGACGTTTACCTTTCCAGAGTTCATAGGGAGTCTTTTTCAGAATAGGCCTTATGTGACATCGGTTGATAATTGACATGCAGTACTCACACCTTCAGCCCAGAAATGATTTGGGAGTGAATGTTCTAACAACATGGTTCTTGCCATGTCCTGAAGAGTTCTGTTCTTTCTTTCCACAACTCCGTTTTGCTGTGGTGAGCGTGGAGTGGAGAAATTGTGAGTGTAGCCTTGATTGTCACAGAAGTCTTCAAATGCTTTACTTTCAAACTCGCCTCCATGATCACTTTGGATTTTTGAGATCAGATAACCTTTTTCTCTTTCAATCCTTTTGCAAAAGACTTCAAAATTTCTTAAGGCTTCATCTTTATGAGACAGGAAAATCACCCAGGTGAAACGTGAAAAGTCATCAACAATAACAAAAGCATATTTCTTGCCTCCTATGCTAGCAGTTCTAGTAGGTCCAAATAAATCCATATGAAGTAATTGCAATGGTTTTGAAGTAGACACCATGTCTTTGTTTTAAAAGAATTTCTAGTTTGCTTACCCATCCGACATGCATCACAAATATAAGTTCTAGAGAAATTCAGTTTGGGTAATCCAATAACTAAATCATGTTTGGATAATTTTTCTATCAAATACATGCTGGCATGACCTAGTCTTCTGTGCCACAACCAGGGATCATCAGATATAGAAGTTAGGCAAATGTGACCATCTATATTTTCGAATCCATCAAGTATGTAAACATTTCCGTACCTTTTTCCAGGAAGAATTATTTTACCTGATTCGTCTTCGATGGCACAACCTGTTCTCTTAAATTTTACCTCATATCCTGAGTCACAGAGTTGACTTATGCTGAGAAGATTGTAGTTTAGTCCATCAACAAGATATACTTCAGTAATGTCACAGTTGTTGTTAAAGGGAATAGTTCCAGTGCCAACTATTTTGCCTCTTGAATCATCTCCAAATTTGACGCTTCCTCCATCAATCTTTGTAACCTCCTTGAAAAGATTTTTGTCACCTGTCATGTGACTGGAACACGCACTATCTAGATACCATTTTCCTTTGCGGCTTACTCTGTGGTGTTCCAGCAATACAGAATTATCACTTTCTTTTAGGTACCCAAGCTTGCTTGGGTCCTGGTGAGTTAGTGTTACTGGGTTCAGAATTTTTAGGTTTCCAAACCCATCCAGACATAAGAAATTTACGAAAGTGACAACCAGAGTATTTATGCCCACTTTTATTACAGTAATGACATTTAGCCCCAGACCTATTTTCAGGTCTTCCATAAGTATTGGAACTAGCTATCATGAGATTAGCTGATTCCGTTCCAGTTGACTTGTAAGTCGACTGGTCCGACCGACTGGTCGATTTAGTCCTGATTGGTTCTTTTCCAGTTGACTTGTATGTCATCTGGTTTGACCTAACAAAACTGTGACTGGTGGATTTGCAGAAGCTGTTAAGCTGCATTTGCAATTCCTCAAACTCCTCTTGAAGTACATCTTTTTCAATTTCACATACTTCATGTTTGAGTTTCCAGTCTTTGATTTCCATAGTGAGTCTCTCTCTTAAGCTCATTCATCATTTTTTGAGACTCTTTTAAGGTGGAATCAAGAATGTCCTGCAATTCATTACATCTTTCACAGTCATAAGATCTTACCTCGCTAGTTTCTCCTCTTGCCATAAAACAGTTTTCATTGTCTGAATCATCTTCATCCGTCCAGCATCCTGAAGTTTTGTTGATCTCATTTTCTAGGATTGTCATGAAGCGGAGATTTGCTATTTCTTCATGGTCTGAGTCATCCTCATCGCTCCAGCCTCCAAATGATTTGTTCTTGTTGAATCCTCTAGAGATCTTCCTTTTCAGTTCTGGACACTCTGCTTGGATGTGTCCAAATTTTCCACATTCATAGCATTTTCCATCGTTCTTATCTTGTTCGTTGTATTGCCTAGATCTCCTTGGTGGAAATCTTCCTTTCTTAGTATTTCTATATATTCTCATCAGTCCATCCATGTTTCTAGACATCATAGCAATTTCTTCTTGTAGGGCTTCAGGATCATCAATTTCATTTTCAGTCGATTCAGTAGTGGTTTTGAAAGCAACAATTTTCTTTTTCTCCTCTTGATTTGTCTTCTTCAGGTGAGTTCTTTCGAAAGCAATGAGCTCTCCTCGTAGTTCATCATATGATAACTTGTTAAGATCTTGAGATTGCAGGGTGACAACTTTAGTCTGCCAAGTGGTTAGTAGACTTCTGAGAATTTTCCCAACCTGATCGCCACTGGTTTATGGTTTGCCAAAAGCTTTCAAGTCACTGATTATCTTACTGAACCTGGCAAACATTTCTTCGATGGATTCTCCTTCCTTCATTGAGAACAGTTCATAGTCGTGAACTAGCATATTGATGTGAGTTTCCTTTACCTTGCTGGTACCTTCATAGGTAACCTCAAGTTTGTCCCACATCTCTTTGGCTGTATCACAGCTGGATATTTTCTCATATTCTTCACCACTTATTGCATTGTGAAGCAGATTTCTTGCCTTGTGATTTATTTGGACGGCTTCCAGTTGTTCCTTTGTGTATGATTCTATATCATCAGGGTCAGCGAGTGGTGGAGTGCTGGCAGGCAGTGGGTAGTTTCCCTTCTTGATAACTCTCTATACCTTGACGTCGTATGCCTTGGTAAAGATTTCCATTCGGATTTTCCAGTGGGAGAAATGTTGTCCATTGAAGTAAGGTGGCCTTACTTGTGAAGTTCCTTCCTGATAGAGAGCTCCTATGATAATCTGAATTGCCATGATCTTTTTCTCACAAGCTGTTAAGCAGAAAACAAAAGTGTGAGCCTTGCTCTGATACCAATTGAAAGTAAAAGGGGGGGGGGGTGAATTGTCACTAATTAAAATTAATCGTTACTGAGTTGACTTAAAACTTTAGTAGTCGACTAAATATGGCAATCTTGCAGATATAACAATTTGAGGTAATATGCAGAAAGTAAATGCCGAAATTAAAGACACCAGGAATTTTATACTGGTTCGGATTCAATGTGAATCCTAATCCAGTCCCCTTGGGTTGCAAGGGATTTCTCTTCAAGCAAATAAGTTTTCTTTCGAGTACAGATGTGATGTATATCGCTCAAATTCTCTAGCACTCGTTTGATACAATGCCTCACCAGTTGTATGCCCTCTTTCTATCCTTGACATATTACACAGCAGATCTATCTAGGCTACTATGCTTGTTTGCAGTAGAATGAAGAGAGTTATTTTGGTTCGATCAAAGTATGCTAAGGATGATGTTACACAGTACATTTATATAAAGATGAATGGTGAAGGCTCGTCAACCCAAGGGTTTTGATCCTTGGAAAGAATTGATTCTTTCCAAGAATAAGGAACTATCCGTTGCTTCTCTTGATATCTTTTCCTTTGGCAGACAATGGAATTAACAAGATTTCTCCTTGATTGTTGGACCTTCCAAACTTGACCACTGACCGGATCTTCTAGCCTTCATTATTCTCCCGTGATTTCGCCAATCACAGATCACTTCGAATCTTCACTTCGTTATGGCTGATTTGATTTCCCAGATTCACGGAGCTAATCCTGATTTACTGATGTAGATTTGTAGCTTTCCTTGTACACCGTGCGTTCTATAGGTGGCTTCCCTTGTGAGAGATTTCCTTCCTTGTTCGACACAGCCATTTCACTAGTTCTTCTTTACTTCTTTGAACTTCTGCACATATATATTAATTGCATCATTAAAATATGATCTAACACCAGCCAGCTTGGGTACGCAAGTGTGACCCTTTTTTCGCAGAAATGGGCTCGTAGAAACGAGAATGGTAGGCCTGGGCATGTTTTGCACATGCGAATAATCGTCCGCAGAAGTGGACTTGCAGGTGCGACAGTGTTGTCGCAGGTGTGAAAATCGCTGAAGGTAGTGGGTTTTTAATCCAAGACTTAGAACTTTTTCCTCACAATTTCACCTAGTCTCGGGAGATTTTGAGAGCTCATTGGAGGGGTATTTTCATCAATATCCTAAAGTAAGTGACTTCCACTCATTTTCAAGTTAATTATATGGGTTTTAGGTTGATTAAACACGAAAAGATTGTGAAAACTTGTAGGATTCATGAAGAACCTAGGGTTTTGGTCAAACCAGAATTTGACCACGAAATTGGTCGTGGAATAGAGTGAAAATTATATATTTGAGTTCGTGAGGATATGGATAATAATTATCTTCAAAAAATTTTAGAATTCGAACATGTGGGCCCGTGGGTGAATTTGTAGAATCTTCTAAATTGGGTTGGGAAATTCCTCTAATAGCTAAATTATGAGCTTTTGAGCATAAATTGATTAATTCTTATAACATTTGGCTAGTTTTGAATTATTCGGCACCGACTTGAGGATTTAGAGTGAATTTGTGGACCGGAAGCGAGCTTTAGGGCGAGGTAAGTCTCTTGCCTAACCTTGTAAGAGGGAACTCATCCACTTCGGTGTATTTTGTTGTGTGTGTTTTGTGTGGGAGCTATGTACGCACGAGGTGACGAGTGTCCGTGCGTAGCTATATTCCATGATATGTTCGGGTAGACTTAGATCCACCCCATGCTTTTAATTGTATTGTTTTGATTATATTCCATATTGACTGTCTTGAATAGAGTTGAGACTAGGGATTAAAAGTTTTGATTATTGATGTAGCCTTCGTCAGTTGGGAAATTGAGGAATGATTAATATCTATTAAAATCCATGTCCTCTCGTGTCGCAAGTACTTTCGCGAGCGAGGTAAACATATTTACTTTAATGGGATTGGGTCGTTCGCCTCAGTAGTATTGTAACATCACTCTAATGGGATTGGGCCGTTCACCTCGGCAGTATCATACTCTTATGGGATTGGGCCGTTCGCCTCGACAGTATCATACTCTTATGGGATCGGGTTGTTCACCTCGGCCGGCAGTACCACATTCTTATGGGATCGGGCTGTTCGCCTCGGGAGTACCACATTCTTATGGTTTTGGGTCGTTCGCCTTGGTAGTATTGAGTACCACTATTCTAATGGTATCGGGCCGTTTGCCTGGGCAACTTCATGCTTAATAATTGAAATGGGTTCCAGACTGAATAATTAAGATAGTATATTCATGGTCAGTTATGAGATGTAAGTGATGTGTTACGAGATCTTGTTGTACTTATTGTAATTTCTTTTATTTGACTCATTGATTCCTGTTGTTTGCTCATTATGCCTACTTTATGCACTTTTATTTTTATTATTGACCTCTAGTAAGTGCCAAGTCGACCCCTCGTCACTACTTCTTCGAGGTTAGACTAGATACTTACTAGGTACGTGTTGTTCTTCATACTCATGCTACACTTCTGCACTGATGTGCAGGTACTGAGATAGGTTCCACCAGTTATCACGCAGGCACGTCGATCTTTACGAAGACTTAGGGATGAGCTGCTTGACTTGCTACGATCTGCAGCACCGGTGTCTCCTTCTATTTTATTTACTATTTTTGTTTATTACTTCCAGATAGTAGCCTTGGTAGTTTTGTATATTCCCTAGATTTGCTCATGTACTTAAGACGCCAGGTTTTGGGGATTTGTAGTACTTTGTAAATGTTGTACTTGTCACTTCTATCGCAGTAGACTATATATTGTTATGTTGAGAATTTTTTAAAAAGACTTATCCTTATTGCATGAAATGTGGTGTAATTAAACTATGCGCTTGCCTAGCAGTGGCGCTAGGTGCAGTCTTGACCTAGTACGGAATTGGGTTGTGACATCTTGGTGTCAGAGCGTTAGGTCCACATAGGTCTCACGAGTCATGAGCTGGCTTAATAGAGTCTTGCAGATCAGTGCGGAGATATCCTTACTTGTCTTTGAAAGGCTATAGGGTGTTAGGAAACATCTCTTTCTTTATCTCCTATCGTGCACTCGATCTTATACTAAGTGTCTTTATATTGATCTCTCACAAATGGCGAAGATGCGCCCGACAGATGTACCAGGCGCACGAAGGGCTGCTCCCCTATTGCTAGAGGCCAAGGCAGAGGCCGGGGGAGGGCTCTAGCTCTAGTTAGAGGGTGAAGGTGCCCTAGGATTGCTCTTGTAGCACCACCAATTTATCTAGGGGAGGATCCTATTATTGAGGAGCAGGATGAAGCGCCTGCAGCTGTGCCAGCTCCAGCAGATTTCATGACAACGCCGAGATTCCAAGAGGTCATGGGCCGTATGTTGCGGTTCATAGATTCTATGATGCAGGCTGGTTTATTTCCAACGGACCCTACCACATCTCAAGAAGGAAAGGGAGCACAGACCCCTATCGCTCAGGCTCCAGGACACGCTGCCGCCATTTATCAGACCCCAGGCACACAACCTGCGCCGGGACCCAGTCTGTTACCACAGCTATGCCAACGGTTATACCAGTCGCGATCGATGATTAGCAGAAGTGGCTGGACAGATGGACTAGTCTTCACCCACCTTTGGGGGTGAGCTATCATAGGACCCCTAAGATTTCATTGAACGGTGTAGGGATAGGATCCGGAACATTGGGATATTGGATTCCAACAGGGTGGACTTCACCACTTTTCAGTTTGAGGGCAAGACACGTAGATGGTGGCAGGCTTATCTTCCTTGCAGGCCAGCAGGTTCACCTCCCTTGACTTGGGATCAGTTTACACATCTGTTCTTGGAGAAGTATATACCATCTTCACATGTCACATGTCTGTCGCCAACTATGAGCAAGGTTCACTGACTTGTCTCTCTATGCAGCTATTATACTCCCCACAGATGCAGAGAGGAAGTGGAGGTTCATTGCAGGTCTGCACCCTGAGATTCAGGTACCTATAGCCCATGAGGTAGAGCGGGAACTTCCTTTCTTCAAGTTGTGGATGTAGCTCGGAGGATCGAGCGCATTCGCAATCACAGTGGAGAGTTTGCACCGAGGGACAAGCGGCCTTGGTAGTTTGTAGGATTCAGTGGCGCCCCACCTGGGGGCAGAGGTTATTTCATGAGGGTCAGCCCAGCAGGCCCATACAGTCAGCACCACCACCTGCTCGAGGTGCTCCAGCACGACCCTATTTCAGTGCCATTCTAAAGAGTACTTATCACTCGCCAGCTATTCAGGGTTCCTCCCATGGGTAATTAGGCCATCAGGGCCAGACTTTAGTACAGTAGTCCACCGTTCCGAGGGGTTATTTTGAGTGAGGGGATCTTGGCCACGTGAAGAGGTTTTGTCCTAGACTACGGGGCAAGGCTGAGTAGTAGGACTACCTGCCCATGATTACCGCACCAGCTGCCGCAGCAGTCGTTCGGCCCCCCCGAGGCATAACGCAGGTGGGTAGGGGCTGCCGAGAGGTGGAGGCCAGTCAGGTGGCACTCTAGCCAGGTTCTATGCCTTGCCATCCAGATTAGATGCAGTGGCCTCAAATGTTGTGATCACAGGTATTATTTTTGTCTGTGATAGGGATACTACGGTGCTATTTGATCCAGGGTCTACGTATTCATATGTTTCATCTCTGTTTGCTCATTTTCTGGGTGTTCCTCGCGAGTCCTCGAGTACTCCTTTATATGTGTCCATACCCGTGGGCGATTCTATTGTTATGGATCGGATTTACTGGTACGTATCGTGACTTTCTGTGATTATAAGACTAGAGCATATCTTCTGTTGTTCGATATGACAAACTTTGAGGTCATCCTGGGCATGGGTTGGTTGTCTCCATATCATGCCGTCCTTCATTTCTGTGCCAAGACTGTTACCTTGGCGACACAAGTGTTTCCAAGATTGGAGTGGAAGGGTTCATCTGTTAGTGTATCTAATCGGGTTATCTCTTTCATGAAGGCTCGACACATGGTCGAGAATGGTTACTTGGCTTATCTAGCTTATGTTCGGGATACTGCTGTAGAGACTCCGATAATTGATTCAGTTCCTGCGGTGCGGGAGTTCTCCGATATGTTTCCTTCTGATCTCCCAAGCATGACACCATATCATGATATCGATTTCTGTATGGATTTGGCTCCAGGTACCCAGCCTATATCCATCATATCGCATGCCTCCGAAAGAGTTGATGGATTTGAAGGAACAACAAGGAGTTGCTAGCAATGGGGTTCGTCAGGCCGAGTGTGTCGCCTAGGGGTGCACCCGTATTGTTTGTGAAGAAGAAGGATGGAACATTGCGGATATGCATTTATTACCGCCTGTTGAACAAAGTTACCATTAAGAACAAGTACCTGTTGCCGCGTATTGATGATTTGTTTGACCAGTTACAGGGTGCCAGGGTGTTCTCTAAGATCAACTTGAGATCTTGGAATCATAAGCTGAGGATTCGTGCTTTGGATGTTCCGAAGACGGCCATCTGAACTAGATATGATCACTATAAGTTTTTGGTGATGTCCTTCGACTTGACTAATGCTCCGGTGGTGTTTATGGATTTTATGAACCGAGTCTTCAGGCCATATCTTGATTCATTTGTCATCATTTTCATTGATGACATATTGATCTACTTGCTTAGTATGGAGGAGCACGAACAACATTTGAGAGTTGTGCTCCAGACCTTGTGGGAATAGAAGCTATATGCTAAGTTCTCCAAGTGCGAATTCTGGTTAGATTCTGTGGCATTCTTGGGGCATGTTGTATTAGGCGAGGGTATTAAGGTAGATCCCAGGAAGATCGAGGCAATCCAGAGTTGGCCTTGTCCTACCACAACGACCGAGATCAGGAGTTTCCTAGGGTTAGCAGGCTATTATCATTGGTTTGGGGAGGGCTTCTCATCTATTACAGAACCTTTGACTAGACTGACAAAGAAGGGTGCTTCGTTCGGATGGTCCGACGATTGTGAGGCGAGCTTTCAAAAGCTCAAGACCGCATTGAATACATCACTGATGTTACTGTTGACCTCCAGTTTAGGTATGTATACTATGTATTACGATGCTTCGTGCGCTGGCTTGGGTTGTGTATTGATGCAGGAGGGGCGAGTTTTTGCATATGCTTCACGTTAGCTAAAGCCCCACGAGAAGAATTATCCTGTACATGGTTTGGAGTTGGTTGCGATAGTTGATGCTCTTAAGATTTGTAGGCATTATCTTTATGGGGTGTCCTATGAGGTTAACATCGATCATTGTAGCTTTCAGCATTTGTTCAGATAGAGGGACCTTAATTCGAGGCAGCGCAGGTAGCTTGAGTTACTAAAGACTATGATATTACCATCCTTTATCATCCGGGCAAGGCGAATGTGGTTGCGGATGCCTTGAGAAGGAAGGCAGAGAGTATGGGCAGTTTGGCATTCATTTTAGCAGAGGGTAGACCATTGGATTTGGACATTCAGTCCTTAGCTACAGACTTGTGAGGTTGGATATTTCTGAGCCTAGTCGAGTTCTTGCGTGCGTGGTGGCTCAGTCTTCCTTACCCAAGCGGATCAAGGCTCTTTAGTAAAATGATCTGCACTTGTTGGTTCTCAGAGAGACGATACTACAGGGTGGCGCCAAAGAGGTTTCTATCGGTGAGGATGGTGTGCTGCGGCTCCAGGGTCGCCTATGTGTTCCTAATGTTGATGGCTTGAGGGAGAAGATTCTAGAAGAGGCACACAGTTCTCAGTATTCTATTCATCCAGAGGCTACGAAGATGTATCGCGACCTAAGGCAACATTATTGGTAGCGGCGGATGAAGAAGGACATATTTGAGTATGTGGCGAGATGCCTAAATTGCCGGCAGGTAAAGTATGAGCACCAGAGGCCAGGTGGCCTACTTCAGTAGATGGTTATACCTGAGCAAATGGGAGCGCATTACTATGGACTTGGTAGTTAGGTTGCCGCAGACTTCGAGGAAGTTTGATGTAGTTTGGTTCATTTTAGACAGGTTGACTAAGTCAGTACACTTTATTCTAGTTGTGACTACCTATTCTTCCGAGAGATTGGCTCAGATTTACATTCAGGAGATTGCTCAGTTGCATGGTGTGCATGTTTCCATCATATCGGATAGAGGCCTTCAGTTCACTTCGTATTTCTGGAAAGCAGTTAAGAGCGCGTTGGGTAATCGGATAGAGCTCAACACAAATTTTCATCTGTAGACCGATGGGCAGTCGGAGCGGACAGTTCAGATTATCGAGGATATACTCAGAGCATGTGTCATTGACTTTGGAGGTCAGTAGGATAGATTCTTGGCCGAATTTGCTTACAACAACAGTTATCATTCCAGTATCGAGAGGTGCCATTTGAGGCTTTATATGGTTGGCAATGTCGTTCGCCCATCGGATGATTTGTGCCCGGCTAGGATAAGTTTTATATGGTACTGATTTAGTGAAGGATGCCTTGGAAAAGATCAAGTTGATTCAGGAGAGACTTCGCACAGCACAATCCAGATAGAAGAGTTACATATATCAAAAGGCGCGTGACTTATCATTTATGGTGGGCGAGAAGTTCTCTTGAAGGTCTCACCAATGAAGGGAATCATGAGGATCGGGAAGAAGCGCAAGTTGAGCCGAAGGTTTATAGGTCCATTTGAGGTGTTGAGGCGAGTTGGGGAGGTTGCTTATGAGCTTGCTTTTCCTCCTAGACTATCGAGACTTCATCTGGTCTTCACGTGTCTATGCTCCAGAAGTATTATGTCGACAGGTCACATGTGTTAGACTAGAGCACAATTTAGCTAGATGAGAGCCTGGGCTATGAGGAAGAGCCAGTTGACATTATCGACTGGCAGATTTACTAGTTAAGGTCCAAGAAAATTGCTGCGATAAAGGTCTAGTGGAGGGGTCAACCAATCAAGGAAGCAACTTGGAAGGCCGAGGAGGACATGGGTAGCAGATATTCACACCTATTGAGCACTCCAAGTATGATTCTAGACCCGTTCGAGGACAAACATTTGTTAAAGAGGTGGAGAATGTAAGGACCCGACCGTTCGTTCTACTTTCTAGATCCCCGTTCCCCTAATTAAGACTCTCCGTATGTGCTTTTACTATTTTATGACTTGCAGGATGGTTAGTTCGGGTTTGAAAGGGTTCAGGGTGAAATCGGAACACTTAGTTCCTTAATAATGGGTTTAAATGGATAAGTTTAACTTGAGTCGACATTTTTAGTAAACGACCTCTAAATAAGGATTTGAAGGTTCCAACAGGCTCGTATAATGATTTTGGACTTGGGCATGTGCTCGGATCGGGTTTCGGATGACCCTAGAGCGTTTCGGCGCTTAATATTGAAAGTTGGCGCATTGAAGGTTTTCAAGTTCCTTAAATTTGGTTTGAAATAGATTTTGGTGCTATCGAGGTCCATTTGGGATTCTGAGCCTGGGAATAGTCCCTTATGGCGATTTGTGACTTGTACGCAAAAATTTAGTGTCATTCCGAGTAGTTTAGGTGCGTTTCGGCAAATCCGGAGTAAGTTGGAAGAACCTGAAGTTCATAACTTGATTTTGTTTGGGTTGCGATTCTTATTTTGATGTTGTTTTACGCGTTCTGAATATTCTATCCAATCCGTTTTATGTTTACGAACTTGTTGGTATGTTTGGGCCAGACCTCGGGGGCCTTGGGTGTTGCTATTCAAACGATGTGCGGGACTTGTTTGGACTTTGGATCACTGCTGAAGCAGTAGCAGTTCTGGTGCGTTCGCACCTGCAAGAGACCAACCGTAGGTGCGAGCTCGTAGGTGCGAGCCATTGACCGTTGAAGCGGGCTGTCCAGTAGTTGCAGGAGCGGAGAAGATATCGCACCTGTGAACTCGCAGGTGCAAGGAAGGCGATCACGGAAGCAGAGGGGGGCCAACCAGATTTTGTTTGCAGGTGCGACCCTTGTTTTACAGAAGCGGGCTCGTAGAAGCAAGGCTTTGGCCGCAGAAGCGAAAATTTAAGGCATGACAACTTTTGCACCTGCGAAGAATCATCCAAGAAGCGGACTCGCAAGTGCGACAGTGTTGTCATAGGTGTGAATATCGCTGGAGGCAGTGGGGTTTTTAATCTGAGACTTAGACCTTTTTCCTCACAATTTCACTTTCTTGGGAGATTTTGATTGGAAGGGGATTTTTATCATTATCCTAAGTTAAGTAACTTCCACCCATTTTCAAGTTAATTATATGGGGCTTAGGTAGATTAAACACGAAAAGATTGTGAAAACTTGTAGGATTCATGAAGAGCCTAGGGTTTTGGTAAAAATGGAATTTGACCACGAAATTGGTTATAGAATTGAGTAAAAAATTATACATTTGAGTTCATGAGGCTATAGGTAATAATTATCCTCAAAAATTTCCGGAATCGGGACACGTGGGCCCGAGGTGAAGTTGTAGAATCTTCTAAATTGGGTTGGAAAATTCCTCTAATAGTTAAATTATAAGCTTTTGAGCATATACTGATTAATTCTTATAACATTTCGCTAGTTTCGGATTGTTCGGGACCGACTTTAGGCTTTAGAGTGAATTGTGGACCGGAAGCGAGATTTGGGACGAGGTAAGTCTCTTGCCTAACCTTATAAGAGGGAACTCATCCCTTACGTGTATTTTGTTGTATGTTTCTTTTGTGGGGAGCTACGTACGCACGAGGTGACGAGATTCCGTGCGTAGCTACATTCCATGATATGTTCGGGTAGACTTAGATCCACACCATGCTTTTAATTGTACAATTGTGATTATCTTGTGTATCGACAGTCTTGAATAGAGCTGAGACTAGGGATTCAATGTTGTGATTATTGATGTAGCCTTCTTCAGTTGGGAAATTTGAGGAATGATTTATATCTATGAAAATCCATGTCCTCTCGCGTCGCAAGTACTTTTGCGAGCGAGGTAACTATCTTTACTTTAATGGGATTGGGTCGTTCTCCTCAGCGGTATTGTAAAACCACTCTTATGGGATCGGGTCGTTCCTCTCGGCAGTATCATACTCTTATGGGATCGAGTGGTTTGCCTCGGCAATATTATTCTCTTATGGGATCCGGGCGTTCGCCCCGGTGGTACCACATTCTTATGGGATCGGGCCGTTCGCCTCGGCACTACCACATTCTTATGGGATTAGGCCGTTTGCCTCGGCAGTACTGAGTACCACTATTCATATAGGGTCAGGCAGTTCGCCTCGGCAACTTTGTGCTTAATAATCGAAACGGGTTCCAGATTGAATAGTTAAGTTAGTACATTCACGGTTAGTTTTGAGATGTCGGTGATGTGTTACGAGATCTTGCTGTACTTATTTTAGTATCTTTCATTTGACTCATAGATGCTTGTTGTTTGCTCATCATGCCTACTTTATGCACTTTTATTGTTATTATTGACCCCTAGTAAGTGTCAAGTCGACCCCTCATCACTACTTCTTCGAGGTTAGACTAGATACTTATTGGGTACGTGTTGTTCTTCGTACTCATACTACACTTCTGCACTGATGTACAAGTACTGAGACAGGTTCCACCAGTGGTCACGCAGGCGCATGCCGATCATTACGGAGACTTAGGGGTGAATTGCTTTCTTTTCTATGATCCACAGCACCGGAGTCTCCTTCCATTTACTATTTCTGTCTATTACTTTCGGACAACAGCCTTAGTAGTTTTGATATATTCCCTAGATTTGCTCATGTACTTGTGACGCCGGGTTTTAGGGATTTGTAGCACTTGTAGTTACTGTTGTACTTGTCACTTCTATCACAGTAGACTATATATTGCTATGTTGAAATTTGTTTAAAACGACTTATCCTCATTGCATGAAATTTTGTGTAATTAAAATATAGTTAAAAAGGGGATAAATACATGGTAGATTCGCTTGTTTGCTTGCCTAGCGGTGCTGTTAGGTGCAGTCTCGTCTTAGTATGAAATTGGGTCGTGACATAACAAGTCCATAAACATAGTCTGGATACTCGATGTCTCGAAACACATAAAATAACATCGAAACCAAGAATTGCACCCTCAAACCAAATTAATCAACTTTTGAACTTCAAACTTCTTCAACTAGCTCCAAACATGATGAATCATACTTAGACAACTCGGAATGACGCTAAATTTTATGCACGAGTCAAGATCACAATACCAACTTATTCCAAGTCTCAAAATTCCAAACGGACATTGATAACACCAAAGTCTACTTCAAACCAAACTTAGGAAACTCTAAAACCTTCAAGATGCCAATTTTCAACAATAAGCGTCGAAACATTCCCAGATCACCCGAATCTCGATCCGAACACACGCCCAAGTCCAAAATCATCATACAAACCTATTGGAACCTTCAAATCTCTGTTCCAATGTCATTTACTCAAAGCGTTGACTTAAGTCAAACTTGGCCACCTTGGGCCACTATTATAGAACTAAGTATTTCGAATACAACCCGAGCCCTTCCAAAACTAAACAAATCATCCCCACAAGTCATAAAACAGTAAAATCACATACGAAAAGTCTTAAATAGGGGAACAGGGATCTAGAAATCAAAACGATCGGTCGAGTTATTACATGTAGAATGTATTAAAATTTTGTTGGTATATAGAGGTGCATTGTGTTAAATGCAAGCCGTATGGGGCTGTCGTGCATTATGTATATCATATTCGTGTGGTTGGTTGATAGGTGGATATATTCATATGGTCCTATTTATAAAGGAGACTGTCAAATTTTTTTTGAGAATTTAGAGTTAGTCAAAAGGATGAGTAATAAGAGGTTATTTGGTGCAAAGGTCTAGAAAGGTTATGATTGGATATTTGAACTTGATTACGGCTTCGACTAGACATTCGAGGATGAATGTTTCTAAGTGGGGTAGATTGTAAAGCCCCGGAAATATTTCTAACAAGATTAAGCATCATTCGAGCATAAGAGAATAATTAGCGAGACTTGAAGTATCTGCAGGCCCACAGAAGGGTATCGCGATCATCACCATACTTGGGCATGAAGGTCATGAGGTCCGCAGGTCCCTATGTTAGGTGTCTAAGGAAATAACTTTAGGAAATTGAATAAAGAAGATTAGAAAAATCATAGAAGCCATGCGTGGCTAAGATGCATCGTCCACGCAGGCTACCTGGCATATTCCACAAGAAGAGAGGAAGAGGAGAAAATAGGGCTCAAGCTGCGTCACCAGGCTACGTGGCCCATGCAGGATGTGTGACCAGTATGCATGGCCCATGCAGATCTCCCACGCAGACCCCTATGCTATAAAATAGAGGGAGTTCAGGGAGAGAGAAAGGAAGAGGATTTTGAAGGTTTTGGGGTTCTAGAGAGAGAAGTTCTCGGCCATGGGCATTCCATACACTCCAAGGTGAGTTTTTATCCATGTTTTATGATAATTAATGGTGAGAAACACTAGTATTAATATTGCAACATTCTTGGGTTTTCTAGATTTCATCAATCGACCAAGAACACCAAAAGAGGGATTTTTTAGGGTTTGCTTCCAAAGGTAATTCCCACTACTTGAAACCTATTTATGGAGTATAAATGAGTGTTTTAATATTTCTTATAAGTTGGAAAAGTAGTTGAAAAAGTGAAATAGATGAACCCTAGCTTTGACATTGAAAACTTTTTTGTAGGGAAGATGAATAGTGTTGGGTTTATTTGAACGACATCATTTTGAGTTTCTAATGGAACGACTAGATTTCATAACACATTTATGGATGAATTGGACTTAGAATTCAAGGATTGACCTTCAAATGGTGAAATAAGAATTTTTGTAAAAGAAGTGAAGTTGGACCTTAGTGCTAGGCAATTAGTTGTCTTAATTGGTATTGTTATGGCGCGTTAATGACATATGTGAACTCATAAATATAGATGTCAAATTTCTGATGGCGTTTGAGCATTTTAAACAAAATTGTAGCATCATAATACTAGTTTGAATCTTGGACTTCAAGTAAGTTGATTAAACTTACTTTTCTTGAGGGACTTTCTCTAATAGCATGATTTTGGTTAAGACATGAGTTATTCATATATGTGTGTCTGTACTTGTGCGGACAAGCGGGTGTGGATATCTGTAAACTAAAATATTGCATTACATATGAAGTGTCATGTTATTTTCTAAAATCTCATTTAAAATGACACTTGAGAGTAACGTTATATGTTTATTAAAAATATCTTATGTGATGATAAAGAGATTAAATATTTGAGTTCTATTATTAGCTTATTTTATAAAATGAGAAATATAATATTTCTAAAATATTTATATTTCGAAGTAGCACTTGTTAAATCTTTAAGGATTGAAATCTCATTTTGTTAATTGCTTAATATGAAATGAGAAAGGATTTCATTTGATTTTGTTCAAAAGGTTTGGATTGACTATAAATGTCATGGTTTGATAAAATAGATACTTTGAGGCTATTCACTATGAATCTATTTTGGGGTATCTAATGTTTGGGATTCACTTGTATTCACCGAGATTGGCTTCGAATATATCATATTTGTTATCATGAAACTACATGTGCCTGTGTAGGCGTATATGGATACTTTGTGGCATAGACTACGACAGAGTATCCTCGTTGAGAGGGTGTTATTTTATGTTATTAATAGCATGGCTGAGTCGATTCGTATGGCACTGCGATGAGACGATCATAGCAAGTAGGGTATATGATACTTGCCGCTAGGTACATAACCTAGTTGACCTTCTTGTGTCAGTGATGGTGTAGTACTCCAGTGAAAAGGTAAAAGATAATTTTATTATGTTTAGGCCTAAGGAGCCGAAAGGGATTTCAATGACTTAATGAAGTTAAAATGGTTTTGCATAATTCTTATAAGAATCACGGGTCAATACAAATGTTCTAAAAGTTTGTATCATGATTTACATTTTTCAAATCTTTTCCTTTGAAATGATAAAGAGCTTGAATTGATATAATTATTATTCTTTTATATCAAATGTTGGTTGCATTAGTTTTGTAAAGCCTTGTCCTAGGAACTTGAGTTAGAGAGAGTCTATGACACTTATTAAGCACCGTCATGGTGCACTCATTCCTCGGTGGCCCCTCTATAGGGTCCCACTTACTTTACATGTTTTCAGGATGACATGTGGTACGTGAAGCGTGGATGGGGCTAGGATGACTCTCTTTCCGAGACATATAGCAATGCACCACTTCTATTCCGTGGTAGCCTTTATGTTGATCTCACTTACTTCTGGTTGGGTCTGCCCCAAGTATTTTGTTTCATCCTTGTGTCTAAAGATTTCATAGACAATTGTTATTCTTTTGGAGTGTAATCGAGAGTTATTCATATGGCATGCATGAAAGAAAGATTGTTATTCTTTTGTGTTTGTAAATTAATAAAAAATTGTGGATTTAAAGATTTCATTTCATATATGGTTTTAATTATTTAAAATAATTGTGTTTTCAAAAAGGCTTCCGCATGTATCTATTTTGCATATTGTATACGGGTGAAACCGAGCCCGCCGGAAACCTCGGTTCTCAATAAAGCGGAGGGAGCAGAGACATGATCGTGAGGATTTAGAATCAAGGCAAGGAGCCCTTCGTGTCGAGGGCCGGCCAAAGCATATGCCCTCGGAAGAATCGGGACCAGCTCCCCATGTCCGATTCGAATTCCAAAACTTTGGAGAATGTTACCAGACAATCGAGAATGACTAACAAAAGGCCGTGATACCTGTGCCCAAATGAATGTCACGGCAAAAATATCGGCTCGTACCAGAAATGAATCAGTGATTAGCGAGAAGAATGATATTTACCCTTTTTGAGAATTGTACTTAGGATAAAACTCCCCTACTATATAAATGGGAGCTTAACTATGCATTAGGGACATTGTAACACGCATATCAAGAAAATATATTCTTTTTCTACTATTCAAAGTTAATGCTTTATTTCATCAGTTCTTTATTACTGTAAACCTGGGATCGAAGGTAGGCAGTTTCATCAAGTTGTTACTGAATTCGAGATCTCTCTCTTATTGGTTTGGCAGTTAAATAAGTCCCTTACTTGTTTCATAGAATGCTATTTATAATTTGTATTGAATTAATCCACATATCCTTAAAACCATCTATAAATTTAATTGTTATCTGTTTTGAGGGTAAATAGTTTGGCGCCCACCGAGGGGCTAAGGATAATAGTGGAAATTTGATACAAATTTCCATACCACACTCTATTTTACACTTGCTCTTTGAGCTCCTAAATTCAGGCCAAATTAAAAATGTCGAACTCCCAATCTGCTTATTTGAACGTTGATGTTGAATCCGGCCACCATTGGGAGAACAACAATGTGGTGTCCAGCAATGAGGTGCCCCCTGTTGACTCCAATGGATTTCCAGTGGCGGACCCAATCGACGCTAACTCACATGTGGCTATTGAAGCAAACTTGCCAACTGACCCGGAAAACAACATTCGCGGGGGAGCCCGATCGGTAGCCCGGAGTACACATGACGGCGAAGGCGATGAGATCAACTTGCGGGTGATCTTCAAAATGTTACAGGCTCAACAGGCAGCAACAACCCAGTGGCTGAACCAGAGCCACCCCCTAGCAGAGCTAAGCCCGAACCGTCTCAGGAAAACACTCGCAGAAATGAACCAGTCGCGGAAAGGCCGAGTGAAGCTGAACCCGGGACCAACCCTAAGATAATAAAGATGCTCGAGGAACTTACAAAACTGGTTGATGACGTCCAAATCCACTACTAAAGAGTAAATGGACATGGTCGCATGAAATACAATATACCCAACTATGAGTCGGGGTCGAATCCCACAAAGAACAATATGTAGACCATTAGGAGTGTAAGAGAATTATCACTGGTTATGCAATTCCAAACACTAAGAAGAGTGATTGTGAAAATATTATAGCTAAATACGAAAATGTAAACTAACCTAGAAAGCAAGTAAAATGATCAATGGCTACAAGCATGGATGCATGGAGAATTACACTCAAGTAATGATCCAATGTATGTCATGATTTTACAAATATGAGCGAGTTTATGTTAATTAGCCTCGGGTAATAATTCTATATTAGCCTCTTCCAAAGACTAGCAAGAGTTCCTAATTGAATTATTCCTAAAACAATTAAGAGATTAAGCACACTCGAATATGACTACAAGTAGCTCAATCCTATCCCTAGGTAGAATCTATAAAGTGAGGGTTAAAGCTTCAAGTTCTTGTTAATCCCAACCCCGAATAATCTTTTCCAAAATTAATTCGAAGTTAATGGGCAAGTCCTAGGGTTAGCTAATCCCTTTGCAAACATTAAAGAACAAGAATAATAATAACATAATAACTCACTTCAATATAAATAAAAATCGTCTGATACAGAAGCACAACAAGATATTTAATCCACACTTTAAACATGAATATTTCCATAAATAAGATTCAAGTGTTGGATAAAATACTACACACTTAGATATACAATACAAAGCAAGGAAATGATGAGATGAGCATAAATAAGTAAGAAATTCTCAACCAAAAGCTTCAAATCTTCAAGACCCAAGTGTGTGTGCAAGAACCCTAGCTTCCAAAACATGTTCTCTCTAGTAAAAGGACCGAAAATAAGCCAAAGATTTGCCAAAGATCTGCTAGGTCGTGTATTTGTGGGTTTGGAATTGAGGAGAAGTGAATTTCCAAGTCTGCCCAGGTCTGAAGCCCGTTGACCGCACCTGCAGATCCTCGTAGGTTCGGCTCCGCAGATGCAGATCGCCTATCGAAGATGCAGATCGCCTATTGCAGATGTAAATTTTGAAGGGAAATTCTACATCCGCAGAAGCGGACTTGCATGCGCAGATGCGCGACCGCTGATGCGGACTTCAATCGTAGGTGCGCTTACGCAGATGCGATTCTTGCCTTCCAGGTCTTCTTCCGCAAATGCGGCCATTTCCTCGCAGATGCGAGGTCGCAAAAGTGACCAGTGTTTGCATATGCGGAATCACTGAAGAGTTTTGCATTTTCTCCACTCTTTTTTGCTCAATTCCACTTCAATTAAATTCAAATCACTTCATTGCATCATTTACCTGAAAATATAATAATACACACCATAAACGACCTCATATTTATAATTAAAGGACGCAAAATCTAAAGAAAAGAGACTAGAATGAGTGGTAAAATCACCACTCATCAACACCCCAAACTTAAAGCTTTTGCTTGTCCTCAAGCAAATCAAAACCAACAATTATATGAGGTTCTACCATTTAAAGCACAAGTAATATTGCTATCATTTACAAACCACATTCTCCAATTATGCACCATACTTATGGATTTGGTTGGTACTAATAATTAGGCTCAAGCACGTGAATCTTAAACAAATAACTCCCTCATTTGAAAACACTTCCAAAAATTGCAAAGGAGTTTCAAAATGATCAAGTGACAACAAAAAGCCTCAAGAAGTGATCAAAAGCACTAGTCCACTACATATGCTCAATTTACTCATTTCGGGATACATCAATGTCACCAGTCCATCCTAATTGATGTGCCCTCACAAGAAAGAAAGTCCCAAAATTATCATATTTACAAATACAATACAAGGGACAAATGCACCAAGACACTCACTCTCAACAAAGAATTTCAAGTGTTACAAAATATCATGTCATAAGCTTGCCCTTATTTTAATTCGCCGCCTATTCAAGAACATTCGGTTGGAGATCCCTTAAGGACTTTTTAAGCTTGTAATGTAGGTTTAGGGAAGGGTCGGATAAGCATTTGGGATACAAGTGACTACACCCTCCTTGAACACTACTCACATTTGTCTTTCTTATTGCACTTTGCTTCTTTTTAAACCACATCGCCCTTATTGGCATCTAGTTACCAACATAGAACCACCTTAAAGTACCTCTCTAATTTTCTAAAGACTCCATAATTATATATATACATATTTTTCTCTCTTTTTATTCTTTTGGAGCTTGAGTAACTTCATATGAACAACTTCGAGGTATACGTTTCTACACTCAATGTACAAGCTTACCAATTTCCAACTTGATACCAACACCCCCAACTTAGGCTTTTAGCCTCATTCTAAATATTCAAGGAGGGATGGGTCAAAAGAGGGAATTATTTCACAAAAAGGGTAAAGGTTTGTAATAAGGTGTCCAAAAAAAGGTTAAAGGCTCAAATGGGGTAAACTAGTGATAATATTTATGCAATGGTAGGCTTGATAGGCTAATAAGGCTTTTTCAAAGATCACAAAGAATGCCTAAGGTCATCCCTCCAACCAAACATAATTAACATTAGCATTGAAAGACCAACCGAGCAAGTTCTAGATGATAGAAGTAAACGCAAGAATTATTTATAAAAAACACTAACACACATGGCACATGAACTAATCAAGACGGATCAATTTCACTTCTTAATAAGAGCATCTAAAGCAATATCATGCCAACTAGTGGGCAAAGAGTCACCAAAAGACCCAAAAAGTTATCACAAAAATTATTCTTCCCCATGCAACTCACTTTTTCAATTTAAAACCAAAATTCGGAGGGGTATTCTTAATTCACACTTCACATACAAGAGACTAATTTTATTAGTACCAAATAATCCAAAAGTCTCCACATAACAAAGCAATATTAATTCCCTTAAGAAAGTCGTCACTCTATCCATCATAGGGAAAAGTCATCCGGTTCAATACAAAAATGTTCCTCGGGAAAGAACCATAGCATAAAGAAAATCCAAGGAAATACTACTAAAGAAATAAAATAAAATGATGAAACTACTAAAGAAAAATAAATAACAACAGCAATTAATACTAAAGGAGCAAAAATAACATGAACTAAAACTACTAAAGAATAAATAAAGAAGGAAAAATAAAATAGAATAACAATGGTGACTAATCTGCACATATATAACCACTCACAATTACGCTCGGCAAGAGCACATGATAAGCAATGATAAAACAAGCCCGACAAGGGCACACAATATCCATACCACAACATAAGACCTGCAAGGGCACAAGTGAAGCATCTAAGTATAAACAAAGTGTACTCCCAAAAGCTACCCCTAACTAACAACATTGCAGTGTCCTCACTGCACAATATCAAAATAAAAAGAAAAGTAGTTTGAGGGTCTCCTTGAGGTCTGCATTAGACTAGCGACTGCGGGAGCAAGGCTAATCACTACCGTGAAGAAATCTCGGCCTTATCATCATTTGTATCCTTAGCAGCATTCGACATGAAGGAATACTCCTAGCTATCATCGTCATTCCCAACTGGTATTTTCCTGTCCGCTGCACCCATTTGAAGATGGCCTTAATGCCTCTCCACATCTTGATCATAAACTTGTCCTTCTTCTTATTCTTCACCTTCTTATTTTGGATGTCTAACTGAAGATCTGCATGTGCCTTGGCCAAGTTGCCATAGGCTGCCTCGAGTCTTCCAACAGTAGTTGCCATCTTGTCATGAGACTCAACTTGCTTTTTCTGTGAATCTAGGTAAGCCTTCATTTCTACACTGGTGAAATAGGCGGACATAGGCTGGGAGGATGAGGGCCCACTAGGGAGCTGTGACATTAAGTCACGAATGGATGCAAGCTGGGAGTTTACCACCCCAAATGGTCCCTCAGGAACAGCTGCCTGTGAGGATGACTCTGGTCCGGCAACAGTAGTGGTGACTTTCCTCTTCTTGCTCTTTACTGCACTACCTTCGCATGTTAATCTTAACGGATGAAAGGGTTTGTCGGCTGGCAAACAACGATCGGTGCTGCGCACCTCAACCTCTACCCACCTGTACAATTCTGTAATCAACAAAGGAAACATCAGCCCTGTGTTGTCTTCTAGCAGATACTCTCTCAGCTCCCTCAGGATATAATGGCCAATATTCACAGGGATGACATCTAGGATGCATGCAATGATCAAGGCTCTGGTGTATGAGACATTTGAAACATTTCCACAAGGTGATACCCTGTTGCAGAGGATGTAGAGCCACATTTTGGCTTCAGCTGTGAAGTTTATCGACTTCAAACCCCTTATTTTGTTGGCCCATTTTTCTCTCATGCTTGCGGGATAGAGTTTAGAAACAAACCATTCTCCGTTGTTGCAATGATCCTTTTCTTGCACTGGCTCGAGTGGATGGTCAGGAAGCCCTAGAATGCCATTGATTTGTTCTGTCCCAAACCTCACTATTTTGCCTCTAATGGTGAGTTGTGGGTCGGCGAAGTTTGTACGCTTAAGATTTGCATAAAACTCACGTACCCACTCCTCATTGGCTTTGCACGGAGTAGGCATGAACCACGACTAGCCGGAGGGTTGTAGACGGCCGTAGAATTTTGGAAGCAGCTCGGCCAATTTATCCTCGGCGATCCCTTTTTCAAGAACGGTCCTTTTTTGTGAGAAGATTGTCATAATACAAGCGATGACAATTAGCAGACATGAAGTGTGCATCATCAAATTGTTCCTTTCCAGCCTCCTCCTCAATTTCATGATCAAGCGGAGCATTTTCATTCGTGTCCGGGTTCATTTTAAGCTCAAAGTACCTTCAATAATCAAAACAATGGTAGTCGGGAAATAGAATCATGTTAAGAAATTCAAAAAAATGCAATTAGGCCAAAGAATCAAGTCGAACGTTCCCCGAAAGCTCCAGATGCAAAGCCACTGGAATTGGGAATTCTGCCCAGCTTCCGCACCTGCGGAAAGACCATCGCAGGTGCGGCCCCGCTTCTGCGGGTTTTTATCCACTTATGCAGTTTTGCCTATCTCCCCAGAGTTTGCACCTACAGAACAGTCAATGCCGAGGCCGCATCTGCGGCTATTTTTTTGCTTCCGCGGTGTTCATCAAAGGTTCCAAAGCCCAGAATTTTCGACTCTTGTACTTCTCAAACAAGATTCTTAGCACATAATTTATACTCAAGACTTCTAAATTAGTGCACTACATGAACCGACGATTCTATGAAACCTTATTTTGTGGTACTTAGCTAGCAATTTTCTTTTGGAAAATTTGTCAAACACATGACAAGCAGAGATGATGATATGCTTATTTCAAATTAATTTGGTACTCAGACTTCCAAAAAAAAATTCATCATTAGCAGCACACAAGCAGACACTCTCAACCATTTTCCCTCACTCCTAAAACTAACAGTGATAATAAAAATAAAGACAAAAAAAATTGAAAACGTGACCGCAGAACGGATGAGATGAAGAAGAAGAAAAAGAAAGATAAGTAGATGAGAGGAGTAGATGAGAGACATGGTACCTGTGTGGTCTTGTGCGTGAGAACTCGAGTGTGAGCAGATGGTGTGAGAGATGAAAGAAGTTTGAGTTTGGGGGGAAAAAGGTTAGAATATACCCGATGAAATGAGGGTTTATTTCATTAAAATAGCCCGATACCCGCACCTGCGACTCTAGAAGCGCTTCTACGAAGCCGATTCTGCGAGTTTTTCATTGCATCTACGACTTTTTGCGCATCTACGCCTTGGTTTCCGCTTTTGTGTGAGCGCACATGCGTGCTTATGTCCGCAGGTGCAATTGCACCAGACTTCAGCTGGGCAGATTTGGGCAGCCATTGTTTTGGCTTGTTCCAACACTTCAAACCCCTTAATTCAACTCCAAAATGTCTGAAACTATGCAGATTAGTCAAAAATAACATAATAAGCTATTCTAAAAAAGAAAATTTCAAAAACGTCCAAAAATTTTGAAAACGATGGGTTGCCTCCCACCAAGCGCCGCATTTAACGTCGTGGCACGACGCGGATCAACTTTAACACTTTTCTCGCCACTTGGATGATATGAATTGGACACCTAACTTGGAATCAAGCTTGTGAAGATGAGCAGTGGGGGGTGGTAAGTTGATGATCAAGCCAAACTTTTATTTCTTCATTTTGCATTTCTTGGCTTTCATATGAGGAATGCCATTTTGCCTTCTTGTTCCCTCAAATTGTAAGATGTATAGCCTTTGTCTTTTTTCCTCGCAATCCCTCATTGACTCTTGTAGTTCAATTCCCTCACCACATAATTCCAATGTTGAAAAATGCATGGAATGTCACATCAACCCTCCAAATTGCAATTCTTCCCGGATTTTGACATCCTCTTTTTCCCCCGGACTAGAGTCAATCTCAACAATCTTTTCAATTACACCGGTTGACTCTAATTCCATATTTTTCTTGGCATCACTAACAACCATGGAGTCGGTTGGCGGATGTTCAATTCTTGATTCCTCAAAGTAATGCTCACTTTCTTCCTCGTAGTTGGACTCTTCTTGACCTCTTTCCACACTTTCAAGTTGGTGGGCATAGTGAGCCTCAACCAATATTTTCATTTGTTCCAAAGTGCGGATATTCTCATAATTTTGAGTCAAGACTTGCTTCAAGTCCTCGAGTGCAAAGTTGTACTTCTCCTCATTTTCAAGAATGGTCTCCAACATGAGCATCATCTTCTCATTTTGAGCATTTGAGAGTTCTTCTTGGTTTTGATCAAGTGGCAAGGAAGGGTTTTCGGCTTCCACATCTAAGGAAGGTTCTTGGATATCATTCACTTCCGAGGGTTTTTGGACCTCTAAAGCTTCAAGCATTTCTTCCATTTGTGAGTTCAACCTTTCAAGCGCCAAGTCATTTTTAGGCTATTTTCCAAAAGTTCATCCAAAGCATTTTGCTCTTTGTTTCCTCCTTCAAGTAGGCATTCTAACATGAGCTTGAACTCTCCATTTTGACCATGCTCAACTTCTTCCACTTCCATATCCCTAAAACTTTCATCACAAAAAGTATAATCATCATAGCGGGGGCTTGGGGAAGGGAAGGACAAATAAGCACAATACTCCCAATGACCATTTGACGACCACACTTATCACAAATACTCCACTCGTGGGTTTGAGATTGTGCGCACAATCTGCCCCTGGGAGAACTTAAACAATTTTGCCACGAGTGTGGTCCTCCACAATAAGGGCAAGGATCATCAAAGTATTAACAACTACCATCCGACCAATTTTCATTACATAATGCCATTTTTTTTTAAAAAACAAAGAAAATAAACAAGAAACAAACAAGAAAAATACACCAAGGTAAGAAAGATAATTACACAAATATTCACAATTTTGGACCAAAGTACTTACGCTTACTTCTCAAAAACCCTAAATACGCCAAATTGTTCCCCGGCAACGGTTCCAATTTTAATGACGTCCAAATCCACTACTAAAAAATAAATGAACACGGTCGCATGCAATATTATTTACCCAACTATAAGTCGGGGTCGAATCCCACAGAGAACAATATGTAGGCGATTAGGAGTGTAAGAGAATTATCACTTGTTATGCAATACCAAACACTAAGAAGGGTGATTGTGAAAATGTTGTAGCTAAGTATGAAAATGTAAACTAACCTACAAAGCATGTAAAATGATCAATGGCTACAAGCATGGATGCATGGGAAATTACACTCAAGTAATGATCCAATGTATTTCACGATTTTACAAATATGAGCGAGTTTATGTTAATTAGCCTCGGGTAATAATTCTATATTAGCTTCTTCCAAAGACTAACAAGACTTCCTAACTGAATTATTGCTAAAAAATTAAGAGAGTAAGCACACTCGAATATGGCTACAAGTTGTTCAATCCTATCCGTAGGTAGAATCTATAAAGTGGGGGTTAAAGCCTCAAGTTCTTGTTAATCAATCTTTCCCAAAATTAATTCGAAGTTAATGGGCGAGTCCTTGGGTTAGCTAATCCCTTTGGAAACATTAAATAACAAGAATAATTAAAGAAATAATAACTCACTTCAATATAAATAAAAATTGTTCAATACATAAGCACAACAAGATATTTAATCCACACTTTAAACATGAATATTTCCATAAACAAGATTCAAGTGTTGGATAAAATAGTACACGCTTAGATATACAATATAAAGCAAGGAAATGATGAGCTAAGCATAAATGAGTAAGAAATTCTTCACCAAAAGCTTCAAATCTTCAAGACCCAAGTGTGTGTGCAAGAACCCTTGCTTCCAAAACATGTTCTCTCTAGTCTAAGGACTGAAAATAAGCCAAAGATTTGCCAAAGATCTGCTAGGTCGTGTATATGTGGGTTTGGAATTGAGGAGAAGTGAATTTCCAAGTTTGCCCAGGTCTGAATCCCGTTGACCGCACCTGCGGACGTATCCTCGCAGGTGTGACTCCGCAGATGTGGATCGCCTATCGCAGATGCGAACTTTGTAGGGAAACTCTGGATCCGCAGAAGCGGACTTGCATGCGCAGACGCGGACTTCAAGCACAGGTGCGTTACGCAGATGCGTTGATCTGATCGCAGATGCGATTCTTGCCTTCCATGTCTTCTTCCGCAAATGCGGCCATTTCCTCGCAGATGTGAGGTCGCAAAAGCGACCAGTGTTTCGCAGATGCGGAATCACTGAAGAGTTTTGCATTTTTTCCACTCTTTTTTGCTCAATTCCGCTTTAATTGAATTCAAATCATTTCATGGCATCATTTACCTGAAAATCTAACAATACACACCATAAACGACCTCATATTATAATTAAAGGACGGAAACTCTAAAGAAAAGAGACTAGAATGAGTGGTAAAATCACCACTCATCAGTGGAATCAGGAGAAAATAAAATCGAAGCTAACGGCAAAAAAGTGGAGACCTACAACTCCAGGGTTGATCAAATAACAGGAGCACCACTGATACTGAAGGGCTTGGATTCCACGAAATTTGTCCAAAAGCCTTTCCCTCTGAGCGCAGCTCCGAAGCCAATCCCAAAGAAGATTCGTATGCCCGAAATTCTGAAGTATAATCGAACAACTGATCCAAATGAACATGTGACCTTTTACACGTGCGCTATCAAGGGGAACGACTTGGAAGATGATGAAATCGAATTCATTCTGCTGAAAAAGTTCAGAGATACCTTGTCAAAAGGAGCTATGATATTGTATCACAACTTACCTCCTAATTTTATTGACTCGTTTGTTATGCTTACAGATGCCTTTGTAAGAGAGCACGCCAGGGCTGTCAAGGTCAAGACTAGGAAGTCAGACCTTTTTAAAGTAAAGCAGAGAGATAACGAGATGCTTAGGGAATTCGTGTCCAGGTTTCAAATGGAACGGATGGATCTGCCTCCGGTCGCGGACGATTGGGCCGTTCAGGCATTCACCCAAGGACTCAATCCCCAAAGCTCATTGGCTTTGTAGCAGTTGAAAAAAAATTTGATAGAATACCTAGCGGTAACTTGGGGCGATGCCCATAATAGGTACCAGTCAAAAATTAGGATCGAAGACGAGCCACTCAGGGCCCCTTCCGGGTCCGTTTATCCCATCAGAGTTAGTGATAGATCCAAAAGAGCCATCAACCATGAACCAAGACCGAACAGAGATCGGTATCAACCGTACATTGGAGATCGAAGGGCTAATGGGTCTTGACGCAACCCTGCAAGGAGTGAAAGAAGAAGCGACCAAGGTCATAATAATCGGGGACTCATGAGCAAAAATGGTTTTGACAGACCCATCAGGTCTAAGGAGGCACTGAGTTATCAGAGTAAAACTTCAGCATCAATGCTGTCGGTCTCATATCTGCCATCGGACGCATCAAAGATACTAAGTGACCTTAAACATTGCAATCTGATCCAGCCCAAAGGGACCCCAACCTAATGTGTAATATCACAACACTCATGGCCACAAAATCGAAGATTGCCAACAATTGAGAGAAGAAGCAGCCCGGTTATTCAACAACGGACATCTCCAAGAATTTCTGAGTGATCGAGCCGAAAATCACTTCATGAATAGGGACTCCAACAAGCAGATCAAGCAAGAGGAACCTCGGCACATCATTAACATGATCATTGGTGGAGTTGACGTTCCCCAAAGGCCGATGTTAAAGCACATTAAAGTGTCCATTACAAGGGAAAAACGGACTCGAGATTATTTACCAGAGGGAACCGTATCTTTCAACGATGAGGACGAAGAAGGAATCGTGCAACCATACAATGGTGCGCTGGTAATATCTGTACTCATAAATAAATTTCGAGTTGAGCATGTGTTAATTGATCCAGGTAGCTCGGCCAATATTATCAGATTAAGGGTTGTGGAACAACAGGGTATACAAGACCAAATAGTGCTTGCAGTCTGATTTTTAAACGGATTTAACATGGCATACGAGGCCACTAAAGGGGAGATAACCCTACCAGTAAATACAACCGGAACCATTCAGGAAACAAAGTTCTACATGATCGAAGGAGATATGAGATACAATGCTCTATTCAAGAGGCCATGGATTCACAACATGTCGGCCGCAAAAGAAATATTCGCGATCGAAGAGGTGATCCCGATATCCCCACTCTCGACATCAAAGAACCCGAGTTCGATAACCAAGGAAGAAACCAAATAGCAATCACCGACACCAGCCCCGATCGAATGAGAAAAGCAATAGACAAGCAAGGATGACGATTACAGGGTCTCTAGGTTTTTCATAGCCCCTAACGATTCTAATGCCACCAAGTCAACGGTTGAGGAGCTGGAGCAAGTCGGATTGATCGAGCACCTGCTCGATCAGAAGGTATACCTAGGCACGGGGCTAACTCCCGAGCTCAAGAAAAAACTTATTGAATTCCTTATAGCTAACATATGTTGTTTCGCTTGGTCCCATCTTGACACGATAGGGATCACATCGGAAATAACTACTCACAAGCTGAGCTTGGATCCAATGTTTCACCCAGTTAATTAGAAGAGGAGGCATCAGCCCAAAGTCAAGCATGCCTTCATCAAAGACGAGGTATCCAAACTCCTTAAAATAGGTTCCATTCGGGAAGTCAAGTACCCAGATTGGTTAGCAAATGTAGTGATAGTGCCAAAAAAGGGAAATAAATTAAGAATGTGCGTAGACTACAAAGACTTGAACAAAGCATGCCCTATGGACTCTTTTCCCTTGTCTAACATCGATCGTTTGATCGATGTGACGGCCGGCCATGAGATACTCATCTTTATCGATGCCTATTCCGGGTACAACCAGATCCGGATGGACCCGGCAACAAGAAAAGACTTCCTTCATCACTAAATACATCACCTACTGTTATAACATAATTCCATTCTAACTAAAAAATGCTGGTGCCATTTACCAGCACCTAGAAAATCGTATGTTCGAAGAGAAAATAGGAAAATCAATGGAGTTTTACATTGACGACATGTTAGATAAGTCCCTGCGAGCATAGGAGCATTTGGAAGATTTATAGGAAACCTTCAACATACTAAAGAAATACAATATAAAGCTAAACCTGGAGAAATGCGCATTCGGAGTCGGGTCGGGGAAGTTCCTTGGATTTATGGTGTCCAACCGGGAAATCGAGATCAATCTCGACAAGATCAAGGCCATAGAAGACATCACCGTCGTGGACAATGTCAAGATCGTTTAGAGCCATGGGTAGGTTCATTTCAAGTCCTCCAATAAGAGCCATCCGTTCTTCTCATTATTGACGAAGAAGAATAACTTCTGGTGGACCCCGGAGGGCCAGTAAGCTTTGGAAGAACTAAAACGATACCTTTTGAGCCCACCTTTGCTTCATATTCCGAAGGAAGACAAAGAATTGTACCTGTACTTGGTGGTATCCGAGATAGCGGTAAGTGGAGTCTTAGTCAAGGAAGGAAAAGGTATGCAATGTTCTGTATATTATTTTACCAGGACTCTAGGGAGGCCGAAACAAGGTATCCTTACTTGGAGAAATTGGCGGTCGCTTTGCTAAAAGCCTCCAGGAAGTTAAGGCCATATTTTCAATGCCATCCCATATGTGTCGTAACTACTTACCCACTAAGGAACATAATGCACAAACCCGAGCTCTCAGGATGATTTGCCGAATGGGTCATGGAAATTAACGGTTACGATATTGAATATCGACCCCGAACCGCTATCAAATCTCAAATTTTGGCAAACTTCGTGGCCGACTTCACGGCGGCCTTAATATCGAAGGTCGAACAGAAATTGTTGTTTACCTCAAAGACCTCCTCGGGGATCTGGACCCTCTTTACGGATGGTGCCTTGAACACAAAGGGGTCCAGACACGGCATCGTGTTGAAGCCACCCACGGGTAACATAGTTAGGCAATCTATTAAAACTGTCAAATTGACTAAAAATGAGGCCAAGTATGAGGCCGTGATTGCACGTCTTGAATTGTCTAAAATCCTGGGGGCCGAAGTGATCGAAGCTAAATGTGATTCCCTCCTTGCGGTGAATCAAGTCAATGGGGCATTCGAAGTGAAAGAGGAACGAATGCAAAGGTACTTGGATAAACCACATGTAATGCTACATCGATTCAAGGAATGGATCCTACAACATGTGCTCGGGGAACAAAACAGCGAAGTCGATGCTCTGGCTAACTTAGGGTCATCGGTTGATGACGATGAATTCAGCTCAAAAATGATCGTACAACTCAGAAAATCGGTAGTGGAAAATAGCCATGTCGATATAAACTCGGCCAGTTTAACTAGGGAGTGGAGAAACAAGTATATAGATTACCCGAAGACCGAGAAGCTGCCCTCGAATCCTAAAGAATCGAGATCTCTGCGCACGAAGGCAGCCAGGTTTATCCTGTTCAAAGATAACACCCTGTTTAGAAGAACGCTCGATGGCCCTCTCACCATATGTCTAGGACCGGGAGACACCAAATACGTTTTGTGGGAAGTTCACGAAGGTACCTGCGAGAATCACTCGGGGGCAGAATCGTTGGTTTGTAAGATAATTAGAGCCGCCTATTACTAGATCGAATGGAGAAAGATGCGCAGGAGTTCGTGCAAAAATGCGATGGTTGTCAGAGGCATGAACAAATTATCCATCAACCTGGGGAGCTACTACATTCGGTCTTGTCTCCATGGCCATTCATGAAATGGGGAATGGACATCGTCAGTCCCCTGCCATGGGCACCTGGTAAGGCTCAATTTATATTATTTATGACTGACTATTTTTCTAAATGGGTTGAAGCTCAGGCATTTGAGAAAGTCAGAGAAAAAGTGGTTATTGATTTTATTTGGGACCACGTAATATGTCAGTTCGGGATGCCGATCGAGATCGTATGTGACAATGTGAAGCAGTTCATCGTCAACAAGGTAATCAAATTTTTCGAAGACCATAAAGTCAAAAGGATCTTATGAACACCCTATCACCCTAGTGGGAACAGGCAGGCGGAGTCTACAAACAAAACCATAACAAAAGGTTGACCGATACCAAAGGAAAATGGAAGGAAATTTTGCCCAAAGTCCTGTGGGCATACCGTACGACCTCAAAGTCTAGTACCGGGGCCACCCCGTTTTTGTTAGTCCATGGTGCCGAAGCACTAATACCGGTTAAGGTAGGATAACCGAGTCTCAGGTTCTGATATGCGACCGAAGATTCAAATGATGAGGCTATGAGCACGAGCCTGGAACTATTGGATGGAAGGCGCGAGGCCGCCCTCGTCCGGTTGGCCGCCCAGAAATAGTGGATTGAATATATTACAACCGGAGAGCCAACCTCCGACACTTCAATATCAGGGACCTGGTGTTAAAAAAGGTGACATTGAACACCCGGAACCGAACGAAGGGAATCTGGGACCGAATTGGGAAGGCCCATATCGAATTATCGAGAATACCGGTAAAGGTTCGTATAAACTCAAACCAGGGAATGGTGCGCAACTACCGAACAACTGGAACGTGACCCACTTAAAATGATATTACTGCTAAGGTACAACCCCATTCATACTTTTTTTGTTTATATTGTGAATTGGACTAACACTTGTAGGCAACAACCAAAGGATGATGTAGTTGTTAGGCCTGTAATCACATGTTGCACTCTTTTTCCCTTGAACCGGTTTTGTCCCAAATGGGTTTTCCGAAAAGGTTTTTAACAAGGCAACAGTGGATCGTGCTAACTTAGAATTGAAGACCGATTTTGGATCAGAGTCGATAGTCATGCCAACAGTATCCGAGCCCCCTCGAAGATCAACCTCGAATACTAGCGGCCATCACCCTCGGGTTAATATTTCTAGCAAGGAAGGAAATTTTGTGCTTAAACAGTCTGGGCTCGGTAGATAGGATTTATTGTAAGGGCCAAACAGTCAAATGAACTGTACCCGCATAGACCGCTTAAGCCATAATACGAAGCTTACAATCTTGTATATTACGCACAGGAATGAAAGAAATTTTCTACATTGTTGATACACATCTTGTTCTTTAAGAGTATAGCATTTTATTCATTAAAAATATCAAGCCCAAGGGCCGCTTCTATCCGGACCCAAAAGATTACCCTGGCAAGGAAGGAAACTTTATGCTCAAATAGTCTGGGCTCGGTTGATAGGATTTATTGTAAGGGCCAAACAGTCAAATGAACCGTGCCCGCATAGACCGTGTAAGCCATAATATGAATCTTACAATATTGTATATTACGCACAGGAATGAAAGAAAGTTTCTACCTTGCTGATACACATCTTGTCCTTTAAGAGTATTGCATTTTGTTCATTAAAATATAGAGCCCTAGGGCCACCTCTATCCTGATCCAAACTATCGTCCGAAACAACCTCGGACAGCTCGGGTTATCAAAATTCGGAGGTACGAAGCCTATTAGGCAGTGCCTAAACTTAAAAGGCTACGGCCACCCTAAAAACAGCCGAACCCGAAGGGTCACCCCCCACTCGGGGACTATCATCCGAAAAAACTCGGATGGCTCGGGTTATCGAAACCCAGAGGTACAAAGCCTATTCGGTAGTGCCTAAACTTAAAAGACTACGGCCACCCTAAAAACGGTTTGGAGACGAAGCCCGTTATCAAAATAGAAGTCCTTCAAGCGAAATTCCAAACCTTTTCAAAGGCTTCCCTCGGCAAAGACATAATCTAAAAAATCATTTAAACAAGAATTTTGGGGAAAGCATCTGGTCATTCCGATCCCCCACAAGTTTCAAACAAAACTTGCATCGAGAACAAGTCTTGTTCGGACTTCCAAAGAATAACTTATTACTACGCCTTATTTCGTGCTAAGGCATTCGAAATCTTTATAATTGTAAAAAGGATGCTGGAGGTAATAGACTTGAAAATTTCCAAAAGGAAGAAAAACCTTATATATATACATTTCAGAATGTCTTTTCAAAGGCCAATAAAAACGGTCTCAACAAAATAAATGTACAAAATGAAAAAACAAAGACAAAAATCCCTAAGGCACTTACGCCTGATCTTCACCAGAACCTGCCTCGTCATCGGAGCCGTTAGGGTCTTCTCCATCTTAAGGTTCGCCGGAGCCCTCACAACCTTCTTCATCTTCGGGTTCAGCCAGCTTCTTAGCCTCGACCTCGAGTCTTTTCGCCCCCTCGATTTCGGCAGACAAGTGAAACCTCGGGTATGGATCTCTTCGAGGGTCTCCCTTCAAAACAACCGTTTCATGTACTCAACAGTGACTTTTAGTCGAGCCTCGGCTGCCTCAACATCAGCCCTATACTGGGCCACCATCTGTTCAGCATATGGCTGTCCAACGGAAGGGATGGGACAAAATTAACGGGACGGGACGACATTTAGCCGGGACGGTGGCGCGACGGGACAAAACGGGACGGGATAAACGGGACAAAACGGTAGGCCCACCCCATCCCGCTAACAAAAGGGATGGAACGGGATGAGACGGGATGGGATGGGACGGGATGGCGGGCCTTTAGTGGGCCGTTTTCAAAAAATATAATTATTTAAGCATTAAGATTGGCAACGGCTAGTTTTTTAACAATAACTAAGTTTTTAAAGTTTGCAACGGCTAGTTTTTTTGACTTATTTAATAAACTTAAATGTTAAATCAGAAATTAGGAAACTAAGTAAAGAATTATAAAATATTTAAACAAAAGACTTGTAATGAAATATTCCAGTAATTACGATAGAGTTATAATTCAGTTAATATAATGTTAAGCTATTAAGTAACTAAATAAGAGTGTAAGACAATTCATAAAAAATTCAATGCTTAGAGCCTTTCATTTTATCAATAGAACTTTCAAATCTCACATACAAATATATTTCTTTCGAAGAGCACCTAATCTACGCAGCCACCTTCTAGGAAGGGTTCTATTTTGAACTAGGCCTCTTAGTAGCCAATTATAAATTATCATAATAATATTTGTAAGATCCTATATAGCTTCTTTATAACTAATCTATAATTTCTCTCGGGCATTGTTCTAGAATTGGAAATGTTGATTGATTTTCCATGACCTCCATGTCGTCATCTCTCCCAGTGCTAAGTATCTCATTGTATTCTTCTTCTTTCCTAGTGGTTAATTTTTCAAAACCAAGATTTTTTCTTTTTGATTTAATCCAATCTATGAATAATACGGAAATCTTTAGGTTGTCCTCTGCTAATGAATGTCTATGATCTCTGATTTGAAATCTTGTCGTGCTAAAAGCAATCTCCGATGCTACTGATGTTGTTTGAATAGCCAGGATATCTCGGGCCATTATTGAAAGAGTTGGAAAAGCCTTGACACGTCCCTCCACCATGCCAAAAGTTGTTCGTTGCCTTCTTCGTCTTTAATACTTTCCAATTCTTGGTTAAGATAATAATCAAGTTCATCATCAATAGAGGAATCAAAACCTGTTATATCATCCATATCTTCCCATAGAACTTCTGCTCTAGACTTAGAAGTAGAAGGAGCAGTTTCACCACCTGTTGTTTTCATAGATTTGTATTTATCAAACATTGATCTAGCATAAGAATATATGTTATCTTGGCAGTCTTCGAGAGATGGTTGTTCGTTTCCTTGAATTGCTAATTTCTCATAAATTTTACGAACAAGTCCCTTTGCACCTCTTAATTTTAAATATGGGTTAAGTAGAGTAGAAATTATATAAACTTGGGGCATAGCGAAAAAAATTCTTTTTAAACTTTGAAATCATTTCACTAATGGCCGGTGCATAAGTTGGATTTATTTTTATACTTATCAAATACAACAGAAATTCCACGAATATACCATAATATATGTGTAACAGTACAATAATATATACTAGAAAATTGTTTTGTAGCATAATAAATTTTTATTTAAAAATTTAGTAAGCTCTTTGATCTCATCCAATCAGAATCAACAATTTGATCAGCGGGGATACCATTATGCATATTAAATACCTTTTGTATAGGCACCCGATAATCATAAGCAACTTTAAGCATTTCATAAGTAGAATTCCACCTAGTACAAACATCTTTTTGGAACTTATCTATTACATCCCGCAATTTCATACGTTAAAGTTTCGTCGTAAGTTAATGGACGTAAGTGCGGGAATGAGATTATTTTGACATTTTAAGTACTGTAGTCTTTCAAACCAATTCGTGAAGGTGAGAGGGTAAGCAAATCGAAGAAATGAGTTTCGTCGAAGTATGTCATTTTGAGATAAAATACGGTCCGAGCTATAATACCCGGTATTTATGGACTAGTAGCATACAAGATCCGATATGACCATGATAGTAAGATATATAAAGTGTGTTAAAAATGAGTAGTATTTTAAGTAATTTGAGATAATTCTTAATTATGTGGGTAAGTGGTTAATTATTAATTTTTAGTGGGAGATTAATTAATTGATTAGGAGATTTGGATAAGCTTAATAAGCTCCCATCGCAGCAGTAAGTGAGGCCTTACTCAAAACCCAATTAATAACTCATAATCATGTAGCTTGGTGGCAACTTTAGAAGATTTTGGTTGCGAAGTCATCAAAGAAGTGGACCCCACGACCAATTATATAAAAAAACCTCTTAAGACCATAAATCAAGGTTGGTGACTACATGAAATATGGATGGGAACGTTACTGCTTCTTCAAATTCAACAAGTTTGCATTCTAATTTTTGGTATGTTTATGCAAACAAAATCTCTTAGCATATTAGAAATGTGAGATGTTGCAATTTTAAGGACGTACGGTGCAATCTTTCGCAAGAATATCATATGAATTTTTTCCTACTCCGATCTCGCAGTTATGTGATTTGTTGCAAGTGACGTATATCAAAGGGATTGTTAAGAGAATCGGCTCAGGTATGTTAAGGCTATCCCTTCTTTCTTTTTGGCATGATCTATACGACACGAACGAAACGAGAAAATGCACAAATTCCATAAATGACTCTATTCATAGAAATACTAGAGATGTCGATGTACTTGATTCCCTATGTGTCATATTATTCTATCATCTGTTCATGGGTCTCAAAAATACGTAAGTTGGTAAAATTTATTTCATGATATTAATCAGAGGCATAATGATCTTATGACGTACCGAAAGATTTTATTAGCATATTTTCACATGCATTTCATGCATTTACATATGCACATTGACCCATGACCTGATGGCGTTATATACATGTGTGTGTGTGTATATATATATATATATGGGAAAGGTTATGGCGTTATATACGCACCACCACCTGATCAGCTGGTATACGTCGATGATTTTGCCCACAGTGGCCGAGATGATATGATGGGATGCCCTCAGAGGCTTGATGATGTTATGAACACATGTACCTACGCATGACATGACATTTATACGTATATGCATGATATTTTAAATATTAAAGGATTTCACAGAGCTATTCAGATTTACATGTCGAGTCTTTTACTCCATGTTTCTCTCATGTCTATTGTCTACTAATTTTCACTCCTTACATACTCGGTACATAATTTGTACTGATATCTCTTTTTCCTGGGGACGTTGCGTTTCATGCCCGCAGGCCCCGATAGACAGGTCGAGAGTCCTCCAAGTAGGCGATCAACTCAGCGGAAGATGTTGGTGCACTCCATTTGCTCCGGAGTTGCTAGTTTGGTTAGTATAATTTAGATGTGCATTGTTTGGTATGGCGGGGCTCTGTCCCGACCTTTATGAGGCTTGTAGACAGATGTCATGTATACGGATTCTTGTATGGCCTTGTCGGCCTATGTTTTGAGTATATAAAGGGTCATGCCGGCCTTATAGGCCCGTACGTCATATGTATAAGTGTGGATTAAATATTGGATCGTCCAATGTCGAGTATTTCTCCATGTTTTATTCTACTTATCTCACGATAGCCTCTCTAGCTCATTTACCTACGATAGTATGACACGAAAAGATACGTTATGTTGGTACTCGGTTGAGTAAGGTACCGGGTTCCCGTCGCGGCCCATCGGTTTGGGTCGTGACAAAAGTGAAAGGTTAACACTAGCACATTGTTGAGCAAATTCACGAAGTCTACTCGCTTTATTAGCACGAAAAATATAGCCGCAAGCATGTTATATTTTACTACAAGCATCAAAAAATAAATTAATACCATCTTTTACAACCAAGTTAAAAATATGGCATGCACATCTAACATGAAAAATTGCTGGATTAATTGGACAAAGTCTAGTTGTTAAGCTAGTTGCTGCGGTAGTGTTAGCAGAAGCATTATCTAAGGAGATAGTTAAAACTTTATCAATGATTCCATAAAAATCAAGTATTTGTAGAACAATAGTTGCAATATATGCTCCAGTGTGATGTGAATCAACAAATTTAGAACCAATAATACGTTTTTGCATGTTCCAGTGATGATCAACCTAATGACATGTAATAATTAAATAATCACAACCATTAGGACTACGACCTATATCAAATGTGATAGACACTTTACAATCTAAGTGAAAAAATACACAACGAATATACTGAAGATATTCGGTTTTTAAAAATATCATTTCTAACTGTGGTCTTAGGAAAACCTTGAAAAGCAGGATTAAAGATTCTTGTATATAACGCATAAAAGCAGGGTGAGAAGGAAAAGTCAAAGGTAAGCCACAGACAGCCACCATTTTTGCTAAGTTCTCACGATCTCTATCTTTGTTATAGGGGCGTAAAATACTACCAGAAGCAAGGGTGGTGCCAAATATGGCCTTTTTTGGACGTTGGAAACGACTATTTTTTCAATAGAAATCGTTGCCCAACGGCTATAATTCAAAAACAAAATTAGAAAGGACGCGGGACGGGACGGGACAGAACGGGATGGGATAAATGGGACGAAATGGCCATCTCGTCCCATCACGTGTCCCATTCAACATGGACCCATCCCGATTAGAATTAAGTGGGACGGGAGGGGACAGGACGGGACGTGGGACAGGACCGGGACGGGACTGGACGGCGTGTCCCGTTGGACAACCTTGTTGAAAGTGTTGGAAAAGCCTTGGCACGCTCCCTCCACCATGCCAAAAGTTGTTCGTTGCCTTCTTCATCTTTAATACTTTCCAATCCTTGATTAATATAAGAATCAAGTTCATCATCAATAGAGGAATCAAAACCTGTTATATCATCCATATCCCCGTAGAACTTCTGCTCTAGACTTAGAAGTAGAAGGAGCAGTTTCACCACCTGTTGTTTCCATATATTTGTATTTATCAAACATTGATCTAGCATAAGAATATATGTTAGCTTGGCAGTCTTCGAGAGATGGTTGTTCATTTTCTTGAATTGCTAAATTCTCATAAATTTTACGAACAAGTTCCTTTGCACCTCTTAATTTTAAAGATGGGTTAAGTAGAGTAGAAATTATATAAACTTGGGGCATAGAGAAAAAAATTCTTTTTAAATTTTGAAATTATTTCACTAATGGCCGATGCATAAGTTGGATTTATTTTATACTTATCAAATACAACAGAAATTCCACGAATATACCATAATATATGTGTAACAGTAGGATAATATATACCAGAAAATTATTTTGTAGCATAATAATTTTTTTTTAAAATTTAGTAAGCTCTTTGATCTCATACTAATCAGAATCAACAATTTGATCAGCGGGTACCATTATGCATATTAAATACCTTTAGTATAGGCACCCGATAATCATAAGCAACTTTAAGCATTTCATAAGTAGAATTCCACCTAGTACAAATATCTTTTGGAACTTTTCTATATGCAAGGTTAGCACTAGCACATTGTAGAGCAAATTCACAAAGTCTACTCGCTTTATTAGCACGAAAAATATAGCCGCAAGCATGTTGTATTTTACTACAAGCATCAGAAAATAAATTAATACCATCTTTCACAACCAAGTTAAAAATATGGCATGCACATCTAACATGAAAAATTGCTGGATTAATTGGACAAAGTCTAGTTTTTAAGCTAGTTGCTGCGGTTGTGTTAGCAGAAGCATTATCTAAGGTGATAGTTAAAATTTTATCAATGAGTCCATAAAAATTAAGTATTTGTAGAACAATAGTTGCAATATTTGCTCCAGTGTGATTTGAATTAACAAATTTAGAACCAATAATACGTTTTTGCATGTTCCAGTGATGATCAACCCAATGACATGTAACAGTTGAATAATCACAACCATTAGGACTACGACCTATATCAGATGTGATAGATACTTTACAATCTAAGTGAAAAAATACACAAAAAATATACTGAAGATATTCGGTTTGAAATTTAAAAACAACATTTCTAACCATGGTCTTAGAAAAACCTTGAAAAACAGTATTATAAGTTTCTTGTATATAATGCACAAAAGCAAGGTGAGAAGGAAAAGTAAAAGGTAAGCCACAGACACACACCATTACCGCTAAGTTCTCACAATCTCTATCTTTGTTATAGGGGGGTAAAATAGTACCAGAAGTAGGGGTGGGGGCCAAATATGGCCGTTTTTGGTTGTTGGAAATAGCTATTTTTTTTTTAAATTGAAGTCGTTGCCCAACGTCTATAATTCAAAAAAAAAAATTAAAAAGGACGCGGGACGAGATGGGACAGGCGGGATGGGACGGGACGGAACGGGACGGGATAAATGGGATGAAATGGCCATAGTGTCCCATCTCGTGTCCCGTTTAACTTGGGCCCATCCCGTTTAGAATTAAGTGGGACGGGACGGGACGGGATGCGGGATAGGACCGTGACTGGACGGGACGGTCTGTCTCGTTGGACAGCCTTAGTTCAGCATCAGCCCTGGTTGTCTCCGATTTGGGCCTCGTTATTTTGAGCTCCTTGCCAAGGGCATCCCGTTCAGCAATAGCTGAGCCCAGTTGAGCTTGAAGATCCTCATTTTGTCGAGCCCGTGCGTCGGCCTTCTCTTTCGCCACTCGGAGTTGAACCTCTACCGATGCTAGCTGCGCATGGGCGGTCTTCTTCTCTGAAGCCAGTCGGTCCATTTTTACCTTCCACACATCGGCCATGGACTAAACCTCGTTCATTTAAGCTCAGAGTTGGTTGATCCGGTCAATCTTCTGCTGAACATGTGAAGTTTGGTCGTTAGTCGCCATGGCTAAGTCTTCATTGCTAACTTCAAAAACCTTTACTTGTTCCACCAAGACGACATGCTCCTTCTAAGTTGTATCCAACTCGGCCTGGAAATTCTTGATGACCCCTTCGTGTTGCTCGCTGAGAAGCTTATACATATCTCTTTTCTCGGCGAGCTCCCTGACCTTAGCCTCGAGCTGGTTAACCTCAGCACGGTACTAAATAAAGCTTTCATGATGGAGTACCGAGGCCCAAAAAGATAGAAAAAAGAAGACATGAGAAATATCAAAAACTAAGTAAGAAGATGAAAGAGAGTAACAATGCCTTACCCGATTTAGCGCCTGTTGCGCTTCGTTGAACAGGCACGACACGCCCACCTCATTCATTTTCACCTGGTCTTCTTCGGTTACCAAGCACCGGAGGTAACTCGCTACTCCTATGGGAGCAGAGAACCCCAGTCATCCTCCAAGACAGTGATGATTATCGACCTCTTACGGCTGGGGTCCGCACTCGGGGCGGGGAACTGGTTGACCAACTTTGGGCTCAAATTCTGCCAGCCGCTTTCTGAAGGCGGATGCTTCCTCGGCACTTCCAAGTCGCCTAGCCCGGTGAAGTCTTCCAAAATGGCCGAGTCCACGCCCTCAAAAAAGGAAAGAAGGGGATCATCTGCACCATGAGCCCCTTCGTTAGATCTCTCCTTCACCGCTCGGGCTTCCTCGAGCATTGACTCGGTGTATGAGGTCGACCCTGAAATCTCTATTACGGGCAAAGCAATGCCGACGTCTCGAGGGGTTTCAGCCCTCATCTCCACGTCGGCCCCCCAAACCTAAGGGAAATCAGCCTCTATCGTCTCCCCCTCGGCTGTTGTCTGCTCTTCGGAGGAGGTCGGCCCATAAGCCACAAAAAATCATCTTCCTCGGGCTCGTCCCTGAGCTGAAGAAGTGAATTTGAGTCCGGCGCTCGGGAAATAAAGCCTTTATTTGGCCTACGTGCCAATCTTTTTTTGGGATTCACCACGGAGCTCGGCGAGCCCGAAGATTTTCTTTTCTTCTTCCTCTTTTCCCCCGCTGCAGCCCCGAGCTGCCCCAAAGTGGAGGACGAGGGCATGTCTTCGTATCCTTCTAAAGGCCTAAGATCAGTAGTCATAGGCAAACCTGCAAAAAAGAAGATAGAGAAAATGAGAATATGAAGCAAAAAAGGGAACCTAATGTTACTTATTCGAGAGGGAGATCTTACCATGAGAACAGGCCTCCCATCGGCCCTTCGAGAGTTCGCGCCATGTGCACTCGAAATAAGTCATTTGCAAAAAAATGCCTTCAATCCATTCCTTGAACCGAGGAATGGCGTTGGAGACTCGAGCAACAGCTGCACCACCATGAGTACTAGTAAGGTAAGAGGAGATAAACGTAAACTTAACGTTTAACGGGAAGCTGTACTTACGAGATGCATTCCACTTCTCTAGGAATGGTATGAACTCGGGGGGTGGGGGGGAGGGATCAGGTCTTCATTTTTCACCCGAACGAAACCTCCCTGCCAGCCCCGATCCCGTTCACGGTCCTCATCGTTACTCGAAAATGAGGCTTTGCTGGGCCGGTGTGTGAGCTTTATTAGTCCCCCTCAGAAAATTCGGGGACTATATAGGTGGAGTAGGTGGTTGATGGTGAAATGGCCGGATTCGATCTTGTTCACGAAGTAACGAAGGGGTATCACGATCCTCCATAGGGATGGATGGATCTAACCGAGGCATACTTCGTACCTCTTGCAAAAGTCAAGAATCACCGGGCACACCAGACCCAATGTGAAGGGTTAAGTGTAAACACTTAGATACCTCTCCACTTGGGTAGTAATGGCCTCCTCAGGGTCGGGGACTCTATGTCCTTGCCTACCTAGTTACAATCCTTTCGGACCTCGGAAAAGACATCTTCGGTGATTGAGCATATATATCTCGATGCAACCTCACCCCGGCCCTGCACCAAGGAGGGATTCTCAACCTTGAAATCGTCAGCAACCAAACAACCCCCGGGAACAAACATTTTCAAGGGAGGTTTGGGAGCTGGTTCTCTGATAGCCACATCAAGAACGGACCTCTTAAGGACTACCACATCGGGAGTGATTGCCTCGATTTCAGCGCTCGATTGTAAAGAAGAAGAAGAGACTTGTTGAGGAACATATTTGAAAGTTTTAGCCATTGTTATATGTAAAAAGCTTGAGAAATATGGAGAAAGGATGAAGATGAAAAGTCAAGTGCGCTGGTTTGGGTGAAAATTGGGTAAAAACTCGAAACTTACTGAGGAATCTTGAAAACGGAGGTAAACAAATGAAGAAGTGAAGAATGGTAGTGATAGTCTATAAACTCGAAGGTAGAAGCTTGGTGAAAAGTAAAAAATGAACGAAGGAAGAAAGTATTTATAGATATTTTGCGTCGTTTCGCGTTCTAGGATGGCTTGCTGATAGCTGACACGTGTTCTGAGTCATAGTGACTCGACTGACGAGATGTTTTAGATTCTTTGTCATTTCGGTCATGGTGTATTGAAGAAGGAATTGAAGTTCATATGTTGTTTCTCGTCGTTTCAGTAAATCTGCTCTTCGAGAAACGAGGGGACTATCTGTATACGGGTGAAACCGAGCCAGTCGGACACCTCGATTCTCGATAAAGCGAAGGGAGCAGAGACGTGATTGTGAGGATTCAAAATCAAGGCAAGGAGCCCTTCGTGTCGACGGACGGCCAAAGCATATGCCCTCGGAAGAATCGGGACCACGCCCCTAGGTCCGATTCGAATCCCAAAATTTTAGAGAACGTTACCGGACAATCGAGCATGACTAACAAAAGGCTGTGATATCCGTTCCCAAGCGAATGTCATGGCGTAAATCTCGGCTCGTACCAGAAATGAATCAGTGATTAGCGAGAAGAAGGATTTTTACCCTTTTTTAGTATTGTAGGGTAAAACTCCCCTACTATATAAAAGGAGTTTAACTATTCATTAGGGACATTGTAACACGCATATCAAGGAAATATATTCTTTTTTCTTATTCAAAGTTCATGCTTTATTTCATCAGTTCTTCATTACTATAAGCCTAGGATCGAAGGCAGGCAGTTCCATCAAGCTGTTGCTGAATCTGAGATCGCTCTCTTATTGGTTTGGCAATTAATTACGTCCCTTACTTGTTTCATCTAACGCTATTTTTCATTTGTATTGAAATAATCTACGTATCCTTAAAACCACCTATAAATTTAATTGTTATCCGTTTTTTAGGGTAAACACATATAAATGGCATTCTTGTACGATTTGGTTCATCCGGGCGGGATAGTATGATGGATGCCGGTCACGTAATTTTGGGTTGTGACAAAAACCAAATATAAAAAAGGAAATCATAATGTTAAACAAAAATGAAAGGCAAGTTCGAGCCACCAACCGTAAAGGGAAGAAGTTTAAAGGTGACGATCAATCTGATGGAAAGCAAGAGTGCAAAGATTGTTATAAAACCAAGATAGGAAGACCAAATAATAATTATAGCATAGTGCAAATTGATAGTAACGGAGTTAGAAATTTATATAAATTCAAACAAGAAAGTATTAGAATATTATTGTTGGTGTATGGGTCAAAATCTAACGGCATATGGATTAGTGCTAACAGGAAGGGGAGGAGGTCGACTAAGACATGGGCGTACCCACAGGATATAATAATAACGAAGACCTCAGCCACGACCGAAGACGGAGCCATCGAAAATTCTGTATGGTAAAATGGATATTGTGATACTTAAGGGAGGCGATGTGAAGGGTAGTAAAGAGACGGAGGCACTCTGGTTAAGGACCGATGGACAAAAGGGAATACTGATAATATATATATAGGGGGTAAGAAGACAAGAAAAAGGGGCTTCCTCCTAGAGAGAAAAAAAAGAAGAAGAACGGAAGACAAAGAAAGGGGCTTAGATAGCAAGTCCAAATCTCTGTAATCATCATTACTAAATGGCGAAATACATAAACGGCCCTTTCAAGTTGTCCTCAACAATCATTTGAATACCTCAACTGAGACCATTTCCAGCTAGTCACTTCAAGTGACTGTTAAGTATATCTAGTAGACACCTCACAATGACATGGCAAGTTACGTGTATCTTAATTGCGTTTGGGCGCGTGAGGTTTTATCAAACTTTTTCTTTTTTGTTTTAGAATTAAATTAGATTAAATTTTGAAAGTGGGTCCAACATTATTATTTTTTTTCTCACTCAAAAATATGTCAACAATAATATTAGACCTTTTTCACCCAAAATTTCATGTGAACCTTCCTCACCCCAACATAAGTAGCTCCACTACCTTAAGCTACCACCGGAGCAGTGGCCGGAAGTTTGGCCGGAGCCTTCGCTGGTCTATTTTTTTTGAAGCAGAAAAAAGAAAAGAAATCAAGAATTATACCTATTACTTCACCATATTAAACAATCTCATATACAAGAGTAACACAAAAAAATCAAATCAGTTCCAATCCAACCCCATCATCCAGCAATTGAACAAACATACCCTCTTCAAGATTTTAATGCCTTAATATAGCAAAATGGAGAGAGGAACAGAGAACTTTCAACTAAAAACCACCAAAAACCAGTAACAGCAACCCCGCTCCGGCATCGGGCGATGGAGCCGACAAAGATCACGAAGGCGTTAGTGATAATTTCTTGTGCAACTCCAAACCTTTTAGCTCCACATTCCAAGTTTTGTGCGGCAATGGGTATTTCAAGAATGAGAAGGCTTTCTACTGCCCCTCTATAATTTGCGGCTATGGCTAAAGAAGATACCGTGTCTAAGGAATAGCTGTGATGTGACGGTTTCAAGGATTTAAAAGACCAATTTTGAATTTTGTAAACCTTACGGTGGGGGTAGCGCTGGTTTTGGTTTGGAAGAAGAAGATGAAGTTGGAGGGGGGAGGGGGGTGGGAGGAGAAAGGGCGCTGGAAAAGGGTTTTCTTCTTTAAATTTATTTAATTTTTTTGGTTAATTTGTATTAAGTTTTAATTACAAATTACGCGTGTCGTTCATTGATTGGCTCATTTGGCAAGTGTAACTCACACATTCTAGTATGCTGCACTGGGTTGTCTATTTAATTTACTTAACAGTCACTTGAAGTGTCTAGCTGGAAATGGTCTCAGTTGAGGTGTTCAAATGATTGTTGAGGACAACTTGAAGGGGCCGTTTATGTATTTCGCCTTACTAAATCAGTGAACATTAAGATCTCATAGTCATCAAAGGATTCCTGCTTTTTCTTCTTTGCTCTCACGTTACGAAATGATACTCTAAAGATGTAAGTTTATTGTCATAATTGATGACTTTTAATAATCTTAAATCGAGCTATAAATTTTGTTGTATCTCATTCCCTTATCCAACGCACTTAGATCTAGAGCTAATTATCCCTGGCTAAGATTTATCCTCTATTTCCTTCATTAATTAGTTTAACTAAAAGGCTCAACACTTTCTGGTCAAACAGTTGAAGTTTATATTCATGTTCTGAAGCAAATTTTGAACCCCTCTCCATTTCACTAGAAGTTTTTCTTATGTTAACGGGATTTAACAACTTATATATTATCAAATAAAAATAGTTTATTTTTACTCTTATCGAACGGTATAATTTTTCGAAAAAAAAAATATGCCATACAATGCATGAAATTGAGAAGAAAACGCAATTCTCGAAAGTAAAGTCAAAATTAATTTAAAGATCTAACTTTTGTGAAAGTGAATGTCGTGTGGAAAGATTAAGACTAATGTTCCCGGCAAAACCGAAAGCTACGGCAAAACAAAATAAAGATCAAAAGCAGAGGACAAGAAAGTTAAGACTCCCAAGGTTGTGGCGACTTCCTTATTTTTCTTAATTTGTCCTAAGTTTAATTTAAAAAAATAAGAGTTGTAGCTCAATTTAGTGTTATTCCTAAAGTTAATTAACTAAAATTCCTGCATGCACCAGGTTCAAGTAACTTCATTCGCTGTTTAGAAAAAGTTTTTCAATTTTGCAAAAACTGAAAAACCAGCCCTGAAATATCTTTTCCCTTTTTTCAAAAAGAATTTTGTATTGGAAAGAACTGAAAATATTTTAAAGAAGAACTTTTCTAACACTTTTTGAAAACAATGCCACCCTTAGACTTGTCAAAAGGTGAGCATTTTCAAAGTGATTCCTTACCAGGAAGCCAAATAAATCGGAAATCGGAAATCGGAAATCGGAAATCGGAAATCGGAATAGCTTCCCCTTAACTTTATTAACTACTCATACAGGAATTACACTTCATATTCTAGCAGTATTTAAGATTGATTATATGGCATCATTTAAATTACCCCTTATATTTTAATTGATATGAACTTATTACTATTTGGGGACTCAAACAATATTTTTGATAATATTTTTTGTAGATAATTTTTAAGGTATTAATTATTATATTATGATTTATAGTACTTTTTATATAGTTTCTATATTATGTTCATTTTATTTTAAAAATTTTGAATTTTTTTATGTTCAAGTTCACAATCAAAACTAGTCAATGAAAAAGGAGTAGTAGGCGGAATTATGTCTGACTAGTGGGGATTAGACAGGACAAAAAGTTTTGGTGCGAGAGAATATCCCACAATTATCCATACACATTTATGCCCCGACACAATAATATTCGACCTATAACAGAATTGGGATGAAGGGAATTTCAATATAGCTTTATTTTACTCTGTTTGGACTGAGGGGACACCAAAAATTCAAAACCATCATTTATCAACCAAACTACAGTCAGTCCCCCTTTAATAATTTCATACTAAAGATGAGAAAGACATCAGATAAGAATAACATATATAGAATTGACTTCTCTTTTTTGCTTCTCCACATTTGACTCCTTTCCCCCCACCTTTTCCTTACTTTTTATTTTGTTGAGGTTGGGCAAAGCTAGAGTATAAATTATAGGTTTGTATAGTTTTTGTTTATATATATATATATATATATATATATATATAACCACAAATCCAAAGACGAGTTATGTGATGACCTGATAGGTCATCTAGAGTTTTAAACTCTAATTCCGGTTTCGAAACCTCAAACACCTCATTTTAGCCTTCCTCGATTTGCGTGCGTAGTTTGGATATTTTTTCAAAAGGCCTTTATGTTAAAAAATGGATAAAATATGATATTTTGCCTTAAAAATCCATTTGAGTTGACTTCGGTCAAGGTTTTGAGCAAACGGACCCGGATCCGTATTTTGACGGTTCCGGTGAGTCCGTATCGTGATTCGGGACTTGGGCATATGCCCGTAATCGAATTCGAATGTCCCTAACTCGAGTTATCGTATTTTGTTAAAAAAGTTGAAGTTTAAAGGCTTAATGAATCTAAAGGTTTGACCAATGTTTGACTTTATTGATAACGGGTTCGTATTTTGGTTTCGGAATTCGGTATAGGTCGATTACTATATTTATGACTTGCCTGTCAAATTTGGTGAGAAACGGAGTTAGTTTGACATAATTCGGACATCTGGTTGTTAAAATAGAAGTTTATAAGTTTTCTTGAAAATTTCATTTGATGTGGTGTCCGTTTCTTAGTTCCAGGTGTTATTTTGGTAATTTGATCGCGCGAGAAAGATCGTATGATATTTTTGGACTTGTTGTGTTCATGTTTGGTTTGGAGCTCCGAGGGCTCGGGTGAGTTTCAGATAGGCGACGGAGTTGGACTTGGAAAACAAAGCTGGTGTGCTTCAGTTCTGGTGCAGGCCTCAGACCTCGCAATTGCGAGGTCAGGCCTCGCATTTGTGAAGTTGCGGGACTCCCGTCAGGTTCGCGATTGTGAGCTATTTCCTTGCGATTGCGAAGAATAGCTGGGCACCACAGGTTTGCATTTGCGACCAATTTCTTCGCAATTGCGAAGAGGGGCTGGGGGGACAGTGTTCGCATTTGCAATCAGATGATCGCAATTGCGAACAAACCATCGCAATTGCGATGAGAGCAGGAATGTGAGACCTTCACAATTGTGAAGGATTTCTGGCATTTGCGGGTTCGCAATTGTGAACCCCTGGTCGCAATTGCGACACCTGCGCCTGCATAAAATCTGAGTTTGACGGGAATTATCTCATTCTTTCAAATTTTCAAACCTAGAGAACCCTAGAGGTGATTTTCCGAAGAGCCCTTCTTCTCCAAATAATTGGTAAGTGATTCGAACCTATTTTCTTTTAATCTTACATTACATTTCATAAGATTTCAACCTAAAATCTGTAGTATTTTCATGGTGGAAATTGGGGATTTGGGTAGAATTAGGAATTTTTGTAAAATTAGAATTTAGACCTCAAATTGAGGTCGGATTTCGAAATAAATTACATAATTGGGCTCGAGGGTAAATGGGTAATCAGGTTTTGGTCCGAATTTTGGGTTTGGACCAAGCGGGCCCGGGAGTTAACTTTTGTTGACTTTTTCAATAAGGACCTAAATTGAATCTTTTGCAATCGTGGGTAGTTCCTAAGGCTTATTTTGAGTCGTTTGGTTGAGAATTTTCTAGATTTTATTGGTTCGAAGGCTTGTTTGAAAGGCAAAGTTGTGGTTGAGCTTTGAGTTGATCTTTGGAGCGAGGTAATGTCGTGGTTAATCTTGACTTGAGGGATTAGGACTTGTTTACCTATTTGGTACATGTTTAGATGTTGGGTACAGCTTATATGTGAGGTGACGAGTACTTATGCGTTGTTGTTGGGTTAAAGTATGCGGGTGGGACTTGATTCTTGTAATTTATTGCTTTATTTGATCATGATATCCATGCTTAGACTAGTTTAATTACTAAATTGATCGTTCTTTCTACATCTATGGACTGTCTATGATAATTGAGTATTGTTTCTGATGTTGAGGTTCATATTATGGAACCATTGTTGACGTAAAGTTTGTCCTCGTTTATTTCATCTCCCTATTGTTATATGTTCATGTTATATGGTAAGGGAGAGTATTAATGCACAAAGGGTGATGTCGTGCCGTATTTGAGAGTTAATGTACGAAAGGTGATGCCGTGCCATATTGAGAGTTAATGCACGAAGGGTGATGCCATGCCGTATCTATTGATTCATGATGAAAGTGAGAGTAAAAGCACGAAGGGTGATGCCATGCGTTGTTACTGTTTCATAGTGAGGTTGAGAGTAAAAGCAAGAAGAGTGATGCCGTGCAATTTTGTTCATTATATTTATTCGTCTGCTGGTTAAGGGATTATTTACTGTTTCTTGTTATCATTCCCTGTTGTACTTATCGTATCTTGTACCCCTTTCGCATGTCCCCTCCCAGCAGTACATGTTTAGCGTTTATTGTTGTTATGTTGCACGTATATTGTTATATGCATAGGTTTATTTACGTGGGTGTCCTGTCATAGCCTCGTCACTACCTCGCCGAGATTAGGCTCGACACTTACGGAGTACATTGGGCTGATTGTACTCATACTACACTCTAACTTCTTGTGCAGATTTTGGTACTAGTTCTAGCTGTCCGTGAGGCGTTTCAGCTCGGATTTGCTTTGGAGACTCGAGGTAGATCTGCTGGCGTTCGCAAACCTTGAAGTCCCCTTCCACTTTCCCCTTATTTACTATTCTTATCGTTCGAGACAGTTGTATTTATTTCAAACTCTGTATGTAGAAACTCTAGAAGCTCGTGAACTTGTAATTCCAGATCGAGTTGTACTTAGATATTGTTGGTTTTTATGTCATTCCGCACTCACTTTTAGTTTCATTTCGGCTTAATTGATTTTACTTACTGAAACTGATTAAAATTGGCTTAAAGATCCTCTAACGTTGGCTTGCCTAGCAAGTGAAATGTTAGGCGCCATCACGATCCACGAAGGTGGGAATTTCGAATCATGACAAGTTATAGGTTTGATGACAAGTTTAGAATCCATGAACTTTAAATTCTGAGACCGATTCTACCGAAGAAACTTTTATTCTTTGGTCATAATATTATATTTTAATATATGCAAATATTGTAGTTGTACTCCCAAGTGACCTTAATGAAATATTGAACTTTCACATTTGGAACATTAAAATACTGATTTGAGGAGTATTTTAAGTGAACTAATTATAGTAATAGTTTTCAATCATAATTATCTTCAACTTTTTCAAAAAAAGTTCATGTCTAAACACAAGTTCAATTTCCACAAACTCTTTTTAACTTCAATTTCAAATACTCCTTTTTGTTCAACATAAACCAAAAACTATCCAAACGCTTGATTACTTCTATGCAAGAGAAAGAGAAGCAACTATATGGGAAAACTGAAGCTTTTCAATAAGCTCTTTTGCATGGCGTGAAGCTCGGCGCTCAACTCGGGCGAACAGCTTGTCGCTAAGTTGTTCGCCAATGTGAGCATCGACAAGGACACCACTGACGCTTCTGCAGCTGATGGCTAAGGCTCGTCCGACTTCAGCTGCATCGTCCGGGTGGTTGACAACCAAAGGACTCCCTCCCCTGAAGACTTGAAGCTTGTTGATAGTGAATGAGCCGTTGGCTTCAACCACCTCTTTGAAATCTTGTATGCTTGGTGCATACACTGGGATGTTGAAGTTGTCCCTCTTCTCACTTGTAATTAGCCCCTGTTGTTCAAACAAATATTATTCATTAGTACAGAGAAAGCAACCTAAGTAGACAATTGACCAGTGTAAAGTTTTTCCACTTAAGTCAAGTATATTACTCTTCAACATAATCAGCCTTGAACAAAAATTTATAAAATTAAAATAGAAAAACAAGACAAAGGAAAGAAAGAGGAACAACATATTGGCAATTGACAAAAATGATCAGAGAGAAAATAACTAGAGCTTCAGCCATTTGAACCTAAGGATTAAAGTTTGTTGGTGCTGCAAAAACTATTTAGCAATTAAGTCTCTTAAAACTTTTAGGTATGTGTCCTAGGTAAATTAATGACATTTTCCAAATATAAAAATCACGTACTCCAATTAATTATCACTCCCTTTTGTTTGGACTCATAATTTCTTTTCTTCTTTCCGAAACTATATTAACAATCTAACATTGGCGGCTGCTTCTTACTAATTATAGTCAACAATTTGGCGTAGCCACTTGGCATTGCTATTTGTTATGATATTGCTGAAAGATGATGGAAGAAGTTAAGAGTAGTCAATTTATGGTGTGAGATAGAGAGGAAGCCCAATTGGTCACAATGATAAGTAAAAATCATGTTTACGACTATACATTGAATGGCTCCATGCCCACGCTTAGTCACAATCCCTACTCGTTTGTCAACCAGACATACTTAGTCTAGACAGATGTTGACCTTTGACCAGTAGTGCTTGTTTGCTCAAGAATCAAATTGGAGAATGACCTGATCCATCTGATTGTGACACTCAAGACTAGTCTACATTGTCCAAATCGACCAACTTCAGAAATAGGAAAAGACAATAACATATACTCCATCCGTTTCAATTTATGTGAACATGTTTGACTGGGCACGGAGTTCAAGAAAAAATGAAGATTTTTGGAATTTGTGGTCCTAAACAAGTTAAAAAGGGGCCCACAGTATTTGTGTGGTTATAAAAGCTTCTCATTAATGGTAGAATTGTAAGTTTAAGCTAAATTGTTACCAAATTTAGAAAGGGTTCATTCTTTTTGGAACGGACCAAAAAGGAAATAGGTTCACATAAATTGGAACAGAGGGAGTATACCGTATAAGTTTAAGTTATATGCTCAAATCTGTCCAAAAAAAAAAGTCACACTCGCGTCGGATCTTTAAATACTGAAGAACTTTTAAAGGATTCGACATATAGCCAACGACATTTTTATAGGATCCGAACAACAAAGACATATAATGGCCGAGTTAGAACTTTACTAAGGAAAATCAAAATATAAGAAAAATAAACACACAACGAAGCAAAAGTGATTCAAATATAATAGTATATAGCTATATTGTATAATTTTTGGTGTGAAGGTCTGCCAATTGACACCCTTTGGTAAAAGATGGCTACGCCACTATAGGTATGTTGAAGTCTTCACGTATTATGGCGTAGAGAAGAATGGAATGAACGAGTAATTACCTCTTGGACAAGATCATCCCAAGCATCTTGAAAATGGGTCCCAAAAAGGAGTCCGGCCCCACCTTGGTCCGTTGGGTCCACAGAGGTTCTTCCTAAGCAAACTAAGAACATGGAACCCCCTCTCTTCATTTCTTTAGACCTTGCTCCAAGGAAATTAGCTAAATCACTTTGGAATTGCTTTTTGTATGCATTGGCTGTGCTCTCATTTGCACCGTGGATGTATATCCTTCCCTTGTTGTACGCCCCTGATCTCTTATCCAACACTATATCTGGCACCTGTCATCCCAAATTGAACTTTAGAAATCTTTACACAAAAGCTGGCTGAATTTATAGATTACATGGTACGGAATTTAAGAAAAAATGAAGACTTTTAGAATTTGTGGTTCTAAATAAGTCAAAACGGGATCCAGAGTATTTGTGTGGTTATAAATGATTCTCATTAAGGGTAGAGTTGGAAGTTTAAGCTAAATTGTTTCCAAATTTAGAAAGAGGTCATTCTTTTTAGAAGGAACAAAAAGGAAATAGGTTCACATAAACTGAAACAAAGGGATTACTTTTTTAGTCAGTATATATGAATTATACATTAATTAAATACGGTTATATATATTGTACATCGATTTGCTATTTTTAGTTTAAGCGATTAAGTTCATTATTCAAACTTCTAAATATGTTTATTTGAAGATTCTTAATTAGCAATCAAAGAATTAAACAACTAAGTTTTCAATGGGCCTTTGCATGCAGCTCAATTGGCACTAATCAGCATATATACTCCTTCCCTACGCATTAGTTATTTATCTTTTATGAGGGGGGGAAAAGCGAAACAAATTTTTCACAAGTATATACTCTCTCCGGTCCAAAATAAGTGATTTTTTGGTTGTTTTCACACATATTAAGAAATTCACCTTTTAACATTAATTAGCAATTAAATTGACCATATTAACCTTTATTATCTCTTCATATAAACACTCCTAACACATACTTTAACATTAATTACTCCAAGGGCAATGTAGAAAAAAAAAATTAATTCATTCTTGAAATCTGGAAAAATCACTTATTTTGGACCATAAGAAAAAGGCCAAAAAATCACTTATTTTGGACCGGAGGGAGTAAGTTAAATCCAACATCAAACAGAAAATAAAGAAATAAATATAGCCCAAAAAGTGCTTAGGCTAGTGGTTTTGAGAAAACCAGGGGCCATTATTATTTTGAGTGCTTTTGAACTTTTTGACCTTCTCAAAGGAAATAAAGTAGTTAGGATCTTCATGCATTTTCAAACTTGAAAATTACATACTACCACAATTCATGTGTTTGCGTTAACTGTAAATCATCCTCGGGATTGGTACAAATCACTATTGTTTCTACATTTCTCTGTCTATATTTGCCCATGCTATGTAAATTATTTTTTTAGCTAACCACGACTTTGATACCATATTACGATTTGACTTCTGTTTGGCAAATACTATCTTCAATCACAAATATTAATTAATTTTAATAATCTAATTTTTCAAAATATTTGACGTTAAATAAAAAAAGAACTCACTTAGTACTTTTACAAATCTACCCATGTTGTTCCAATGTGTTAATTAAGCAAATACGATTCAAGAAGAAATAAAAGATAATTTAAGCATATATTCTTATATTACGATTCTCAAATACCAATATTAAGGGTATACAATAACTATCTTTAAATATGGACGGAAGTAAGTGATAAATGCCATACATTGAAAGTTGAAGCGCGCGCACATATATATGAAGAGGAAAATAACCTGAGAAAGCCAGTGCAAAGAAAATGCAGAGTAGAAAACGTCAATGGATCTCGCCGGGAAGAGACGGCGATAAAAGGAACCCGGAACTCCGGCGGCAAAGTAAGAGCGGTGGCTATTGGAAGCTAAGCATTCCTCCATGCTGCCACAACCATTATTAGCTAATGGCGGCAGCAGCTGAAACAGCGTGTTGAAGTCATTGGATGGAAGATCAGAGAAGAAGGCGGAAAATTCTGGCGGTTGATGACCCGTCGCTTCGTATCGCTTGCTCATATGTTCCACAATCACGTCGATTATGTAGACGGTGTTGCTGCCGCAGGAGCATCCTAAGTCGACGATCACGAAAGGAACGTCTGGTAGGCTCAGCTGGACTTCGTCAAGGGTTTCTTTCAGCAGGTGTAGCATTGATCGAGCATGTTGCCCCTGTATACAAGAATTTATGTTATGTATACTGATAGCGTAAAAAATTTATTTTTCTAAAGTAAATTTATTACGTGGATGAACGGTGGAGGGGAGAGGAAGGGTATAGAGTGGGAGTCGAACCCACATGCACCTATTATGAAAGACTCTCACTGATACCACCAGACTATAAACTTTTTTGTTATGGCATAATGGGAAATGCTCGCGAAAGTTTCCAAATGTCCATTTACTAGTAAGGTTGCACAAACGTTGTGTCGACTATGCTAAATGCAATAAAATAGATTTTCAAGGAAATAAATTACATGGTAAAGAAAAATATTTAGAAAGGTGGACGTGATCACCTGAGCTTGAGAGTTGTTGACGTAGCTAGCCTCTCCTTTTCCCCCTTTCATGCTGAGCATTCTTTCAAGTTTCATGTTAGATACAACAACGTTGTCCTTATTGTCTCCTAAGGGAGCCATATTAGATAAAAATTAAAATTAATTCAATTCTTTTATCAGAAAGGGAAGTAAGGGATGTGGTTAAGTATGTTGAGAATAAAAATGATAAATGGTTGAGTGGATTTATATAGAGAGTGAAAAAAGCTTAAAGGATTTGGTCTTGTTCTAGTGGTTAGGATGCATACTCATGAAAGATATGCCTTTTTGACAGAATCTGAACATAAAGCTAAAATAAAGAATAAATAAAATGGAAAATAATATGAAGAAGATATGGGCTTCACATGGAAACAAATAACAAAGCAGGCCCAAGATTGACGCCGGAATTCCATAATTAAATCTCTACGCAAAATTCTGTAATTAAAGAGCGAAAGAGATCTAACAGGAGTAGGAGATGATGGTTCAACTTTCTGTCCATTAATTAGTTGTGTTTTGTTCTATTATCATGCTAAATCTTAGTCTTTCCACAAGAATAGAGTCCTAATTGTTATTTTGGCAACTTATTTCAATCAAAGGTAAATCTAAAATTTTAAATTAATGAGCATGAAATACCGCTACACTTCATTGGTTTCAATCAAAAGCGAATTTAAAATTTTTAAATCAGTGGGCGTGAAATATCCCTCCATTTCATTGATTTCAATCAAAGGCGAATTAAGAGTTTCAAATCAGTTTGTGAAATACGACGGTACTCCGTTTAAGAAAATGGGCACAAAATTGGATCAAACACGTATATTAAAAAAAATTTCAAATTTGATAAATTTATAGTTCAAATTAAAGTTAGTGGATGCATTTCGCCTTGTATTATTCTTCTGCTAAGCACCCTAAAAATAATTCTCCCCTCAAATTGAAAACTAGAGCCCCATGATTTTGACAAACTTATTTGATTATGTACCTTGTAATACTCAAAATAGTTTCCATTAGATTAATTAAATAATTACCGAAGATCCCTATTGGAATTTGAAAGCATATAGTTGCTAGTATTCTAACGTGCATGCCATGATCAGCCAAATAAAAGTGAGTGGATCACTGTGTTGACTATGAAAGTAATTACGAAAATCTATTAGCTACAGCATTCTTCTAATCATGTTTGTTTATAACGGTTTTATCGTTAACATAATCATTAGAGAAATTAATGAAAAGAATTATATAATAAGTAAAGGCCTTTTGAAAATCATATAAACCAACAATCTGTGGGTCCAAATTTTAAACTAAAATATATGCCGATTAGGCAAACCTAACGCATCTATAAGAAACACGGTTTTTCTATAAGCAACTACCAAAGTGCATAGCATATATACACGAAATGATTATAGCATAATTAAAATATTCAGAAATGAAAACAAGTATATATAGAAGATTTGTTTGTTGCTAGTTAAATTTATATTGATTTAATTTTAGTTGCTTTAGATAACGGCAAATCATTGACTAGTAATACTACTACTGCTAGTCATACTTTTATTCTCAACTATATACGTATGACGACAAGAACCTGTTTTGATTCCCAAAATGACGACAAATTATTATACTTCTAATTAACCCCAACTCTTTTATACACCTAAACCATGATTTGATACTCCAAACAAGATTGAACTAGTTCCAATTTCCTAATTTATATGTTTGTCATATCCAATGGTGTATCATTTGGAAGTTGACATTTTGTCTACTACAGGAACTAAAATTAACTAAATGCTAAGTGATCATTAATAGTCTTTCTATTTAATTAAGTGTCATCTCTCCAGAAATCAAGCTCCAGTTTGTTCTGAGTTCCACATGCATTAGCTATACGGTCTGATGATCTTGCTCGAGCCAATAGAAAGACCGAGAAAAAATTTATCCGCATTGTTGTATGGGAGAAATTGATTGATAACAAGTGGTCAAATGGCAAGATGACATATAGAATCAAAGACAGGTAAAAGATGAGTCAGCAAATAGCTGACATCGGGTACGAAGGGTATAACCGGTATGGGATGGATCCTGAAGGGAGTGATAAGTGGGGATTTTGACTACTTATTAGTGCCTTTTTAGCTTTCGTTTTAGTCCAAAAGCGTTTAATTGTATTCTCAAAAATTGATGAAATAAGCTTAATTGCAGGAATATGAAAAATGAGCCATTAAGATTAAATCTAACTCAAGAAGGAGTGATCTGAACTCAAGGACAAAATCAGGCACAAAAGCTCAAAGTGCGTACCGCAGATTTCCATCTGCGGCCGCAGATTGTGAAGGAAAGTTATTAGAGACTAAGTGCGAAGTGTGGTCCGCACATGAAATGTGCGGCTGCAGAAGCTATGCAAGAGCAATAGTTCGGAGAGTGTTCATCTCAAGAATTGAAGGAAGTGCGGACCGCACAATTATTGTGCGGCCGCAGAAGTCTGCTATGCGGCCGCACTCAGAAATGTGTGGTCCGCAGAAGAGCCCTATGCGGCTGCACCCAGAAATGTGCGGACCGCAGAATGTGAGAGATGCGGCCGCATTTCAGATTTTTGCGGCCGGTAATTCAACTCCTGCCAAGAATGAAGCAAAGTGCGGACCGCACATGGAATTGTGCGGCCGCAGAACCTCCGAAAGAGCATTTTTTTTCGAAAATTCCAGCTTTGTATAAATGAGAATAGTTTCACGAAATTAGGTCAAGTTTTTAATATTCAAAGTGCTGTAGCCATTTCTTCTTGCTTCTTTAGGAAACTTTAGCTTATTTTGGTGATTTAACTTTGGATTTTTATATTTTAATCATTCAATATGAGTTTTACTATCTTTTCTTCTTTGTTTTCTTCAATACCCATTATGAGTAGCTAGATTCTCACTAGGGTTGTGACCAAATCCTAGAGTGTAATTCTGTTGGGTGTTTGATTTATGGCTTGTTTATGGTTGAGTGTTTATTATTTAGCCTTGTTCTAGCTTTTAATTGTAGAATTAATGGTTGCAAATATTATTTCATGCCTATTTAACTTGGTCTCTACTTGAGAAAGAGAGACTTAGTCTAGGAAAACTTGGCTAACAAGAAATTGGGACAAAATCAAGAGATTGATTGTCCAAATTAAAGGGTTGAACCTAGAGATAGTAAAACCCAACTTGTGCGTTTTATCAATTGTTTTGTTCAATACCCATTTGGACTTGAGAAAGCCAAATTGGGCAAAATCAATCTCTTACCGAGATTGAGGGGGTACTTGAGTGTTGATAGTTATAATACACCTCGACCAACAAAACAAGCTTTAAAGTTTACACCCCGTTAGGCAAACACCTAGGTGAAGGTCATAACCCTAGGCCTTTACATTATTTGAAAACAACAACAAAATGTTTAAATTAGACCTAGAATCAACCAATTTTGTGGAAGTGTAATTTAAGATAATTCAAGCTCATTCACCATAATATATACATCTAAATCCCATTCGTATAGCTCCATGTGGAATTTGACCCCGACTCTCTGTTGGGTATTACTATTGCATCGACCGTTTCATAACCTAAAATAGATGTGTGACTTGGACGAGACTAATTTTTGGCGCCGTTGCCGGGGAGCTAAAAACGGATTTAGCTATATATTTGGTTTTGTGTATGAATTGTCTTCTTTTCCTTCCGTGTTATTAATATTTTTTGTGAAACAATTGTAGGTGAAACAATGGCTCTCAACAATGATCCACTTGGAAATATGCCTATGGGAGATGTGAACGTTGAGGATGACCAAGTTGAAGAGGTTCCTCTTGAACCTCAAGCAAATAGAAAAGGCCGACAGCCTCAAGACAACATCCCAGTTCTACCCCCACCTCCACCAAGAGTGGCTCCACACCTGGTGTTGCGGAATGAAGGGTATGCAAGTGCCATAGTCCCGCCCTGCATTAGGGCGGGCAACTTTCAAATCACGAATGTAATGCTCACATTGCTAGAGCAACGGGGATTCTTCACCGGGGCTCCGAGTCAAAATGCGTACAAACACTTGAAGGGTTTTGTGGACACTTGTTGGGGGAGTAAACAGACAAACGTCTCCCGGGATGCTTTAAGGTTGAGACTATTTTCTTTCTCTCTACGGGGGAAAGCCTTGGATTAGTTAGAGAGATTGCCAAACCATTCAATCCATACATGGGATGAATTGGCGGAGAAATTTATTTCCAAGTTCTTTTTTCCCGGGCATATGGCTACTCTTGGAGACGAGAGTCTAGCATTCAAACAAGAACCCAATGAGTCGTTACATAAAATATGGGAGAGGTACCGAACCATGGTGAAAGAGTGCCCAAATAATGACATGACGGAGGCTATGATTCAACAAACTTTCTATAGGTGGATCAATACTACCGATCAATGTGTGGTGTTGGTCTAAGTTCAGGTAAAGTTTTGAAGAATGACAAATGCACTCAGTCATGGAACAGGTCCAACATGTGACACACAATGTTTATCAACCTATACATGTGAGATACACGTGAAGGAGATAAATCTCAAGGAAAGCAGGAATATCTCCTGAACTGATCGAAAAGGTTGCATATTGGATGAGGAAAGAAAGTATCCTCATGGGAAGAGGACACAATCCGGATAAAGGATAGGGTTGGAGTTTGTATTGTTCAAGGACTCAACTTCGATGGAAGATCAACAATTGAGTCTCAATCAAACTCTGATTACTAACTCATTAAATAACAGTAATTGTTCTCTTTTACAGGTATTGCATAAACGCAGAAGTGAAACTAAATTGAGAGCAAAAGAGCGAGGCAATTTTTTCAAGCAATTTATGTGAGATTCAAGTGTGCATTCCTGAAGCTACTTGGACAAGATAGAAGAACCAATTCCATTGTGTTTATTCTTATTCTAGTTCAATTGTAGTAGGTGTTTAAAGTTGTACCTTTCCAGCTTTTGTAGAAGAAATTGTAATAGGTACTTTGAGTATTCAAGTTATAAGCTAACTTGAAGGTGTCGCAACAGTTGAGGCTGTGTGCCACACTGGGATTAGAGTTTAATCCTTAGGTTTACAAGAGTTTTGTAAATGCTGTTTTGGCTCAGTGATTTTAGTGGAAGTTTGGGAAAATCCTACTGAGTAGTAGGTCGTGGTTTTTTCACCTTTTTAGCCAGGTGTTTTCCACGTAAAAATCTTTGTGATCGTTATTTTATGCACTCTTAATTCCGCAAACAGTAGTAGTAAGTACACCTAGAAGAACCAGGTTCTTCTAGAGCGAAAATTGGGTACCACACAAATCACCCCCCTCTTGTGTGGTATTGACGTTTAGAACATCAATTGGTATCAGAGCAGGTTATCCTTGAAGAGGCTAACACCTTAGGAAAAGATCAACATGAGTGCACCACTTGGGAACTGGGAAGGGCAATCCACTGCTAGGCCTCCACTTTTCAATGGTCAGTACTATTCTTGGTGGAAGAACAGGATAAGAGATCACATCATAGGGGAAGACTATGAACTCTGGGACATAGTTACTGATGGTCCCCTAGCAACCACAAAGAAGAATGCTGAAGGAGTTGATGCGCCAAAGACAAGGGCTGACTGTATTGCTGAAGACCTGAGGAAGTGGGAGAAAAATGCTAAGGCCAAGAAATGGCTTGTGTGTGGACTAGGTCCAGATGAGTACAGTAGGATCCAAAGTTGTACTACTGCTAAGGAGATATGGGACACCTTGCAAGTGGCCCATGAAGGAACACCTCAAGTGAAAAGATCAAGAGGAACACTGCTGTATTCTCAATATGAGAATTTCACTATGAAGGAAGGAGAAACTATCCAGGAGATGTATACTAGGTTCACTACATTGACAAATGAACTTAAGTCTCTTGGCAGGGTTATTCTTGAAGAAGACAAGGTTGAGAAAATTCTGACAAGGGTTCTGCCAGTCACATGGGAAAGCAAAATCACTGCTATTCAGGAATCCAAGAATATTGCTACTCTCAGACTGGATGAACTGATTGGAAATCTGACTGCTTATGAAATGAGAAGGCAAACCATGAAGATGGATACCCCCAAGAAGGAGAGAAGCTTAGCTCTCAGAATTGCTGAAGGTTCAGATCTGGAAGATGATGAGGTGGCTATGATCACTAGAGATTTCAAAAAGTACCTGATGAGAGGAAAGGATTCTTCAAGAGGTACAACCTTCAACAAGACAAGAGCTCTTGAGAAACAGACCAATGAGGGTTGCTACAAGTATGGTAAGACTGATCACATGATCAAGAACTGCCCTCAATGGGAAATTGAGTGGAAGAAAGAGAGAGCTGAACGAAGGAACAGGAAGAAGGAACAGGTTCAACCAAAAAGAAACAAAGGTTCAACCAAGGCTATGGTTGCTGCTTGGGGAGAAACCTCAGATGAAGACTCAGAAGATGAAGCTGAAGAAGAGCAAGCACTGATGGCCATCGGAGAATCAGATGATGAACAAGAGGTAAGTATTCTTCATCTCAAAGACAAGATTAAATTCCTGTCTAAAGAAAGGTTGGCCGAGCATTACTAGACTTCATTGATGAGTCTAAAATAATTAACAATGAGAAGGAAGTTCTGTCTAGGGAATGTGTGATCTTAAAAGCAAAATGCGAAAGTCTAGAGTCTAGGGCAAATGAGAGTGATAACAAAAATGCTGAGTTGAAGAACCAGGTTCTTGAACTTGACAACAGTGTCCTAGAACTTAGGTCTGAAAACTTAAAAGTGAAACTAGGAACAGGAAAGAAGAAAGTTGATCACACATATCTCACTCTAGAAGAAAATTTGGGAAAAATAAAAGATGAATTGTATAAGAAAGATGAATTCATCAAAGTCTTAAAGGAAGATCTAAGAAAGGTGAAACATGAACTAGACTGAACTTGCAAGTGGAACAAGGCTTCTGACGCACTCTCTTGGTTGCAAGAGCATCACAGTAGCAACAAGAGAGGACTTGTCTATGGGACTCAAGCACCAAAATGGGACCCTAAAAGCAAGTACCTCACACTTCCTGAAAACAAAATATACACACACTGTGGCAAGACTGGTCATTACAAAAATAAATGTAATGCAAAAGTAAAGGCCAGTCAAAAGAACAAAGCCTTTGTTCAAGAAAAATGTAAGCTGCCTGGATGGGCAAGAAGGAACTTGATTCACCCTTTTGCTTATAGAAAGGGATCCAAACTAGTTTGGGTTCCTAAGACTAACCCCTGATTTCCTTTTGCAGGTCCAAGTGAAAGGGAGGAGCCAAATATGGTATATGGATAGTGGCTGCTCAAAACATATGACTGGGGACAAGGACCAGTTCCTTTCACTTGAGGACTTAAAAGGAGGTAATGTCTCCTTTGGTAATGGAAAGAAAGGTGAGATCATTGGGGTTGGAAAGGTAGGCAAAACAGATTCTCATTCCATAGAGAATGTCTACCTGATAGATTGCTTGAAATATAGCCTAATAAGGGTGTCACAATTGTGTGACAGAGGTAACCTTGTGGCTTTTACCTCCACCAAATGCTTTGTGATTAACCTTATCACGGACAAGATTGTTTTGCAGGGAAAAAGAGTTAACAATATTTACATTGTAAATTTGTCCACTCTTTCAGAAAATGAATTCACTTGTTTAAATGTGTTGGTTAATGATCCCCTCCTGTGGCACAAAAGACTTGGTCATGCAAGTCTAAATCAGCTCAACAAATTAGTCTNTCAGTTTCATACTTTAATCAGTATACTCCTGTGACATGTGTATATATGACTCACTGATCTCTTACAAAGTTTTTTCTATTATGACATTTGAGGCATGTTCAAGAGAGTTCTACTTGAAGAACCTGGTTCATCAATATATGCTTATGAGAAAGTCCAGGTATGTTTTCTATACGTTGCACAGTTAGAAAGATTAATTTTTCAATCATGAGCAGAAGTCCTACATTCATCAAATTCCCAGAAATTCTATTCGTGAGCATTGAACCAGTTTCATTCTCCTAGAACTCTAAAGAAAAAGGGATTTTTGCCTAAAATCTAGCATCGCCTATTAACCACTAAGAGACCGGAATTCTAAAGTGATTAGACTTCTAATTGACTCCTGCAAAAAGCTGCCGTTACTGCAATTACTTCTAATCATCTTTATATACTCACCACACCCTTGTTCGTTATTTCATACCGTAAAAAATCCTCTCTAGTTCTTATTATCTTTTTCTCTCCGAAATTCACAAATCTTCTCCAGAAATAATTCACCATGACTAATCCCCAAGATAATCCTGGAACTCCCCCACCAGTATACCCTTCTAATACATCCTCATCTACACCCCCTAGTGAAACCCCAAAACCAAGGTTCCGCCGGCAGAAAATGTTGGCTAGAAAAACTGTAGCATCTGGTTCTTTGACAAAAGCTCTAAATGAGAAATTGAGGGCTAGCCAGAAGAAGGAAAGTTCTGCTAAAGAATCTGACTCCAGCTCTGAGTCTGAAGCTTTTATCTCTGCCAGCGAAGGTGAAGAACATGGGTCTTCTGACAAAGAAAATATTCAAGAAAACCCTGGTGAGGTAAATACTTGTTTGGTATTCTCTGATGTAGTTGAAAAGGTTGAAAATAGGTTTGTCTTGGTTGGTCCTGTCAAGGATGTACAGGGTGCTGATTCTAGTAGAAGAGGAGGTAAAAAGAAAGAAAAAGAGAGAGAGGGAGACAATGGTAATGTGAGGGGAAATAAGAAAGAAAAATTATTGGCTATCTGTGGGAATGTTGAAGAGAGTGGCAACAACTCAGGGAAAAATAGTTCTGGGGAGGCGGCTGAAGGGCTAGTCAATTTAAGCAAGCATCAAGATGAACCTGGTGCATCTGCTGAGGAAACTTTGGCAGAACTTCTGAAGAAGGTTGGGGCCAGTTATGATCTAAAGAAGCGCAAGGCTTCCACACAAAAGGCTCCAACTGCTTCCAAGCCAACAAAGAAAAGTAAAGTGTCATCTCCAAAGCCTACTGTCCCTTCAGTACCAAAGGGAAGAGCTACTAGAAGCAAGGTGAAGCAAAGTGAAGAAGAATTGCAGAAAGCTCTGGAAGAGAGCAGGAAGAAAAAGAGGGAAAAAGGAAAGGCTAAGGTTGTGGAGAGTGTTGAGATTGCAGAAGAAGAAGAAGAGGAGATGGACCTAGTCCATCAAGAAAGAGAAACAACTAAAGAAGTTCCTACTCCCAAACCAAAAAGATCCAAGACTTCTTCCAAGAAGTCTTTCCCTGCACCTGTATCTGCTGAACCCTCCTTAGCCAACAGAACCAGATCTGCAGTGAAAGGGAAACATGTAAAAATTACTGAAGAAGAAGAAGAATGGAGTGGAGAAGAAGAAGAGGAGGAGTCTGAGAAAGAACAGGATAGGTTTGCCATCTTTGGCAGAAGGAAAATTTTGAAAGGAAGGTTGTGGAAAGACCTGGATGAGCCAGGTATGACAAGATTGATGGATGCTCTTACTGCACAAGGGTGGAAGGACATGGTCCTTGAGATGGATGGAAAGCTGGCTAGAAATGAGTTGATAGAGTTTATGGCCAATGCCACTGTGAAAAATGGAGTAGTCTCCAGCCTGGTGAAGGGTGTAAGAGTGGAGTTTGATACAATCAAACTAGGTGAGATTCTGGACATACCAAGTGAAGGGTATGATGACTACACAAGGCAAAGGTGGCCATGCGTGGAATCTCTCACCACTACTCTCCAAATCACTAGGAATTTTTGTGAAGCTGCAAATGCTGAAGATGTACCTGAAGCCAGATTTGTTCAGAAGAGTGAGATGAGACTTGAGCATAAGGTCTTGTTTGAATTTGTTAACAAATGCCTGTTGCCCAGACAAGAGAGGAGGCATACTGCAAACTACATGGACCTAGTGCTTATGGAATGCCTTGTGAGGGGACTGCAGATAAATTGGCCTGCTTTTATTGTCAAACTACTGGACAGGGTCATTAATGGATCCAAGGCACATGCAACTCCATATGGGTTCATACTCACAACTGTGCTGGACAGGCTAAGGGTGCCTTTGAAGAAATAGGAGATGGCATCAAGCAAGGAACATTTTGGTGTTAGACACTTATTGGCTTGTGACTATCCTGTCAATGCCACCCCTGTTGAACCTGGTTCATCTCTGAAGACACCGGTGAATAGCAAGGTCGCGGCTTTAGTTCATGAGTGTGGGACTAAGGATGCTGAAATTGCTAGGCTTCAGGCTCGTGTTGCTGATTTGGAAGCTGAAAGAGATGGCCTTCGAGATGAGCTAGCAAAAGAAAAGGAGAAAAGTGAAGGAATGCTTCAGAATATGCTCAACCTTCTCCAAACCCAGCCCTCTAGTACCTCCAAGCCTTAGGTCCTCCAGTTCTTGTTTTTGAACCTATCTAGAACCCCAGTGACCCAGATTCGGGACTTTTTCTGTTTTTGTTGCTCATGTTTGGAAGTTTTTCTTTCTTTTTGTGGTAACATATCCTAATCATGACAATTTGCTTTTTCTCTTGTTCTATGAAGATTCTGATCTTAATAGTTAATTTTGTTTGTTGGTTGTTGATTAATTGAACCATATTTTCACTTGCAGTTGCCCAGTGGCTATGAGTAATTATTGAAATCTGGGATTCACAATATTTGCAACTTTTCGATGATGCCAAAAAGGGGAAGAGATATTGTGCTTTACTTGTTATTCTGAATAATGTGATATTTATAACCTGATTAAACCTGGTCCTTGATGATAAGTTAAAATTTCTAAGTTAAAGTGTTGATGCTTAAGCTAAGTTCCACAGGTTCTCTGATCAGTAAAAGCATAGAGTTTGTAATCATCAAAAAGGGGGAATTTGTTGGCCCAAGTTCAGGTGAAGTTTTGAAGAATGACAAATGAACTCAGTCATGGACCAGGTCCATCATGTGAGGCACAGTATTTATCAACCTATACATGTGAGATACACGTGAAGGAGATAAGTCTCAAGGATAAAGCAGCAATATCTCCTGAACTGATCGAAAAGGTTGCATATTGGATGAGGAAAGAAAGTATCCTCATGGGAAGAGGACACAATCCGGATAAAGGATAGGGTTGGAGTTTGTATTGTTCAAGGACTCAACTTCGATGGAAGATCAACAATTGAGTCTCAATCAAACTCTGATTACTAACTCATTAAATAACAGTAATTGTTCTCTTTTACAGGTATTGCACAAACGCAGAAGTGAAACTAAATTGAGAGCAAAAGAGCGAGGCAATTTTGCAAGCAATTTATGTGAGATTCAAGTGTGCATTCCTGAAGCTACTTGGACAAGATAGAAGAACCAATTCCATTGTGTTTATTCTTATTCTAGTTCAATTGTAGTAGGTGTTTAAAGTTGTACCTTTCCAGCTTTTGTAGAAGCAATTGTAATAGGTACTTTGAGTATTCAAGTTATAGGCTAACTTGAAGGTGTCGCAACAGTTGAGGCTGTGTGCCACACTGGGATTAGAGTTTAATCCTTAGGTTTACAAGAGTTTTGTAAATGCTGTTTTGGCTCAGTGATTTTAGTGGAAGTTTGGGAAAATCCTACTGAGTAGTAGGTCGTGGTTTTTTCACCTTTTGAGCCAGGTGTTTTCCACGTAAAAATCTCTGTGTTCGTTATTTTATGCACTCTTAATTCTGCAAACAGTAGTAGTAAGTACACCTAGAAGAACCAGGTTCTTCTAGAGCGAAAATTGGGTACCACACAAATCACCCCCCTCTTGTGTGGTATTGACGTTCAGAACATCATGTGGTCAACCAACTTGCTGGAAATTTCATGATAGCACCGTATGCGGAAGCTCGTGAGATCTTAGATGAAATGGCGAATACTTCATCGGCATGGCAAAGTAGAGAAAATGTTCCTCAAGGTGATCCAAATGTGATTCACCTACATAAAGAATTGCATGATCATGATCAAGCCATTGCCGAGTTGATCACTACAATGAATCAATTAGCCAAGGCTCAACTTCAACAAGTAAAAAGTCCTAAGCAAGTCAATGCAATGGAGGCAGTTAGTATGATGGTAAACAAGAGAAGGCAAAAGGGTCCACAAGTGCAAAACCGTGTGGAGAATTATGTCCAAGAAGATAGTGGGTTTAATCAAGATGAATCTTACAATGAACAAGAGGAGGAAGTGCAATACGTGAACAGCTTCCAAGGGCAAAGAAACAACTCTCAAGGCCCGAATCAACAATAATGGCGACCTCAAGGTAATCAAGGTGGTTGGAATTCTAAAAACCAAGGTAATTCGAGTTGTGGCAACAATCAAGAGAATTTGAACAATAATAACAATCAAGGCTATTGGGGTGGCAACAATCAAGGCAATCGGTGGTCGGGCTTTCAAAGGCCCTCGATGTATCAACAACCGAACAACCCGCCTCCCTATCCTTCCCATGGTCCAAGTTCTTCCAATAATGAGATGGGACGAATTGGAAACATGTTCAAACAATTGATGGAGAAGAATGTCGACTCCGATACCCAACTAGCCTCACACAACACATCAATTCGCAACTTGGAAGTTCAATTAGGGCAAATCTCTCAAGCTCTAAATACTCGTCCTAAGGGGGCACTAGCAAGTGACACGGTGGTAAACCCAAAGGGTGGTAACAATACGGAACATGCCATGGCCGTTACTACAAGGAGTGGAAAGGTGGGGATGCACCCACTTCAAGTAAAAGGAAACTTGTGGATGATGATCAAGTGGTACAAGAAGATGAGAGCCCGAACAATGTAGTGCAAGCAAATAATAAAGTGCGGATTGATATTGATGTCAATGTGGAGGAGACTCAAGAGGAAGTGAACCCGTCTTGGGAGCACATTGTTCATTTACCGGAACCGGTAGTGCAAAAGGCTAAGGCACCAATGCCTAGGCCTCCTCCTCCATATCCTAAAAGGTTTACCAAGCAAAATGGCAAAAATCAATTCAGAAATATCATTGACATGATGAAGAGTCTATCCATCAATGTGCCATTGGTTAAAGCTTTGGAGCAAATGCCCGGTTATGCAAAGTTTATGAAGGATTTCGTGACAAAGAAGCGGTCAATGAATTGTGAAACTATTAATATGACTCATCAAGTGAGTGCAATTGTGCATTCAATGGCTCATAAATTGGAAGATCCTGGTGCTTTCACAATACCTTGTACCATTGGAAGTGCCGAATTTGCTAAAGCTCTTTGTGATCTTGGGGTAAGGATCAATTTGATGCCCTATTCAGTTTTCAAGACTTTTGAAATAGGGCAATCAAGACCCACATCTATGAGATTACAAATGGCCGACCGTACCATGAAGAGACCGTTGGGAGTGATTGATGATGTGTTGGTTTGTGTTGATAAATTCATTCTTCCGGCGGATTTTGTTATCCTTGATTGTGAGGTGGACTATGAGGTGCTGATTATTCTTGGGAGACCTTTCCTTGCTATGGGGAAGGCTCTAGTTGATGTTGAAGCCGGAGAACTTACTCTCCGAGTTGGTGATGAAAAAGTGGTTTTCCATGTGTGTAAGTCTATGAGGCAACCCAATAGCAATGAGGTGTGTTCTTTTGTAGACTTGGTGACTGATGTGACTATGGATGAAACAAGTGCTGTGATGAATGTTGATAATACATTAGAGGTCGTCTTGCTCAATTGTGATGATGAAGAAATGGAGGGTTATGTGGAATATGTGAACTCTTTGCAAGGAATGGTGTCGTACACTTATGAGCCCCACAAATTGTCATTGGATCTTGAGAATAGAACCACTCCTCCAACAAAGCCTTCAATTGAGGAGCCTCTCATCTTGGAGCTGAAGCCATTGCCTCCACATCTTTGGTATGAATTTCCTGGCCCTTCTTCTACTTTACCAGTTATTCTTTCCTCTCGTTTGACTAACGTGTAGGTAGATTCTACATTGGCGGTGCTACAAAAGAGGAAGAAGGCTATTGGATGGACATTGGCGGATATTCAGGGAATAAGCCCCACATTTTGCATGCACAAGATTAACTTGGAGGAAGGTGCCAAACCATCTATTGAACATCAAAGGAGACTCAAAATTAAGCCATGCAAGAGGTTTTCAAAAAGGAGATCATAAAGTGGTTGGATGCCGAGGTTGTTTACCCCATTTCTGATAGTTTGTGGACTTCTCCGATTCAATGTGTCCCAAAGAAAGGGGGCATGACGGTGGTCACCAATGATAAGAATGAGTTGATTCCTACAAGAAAGGTGACCGGGTGGAGAGTGTGTATGGACTACCGCAAGCTCAACAAAGTCACAAAGAAGGATCATTTTTGACTTTCCTTCATAGATCAAATGCTTGATAGATTGGCCGGTCGTGCTATCTATTGTTTCCTTGATGGGTATTATGGCTACAATCAAATTCTTATTGCTCCGGAGGATCAAGAGAAAACAACTTTTACATGTCCTTATGGTACTTTAGCATTCTCGCGGATGCCATTTGTATTGTGCAATGCACCGACGACTTTTCAAAGGTGTATGATGGTGATCTTCACGAACATAGTGGAGGATTACCTTGAAGTGTTCATGAAGGACTTTTCGGTGGTCATGAATTCTTTTGATTATTGTCTAGCAAACTTGGATAAAGTGTTGGCAAGATGTGAAGAAACAAAAATAGGTGCTCAATTTGGAGAAATGTCATTTCATGGTTGAGAAAGGCATTGTCCTTGGCCACAAGATCTCAAAGAATGGCATTGAAGTCGACAAGGCAAAGATTGAGGTGATTTCTAAACTTCCACCTCCAACTTCAGTGAAAGGCGTGCGGAGTTTCTTAGGCCACGCGGGATTTTACCAGCGTTTCATCAAAGACTTCTCTAAAGTGGTAAACTCGTTGTGTGAGCTTTTGGAGAAAGGTACCAAGTTTCATTTCAATGATGATTGCATGAGAGCCTTTGAGTTGCTAAAGCTCAAGTTGACTACTACTCCCATCATCACAGCTCCAAACTGAAGTGTTCCTTTTGAGCTCATGTGCGATGCAAGTGATGTAGCGGTAGGAACTGTTTTGGGGCAAAGCATCAACAAAAATTTTCATCTGGTTTATTATGCAAGTAAGACCATGAATAGTGCCCAAGTCAACTACACCGTTATAGTGAAAGAGCTCCTTGCCATTGTATTTGATATTGAGAAGTTCCGCCTATACTTGATGGGTGCAAAACTAATTGTCCATACGGACCATTCGGCACTTCGCTATCTTATGAGCAAGAAAGATTCTAAAGTTCGGTTGATGAGATAGGTAATTCTATTTCAAGAGTTTGATATTGACATCCAAGATCGAAAAGGAAGTGAAAACCAAGTGGCGGACCACTTGTCTCGTTTGGAGGAGGAAGGGAGGCCGCATGATGGCCTTGAAATCAATGACTCCTTCTAATAACACATTATTGGACCTATAGGCAGGATTTCTACCCAACTTTTATTGCAAAAAAATAAGTAACCCTTCCCAATTTCACTAACACCCCAGAATTGTTATTACAAAATAATCATTCCAGACCATAAATTAATGCAATGAATTACCTAGTGAGTAAACTATAGGGAGCCTACAACAGGCCCAAATACACCTGGACAGTCCAGGCCTTCAACACACAGTAGCTCCAAAACCCATATTCATACAACATAACCATTAGTGGAGTGATTCACCCATATATCAATGCTGAGCATACAGAACCCACATCCCTAGTGTGTCAGAGTTCCGAAGGGCTTCAAGAACCCAGGGTAGTGCTCACACTAGAGAGATTGATCAGAAGCAGTTCAAGGGAAGACTAGGGATCAAGTCCTAGTGTGTCAGTGTTCACAAGGGCCTCAAATGGACCCCGAGCAGTGCTCACACTAGGGAGATCAAAGGACAGAACCTAAATAGCCTTGGCTTTCAGCTGGCTAAGAATAGGATTCAGAGAACCTTAAGCAAGAAGTGAAAGAGAAAAGACCAAAGTTGAGGGACAGGAATTGAGGGATTTAACAAACACGACCAAATTGAACATATTAGGCAAACAGTTGACCAGATCACAGAATTTAAAAGCCAGCTCAATGTAAAGTTAAGAAAACAGGTTCAACACTTAGCACAAAATAACATGACAAAGAGAGGCTGATAAGAGCATGTTGGCAGGATTGACTGGGGTTATTATTACTAGACAGGTTGAAACATGATTGGGAATTATGCTAAGCAACATTATGCTAAACCACATAATCACAGAAAGGAGAGGGCATCATGTTAGCATTAGGGCAGGATCACAAACACATATGCCAAAACATGTTACAGAGATTCTGGATAGCATGAAAGGCACACAAATGGCAGATAAGCATTCAAGCATTGTTATAGAGGTCTAATTAACAGAATATGATTCAGTTTGTGCCAAAGGACTAGCCTAGCACCTTAAAGTAATAGTTCAAAACATGCTGAGATAACTGTTCTAAATCACAAACAAATATTAAAGGGGTATGGGATCAAATGAGCATGTTGAGGGCCATAATGACTAACACTAAAAGTCTCAACACAGACTACTATAGGGATTCTGGGGGGGGGGGGGGTAGGTGAATAAACATTTCCATAGGCATTCAAGAGTCAATACACTAACTGAATAGGCCCTAAAGAAGTTCAGATTACCCAATTAGGCATAGATAGTCTTAGAACTAGTAGCATTAAGAGTGAGTAGATGCAAGAGTTAGCAGAGTGATGCTTAAAAGTAAACCAGGAACATGTTAAAACCAGAGATTTAGAGATGAGAACACATAAGGATGAAATTGCAAGAGTTAAGTAACTCACCAATTAAACAAGAGACGCAAGAAAGAACAGAAACCACATTGTTCTGAATCGTCAATGAAAAGTATGAACCCAGAACTCAATGGCCTTGGCTTTCAGCCGGCCAAGATCACACTATAGAATGAAATAATAGAGTAAAGCTTTAGATCTAGTGAGGTTATAATGATTTTTTTTATGTCTAAAGGGGAATGGGGGAGGGGTTTATATAGTGGCAGAGATTAACGCATAAACATGGAAGAATTATCGGTCAAACACTAGAAAGGAAAACAATCAAAATCAGTAAGGAAGAGAGGAAAATCCAGAACCCTAATTTAGGCATAGTACACAAATTGACGAAGACAAAAAAATGAAAATCACATGCTGCATAGAATGAGATGAACATAGACGGAAATCTATTCAAAATCAAAAAATCAAGTCAGATTTGGTCTGATTTTAAAAAGGTCTGAAACCCTAATTTAGGGTAAGTAAAAAAATCGACAGAAATAGACAGATTTACATATAATAGGGTGAATATAGACGAAATAATACTTAAAATCAAAGGCTTGAACCAATTTTGGTTCGAATCAAAGAAAATCTGTAAACCCTAACCTTAGGGTTAAGTATGAATCAGCAAGATACAAACAAATCGGACTCACACGGTGCAAAATAAGTGTGTGGGGACTCAATATCGTCCAGATTCAAGAGAGGAAAGTCAAATAGGACAGAATCAGAGTAAGAATACTTGCCAGTTTTAGGAAAGTACTAGGTAATACCGTAGAGAATCACCCAATAATGGAAACATATCAAAATGGTAAGTGAATGGGAAGAAAATCCCAATAGAAACGGGATTAGGAGAGAATTTTGGTGAGGCGGCAGGCTAGGTTTCTTGAGAGATGAGAGACGAGAGTGTTTTGGGGCGGCGGGGGGTGTAAAATAATTAGGGTTAGGGGTTTGGTTAGGTATAAAAAATGGGTATGGGACTGGGCTAATGGGTTTTGAGCCAAGGGTATTGGGCTGGTGTATTGGGTAGTTTTAGGTCCGAATTTGGGTAGGAATTTAGGCTAGTTTTTAAATATCGAATTTTAACAAATAAATAATTTATAAAAATAATAAATAAATAACAAAAATATTATCTGTGCATTAATATAATTTGAAATAGTTACCTAACATTTAAAAATATAAAAAATTATTTTCTGCATAAATAATATAATTATACATTAATATGGGCTATTATTGCAAAGATATGCAATTTAGCCTTAAAAAATGCACTGAAAAATATTTAATCACTATGTTGGCATAAGTGGTAAATTTAGATGATTAAAGCATCATAAAAATAATATGAAGGATAATTATTGGATATTTATATAGTAAAATATAGGAATAAATTGATTTGAAGCCTTTAAAAATTATGAAAAATATTTAAAAATGTGAGGGAAAATTCCGGTATCAACAGCTGTCCCTTTTTACCCGGAAAGAATTAAAGTTGTCGGGTAAAGAAATGATGACCGATTTTGACCGAATGGGGTGTTTTGAAAAATATAGGCCGCGCCCTGGTCTCTGAGCTACCTACATATCCCTGGTTTTACAGGAATCAGGCCATGTGTAGTTCTGGATCCAAGGTGAACGAAACCAATGGCGTTGTTATGGGGATGGCCGTGTGTTTCAGAAAGGGTTCTTTTGAGTAGGACAGTATCGGATGAATTTATGCTAAGTCACGGATGTGAATTTGAGATGTTATAGATGTATCACAAGGCAGATATTTGAACGGTCATAGAGTAAAAACGAGTAATTGATAGCAGTTGGATACGTTTGAAATAACGACAGGGTGTGAATGATATGAGCGGAAATCGGAGCGAAGCTTGCTCCTATTTGAAGAACCGTTATTTCCTGGATTACCTACAAAAACTTAAAACACGATGCAGGCAAACATATATAGACTATTGCAGGAATTTAAATATGATGCAAATTCCCTTTGGACCATGAAGATTGTCTTCGGACAGTGAGGATGAGAACCTTAGACCATAACGTCCTGGGCCATGAATCGTGAGATAAGGGATTCGCAGGCCATGAAATGATGTTCCCGGGCCATGAGAATGGTGCCTCTGAACCTTAACGCCTTTGAATAATGATGTGCAGTATTGAGAGATCCTCATGCCATGACATGGTGTCTTCCGGCTATGAGGATGATGCCTTCGGACTATGACGCCTTCGGAAAATTTGGCTATGCTTCAGTCCATAAGATGCAAAGACATGATGCTTGAGAAGAAACAAGATAGAGCTTAGTCCTTGTGTAAGGTCGGGGGGGGGGGGGGGCAGAGCTTAGCCCCGAGAGAGTAGAATAATGCAAGGTTTTGAACAACGCAACATTTGTGGTTATGCGAGGAGAGACAATGCTTAGTCTCGTGCAAGGAAAGGCAGAACTTAGCCTTATGCAATTGGGGAGGCAGGTCTTAGCCTCATGCAAGAAGAGGAGACAATGCTTAGTCTCATGCAATGGAAGGCAGGGCTTAGCCTCATGCAAAAAGAGGAGACAATGCTTGGTCTCATGTAGTGGAAGGCAGTGCTTAGCCTTATGCAATTAAGGAGGCAGGGCTTAGCGTCATGCAAAAAGAGGAGACAATGCTTAGTCTCATGCAATGGAAGACAGTGCTTAGCCTTATGCAATTGAGGAGGCAGGTCTTAGCCTCATGCAAAAAGAGGAGATAATGCTTAGTCTCATGCAATGGAAGACAGTGCCTAGCCTTATGCAATTGAGGAGGCAGGGCTTAGCCTCATGCAAAATAGGGAGACAATGCTTAGTCTCATGCGGTGGAAGGCAGTGCTTAGCCTTATTCAATAGAGGAGGCAGGGCTTAGCCTCATGCAAAAAGAGGAGACAATGCTTAGTCTCATGTAATGGAAGGCAGTGCTTAGCCTTATGCAATTGAGGAGGTAGGGCTTAGCCTCATACAAAAAGAGGAGACAATGCTTAGTCTCATGCAATGGAAGGCAGTGCTTAGCCTTATGCAATTGAGAATGTTGATAAGAGCATGTTGGCAAGATTGACTGGGTTATTATTACTAGACAGGTTGAAACATGATTGGGAATTATGCTAGGCAACATTGTGCTAAACCACATAATCATAGAAAGGAGAGGGCATCATGTTAGCATTAGGGTAGGATCACAGACACATATGCCAAAACAAGTTACAGAGATCAAAGGACAGGACCTAAATAACCTTGGCTTTCAGCCGGCTAAGAATAGGATTCTCGCAAAATCGGGTTTCGACACGTGACAACTCTTTTATGGAAGGGTTTCAAAAGAGAGAGTCGCCACCTAACGAATTAAGGTGCGTTAGGGCACCTATTTGCAAATAACTTTGTTTGACTAGTCTACGTCACCAAAGATCGGGTAAGGGCTTGAAATTACCTCGAAGAGAAGTTTTTAGGCACTCTTCGAGGTCCACAACTATGGATCCCGGCCGAACTCAATTATATGAATTAGTCTATGTGATCAAAGCTAAGAAACAAGGAATTACTAAACGTGAATAAACAATTGAAAGACAACGGGGAGGGGTCCTAAGTTTTTTAGCCTAAAGGATCACCCCGTGCAACATAAATAATACTTTGTAACTCCCTCGAGATGGGGTGTTACTCATATTATTCAGCGGGCACAGACTATCATCTCCTGCTACCCAATTACTATCTTTAGGTTGTTTACTTAAAGCGCACTAGTCAATTCTAAGTCATGTCGTATGCGTGCACTACCCGTCCCATGCCTATGGTGCAGGAGGAATTTTGACCTCTATTTAAGGGTGGTTCTAGACTTTAAATTAGGCTGCTCAAAATGGAAAAATACTAAGCGACAGACAAAACTGTTAGGACTTTCAAATAGAAACAAGTATAGGCTCAAGTTAGCCTCTGCATTCAGACATCAAACGCATACCAAATTGGTTAACATTGACAGATTTTATTAATTTCATAATACTATAGGCAGGATATCTATATGATATTGAATGAACAAATAAACAGTCCTGTACAAATTCAGTTTCTTATTGCGATAAGTAGAACCTACATAGGTTTGCCTTCTGATTTTAGCATAATACGATTAAGCCTATAAGCATGGTATCTAGGTGTTTTATGCGATAGTAGACAGTGGCAGGTCACAGAAATAGATCCAAAATTATTTGTTTTAATCCTATTGCATGTTTTCTAGTGAGGGTAACAGCACAATATTTGGAAACTCGGGAAGAACTGATAATTAAACAAATTCAGGCTGTAACGTGCATTCTACAATTTGTCCAGTTTCAGATCCTATAGGCATGATCTCTACAATTTGATCCAGTTTTAGCTCCTATAGGCATGATTTCTACAATTTGAACAGAACAGTATGTAAACAGGCATTTTGCACACATATTGGAATCACACCATTTCATATAGGCATGGTTTCTAGCAAAGCAAAACATAACAGAACCAAGCATCAAGTTTATAGGAATGGTTGCCCGTATAGGATGATTAAACATAATAAGAAAACTATAGGCATGATTCTAACACATTACATAAAATAACACATTGTTGAACCTATAGGCAGGATTTCTACCCAACTTTTATTGCAAAAAAATAAGTTACCCTCCAATTTCACTAACACCCTAGAATTGTTATTACAAAATAATTATTACAGACCAGAAATTAATGCAATGAATTACAAAGTGATTAAACTATAGGGAGCCTACAGCAGGCCTAAATACAGTTGGACAAGCTATGCCTTCAACTCACAGTAGCTCCAAAACCCATATTCATACAACATAACCATTTGTGGAGTGATTCACCGATATATCAATGCTGAGCATACAGAACCCACATCCCTAGTGTGTCAGAGTTCCCAAGGCCTTCAAGAACCCAGGATCACACTAGAGAGATTGATCAGAAGCAGTTCAAGGGAAGGTTAAGGACCAGGTCCTAGTGTGTCAGAGTTCACAAGGGCTTCAAATGGACCCCGAGCAGTGCTCTCACTAGGGAGGTAAAAGGACTGAACCTAAATAGCCTTGGCTTTCAGCCGGCTAAGAATAGGATTAAGAGAACCTTAAGCAAGAAGTGAAAGAGAAAAGACCAAAGTTGAGGGACAAGAATTGAGGGATTTAACAAACACGACCAAATTGAACATATTACGCAAACAGTTGACCAGATCACAGAATTTAAAAGCCAGCTCAATGCAAACTTAAGAAAACAGGTTCAACATTTAGCACAAAATCACATGCCAAAGAGAGGCTGATAAGAGCATGTTGGTAGGATTGACTGGGGTTATTATTACTAGGTAGGTTGAAACATGATTGGGAATTATGCTAGGCAACATTGTACTAAACCACATAATCGCAAAAAAGAGAGGGCATCATGTTAGCATTGGTGCAGGATCACAGACACATATGCCAAAACATGTTATAGAGATTCTGGATAGCATGAAAGGCACACAAATGGCAGATAAGCATTCAAGCATTGTTATAGAGGTCTAATTAACAGAATATGATTCAGTTTGTGCCAAAGGACTAGCCTAGCACCTTAAAGTAATAGTTCAAAACATGCTGAGATAACTGTTCTAAATCACAAACAAATATTAAAGGGGTATGGGATCAAATGAGCATGTTGAGGGCCATAATGACTAACACTGAAAGTCTCAACACAGACTACTGTAGGGATTCTGGGGGGGGGGGGGGTAGGTGAATAAACATGTTCATAGGCATTCAAGAGTCAGTACACTAACTGAATAGGCCCTAAAGAAGTTCAGATTACCCAATTAGGCATAGATAGTCTTAGAACTAGTAGCATTTAGAGTGAACAAATGCAAGAGTTTGCAGAGTGATGCTTAAAAGTAAACCAGGAACATGTTAAAACCAGAGATTCAGAGATAAGAACACATAAGGATGAAATTGCGAGAGTTAAGTAACTCACCAGTTAAACAAGAGATGCAAGAAAAGAACAGAAACCACAGTGTTCTGAATCGTCAATGAAAAGTAAGAACCCATAACTCAATGGCCTTGGCATTCAGCCGGCCAAGACCACAGTATAGAATGAAATAATAGAGTAAAGCTTTAGATCCAGTGAGGTTATAATGATTTTTTTCTGTCTAAAGGGGAATGGGGAAGGGGTTTATATAGTGGCAAAGATTAACGCATAAACATGGAAAATTATCAATCAAACACTAGAAAGGAAAATAATTGAAATCAGTAAGGAAGAGAGGAAATTCCAGAACCCTAATTTAGGCATAGTACACAAATTGACGGAAATTAAAATAAAATAAAAATCACATGCTGCATAGAATGAGATGAACATAGAGAGAAATCTTTTCAAAATCAGAAAATCGAGTCAGATTTGGTTTGATTTTAAAAAGGTCTGAAACCCTAATTTAGGGTAAGTAAAAAATCGACAGAAATAGATAGATTTACACATAATAGGGTGAATATAGACGAAATAATACTTAAAATTGAAGGATTGAACCAATTTTGGTTCGAATCAAAGAAGATCTGTAAACCCTAACCTTAGGGTTAAGTATGAATCGGCAAGATACGAAAAAATCGGACTCACACGGTGCAAAATAAGCGTGTGTGGACTCAATATCGTCCAGATTCAAGAGACGAAAGTCAAATAGGACAGAATGAGAGTAAGAATACTTGCCATGTTTAGGCAAGTACTAGGTAATACCGTAGAGAATCACCCAATAATGGAAATATATCTAAATGGTAAGTGAATGGGAAGAAAATCATATTAGAAACGGGATTAGGAGAGAATTTTGGAGAGATAGCGGGCTAGGGTTCTTGAGAGATGAGAGACGAGATTGTTCTCGGGCAGTGGGGGGTGTAAAATGATTAGGGTTAGGGGTTTGGTTAGGTTAAAAGGGGCAGATGTAACGTGGACCGTTGATCTTAGAGATCAACGGTCCAGATTTAAAAGGGTCCTAGGGTCGGGTATAAAAAATGGGTATGGGATTGGGCTAATGGATTTTGGGTCAAGGGTATTGGGCTGGTGTATTGGGTAGTTTTAGGTCCGAATTTGGCTAGGAATTTAGGCTAGTTTTTAAATACCCAATTTTAACAATTAAATAATTTACAAAAATAAAAAATAAAAAATAAAAATATCATTTGTGCACTAAAATGATTAAAATAGTTACTTAACATTTCAAAAATATAAAAAATCATTTTCTGCATAAATAATGTAATTATACATTAATATGGGCTATTAGTGCAACGATATGCAATTTAGCTTTAAAAAATACAAATGTAATTATAAAAATGCAGTTGATAATATTTAAACACTATGTTGGCATAAATGGTAAATTTAGATGATTAAATCATCATAAAAATAATATGAAAGATAATTATTGGATATTTATATAATAAAATGCAGAAATAAATTGATTTAAAGCCTTTATTAATTGTAAAAAATATTTAAAAATGTGAGGAAAAATTGGGTATCAACAACCATCATGATCTTTAATGGATTTTGGGTCATGACACTTCACATACTTGAACAAAGCATAGCCCAAAGGTTTCATTCCCGCTGCCTCATATCGACTAACTCATTGACACAACGGCCAGGAATGAACTACTAAGCTTATTGGACGCTTACTGAGACTATAATTAGATCCTCATGGAAGAAGAAGACCAGGAATAAACCACGTTCATCACCCACCAAGGAACGTATTGCTACAGGGTCATGCCTTTTGGACGAAAGAACGCTGGGGCTACTTACCAAAGGTTGGTAACGAAGATGTTCAAAGATCAGCTCGGGAAAACAATGGAAGTATATATAGACGACATGTTGGTCAAGTACAAAAAGGGAGAAGATCACATCGATCATCTGAAAGAAACTTTTGACATACTCAGACGGTACGGAATGAAGCAGAACTCGGAGAAATGCGCGTTCGGTGTAGCCTCGGGAATGTTGCTGGGTTTTCTGGTATCACAACGATGGATCGAGGTCAACCCAGACCAAATCAAAGCCATCGAGGGGATACCAGAACTCTTGAGCACCAAAAAATAGGTCCAAAGGTTGACTGGTCGCGTCGCCGCTCTATCAAGGTTCATCCCGCGGTCATCGGATATATAACATAAATTCTTTAGCCTGCTCAAGAAAGACAACAGCCTCGAATGGACTTCTGAGTGCGTCCAAGCTCTACGAGAACTAAAGGCATACCTGACATCGCCGCCTTTGCTTTCAAAACCCGAGCTGGGGGAGCGGCTCCTCGTATATCTAGTTGTATCCGAGGTAGCCGTAAGTGTAGTCTTAATTTGAGGTACGCAATTTATTATATTAGCAAAACACTCGTTGATGCCGAGACATGGTACCCACACCTCGAAAAATTGTCTTTGGCCTTGGTCGTAGCTTCACGACCATATTTCTAGTGTCACCCCGTCTCGGGCGTCACAACTTTCCTCCTAAGAAGTATTTTACATAAACCCGAGCTATCGGGAAGGCTTGCCAAATGGGCCATCGAGCTAAGTGGGCACGATATCACATATCAACTGCGAACGGCGATAAAGTCACAAGTGCTTGCTGAATTCGTTGCCGAGTTCAGTGCAAAAATAATGCGTGAAGTCGAAAGGGAAGCCGTCCAAAATTCCCTCCTAACCAAGACCTCCGGGTCCTATACACTGATGACACATCCAACGCGTCGGGGTCCGGACAGGGAATCGTACTTGAAGTACCAACAGGCAAAGTAATTTAGCCCATAAATTGCCCAGATATGAATAACAATGAGGGCGAGTATGACACCATGTTTGCAGGTTTAAGACTAGCACTCAAGTATGGAGTTGAAACTATGATGTGATTCCCAGCTCGTAGCCAACCAAGTCACACGGAATTTCCAAATCAAGGAACAAAGATTGCAAAAATACCAGACCAAAATCTGCAAGCTGCTGCCCGAGTTCGATGAATGCCAGCTCGACCAAATCCGACGAGCACAGAATGCCGAGGCAGATAGCCTTGCTAAACAAGTCGCAGCCACCAAAAACATCACAACCGGAGACAAAAACGTGGTCCATCTTCTCAACTCACCACTATACCAAGTCTAGGTAATAACCATAAACTTAACTGGGGACTAGCTCATTCGTATTATAGCACACTTGTAGGACGACACACTCCAAGGCGATAAAAAAGAGGCTAAGAAACTAAGAATCCAAGCGGCTAGATATAATATCCTCCACAACGACTTGTACAAGAGAAGTTACGGTGGCCCTTTAGCGAAGTGCCTGGGCCCGAACCAAACTTGGCGTGTCCTTGAACAATTCTGAAGTCCATTGCAGGGCTCACTCTGGTAACCGACCACTGGTCAGATGCCTTATACGAGCAGGATATTACTAGCCTATTATGAAGAAAATGAGGTTGCAGACTTCGTAAAAGGATGCGAACAGTGCCAAAAGTACGCCTCGATAATTCACCAACCAGGTGAACATCTCCACTCGGTTACCTCACCTTGGCCGTTCATCAAATGGGGGATGGACTCGTGGGCCCCCTCCCGACAGGATGAGGTAATGCACGATTCCTTTTGGTTTTAACTGACTATTTCTCTAAGTGGGTGGAAGCAGGAGCATTCACCCAAGTATGGGAACAGGAAGTAATCACCTTTATATGGAGAAACATCATATGCCAGTTCGCCCTTCCCAAAGAAATCACCTGCGACAATGGAACCCAGTTCACAGGAAAGAAATCGCTGAATTCTTCGAAAAATGGTATATCAAGAGGATACTCTCGACCCCGTAGCACCCCGCGGGTAACGGACAAGAAGAGTCCTCGAACTAGTCAATACTAAATATCATGAAGAAAAAGTTCGAAGACGCCAAGGGCTGTGGCAGTAAATACTACCAGAAGTATTATGGGCTTATCGAACCACTCCGAAAACGAGCACAGGGGAGACACCCTGCTCTTTGGTATGTGGGACAGAGGCAGTAATACCAGTCGAGGTCGGCAAACCCATCCTAAGGTATTCCCACGAGAGCGGCACGAGTAACGATGAGAGCAGAAGGGCAGGAACTTGACGAAGTCAACGAATGAAGAGATATGGCCTATATAAGAATGGTCGCCCAATAGCAACAAGTAGAACGCTATTACAACAAGAAAGCAAAGTTCAAAACGCTCAAAGTCAGGGACTACATACTGAAAGCTAAAACTCAAGCGAGCAAAGATCTCAGGGAAGGCACACTGGGAAAAAATTGGGACGGAACATACAAAATCACACCAAAAGCAAATAAGGGTTCATTCACACTAGAAACAATGGAAGGAAAGCTACTACCAAACACCTGGAATATCAGCCACCTCAAATACTTCAACTTCTAAGAGAAAAAGTGTCCCCCAAGTCGTACTCTTTTTTCCCTCACTTGAGTTTTTTCCCAGTTGGGTTTCCTCAAGGAGGTTTTTAACGAGGCAACGAAGGGAACACTTCAAGTCGAAGTATGCGAAGGTAGGGCCGTGATTGATATTTCATTACTCGACCTCTCGAAACTGTCCAAGTCAACCAATGAGGGACTGGATAGACTGGGACTGGGACTGGGACTGGAACGCCAGCCAACACCCAAAAATTTGTAAATTTCTCCATGTATGTAACCAAAGCAAAAATGTCAAAGCAATAAGAAATTTATGCTTATCAGCACGCCTTTTTTATGCTTATCAACACGCCTTCTACATGTTAAGGTTATGTTCAATCCCGTTCGAATAAACACCTATCAGCCTTCGGCCGCAAAAGTAGCAAAAGATTATGTTCGACCCCTGTCAAACAAACACCTATCAGCCCTTGGCTGCAATATTAATGAAAGTTTGCGTTCGACCCATTCGAACAAACACCTATCGGCCCTCAGCCACAATACTAATGAAAGGTCATGTTCGACCCGTTCGAACAAACACTTATCGGCCTTCGGCCATAATATTAATGAAAGGTTGCATTTGACCCGTTCGAACAAACACCTATCGTCACTCGGCCACAATACTAATGAAAGGTTATGTTTGACCCGTTCGAACAAACACCAATCAGTCCTCGGTCGTAATACCAATAAAAGATTACGTTCGACCCATTCGAACAAATACCTACCAACCCTCGGCCGCATCACAACACAAAAACTAGAAGAAAAAACGTGTAGCCGTCTGCAACGCCATGGCCAGCCAAAAACAACACCAACGAAGGAAAAAGCGAAACAAGTAAACAATAGAAGCAAAAAGATACAAGCACAAAAAGTAAATCGCAGGAAGAGAAGGGGATGCAGAAAACAACTTTGACATTTCATAGTTAAACGTTTTTACATAGGCTTATGAAGACGCCAGTAAAAGTGCATAAAAAGTTACAAGGCAAAAATAAAACTACTGATCGCCACAGTCACGATCTCTAGCACCTTCACCACCTTTGCCACTGATACCCTCGCCACCTCGATCACCCCCACCTTGCCGTCCTCGCCCTCAGGATAAGCTGTGTCGTACTAAGCATCCTCTTCAAGCCGACCTACGCCTTCATCATCGCCCTCAGGTGTAGCGGGATCATACCCGCAAGTGACTCGAGCCTCACGAGCCTTAACACAAACATTCTCGAGGGAGACCTCAAAAACGGACCCCGCCTTATGCAAATCTTGATACACATCCAACTGAGCCTCGGCGTGGATGCATTCCTCATACAATTCCCGAGGAACATTGGGAAATTCTGAAGTACGAGAAGAAGAGGGATGCATAAGCAGTTGAGCCTTCACAACTTCCAATTCGACCACCTGATCATGAAGGAGGCTTTATCCTTCTCCAGCTCTCTGACCCTCCCCTCTAGTCGATCTTCCTTTGCTTTCATCGTGGACTGGTCATTCTCCCGCTCGGCCTGGAGGGTGCTGTTTGATAGATAAAGTATCTCCAATTTCCTCTGAGCATCCAAACAGAAAGATTCTGCCTTCTCAAGATCGCTCTACTTCTCAGCAACTTCATCATTGAGGCCCTCCAGCTGAAGCTGACACCCTTCCAATTGCTTGCGCAGTTCGACCACTTGTGCTTGAAGGTCACTCCATTGGACCTCCACGCCCCTACTAACCTCAAGCTCCTCTTCCTTACTCCTCAAAGTCCCCTCGAGGACTTGTCACTTCTCTATGGCCTTCACCAGCTCATCATCTTTCTCCTTCAACTCATCGAAGAGCCTGCATGTCTCTATCCTCATCAAGTCGCCGACGAAACTCCCGGTACTTGCGTCGATACTCAAAGTACTTCTTTTTGAACCTTACAAAAATTTCCCTACGCCTATCCTCCCCTCGGGTGATCTCGATATCCAAAATCATCATTTGTGATCAAAAAAATAAAAAAGAAAAAATGTGAGTCAGAAACAAAAATGCCCCGAAAAAAAAAGGAGAAGATTAAAACACTAAACACTCACCCTAAGGGCAAGACCAACAATGCTCCTCGACAGAGTAATGTCATCCAAATCTTTAAGGGTCTTACCCTCTATCTCAGAACAAAGGGGGATGAGGCCGGGGACCACGTCCTCTGTATTCTTCAGCAAACCACGATCTATATGGATTGCAATGGTCCTCGTAGACCCCACAACCTTATTTCAAGTGTGGTAAGCCCTTCTTCCATCATCTTCAGGTCGCCCGCATCAATGTCTGAAACCGTCTCATAGCCTTCCTCAGCAACGCCTTTGCCTCTCTCATTGGCCGGCAAAGAAGTATCATCAGCTGTCCACGAAGTGGACGGATCCTCTTGCCGCGAAGTATTGAGAATTCCGGTGGCTATCCTTTCTACCTCCATCATCATAAAAGGAAGAGACGTACCTACGTCGACCTCCGCCAACCTCGGAATCTGAGATACTGGCCCGACATCATCTCCGATGACACTGGTCGCAGTCTCGCATAGCCTAAAATCACCCTCTATTAAGTCAACGGCCCGGGCGACCCCATCACCAGTATCAACAAACCTCCACTTGCGAGGCATCAAATCTTCTTTACCATGTACGAGTTCCTCGTCTTCGTCTATAAGATGGTATAATGAAGAGGCCGAGGTTCCCGTGGCCGAGGAAGGAGCAGGACAAGATGCACCAATAGAGGTAACTGGGGCACAAGAAAAGGTAGCCACAGTCGAAGAAGGGATCGGGGCACGAGCAGAGGTTGACATAGTCGAGGAGGGGGTAGAAGCAAAAGGTTTAGTGTTCTTACTCTTTAGAAATGCGGGTGCATGAGCTTTCAACCTTTTCAAGGACCCCTAACTGAAGCTAAGGAAAATACAAATGAAGAAGAAGGTCACCCAAAGCAAACCAAAAGGAGAAATAACTAAGAGGCTGACGACAAGAACAACTTACAAGTTAAAGAGAGAGGTGGCCCAAACCTCTTGAAGAAACCCGACTACTCGCGTATCCCCACGATGTGAGGGAGAAACCGACCTACCCAATTGGAAATATCATCGACCAAAGGGGGAGGTAAACGTTTAGCTGCACAAAAAAGGACAGAAGGTTAGAACCACGGCCAGACACGAAAGAAAAATTGGATACTTACAAACAAGGAAGTTATGTACTTACGAGTACAATTCCAAGCCTCAGGAAAACCATCAGTGTTGGCCACCATATCCTCGGTTCTAACAAAGAAAAAGTTGAGCCAAAATTGGCGGTTAGCTTTGTTATCCATCTTCAACACCAAGCATATGCCTCCTCGATGATGAAGATTCAGCATCGTCTCCCTATAAAAATTAGGGGCGAACAGGTGCGTCAAATGTCGAAGTGTGAGTTCGATTTCGGTCAGCTCAGCAAATTTGGTATGCATTATTATGGTTTGTAAACATACGACGCGAGCTAGGCCGGAAAAATGCCATAATAGCGACAAAACTCCTCCGTCAGTGGAAGAAAGGGAAGAGCGTAACCAACGTGAAAGGGATAGGTAGAAGGCGCAGTACCCAGGACGGTGGACCTGCACCGAATCCCACTCAGCGGGATTCAACTCAATGTGAATGGGGAGGCCGTATTTAGCCTTAAGCTATACCAAATCGGCCTCCTTCATCGCTGATTTAAAGGTTCCGGGGTCGGCTTCAGGCAATTTGGAGAAATCAGACCTGGAATCAGGGTTGCGAGGAACTATCTCCTCCATCATTGGGAAGCTTCCATCCTCAGCGGCGACTGGAACATTCTCTGCGTGAGGGGGAAACACCATCGTTATAGGGACCGCATCACTTCCCTCGCTAGACTCAGAAGGTACGTTAGACATATTTTAACAAAAGAGAAAGAAGTACCAACCAATTGAAGATTAAAAACAATGATAATCGCTGGAACAGAGGGGAAAAGTGCACAGCAATGGGAGAGAAAGAAAGGGATATACGGTTTCGACACAGGAAATCTGAAAACTTTGAAGTTATATCCTAACGTCCCTATTTATAAGGACTCGGGCACCAGAACCGAAAAATCGGCTCATCATTACCTGGCACCAAAATCGAAGCGGCAGGTCCAATATGGAGCCACACGCAAAACGAAGGAACACATCGGGAACACGCGTCATGATGACGCATGTCGTCATGACATCATATTTCTTAATTTTAATTCAATTTTAATCCGGCCAAAATAGGATTTTTAAAACAGAGGATTTGTTTATTTTCTATTTAAATATGTTATATATATAATATCATTTTTACCCTGATTCATGGACAGTACAACTCCAACAAACCGACTGTGAGACGAAGCGTTCGAGATTCGTGGCTCACGAAGGGCCACGTTGCCGGTTCGCCACAATCATCACGACCCGCTCAGTTCGCCCGATCGTTTCGACCGCAATGAACAGAATTCGCTCATCCAGCCCGCCTGAGGCCGGCCTCAATAAGTGGAGGGACTAACTGTATGGGTTAAAATCCGTGCTTATAATATTCACGCCAAGATAATACTAAGGAAAGAGATCCCAAGTCGTCGTTCGTCGAAATGACCCAAGAAGCAGCGAAATCCATGGTCGAAGAGTCAACACGAGCCGTAGTCAACAAGGGTCATAGTCGATGCGTCAACAAGAGACGAGGTCGAGGTCGAGTACGTTCGACAGAGCTGTAACGGTTAGTCTATAAGATAGGATATTAAAGAGAATATTCTCTTGGATATTCTTTGCACTTGTACTTTCAGAGTTTCTTAGAAGCATGTCCCATATAAATAGAAAAAGATCAATGATATATGGGCATGTGACATTCATTAGTAAAAAAGATATTTTGACTTAAAGGTTCGGCTCTCACTTGATACAAAGATAACATTTTCACTGAAATTCTTGTCAACACTTTACCACCAGATCCGAGAAATCCTTGATTATTTATCTGTCAATCATTGTCAGGAGGAAGATTCATTCGCTCCACTCTTTATTGGATGAATCATTCATCCTATTTACTTAAATACCATTTATTGTTGTTCATTAAATATGTATGCCACATTACTGTTCCTGATTTCTCTCTCAGAGCATTTATCACGTGATATTGTCATTGTTCGTCCATCTATATAGCATCAAGTGCTCTTTTCGTAAACTAAGATCTAAGGATATTATTGTTAGCTAAAATTAACCTTTGATAAATAAATTTAATTATTTGAACCAAGATTTATATTTTTGGTCAAACGGTAACAATTTCTAAAATCCTGTTAGGAATAGATCATAAGGAAATAGGAATACTACAATAGGTGAGACTAATTATTAGTCGATTGAACATAATAGCACAGAAAATGATAGTGACAACGAGAAGGATAAGTACGATTAGGGGGAATGGAAAATATCATTTTATATAGAGGAGGATAACGATCTATAGATTATACACTGGAGGAACACACTAATCTGATCAGTTATAGCATCATATATTAGTAGATCTTTCTTCATAGGACCTCAAAAACCAAACGTCTTAAGCTTCTCATCTTCTAGACTAATAGGGACGACCCTAACGGAGATCTGGTCAGTAATGTATGGTCCAAAATCATTAAGTGCAACCCTAATGAGTATCAATTTTAATTTTCTAGTTTATATAGATCTTGATCCGGTTCCTTTCTTATCAATTGGGGCATAATTTGCACTTTAAGTCCCTAAAATATTGACAATTGGAATTTTGGCCCTTGTGATATTTAGTTAAGTATATTTAACTTTGGACTAATTGAAATGTGCACGTTTATCCTTCTATGTACTAGTGAATTTTCACAAAATCTAATGAGTTATTAATTGTAGAACCATTCATATATGATGTATTGAATTTGCATTATTACTTCCAAAATAAAGTTCTAAAAATAATATAAATATGACAAATTTCCTATGTAAAGGACCAAAAATATACATCTTTATTAACTCTAGGTTAGATATGCTTAGTAAAATATCACAAAGACCATATTCAGAATTTACCAATATTCTTCCAATTAATTTTGTGTAAGTTTCACCAATCTATCTCACTCACGCAATTTAGATATTTTAGCGATTAACTTGAAGACTTTAGTGTTGCTTTGAAGCTTGGATAGATGAGGTATGAGTATGACTTGAGGGTCTGAAAATATTATAAATTAAAAATTTTCTATGTAACGGTACAAAAGGACATACATTTTTATTAATTCAATGTTACATATGCTTAGTAAAATATCACAAAGTCCAAATTCAGAATTTACCAATATTAGTCCATTTAATTTTTTTAAGTTTCACCAATAGGTCTCCATAACGCTTTAACGATTAATTTGAAGACGTTGCTTTGGATAGAGCATTCAACTCGAGATTATAGAGATCATTCAGAAATTCCTGATATTTTAAGTAAATTATTTTTGTCTTCAATTATCTTTTATGTTCAACCCAATATTGTTCGGATGAGGCCTGGATAACTTTATATATCAAAATTAATGTACTACTAGATGGTACGTCTATTTTTCTGAAAAAAGAAAAAGGAAATGATAGCAATGATCAAGTGAAACAGAACTTAATTATGGATATGTTTGATTTTTCTCATATTTGATCGAGTAATTTCCTCTGATTTGCCAGTCATTTTATTAGCACAGGGACATCTTGTGATGAGTCATTCTCACTAGTAACCTAAGGATAGACGCGTGGGGGAAGACAACGAGATGATATGGATTTAAAATAAAATGAAAAAAATTTACAAACAGGAAAAAGCTTGAAGCGTGTTAAACACTTTCTTAAGAGATTGATTGTTTGATTTTAGGAAAATAGCAGACAACAATTTTCGGATATATAACAATCATATTATCAGTTGTTTTGAAGTGACTATTGTGGTTTTTGTCAAATCTTTTTTTCTCTCGTAGTTGAAGTACCAACAACGTTCTTATTTATAAAACATAAATTAATGAAAATGTGGGTTTTTAAAGCGGATTAATAACTATTTCACAAACTACTCCCTTGGTTTAATTTTTTATTTATTTATATAGTTTGATTTGACACAAAATTTAAGAAAGAAGTAGAAGTTTTTAAGTTTTTTAAACATTGTCATTATATTTGTGTGGGTATAATAAGACTTTTGAAACTTATGACTTTTTTACATATCATAATATTTGTAGATCTATAGAAGCTTCTCATAAATTAAGGAAATATAAAATTTTAGCACTCTTTTTTAGACGAACTAATAAAAAAATAGTGTCAAACAAAAGTAAAACGGAGGAAATATCTGATAACAAGGAGATAGAAAGTACTGTTAGAAAATGTTGGATCGACATGCATGCAGATTTCGTTTTCAATGAAAAACCTAATCAATAATGTATACTACTCTTACGACTCCTACTAAAAAAATAACAGGTCTTTCATAATTTTCAAACAATTTTCTTGTCTAGCAATGGAACTTTGTCCAACAGTGTTTTCTCAATCAAGAATTATTCATAACGACAAAGAGAAAAGTTAAAAGTCTTTCTTATGATCACTCGGGCCAAAGAAGGAGAATGGAGGACTGTACACTTAACCAAATTAGCAGTAGTTACTCATCATTGTGCCAAAAGTTGTTTTGCATCATTAAAATTTTATGGGGTCCCTGTAGTTAGACTCGAAAATTGACCAATATTTAGAATTCTACACACATCTAGTTAGTAGCAGAACCAGAAATTCATAAAAGAGATTCAAAAAATAAAATAAAAAGTAAACTCTAATGTCATATCTAGGATTTGTTACGAAATTAATTTTTGGGTAAATTTTACAAATGGTCGTATAATTATTATTTTTTTTCACCAAAGTCATATAATTATGTTTTTCCACACAAAAATCATAAAAACTTTTATTAAATCGCACAAAAATCATAGTGACAAGAAAATACAAGTTTTCAGCAGTATTTTCTTATTCCACGATTTTTTATTTTTTATTTTCAATCTAATAAATAATAATCTAATTAAAATAGAAATGAGCCAATCGGACCTGATCCACCCAACCTAATAGCCACATATAAAAATTAAACTAATACTAAAAGTGAACCTTTCAAAACACGATACGTCTATCTTTTATTTTTCTTTTCAAAATTTCCATTCAAATTAGTATCACTTTCGTTTTAAGCGCTCTCTAACTATGCCTTTTTTTTTTTAAACGAGAATCTCATGCATTCCAAACTAAGTTTTTTTGCGGAGGAAAGATTTTACTTTTAATATTATTTTAATATATGTATATGGGTATTGGCTCAAGTAGGATTGGGTCATTCCTATTTTAAAGGGGAAAATATAAAGGTGATCGGTCGGCCGAAACTAATTGCATTCACTAGATAAAAAATATATAAATAAGTATATTATATATATACACACACACATATATATCGACTATATGCTAAAAATATATATTTTTTCCTATTTTAATTGAGTTATTATTTATTAGACTGAAAATAAAAAAAAATCTGGAACAAGAAAATACTATTGTCTTTTCCGTGTCACAATAATTTTTGTGTGAGAAAACAATGTTATATAACTTTGGTAAAAAAAAGTCACATTATATGACCATTCGTGAAATTTACCCTTAATTTTTTAACCCCCTAACTTTGCTTACGTAGTAAACTCAAATCTTCCTTTGTGTTAGGGAAAATTCAACTATTTATATACAATAAAAACGTTTGTTTTCGGCTTGTTTGCCCAGTAAACTTTTCTAAACCAAACTCCTCCTGTGAATCTAGTTGAAGCTCAAATTGATTGTGAAAGGGCTAAATGCATGTCGAAATAAGACTTGAAACACGCTATTTACTGTACGTTTCGTTATGCAGAGAAATGAATAAGGACAAAATGATTATGTTCCCTTCCGACTTGTATTTGTCTTCAATTTTTGCATCATGTTTACATATCTTTACGTTCTAACCATAATAATACTAATAACGGATAAAAATTGAAGTATATTTTTCACATCAAAGGCTGCCAGAAAGAAGAAGAATGAAAAAAAAGAACTTTTTGGTCTGCAATTCAATGAAACAAATACTGTGGCAACTATATGGCTCTAAATAATAGTCGTATCATTTTTCAACTTTCATTTCATCTTGAAAATCATTTGATATTTTTCTTTTACCCCTAAAATTCATTGAAAGACAAAAATACTTGGTTCTTAGAGCTGGACAAGATATTCATGGTTTTGGTCTTGGATTTATCAGGCAACATGAGATATGGTCCATGTCCTGTAGTCTTGTATTTGCGACAATTAATTTTAGTTAGTCACTCTTCATCTAGGCAGAATATTAAATTTTTCTCTAAAGTGAGTCTATTGGCTATCTTGTAGCACATGTTCTGTGCAAACATTACTTAAAATTGAAGAATAAAGACTTTTAAGACTTGTATAGTATTCCTTGGGAGGACCTGGGCTCTCCAATAGAGGCTTCTAGCTCAGTGGCTAAAGATACTATGGTAATAACTTCAATGCCGTAGCCCCAATTTCATGAAGCTCATTTTTTCTTTAGAAAAAAAAAATTGTTTCCCCTTTGATTACTATTTAAGTTAAGTAAATAAGTAGATAGTAATTGATTCAATAATCGCACTTGTTTTGGTATCCATAGCATTTCTTGGTAGGGTAACCTATGGAATTGTAGAATGGCCCTCAAAATTTTAATAGCCCGTGTTCTCTCCGTTGACACAAAATGTGCCTCCGGCCCAAACATATTCATCTATAGTCCAACATGTCTATTTTGTATATATTTTTTGTATAGTGACAGTCTACTTTTTGTATTTTTTGTATAATGATAGTCTATTTTGTATAGTGACAGTCTATTTTGTATATATTTTATATATATAGTGACATTTTATTTAGTATATTTGTTGTATAGTGACAGTCTATTGTATATAAATTGAATAGTGACAGTCTATTTTGTATATTTTTTGTATAGTGACAATCTATTTTGTATATATTTAGTATAGTGACAGTCTATTGTATATAAATTATATAGTGACAGTCTATTTAGTATATGTTTGTATAGTGACAGTCTAGTTTGTATATATTTTGTACAGTGACAGTCTATTTTTTTGTATATTTTGTATAGTGACAGTCTATTGTATATAAATTGTATAGTGACAGTCTATTTAGTATATATTTTGTATAGTCACAGTCTATTTTGTATATATTTTATATAGTGACAGTCTATTATATATAAATTATATAGTGACTGTCTATTTAGTATATATTTCAACTTTATACATAGTTATTTGAGAAAGAAGAATCATAAAACTTCTACATTTCAAAAAAAGCTTGTGGTTTCCTAGATACCTTCTTAGCCGTTATTATTGTCTCAGAGCAACCACGTCTATGATGCTCCGTTTAGATAGCAAATGACACCATTTTCCGAGAGGAAAAGAGATCATAAATATGTAAGGGAACGAACAAGATAATGTGTCATCTAAACAAAATTTTTCTTTTTTTCTTTTTCTGAAGCTTGAAATTCTTTTATGGTCTCATAATTCGTTTCCTCCGTTTTCTTCATTCTTTTTAAATAAAACCACTCCCACTGGTAATTTTATACATCACTAAACAGCAAAAATTACATGGTAGGGGATGTGACTCACATTTTCCAGTTCAAGTTGAGAATGGACCGTCCTATTTATACATTAGAAAAATCTAACACTATCAGATTTGGGAACTCATTAATTTGTCCTGCTAAGCTTGCAATTTTTTTTTTTTTTTTTTTTTTTTTTTTTTTTTTTTTTTTATCATAAATGTATGATATCACTCCTTTTCTTCTTCGTCCTCAGCACTTACGAGAGTTTACTTATGGGGAAATTGCTTTTCGAGTTGCAACCTGTACTGATAGACTGTCAGTGATAGTGTGATGAAGGTGCAACCACTAAGCGTATTTATATGTATGGCCAAACTCAGTAATATTTGGCAATTTAAGAAGCAGGTATCTAGGAAATTTGCTGCACTTTCAGGTTTTTCAATTGCTAGCCGTTATTATTTTTAGGCTACGACTTGTAAGGGGTCATTTTGTGGCTACCGGGTAATATAAGTTTGGCCCGAGTGGCTATAAATGAATTTTGCTCTATGAAATTCCTCCCGAGAGGGCCCAGATATAATTGTATCAATGCTTAGAGAAGGAGAAGCGAATCCAGAATTTAAAAGTAATAGGAGCATGATTATCTTTAACATAGATATATAAATTACTTACTAAGAAGTGTCACATCCCCTTTTATCCCGCAAAATATATTATTTTTGCGGACCAATAAAAATAGAATCAAACCTTTGTTTTCAAGTGGCGATTCCGTAAATAAAATAATCTCTACTCAAATTTGTTGCTACTGGGTAAGAAATTCTGTTGACCTGAGAGAACGTTCAAGGCACTCCTCGAATCTCGTGGTTCTAACACAGACACTTTTATTGATTAAACCTTGGCTTAAATAATTTTGGATAACCGTTTTATTTACCTTGTATTACTATTGTCTATTACAGCTTAATAACTAATCAAATTTTATTAATTTTGACCCAGGAGCGTGCAAGCACGCAAGGTCTTTTCTTTGATTATGTGCGTTTAACCAAGGTGCGGGTATGAATCACATGGTCAAACACGATTTATTATTGACGAGTCAAGTAGCGGGAATACATACATGACCATTTTTATTATTTGATATTAAGCAAGGATAGTGTAAGACACATGATCAACATTTAAAGGCACACCTAAAATTTTCTAGCGCTTAAATTAATTAAGGGGTAATTAATTAATTTATTAAAGAGTAGAATATGTTATGATTACATTTGATTAACTAACATGTGACATTAAACTTGGACTAGCTTATGCTTAATGGTTTTTCATGGCGTTGGGCCACTTTGCTTCTTTATGAAAAAGGGACAGCTTAATTTATTTAGAGAAACTTTCGGAAACCATTATGTTTTAGTGGTTATTAGCTAGTTGTAGTTATCATTTACTATATTAATTTCTATTGCTATGTTTTCAGTTTTTTTAGAGTATATTCGATGTATTTAAGCTACTGTATTCATGAATACAATAGCTTTTCTAGGCGTGAAACGGGGGATTACAGCTACACATATTTTTGTATTCGAGTGTATTCGACTGTATTCACGGCGTGAAACAGGAGATTACACTGTTTTTAAACGGAAATTGAATCAATTAACATAATAGACTCCTAATATAACTCAACAAACTCAATTATAACACACAAATTTTGTATTTCCAATTAGGCGAAATACATAAACGACCCCTCCAAGTTGTCCACAGCGGTCAGTTGAACACCTCAGCTGAGACTATTTCCAGCTAAACACTTCAAGTGGCTATTAAGTAGGTCAAGTAAACACCTGAGTACAGCAGGCCATATGCGTGAGTTGCACTTGCCGATGACATGGCAAATGAACCAATCAAAAAATGACACGTGTAATTTCGCATAAGAATTTGACACATGTAATTAACAAAAAAATACATTTAAAAAAGAAAAAAACTTCTTCTCCTAAACCAGCGTTCCTCCTTCCCCTAACTCTTCTTCCAAGCTTTCTCAAACCCTTCCACTTACTCGTTGAACAATTAAGAGTTTATTTGACAAGCAAGGAAATAAAACGAAACTCGTACTAGTACGATTTAATGGAATATAAAATTAGTTGAGTGAAACAAAGAGATGTAGAAGAAGAAGATCGACCTCTTCTCTATTTTCTCCCCTTATATGTCTCATCTCTATCTCTCTCTCGAGGGTGTGTTGCTTCCTATGAAAAATAGAGAGAGACTCACACAAAGACAAACACAGATATGTGATTTTTATATAAATCAACTACGCACATAAAACCTTTATACGATGGAATAGTAAATTCAGATATGAAATTAAAAGCGAAAAAGGGTCTACTTATATAATATGAAATCAGAAGCTTTGGTGGGGTATGACATTGGTTTGCTTTGGGTTTTCTTGTTTTTCATCTATGGTGAAAATTTTTTTGAAGAAGGGAAAGTAAAGATGAAGGTATGTGGGTCCACAAAAACAAAGATTATTTTTTTAAACTAAAAAGAAAAAGAAAAGAACATAATTCATATCCTCACGCGCTCAATTTGTAGTGAGATACAATTGATTTGCCATGTAAGCGCAAAGTGTTTACTTGATATACTTTGTAAGTACTTGAAGTGTTTAACTAGAAATAGTCTCAGTTGAGGTGTTCAACTGACCGTTATGGACAACTTGGAGGGGTTGTTTATGTATTTCGCCTTCCAATTATAAAAAAAATTCTCAACCGAAACACGTCAAAAATATAGCAATCTTCAGGGAAATTATATAATACATCTGAATACATAAATTATATTAATTAAAAAAAAACATATAAATACATTCATGGAATATAGCGAGACAGTGAATACAATGAAATATATAGAATACAGCGGGGTACATTGAAATACAATAAAAAAAAGACAATAAATACAATGAAATACATAGAATACATCGAGATACATTGAAATACAATGAAAAAAAGACAATGAGTACAATGAAATACAACGAGATACATTGAAATACATTGAAATATATTAATAGAAAATTCAAGTTGCTCAGCCCCAACTCAGTCGTCTTTGTTCAAGAACAACCCTAATGTCGTATCGTTGAAGCAACATCAGTATCCAGTCCTTGCTCGCCGTCACCGTTGCCTCCGGTTGCCGACAATCATCACGTAATTACCAGATTGCAGACAAAGCATGTGATGAAGGGGAGAAGAAGAAACTTAGAAGCTGCTCTAATAGACTGTCTCCATCGACACCACTGTTCCTGTTACCATAATACCCTCACGTGCGCTTCAAAAAACCTATTCTTTACAATTGAATTTGAATGACGCTTGTGGATTGGGACGAAAAATCCCAGATTTGGCAGAACCCTAGAACGACGAAGAGAAGAGGACACAACATAGCACATTGAGTTAATTCAACTTAATAGGCTGTAATAAATCATAAATTACAAATTAAATCATCACACCTGTGCCATTTTCAACGTCAACATGAGTCTGTTTAGGGTTGTCAGGGTATTTTGGTGGCCTTTTTTGGTTCTTGGTCGTATCAGATATTGAAGCTTTTTGATTTTTGTCCATAGTTGTTGACTTCACTTCTCTCTCCATTCCATTCTTGCTGAAAAGTTCCAGATTGAGAGTCAAAGCTGCCCGTTTCGATCTGTATTTGGGAGAGTTATTGTATTCATGGAGAATGAATGGATTTGAAAGAGAGAGGGTGGAGAAAAATCTGAAAGAATGAGAGAGAAAAATAATACAAGGCGTATTTTATGGATTAAGAGTAGGAGGTGACCATAAATAGATATTTGGCGATAAAAATCAAAAGGTAGCTATGAAATATAATTTCTTAAAAGGGTATTTATTTAAAATAAATAACGTATGAAGCTTTGCTATAGGAGGTAACTATTCCTTTTATTTATATGTAAAATGGGCTTGGTTACATTTTAAGCTAGTTGGCCCAACTTAGAGTAAGGCCTTATATATGATTTTAGTTGAATTCATGGCCCATTTTTATCATTAAAATTAATTAGGTGATTAATAGTGTCACGACCCGGGATTCCATCCTGGGAACCATGATGGCGCCTAACATTTCACTTGCTAGGCAAGCTAACGTTAGTTAGATTACTTAACCAGTTTTTAATAATTTGAATCAAATCATTAATAAAAATAAACTGCAATGGTCTGAAGTAGATATAATAAGTAACATGTGGCGTAACTAAACATATCCCAGAAATATGGTGTCACGAATACATGAGCATCTCGAGTAGTACGGATAAAGTTTGAACAAAGATACAACTATTTGAAACTAAATAACGTAAACTGGATAAAGGAAGGGGACTTTAGGACTGCGGACGCCGTACAACTATCAAGTCTCTGATGCAGCTTAATCCAAGCAAAGACACCACTAAATGCCGATGAGACCAACACCAGTATCTGCACAAGAAGTGTAGCATGAGTACAACCGGCCCAGTGTACTCTATAAGTGTCAAGTCTAACCCCGACGAGGTAGTGACAAGGCTATGACAAGATACCTACGTAAAACATATATATATATATATATATATATATATATATATATATATATATATATATATATATATATATATAAAATAACAAAATAACAAGTAGGGCAATTAAAGTACTAATTGGGAGGGAACATGTAAAGAGGGAAGTGCAAAAAGAACGGCAAGTACAAAATCACCGAATAACCTCTTTCTAAAAAGGGAAAATAATAATTCAACCAAGTAAATCACCAATCCGGTATCCAAGTAAAGCAAAGAAATCAATAATGGTGCGTCATCACCCTTCGTGCTTTTACTCTCGTCCTCATCATGTAATATCATAAATAAAATGGCACGACATCACCCTTCGTACTTTTCTCTCAACCTCACATGATGTGATAAATGATAATAAGAAATCAAATGCATGGCATCACCCTTCGTGCTTTAAATCTCACAGTCTCTCAATAAATAATATTGTGTGCAAATAAGGCATGACAACACCCTTTGTGTTTTCCACTCTTCCTCACAAGCAACACCACTAATTTAAAATAACAAAGCAAGGTCGGAAAACTATTTCACTTCAATCTTAGTGTAATGAAAATTCATCTCAACTTTCCAAAATTCTAAAAACTCCAAAATTATCAATAGATATGAAAACGAACAATTAAAGAAGTACTAATCTAACTACGGCATGGGAAACATAGTCATGGAAATAACATAATATAATAAAATAATTTTCGCCCGCATGCTTTAACCCAATAACAACGTATATATACTCGTCACCTTACATATTCCCTATCCCCACATATAATTACATAGCAAATAGACCAACAAGTCCTAATCCCTCTAGTCAAAGTTAACCACGATACTTACCTCACTCCACAACTAAATCAATGCTCAACAACGACTTTTTCTTTAGAATTAGCCTCAAAACCAATCAAATCTAGCCAAATATAGTTCTAATAATTCAAAATAGGCTTTAATAACTATCCACGAGTGAAAAGGATTCAATCTTTATTGAATTACGAAAAAGTCAACAAAAAAGTCAACCCCGGGTCTGCTTGATCAAAATTTGAGATTCGAACAAAAACCCAACTACCCATTCACCCCCGAGCCTGCTTATGTATTTTTATTTTTGAATCCGACCTCAATTCGAGGTCTAAATCTCAATTTCTCAAAATCCCCAATTTCTACCTAAATTTCTACCATGACAAATTCTAGATTTAGGCTAAAATCAATGGGTGTTTATGGAAATGTAACAAAACAAGTTAAAATTTACTAATCAATGAAGTTGGGCTGAAAAACCTCTTCAAAATCGTCTCTAGGCCGAGCTCTAACTTGAAATGGGGAAAATGATTCAAATCCCGTCTTTTGGACGTTTTAATACCTGGGGTCATGTGTTCTTTGCATTCGCGAAGTACCTGACGTGTTCGCGAAGAATAAAGGCCAAAAGGCCTTCGTATTTGCGAGGTACCCATTTCCTTTGCGAAGGCTTAGCTCCCTCCCTTGCCTTCGCGTTGGCGAGCCAAGGCCCGGGTTCGTGTAGAGTACCCGACTAACCTCCCCTAGATCCCACAACTCTTCGCGTTCGCGAAGGTTAAGCCCCCTCACTACTTCGCGTTCACGACCCAGTCCCCGTGTTCACAAAGAGCAAATCCGCCCCAGTCCCAATATTTCCTTCGCGATTGGGAAGCACAGTGCATCAGACACCAGAAATAGCTGAAACCAACAATCTCTTAAGTCCAAAAATGGTCTGCAGCCTACCCGAAACTCACCCAAGGCCCTTAGGCTCCAAATCAAACATGCACACAAATATAATAACATCATACGAACTTGATCGCGCGATCAAAATGCCAAAATAACACCTAAAACTACGAATCGGACGTCAAAATACATGAAATTTCAAAGAAAACTTAAGAACTTTGTATACGGCTAAAATTAGAGAGTCCGATTTTATGATCATTATGATACTCCATAGCCCGTCTCCAGAGGGCTCGAGGAACAACTCGAGGTTCGACCCCGAGGGTTCCCTATGGTCGATCTCGAGGCAGTGCAAATTGGTGGCTATGATGGATAAGCGGGGAATTCCCAAGGCACGTGGTTAGAGCCGACCAGGTCTACAAGAATAGTACAAGTCCGTACCGTGGCATTAAATGGCTGTACCGGCCGCATATCTTTGTAAGAAATGGCTGTACCAGCCGTATATCTTTGTAATAAATGCACCTGTAATATGTTAGGATTCCCCCTCCTATATAAAGGGGATCCTTGTCATTTCTTGCGCACATGATATTCAATACGAAAACAAGAACATTCTCTGCTCTCTAACTTAAACATTCTCCATTGTCTTTCCTTTGATTTATTGCTTATATTTATTGTGTTTCATTGATTGTTTCTTCACTTATTACTCATCATTGATCATAAAGAGCCACCATCAAGGCTCCCAGAACTGTTAGTTCTTCATCGGCCATTCCCAGTCAGGCATTTCAGCCCGACCTCGAGGCCCAGCTTAGGCCAGCTCGAGGCCTCGATTCATAGCCATTCGGTTTGCATTACACACTATCTTCAAGCTTTTATCTCACTTTCCTAACTCACACTTAGCATCTGTCGCCTAACAACTAGCATTAAACTAAATCACGTATTTTTAGAACCATAAAATCAAATTAAACTGTAATTACCATTTTCAAGGTAAATAGTTTGGCGCCCACCATGGGGCTAAAAATAATAGTGATTGTTTCAGTGCTGGTTTACTGAAAAATGCAAGTTATTCTTCAAACTTTTTCTTGTCCAAGAATCTTTGATTTCAGGTCAAAATGTCTAACTTAGTGAATGCACATGAAAACAACGGTCCTGAGGATCATGGAGAGAATGGTGTAGCTGTTCCAGGCGCCGGTGTGCCACCGCGAAACCCTGAGGACGCACTAGAACGAATTCCTGTAGATGTGGGCTCGTGCAATGCCCAACACGTCGGTATAAGCTCCCACACTAACAGGAGTATACGCCAAGAAAACCAACAAGAAGCTCAAAGAACTCCAGCTCGGGAGGAACGAGAGGTTACCCTTCATGTCATTTTTGAGATGTTGCAGGCGCAACAGCTGGCGATTGCTCAACTTCAAAGCCACAAAAAACTCCAAGCACAGCAGCACCGGAAATGGCTCCTCGAGCCGAACAGGTGCCGGAAAGATCGAGCAACAACGGGTTAGCAACCGACCCCGCTATTATAAAGATGCTCGAGGAACTCACAAAGAGGATTGAATCGGGCGAAAAGAAGATAGAAGCTATTGACAAAAAGGTGGAGACCTACAATTCATGGGTCGATCAGATCCCGAGCGCGCCCCCAATTTTGAAGGGTGTAGATTCAAAGAAATTCGTACAAAGGCCATTCCCATCGAGTGCTGCTCTAAAACGCATCCCAAAGAAATTCAAAATGCCCGATCTCCCGAAGTACAACGGAACCTCGGACCCCAACGAGCACATCACTGCCTACACCTGTGCCGTAAAGGGAAATGACCTGAAGGACAACGAGATTGAATCCGTCCTATTGAGAAAATTCGGAGAAACACTTTCAAAAGGGGCCATGATGTGGTATCACAACCTATCCCCGAATTCGATAGACTCATTTGCCATGCTGGAAGATTCTTTTATAAAGGCACATGCCGGTGCCATCAAGGTTTCCACAAGGAAATCCGATGTCTTCAAAATCAAACAGAGAGAAAACGAGATGCTACGGGAGTTTGTATCTCGCTTACAAATGGAGCGAATGGAATTACCACCGGTCTCCAACGACTGGGCAGTGCAGGACTTCACCCAAGGTTTGAACGAACGAAGCTCGATAGCTTCAAAGCAGCTAAGCAGAACTTGGTTGAATATCCCGCCGTGACTTGGGCGGATGTCCACAATCGGTATCAGTCAAAGATTAGGGTCGAGGATGACCAACTAGGAGCCCCCTCGGGCTCTGTATATCCTAGCAGGCTCCTGGCAAAGGAACCAAGGCCAAACAGGGAAAGGTACCGACCGTACACTGAATATCAAAGAATCGTCCCAAGGCGTAACATACCCCGAAAAGACCAAAGGGCAGATCGAGGTCAGAATCCTTGGGGACTCGTGAGCAGAGCCGGATTCCACAGAAACGCGGGACCGATGGAGGCACCCCGATTATCTGAGTACAACTTCAACATTGATGTTTAAGACATCGTATCGGCCATAGGTAAAATCAAAGACACCAAGTGGCCAAAACCCGTACTATCAGATCCGTCTCAAAGGAACACTAACCTGGTGTGCGAATTTCACGGCACACACGGTTATAGGACCGAAGATTGCAGACAACTCCGAGAAGAAGTAGCCCGACTAATCAACAAAGGGCACCTCCGAGAGTTCTTCAGCGACCGAGCCAAAAATCAATTTCGGGAAAGAGAGGCAAACAGGAAAAATGAAATAGAAAAGCCGCAACATAATCATCCACATGAACGTTGGAGGAATCGACATCCCACAGGAACCCATTGTCAAACGAACAAAAATATCCATCACCAGGAAAAAGCGGACTCGAGGTTACATACCCGAGGACGCTCTCACATTCAGCGAAGAGGACGTCGAGGGCCTGTCTCAGCCTCGTAACGACGCGTTGGTAATTTCTTTTCTTGTGAATACATTTCAAATTAAACGTGTGCTTGTGGATCCAGGTAGCTCGGCCAATATTATCAGGTCGAGGGTGGTGGAGCAGCTCGGACTGCTCGACCAGATCGAGCCCGCCTCTCGAGTACTTAACAGATTCAACATGGCGAGCGAGACAACGAAAGGGGAAATCACCCTCCCGGTCAACATGGCCGACACAACCCAAAATGTCAAGTTTCATGTCATCGAAAGAGACATGAGGTACAATGCCCTGCTCGGAAGGCCATGGATACACTGCATGAGAGTAGTACCATCAACCCTTCATCAAATGATGAAGTTTCCAACGAAGGACGAAATAAAAACGGTATACGGGGAACAACATGTAGCAAGAGAGATGTTCGCGGTGCACGATGTGGCGCCGGCATCGACACCTTCAACCCTTCAACATCAAAGGAGCCAAAGGATAAGCAAACAACGAAGTAGCAATCACAAGATACATTCTCGGCTGCACCCGAGTGAATGAACAAAGGACTGTACCGCATCCCCTGAGCGAGCAGTTAAAGCATATCGAGGCTCAAAACGCCATCACTACTAAGGTATAACCGTCTCCCTTTTTATTTAGGTCTTATACTAACCTATGCGCAGGTGTTCGGTTAGGAAAATCGAAGCACCTTCCAGCTTGATGACCTTAGGTTTTAAAGCATGCGTTGCACTCTTTTCCTTCGATCGGATTTTATCCTAAGAAGGGTTTTGCCTATAAGGTTTTTAATGAGTCAACACCTATATGCTACCTAAGTAGCACTCAACAAGTATTCAAGGCTTCTCTTCAGTCAACCTCGAATACTGGGGGGCATCCCTCGGGAGGTCACCTCCCTGGAAAAATCAAGATGAGCCAAAGAGGATCTCGATAGAAAAATGATGTATCGGACCAAACAGTCAAATGAACCGTGTCCGCATAGAGTAATCGAACCCTTTAAAATGAAAACATGTATACCCGTACCATGTAATCAAAGGAGTATCTTCTACCATCAAAACGCCTTGCGCTTCAAAGAAATTTGTTGTTTTTACAAGAAACGACCCCGGGGCCAGAAATTTCCCGAACACTCAGGAATTGACATAAAAAACTCGAAGCCATAAGACCTCCGGGCCGAAAACTTCGAGCTCATAAGCCCTCCATGAGGTAGCATCAAGTTTACAAAGAGCGTCTCCAGAGCCAAAAACTTTTGATGTCTCGAACACTGTCGCCGACTGTCACCTCATTGAGCTAGCTAAAACCCGAGGCCTTAACACCCTAAGCGAGCAACCTCGAGCCCGAAAGCCCTCCACGTGGCAATGTTAGAAAATGTAAGACCTCTATGAGGCATTATCAATAGTGTAAGTCATCCATAAGGCAATACCAAATCTGTAAGACCTCAAGCAAGGCATGAATTATACTTGTACCCAGTAACCTATCTGTAAGATCTCAAGCAAGGCATGAATTATACTTGTACCAAGTAAACTATCTGTAAGACCTCAAGCAAGGCATGAATTACACTTGTACCAAGTAACCTATCTTTAAGACCTCAAGCAAGGCATGAATTATACTTGTGCCAAGTAACCTATCTGTAAGACCTCAAGTAAGGCATGTTCAAATTTATAAGACCTTACAAAAGGCATAATCCCGATCCTAAAGTCAAGGCTATATATTCGAACTTGTAAGACCCCTAAAAGGGCATACCCTCGATATAGATGCCGAGGCTACCTCACTCGGGGACTAAAGGGCTAGGGCCAAATATAATGACTACGGTCATAAGGCTCCGGCCAAACTAACGCGACTCGAGGACGCCCGACCGTCGCCATAAAATCACAGGCGCCAGCCGATATTAGAGGTCGTACTGACCGAAGGCGTAAGAGCCCTAGCGCCAACCCATATTATAGGTCGTACCAACCCAAGGCGTAAGAGCCCAAGCGCCACCCCATATTAGAGGTCATACCGACCCAAAGGGTAAGAGCCCAAGCGCCAGCCCATATTAGAGGTCGTATCGGCCTAAGGCATAAGAGCCCAAGCGCCAGCCCATATTAGAGGTCGTGCTGACCCAACGCGTAAGAGCCTAAGAGCAAGCTTAAAATTTAAAAACCTAAGGGTCGATGTGCTCAAGTCGAAACCCGACTCGAAGACTGAGCCCGAAGCGGTTAACTAAAAAACATTTAAGGGCAAATGCATAAGAGCCTACGGGCCAACCCAACAAGCCCCAGGGCCGATTTGTAAACCTGAGGATTTTTCCTCGAAGTTCAATTCATCTGGCTAATCATCAACAAGCGTCAACATTCAAAACAAAAGAAAGACATACACAAGCAACGGGAAATTCATGAAAGAGGAAAACCGAAAGGCTTCATTTACAATGTTCTCTAAGAGCATAGTACGCAAAATCTGGAAGGAAAATCCTAGTCTACTTTCCCCTCGGGGACTACGGCTCCATCGGCCTCTTCCTCATTATCTTCGGCATCAGATACAAGGAACTCGGCGTCGTGTTCATCTTCCTTGGCCTGCTCTATCTCTTCCGAGAGATCGAAGCCCCTAGCGTGGATCTCCTCGAGGGTTTCCCTCCGGGATCTGCACCGGGCATATTCATTGCTTCTGCTCTCCCGATCGGAAGCCCCTCTTAACTTAGCTCAAGCATTGGCAGCATCTTTGAAATACATGGCCACTTTCTTATCAGTCTTAGCTCGAATCTCTGCAACTTCAGCCCGGGCGTCCACGACCTCAGCCTTCATCTTCAAAAGGTCAGACACGAGCCTTACAATCCTGCTCGTCTGGACCAAGCTATTTTTACGAGCATTCCGGAGTAACACCTCGAGGGCAGAAGCCTTGGCCAAAGCATTCTTCTTGGCTGCAACTTAGGCATCTATCTAAGCCTTTAGCTCATTACACTCATACTTGGCCTGACAAACTTCGCCCCAAAGGTGTTCTAGGTCCTCCGTCTTACTCTGCAACTGAAGCATCAAAATATTAATGTCCGAGGATAGAAGAGAAAACGAGCATCCCCTCGAAACAAAGGTTACCTGTCTTTCGAGGCGGTCTTCGTATTCCAGGATTCGACTCGTCTCGTATCGAAGATGTATCAACTCCTTTGCCCTTTTATCACAAAGAAGCCTGAGGGATTTCTCCCCGTCCAAGGCTTTCCACAATCGGGCTTCATGACAGAGTAGCTCAGACATGAGCTTGTCAAAAGCCTATGGAAAAGAAGCTTAGTGAGAAAATGAAAATGCAAAACCAAAAAACCAACAAAGTCAACAAGAACTCACTACAGAACAGAGCCGCTGAGCCTCCTCAAAAGTTGAGTGTACATCTACTGGCCTGATCTCATCGGCCCCAGTCGAACCACTATCGGCGGAGATATGATCGTTCGAAACCCCGCTTGATTTAGGCAGCCCCCGACCTCGAACATCCCTCAAAGTTCCTTCGACGGGAAAAGAGGACGGCGACAGAACAACTTCATCCCTTAAAGTACCTTCGACGGGAGAAGACGACGGCGACAGAACATCTGCATCCTTCGAAGTACCTTCGACGGGAGAAGGCGACGGCGGCAGAACATATGCATCCCTCGAAGTACCCTCGACAGGAGAAGAAGATGGTGGCAAAGGGAGAGCCACTCCTCTGAGGCCAGAAATCTTGGGTATTGCAGGCTCAGCTGCCCCGGGAGTCCTCTTGGCTCGAGCCATCGATGTGTAGCCACTCCCTTCTGTTGCACCAATGTCTACACGACGGCCGACAGGTACATGATCTACCTCAACGATTGCGTCTCCTTTTCACCTCCGGGCAGACCCTGATTCACTATAAATCTCCTCGCCCACCGAGGATTCCTTGCGCTTGTTATCGCTCTTCGGCCTTGAAGCCGATGATCCTCCCTCCTCTCTGAGAGAGCATGGTTTCACCTCGGAAAATTCTCCAACGCCTGCAGCAAAGAAGTTAGGAAACACAGAGGGAAATATTCCGTAGAGAAAAGAATCATACGGCACTCACCATGGTGTTTTGCCTCCCATCTACCCTTTGATAAATCTCTCCACTTACACTCATCGTAGGTCGAGCAAGATGCCAGTTTCGGAGTCCAATCCGCCAGATCGGGGACCTCGTATGGCAACCGCGGGATTGCTGCCGAAAGGGAAGGAAAACACCGTTACGGAGTCTGCCTCCACTATCAACAAAGATGACAAAAGCACAAGTGTACCACTTACGTGTGAAATTCCATTTCTCAAGGAATGGCAGGAACCCTACGGGAGTAATGTCAACAGTCCGCACTCGGACAAATCGACTCGTCCACAGTCGGTCCCTGTCCTCTTCATTACTGGCAACAAAGGGCCGGGTGGATCGACGTCGTAGAATAATCAAGCCTCGGTAATGCAAGGGCCGATACAATCTAATGAGATGGCTGAGGGTGAATTCGAGCCCGACTTTATCTGCAAAGAACCTTATCTTCAATACTATCCTCCAAAACGACGAGTGAACCTGTGCCAAGGTAACCTAATATCTTCAACAGAACTCGAGCACGACTCTGTCGAAAGGGCCCAATGTAAAGGGGTACGTGTATACGTTCAATAACCCCTCTGCATGAGCCATGATGCTCTCCTCCGAGGAAGGTACCTGCAGTACAGCCTTTTCTCCCCATCCGTAGTCTCTCCTAAATGCCTCAAGGTGTTCCTCTCCTATTGATGAGATGAACCTCGACGCATGCTCCCGATGGCCCCAAACATTGGGAGGTCTCTCTAACGTTAAGTCCCTCCTCAAGACAAAGCATCTCGAGGTTAGCTCACTGGATGGCGGTGGTGTACCACCGACCGGGCGAGAAACAGAGGCGGAACTCTCCTCTTCTTGGTGAACGAATTTGGGCATAGCATCCATAACTACGGTGAAGCAAGGAAAGGGAGATGAAAACTTAGGTGAGCGAGTGCTCGTTCGATCATTAAGACCAAGGGCTACCCGAGTTCGAGCCAGTTCTCAATCGGGGAGTATTCATAAAGCCCCAGGGATATCTTCGCCTCAAGTTCGATTTGAACGCTCTCTCGATTATTTTCGCCCAAGGGCCACCTGAGTTCGAGTGTACCCTCGCTCAGGGACTATCCATAACGCCTTAGGTCTTCTTCATTTTATGTTCAAGCAAACTCTCCCTCGAGGACTATCAACGAGGCCTAAAAGGGCTAAGTTTTAAAGAAAATCGAGACTCCGTTCTCACTCTATTCGGACTCAGAAGTCCCGACGACCTAAGTTTGTATCAGACCAATCCAGTCTTAGTCCGAGGGATGACAAAGAGTTTCAAGGAATATCATATTAACCAGTCGAGAACCAAAGGGATTACTATGTCCGGGTCCAGTATTCGGACCGATCGACAAAGTCATACACTTGGTTTTTTCACAAACGCAGGCAAAATGGAGTTCTGTACATGTCAAAGGCAAATTAAAGAAACTTTTTTTTATTAATAAACGATAATTACAAAAGCCCACGAAGGGTCCTTACACAGAAACAAAAAAACAAAGAACATCAGCTACAAGGCCTAATCTACTTCGAGGGTATATCTTCGGGAGCGATATCTGCGAGAACCGTTTCCTTGGGGACCCCATTTCGATCTTCGGAGCGATATCTTCGAGAATCTCCTTTGAAGCAGTTATAGCCTATCAAAGAGCAAAATCTTTTAACAAGCAAGAAAAATTGTGGCCTGGTGAAAAATTTGGCGAGTATGGGTCTCGTCAGCACTACTATTGTGAAACCACTTCTTGAGACATTGCACCGGTGTGATGCAAAAGTTAGTAGATGATTCCACCTCACTCCACGGAAAGCAAAAGGAATGAGGCACCACACCAGGTTGAAACTAAGAGAGATGAGCAGCGGTTCACGGTCCACATATCTTCTGATAGGGGAAGAATTTGAGGCCTTTCCCTCATTATTTCGAGCCAACAACAACAACAACTCAATATAATCCCACTCAGTGATGAAAAGCTTTGAAAAAGAGCCATGGCATGACTGACAAAGTTGCTGCCGTATGAACTCATGGCCACGAGTTTGAATCATAGAAATAAGAGTTTGGAGGAGGATGTAGAAAGGGGAAAGGGCCAAGGGCTGTTGAAGGAAGATTGAGTGAAGTCTTGGCTCAAGCAACCCCCCATTTATAGAAAGACAATAACGTAATCAACGGCGCAGTTAATGCCTTTGGGGAAACAAAGCAACGACCCAATCAATGCTTTTGGGGAAACGGTCGACGGCGCAATGAACGCCTTTTGGAAAAATGAACTGACGGTATAATCAATGCTTCTAGGAAGACGAACCAATGGGACATTTTTAGTCACTTGGAATGCTTACGTCACGAGCATGATGTCATCACGAGAGGTTCGAGAAATTCAAGGTCAGGATCGTTTCTTATCTTTTCACTCTAAGAAACGCGGGGACTATCTATATACGACTAAAATCGGAGAGTCCGATTTTATGATCATTATGATTCTCCATAGCCCATCTCCAGAGGGCTCGAGGAACAGCTCGAGGTTTGACCCCGAGGGTTCCCTATATTCGATCTCGGGGCAGTGCAAATTGGTGGCTATGATGGATAAGCGGGGAATTCCCAAGGCACGTGGTTAGAGCCGACCAGGTCTACAAGAATAGTACAAGTCCGTACCGTGGCATTAAATGGCTGTACCAGCCACATATCTTTGTAATAAATGGCTGTACCAACCGCACATCTTTGTAATAAATGCACCTGTACTATTTTGGGATTCTCCCTCCTATATAAAGGGGACCCTTGTCATTTCTTGCGCACATGATATTCAATGCAAGAACAAGAACATTCTCTACTCTCTAACTTAAACATTCTCCATTGTTTTTTCCTTTGATTTATTGCTTACATTTATTGTGTTTCATTGATTGTTTCTTCACTTATTACTCATCATTGATCATAAAGAGCCACCATCAAGGCTCCCAGAACTGTTAGTTCTTCATCGGCCATTCCCAGTCATGCATTTCAGCCCGACCTCGAGGCCCAGCTTAGGCCGGCTCGAGGCCCCGATTCACAGCTATTCGGTTCGCATTAGACACTGTCTTCAAGCTCTTATCTCACTTTCCTAACTCACACTTAGCATCTATCGCCTAACAACTAGCATTTAAATAAATCACGTATTTTTAGAAGCACAAAATCAAATTAAATTGTAATTACCATTTTCAAGGTAAACAAACTTCTAAAATCACAACCAAGCGTCTGAATCCTATCAAACCAACTCCGATTTGGACCAAATTTTGCAGACAAGTTTCAAATATCAAAACGGACATATACCATGTCCCAATAACAAAATTCGAAGCCGATAGCCATAAAGTCAACCTACGGTCAAACCAGAGAAATTTCCAAACTTTTAAATTTCTAACTTTCGGCACAAGTCAAATCAAACTAGGGACCTCCGAATTTTACTCTGGGCATAGGCCCAAGTTCCAAATCACAATACGGACCTACCCGAACCGTCAAAATACCGATCTGGTATCGTTTAAACAAAATGCTGATTGTAGTCATCTCGAGTTATTTTTAGCTAGTTATTTTTAAAGCCGAAAAAATCATATTTTCTTCATATTATTACGTAAAAACTTTTTGGAGAAAGACACGGACTATGCACGTAAATCGAGAAATATCAATTGGAGCTAATAGAGGTCTCAGATTACGAAAATAAGGGATAGCGCTCAAAACGACCTATCGAATTGTCACATTCTCCACATCTAAAAGAAACATTTATCCTCGAACGGATATAGAAAAGTTCCTGGACCGGTGAAAAGGTATGGGTATCTACTCCGCATATCAGACTCGGACTCCACATAGCTGCCTCGATCAACTGACCTCTCCATTGTGCTGTATGAAGCCGATCCTGAATTAACTTGACTTTCTCCAAGACACCCCGAACCAAATCAGTGCACAACAACCTAGCCTCTCTCGGCTCAAACCAACAAATTAAAGAACAACACCACCTCCCATATAAGGCCTCATAAGGAGCCATCTGAATACTCAATTGGTAGCTGTTGTTGTAGGCAAACTCTGCAAGCGGTAAAAACTGATCACATGAACTCTCGAAATCCATAACAGAGGCGCGTAACATGTCTTCTAAGATCTGAATGGTGCGCTCGGGCTACCCATCCATTTTGGGGGTAAAATGTTGCACTCAACTAAAATCGCGTACCTAACTCACAGTTCAAAGCTCTTCATAAATATGACATGAACTGTGTGCATAAATCGAATATGATAGACTTTGGCACGTTGTGAAGACGAACAATCTCCCGGATATAGATCCGAGCCAGTTGCTCTGAAGAATAGGTAGTCACAACCGGAAAGAAATGTGCAGACTCGGTCAGTCTATCCACAATAACCCATACTGCGTCAAATTTCTTCGAAGTCCATGGGAGCCGAACACCGAAATCCATGTTAATACGCTCCCATTTCCACTCGGGAATCTCAAGTCTTTGAAGCAAACCTCCCGGGCTCTGGTGCTCGTACTTCACCTGCTGATAGTTCAAACACTGAGCCACGTACTCCACTATATCTTTCTTCATTCTTCTACACCAATAGTGTTGCATTAAATCTTGATACATCTTGGCGGCACCAGGATGAAAGAAATACCGTGAACTATGGGCTTCCTCAAGAATCAACTCACGCAACCCATACACATTGGGCACACAAATCCGACCCTGCATCTGCAACACCCCATCATCTTTAATAGAAACCTCCTAGGCATCAGTGCGCTGCACCGTGTCTATAAGGACAAGTAAATAGGGGTCGTCATGCCGACACTCCCTGATGCGCTCATAAAAAGAAGACCGAGGAACCACACAAGCAAAAACCCGACTAGGCTCCGAAACATCTAACCTCACGAGTTGATTGGACAACGCCTGAAAATCTAATTCTAGCAGTCTCTCACCAACTGGAATATATGCAAAGCTACCCATACTCTCAGCCTTTCTGCTCAAGGCATCGACCACCATATTAGCCTTCCCGGGATGGTACTAATTGGTGATATTATGGTCTTTTAACAGCTCTAACCACCTCCGTTGCCTCAAGTTTAGATCCTTTTGCTTAAACAAGTTCTGTAGACTCCGATGATCTGTGAATACCTCACACGACACGCCGTAGAGATAATGCCTCCAAATCTTCTATGCGTGAACAATGACTGCCAACTCTAAATCATAAGTGGGGTAGTTCTTCTCATGGTGCTTCAGCTAACGCAAAGCGTAAGCGATCTGCCCACCCTCCTGTATCAAGACACATCCGATGCCAATCCGTTAAGCATCACAATAAACTACATATGAACCCGATCCTGACGGCAAAACTAGAACTAGAGCTATGGTCAAAGCAATCTTGATATTCTGAAAGCTCAACTCACACTCATCGGACCATCTGAATAGGGCACCCTTCTGGATCGATCTAGTTAATGGAGCTGAGATAGATGAAAACCCCTCCATGAACTGGTGATAATAACCCACCAAACCTAAGAAGCTCCAAATCTCTGTAGCTGAAGTAGGTCTAGGCTAGTTCTAAACGGCCTCAATCTTCTTAGGATCCACCTTAATTCCATCGGAAGATACAACATGGCCCAAAAAGGCAACCGAGTCCAACCAGTACTAACACTTTGAAAACGTGGCATATAACAGACTATCCCTCAAGCTCTAAAGTACAACCCGAATATGCTGCTCATGCTCCTCTCAACTGCGGGAGTAGACCAAAATATCATCAATGAAGACGATCACAAAAGAATCCAAATAGGGATTGAATACCTGGTTGATCAAATCCATAAATGCTGTAGGGGCATTTGTCAAGCCAAATGACATTACTAGGATCTTATAGTGACCATACCGAGTCCGAAAAGCTATCTTAGGGACATCTGATGCCCCAATCTTCAACTGATAATCTTCGAAAATACTTTGGCACCCTAAAGTTGATCAAATAAGTCAACAATCCTCGACCTTGTTCAACTGCCGATAATCTATACACATCCTTATCGAACTTCTTCACAAACAATACTGGTTCACCCTAGGCGAGACACTAGATATAATGAATCCCTTATCAAGAAAATCTTGCAACTTCTCCTTCAGTTCCTTCAACTCAACTAGGGCCATACGGTATGGTGGAATAGAAATGGCTGAGTGCCCGGAGCCAAGTCAATAGTCGATATCTCTATCGAGTGGCATCCCAGGCAAATCTACAGGAAATACCTCTGGAAACTCGCGCAGAGATGGTACTGAATACATGGAAGGAACCTTCGCACTAGGATCACGGATATAGGCCAAATATTCTAAACATCCATTCTCGACCATATTCCAAGCCTTCACATAAGAAATAACCCTGCTAGTAGAATGGCCAAGAGTCCCTCTCCACTCTAATCAAGGAAACCCCGACATGGCTAATGTCACAGGGCGTGACAATCCAAAATAGCGTGATAAGGTGACAACCAATCCATGCCCAAGATAACATCAAAGTCCACCATATCAAGAAGAAGGAGGTCTACCCGAGTCTCAAAGATCCTGATAAAGATCACACACAAGCGATAAACACGATCTACAACAATAGATTCTCCCACAGGCGTAGACACATAGACAGGAGCACTCAAAGAATCACGAGGCATAACCAGATATGAAGCAAAATAGGATGACACGTATGAATAAGTAGAGCCGGAATCAAATAAAATTGAGGCATCTCTATGGCTAACCGGAACAATACATGTGATGATGGCGTTAGATGAATCTGCCTAAGGTATAGCAAAAGTGCATAAAAATAGGGCTGGGATCCACCGCTCTGACTTCGCCTCTCGGACGGCCTCTAGCTGGCTGGCCTCCACCTCTAATGGCCTAACCTCCACCTCTAATGGACTGATAGCCTGACCCCCGCCTCTAGCTGGCTAAGCGGGCAGTGGAGCAACCGGTGCCGGAACCATGGAACGAGAAGCATGTGATGACGTCCAAATCCACTACTAAAAAGTAAATGGACACGGTCGCATGCAATATAATATACCCAACTATGAGTCGGGGTCGAATCCCACAGAGAACAATATATTGGCGATTAGGCGTGTAAGACAATTATCGCTTATTATGCTAAGCCAAAAACTTAAAAGGGTTTTGAGAAAGTATTTATGTGTAAATGCGAAAATGTAAACTAACCTATAAAGCAAGTAAAATGATCAATGGCTACAAGCATAGATGCAAGGAAAATTAAACTCAAGTAATGATCCAATGTATTTCACGAGTTTACCAATATGAGCGAGTTTATATTAATTAGCCTCGGGTAATAATTCTTTATTAGCTTCTTCCGAAGACTAACAAGACTTCCTAATTGAATTATCCCTAAAACAAATAAGATATTAAGCACACCCAAATATGGCTACAAGTAGTTCAATCCTATCCCTAGGTAGAATCTATAAAGTGAGGGTTAACGCCTCAAGTTCTTGTTAATTAATCTTTTCCAGCCCCAAATTATCTTTTGCAAAATTAATTCGAAATTAATGGGCGAGTCCTAGGGTTAGCTAATCCCTTAGGAAACATTAAAGAACAAGAATAATTAAAGAAGCAATAACTCACTTCAATATAAATAAAAATCGTTCAATACATAAGTACAACAAGATATTTAATCCACACTTTAAATATGAATATTCCCATAAATAAGATTCAAGTGTTGAAAAAATACTACACACTTAATTAGATATTCAATACAAAGCAAGAAAATGAAGAAATGAACATAAATGGGTAAGAAGTTCTCAACCAAAAGCTTCAAATCTTCAAGACCCAAGTGTGTGCGCAAGAACCCTAGCCCCCAAACCTTTGTTCTCTAGCCAAGAGATAGAAAAATAGGCCAAAGATGTCCCAAAGATGAGCTAGGTCGTATATTAAATGGCTTGGGGATCAAAATGTGAAATTCCACTTCTGCCCAGACTCTGTTGAGATAATGTGCTATGCAATCGCAAACAAAGAACGGTGATCGCGGTGAACAACTTCTGCAAAGCTACGTGATCGCAGTGCAACAGACGCCTTCGTGTAGACCATTTGCCAAGTGGCGACCGACTTTACTTCTTCACTATCGCATGACTTCATCTGCGTTCGCAATGGATTAGCTGCTGAACTTACGCAATCCCACTGATTTACCCTCGATTGCAAGAAGCATTCACTGGCAGTGGTTAATTTTCCCTTTTTGACGCATTTAGACTTGTTTTCTTCCGTATCCTATTTAAATCACTTAATACCTGAAATACACCAATAAACCTCAATAAATGCCTGAGTTTCTCAACAAAATCATACAATAGCCTAAGTATCAAGAAGAGATAAGTTGGTAAAATACCAACTTATCAAACCCCCAAACTTAAACTATTGCTTGTCCTCTACCAATTCAATTACTAAGAAAATCCATCAATAAAATAAGCTCACTGGCATACCAAACATCATTTCAAGTAATAAAGGTTCAAATTGAATACAATCTAGTGACTTCGGTTGGTACCAACAATTAACCCAAAGCATATGAATCACCAACAACTTCTCACTAATTTCATTTCAATTCAAGTTCTCAAACACCACATTAATCGAAGTAGCAACCAAGTTATTACACTAAAGCTTCAAAATTTGCCTTATTATCACAAACAATTTTCTTTTGTTCATTCCTCCCAATTGGAGAAAGGATTAAGTTCACAACCCAAACTTTCATGTGCCCTCACACTTAAGAGAGGATCCCAACTTATAAATTACAATTTAAACACAAATGGGATATCAAATGGGAAGAATTAACTCTCTCTCTCTCACAAAGATATTCAAATGCACATAAGTAGTGCCATAGGCTTGCCCTTCATGTATTTCTCCATTAATGTATACACACTTGGGTCAAAATCAAGTAGGACTTAAAGGATTGTAATATAGGTTTTTTGTTAATGTAGGACACAATTTGGATAAGAGTGACTCAAAGCCTCCCTAAGCACTACAATTTGCAACAATTAAAGCACACTTCCTTCAAAAACTTTTCCCTCCTTTTTTCACTTTTCATTCCACACCTAATCTTCCCTTTATTCACAACTCCTTATTTTTCCTTCTTTTTTCTTCGTTTTCACTCTCTTTTTTTTTTTTCAAAATTCAATGAAGGTTCCGCTATTTTTTATTTTCTTTTACCTTTTACCTTTTAAGAAACTTCCACATCACCACTTTTCCAATCTTTACCCTTTTTAGCCTAAGTTTACAATTTCAAAGTACTTAGGGAGGTAGGATGCCAAAAGATAAATCAATCAAGAACGAAGGGTTAAAGATTGTAACATGGTTGCCAAATGAAAAGTTTAAATGCTCAAAAGGGGTTGACTAGGGAAACTATGCAAGGGAAGGAAATTTATGGCACAATAATGGTCCAAGGAAGACCTAACATCATTTTCAAACCAAGTTAGTCTAGGATTTCTCCTTGAAGCACATTCCAGGCAAGTTTTAGACTACAAACAATGCAAAAGAACCCACAATAAATCTCACCACACATGGCACATGTAAACTTGAGTGAAATATAAATTCAAAATCCAATTAAAACCAATGAACTCAAAGAAAATCACATATAGCCTAAAAGACTATTTAATGAATCGAAGAGCCAAAAATAGAACCTAAAAGTCACATTAAGGATTATCACTTCAATCATTTTTTTTATTTTAAAGATCAAGACTTCATATGCCAAAGTTTAAATCATGTTGGTACCAAACAAGCCACACGTTGGTTCACGGACAAAAAGATCACAGCCAATAACCAATTTATTCACTACTAGCTACTAAACTAACTAAAATTTTTTTTACCTAAAAAGAGACAAACTAGACAAGAAAGTTGTCACACCATCCATCATAGGGAAAAGTCATCCCATTCGACACAAATTAATTCCTTGAAAAGAACCAAGACGTAAAGAAAAACCTAGGAGTTTAATTAATACTACTGCAAGTAAGGAAAGCAACAAAATAAGAAAATAAAAACTAATGCTAACATGCTAGAAATAAACTATAAAATATCACTAGTAAACTACAACGTTAACCAATCTACACAAGTTGACATAATAGTCATGCTCTACATACACCGTCACATATAAATGAGCCACCCCAACTTAAAGTATTGCACTGTCCTTAATGCAACTAAACAAAACAAAAACAAGATAAAATGAAAGAGGTGCTCCCTGAAACTGCATCACTCGGAGCTAGAGGTGGTGGGAAATTTGAGCTCCAAATCCTCCTCCTCAGCGTCCTCTGATTCATGTGAGCCACAGAGAACTCAGCTTGTGCATCATTTTGGACAGGAAATTGCTTTTCTTTTTCTCATGCTCTTTGAACTTCAGCTGTTGCCTCTCAATCTTTCCTTGTCTTCAGCTCATGTTTTCCAACCTGCTTTTGATTGCTTTTTGTTCCTTAACTACATCATCCAGAGATAGCTTCGTACCAGTCCCATTAGAAGTGCCCTCCCCAGATGGACCAGAAGGAAGGCCAGCTATAAGTCGGCAGATGTGTGCATCGATGCCATAGATATAACTGGAGAGGTAGCGCATAGTGGGAGGTCTGAAAGGAGGTGGAGCAATGGGGTCATGTGGCCCTGCTGCAATTATGGAAGAACCATAAGGCCGATTGGTCATCTCAGTAAATTGCCCAAATGAAGGAGATGATATATCAATCCTCCTTTTCTTCTGCCCGCCAATTGGTCCCTTTTTGAGCAATGGATAAATTGCCTTGTCTGGGTCCTTCTCAGAATCATTCGGGTCCTTTGGCATCCTAGTATCATAGCAAAACTGAGTGATCAATGAGGAAAAGAATAGACTCTTATACCTCCCGTTACATGCTTCCTCAATCTTACTCACCATATGTTGGCGCAGGTTCACTAGAAAGTCATCCATAATAGCAGCAATCATCAATGCCTTCTCAAGGGTCACCTCAGATTCATGTTTAGACAGCAGGATTCTAGTACCAATAATAGACAGCCAAGTCTTGTCTTCAGTTGTGAATTCAAAATATCCAACCCCTTTCTGCAACCTTTCCCAAGTTGGGGTTACCCCGTCATGAAGCTTCTCCACCAACCATTGTCTTCCTCTCTCCCTTGCTCTGGCTCGGTATACCTCGTTGTCAGCATTGGGGAGATCATAGTGTGCATTTATACCTTCGGACCAAAGTTGATCCACTTGCCCCTAATAAAGGTAAATACATCCCCTTGGAAGTTAGTCTTCAGGGCATTGGCATAAAATTCTCATACTACTGTGTAGTTGGCCTTGATTGGTTCAGAAGCGAAGCAAATCCATCAACTTCCAGTCAATCTTCGGGAAAAATCTGGCATCTTAGCCTCAAGTTTGTCCAAATAGATGCCCTTATCTTTGATGATGCTCTTTGACATGATTTTGTAATATTTTCTTTCATATTCAGCGGCTATGAATCTGTCCCGATCAAAATATTCCTCTTCTACAACTTGGGGAATAGGAGATTGCACAATTTCATCATTTCCTGAGGCCATTTTATGCTCAAAGTACCTACAAAAGTAGATCACATGTTAAATGCTTGTAGGGGTACTTAATACGCTGTATTATGATGTATTTAGGCCAAAGAAAGTGACCAAAAAGCATCAGCATTAAAATATGCAATGCTACTGTTTTGTTGTCTGGAGATTAAAGCAATGCAATCGCGGAAATCATCACGCGATCGCGAAGAGCATTTGGTTTTCCTCAGTGTTAAAGGTTTGCGATCGCGGAAAAGTCAATACGATCGCAGAGGGCACAAAGAGCAGAATTAGACCTACGCGATCGCAAAATTAGGCATCGCGATCGCGAAGTTCTTCTTCCATGCCCAGTTATAGTTCTTTCAGGCTTTTCAACAAACACATGGATGTCATCTCTTTTTCTTAGCAATTTCATTTAATCATCTCACGAATCATGCCCAGAATTTTCACAACAAAACCCTCAATCACTCAAACAACCTCACCCAGCAAGCAAGCATGCATTCACACACAATATTCACATTATCGATGCCCCCTTTTTCCAAAGGCGAAATCGGGTTTACGACATTTGGGCGGACAACTCTATTCCTTTTGGGAATTTGGGTTTGAGATTTAGAAGAGTCGCCACCTAATGATTAAGTGCATTAGGACACTAAGAATTTAAACGAAAGAAGAACCAGAGAATGGGTAAGGGCTTGAAATTATCTCAGGGGGAAGGGGTGAGGCACTCCCCAAGATCCACTAGTGTGGTTCCCGGCCATGCTACAATTGTGACTTTAAAACGAGTAAGCATACAAGATAACTTCCACATAACGATTACAAGTAGGAATGTATAAAGGTTAAATAAACATGCCAAAGTTAGGAAATAGGTGGTTTCATAGTTGTTTAAAAGAATGTATAAGTGCAGAAAAATAAGGATCAAATAACGAGTGCAAACAATCAGACAAAAGAAGTGAACTGGGCGGATGTTTAAAAAGAAAACCGTGCTGGAAATTCAAAGAGGTTTTAAATGATTTGAAGCAAAATACAAGGTTTAAAGAGCTGGAAACTGACAGTTTAAAGAAAACAATAACGAAAGTACATATGGAGGGAGGGGGGTCCTAGGTTTATAAATAACATGGATCATCCATGCAACACCCGGTAACCAATTATACGCGTGGTGTTATCGCGTGATCATCATATCCATGTTTACCCTTCCCACCCCATTAAGGTATTAAAGCGCGGAATAGTATCGTTACTTATTGCATGCTATTACCTGTCCCGATCCTATCAGTCCCGGAGGCATTGAGACTACTAATCCTAAAGGGGAGGGAGTTGGGGCTTTTTAGAAGTTTTAAAAGGATAAAAGTCTAGGCGACAAACAAAAACACATAATCAAATAGGGGAGAAGCAAACAGCAGTTAAGGCTCAAACAAGCCTCCTCACTTAAAGGCAAATATATAGCAAGACTTCAAGTACTGGTTATGGTCTGAATTAAATTTAAAAACGTTAGGACAGGTTGATTTATCACATATTTCTCAGATGAGGAGTCCGAATTAGCCTTGTCTGGTTGCAGTTATCAGAGCTGACACAGTTAATTAAAACCTAATGGTTTGCCTAAGTGAGACCTATAGGCATGATATCTAGCGGAGCGTACAGATTTTAAAGAAAGGATCACCGGTTTTATAGACAAAAGATCTGCAGATTTTAAACGAACTTATGACTGGTTTAAACGTATAGATAAAATAGATGAGGCTGATTCGATTGATTATTCCTATAGGCAAGTTATCTAAGCGTTATTGGTTTTAAACGATTACATAGATGCAAGAGTCCTATAGGCATGGTATCTAGAATGAAGTTGATTATTATTAGACCTATGATTGTTTGCCTAATGACAGGTATATGCAGAAGTGCAGAAAAGAAACCTATGATCATGATTTCTATATGCAGAAATGCAGGGACTTAGAGACAGGATTTCTATATGCAGAGATGCAGAAATAAATGACCTATAGGCATGCTGTCTATGTAAATGCAAGAATTAAAAATCCTATATGCAAGTTATCTAAGATGAGAATGCAGAAGTTTATAGGTAACCTATAGGCATGCTCTCTATGTGAATGCAGGAATTTAAAACAATCCTATAGGCAAGTTATCTACCCTTTGCATACAATCATTCCCATCCCTTTCCACTAGCCGTCCCCAATAGTTATTACAAATTATTACAGTCCAAAATGAATCGAAAAAGTAAGGAAATAAAATTACATCAGAAGTTCCAGCTACAACCAAACAGCCTAATTAGACTCAAAGTCCAACAATATGAGATAAACCAACTTCCAGGATCAAAACTTCCAAAAGCCTTTCTCATCCTTTGGGAGTGTCAAAGTTCCAAGTAGCTTTATGAACTCCAGGCAGTGCTTACACCCAATTATATTGTAGAATTAAGATTATGGTGCAGTGTGGAATAGCCAGCCCTCGAATGTCCAAGTTCAGAGGGAGCTCCAGGTCCCAAAGCAAGGCTCATAAGAGGGGGGCAGAACTTAAGAGTCTAAGAATAAGTGTAAGTGCATGGGGGGGAGGGGGGGAGGGGGGGGGGGGAATTAGGAAAGCCATGGCTGGCTGGTGGTCATGCCCAGCAATTGGGAATGCTGCCACACCCCTGACCAGCCTGTCAGCCAAAACTTGGGAGTTAGGATCCATTGAGGATCAAGTTCCGACCTGGGCAGTAATTTGGGTACTGTCAGGCCATGAACCTTAACTCAGACACATAGAGGGAAATGGGGGGTAGGGATTTACAATAGAAACAGATGCAAGGAAGGAACATATTAGCATAAATCATTGAATCATGCGCAGTAAAGTAAACAGGATTGCAGAAACTGTAAGTAAACACATAGGGGTGAGGCAGAGAAGTTAAATCAGACCATACCAGCTTCAGAAGAAATAGGTAAAAACAATAGTCTTGAAAAGCCAAGTTTCAAGAAAAGCGGTTCCAAAAGATCCCAAGCAAAGCAGAATATCGAATTCAAAACAGTATTGCAAGTGTGCAAGTATTTTAAAGACTAGTGGTGTGAAGGTTGTGTAAAGAATGAAGTCGTGTGTAAAAGTGCACAGGGGAAGTCCTTTTTTATAGTGCAGAGAAACAAGAAAGGCAAGGAAAATATCATTGAAATCAGTCTCCCTTTGGTTAAGGGATTCTGATTTCGACGGGTAAAAGCCAGTTAAGGAAATAAATTTTAATTAAACTTTTCAAAGTAGCACAAAAGGGGTAAATACATAGAAGTTATTTAAGGAAAACAATCAATGGTACACGGTTTGTGACAACTATGGAAAGGGAATCAATCAAACAGCGAGTGAAACCAAAATTAGAAGTTCAATTTGAATGAACCAAGTCAGGAAAAGGTAAAGGAGATTCAATCAAAGAAAACCAGTCACACCTTATTAAGAGGATTTCGGAATCAATCAATTAGTTGGAAAAACAATTTGAAAGCAGAGTCCTTATATATAAAGCACACAAATCAAGAAGGGATTGTCAAATTATTTAGAAGAGGGTTTAATCAAAGAGGGGTTCAGAATCATAAGCAAAAGTGGTACAAGTCCAATTTGTAGACTCACGAGGAGTCTGAGAGTCCAGGGTCCCAAAGAGGAACCCTAACACGCATACAAGAATCAAAATTGCCAAGAAACCCCTAAATCTTAGGGTTTCGAATTGAGTCAGACAATAGAGATGAGAAGGCAAGCCGCTTGATAGAGGCTCAGGAGTCCTTTCCAAAGACTCATGAGAAACAAACAAACAAGATACACAATTAAGAGCATGGAGAACACGTTTGAAAAACACAGAATTTAACCAGTTCAGAAGAAAAAGCTACAAACTTAGGCAAAACAAGATGAATCATGCTTAGTAAGAATACAAACATAGTACAATAACGCCAACAAAATCAAAGAACTCAATCGTAAACACATATAGCAAAGACTAACATGCGAGCATAGGAGAAAAGAAAGTAGAAGAACATTACATGCATAGTAAAAGAAATCGAACAAACACACATAAAGAAAGAACAAAAAGAATCAGAAAGGTATTTTGAAGAAACTTTTCGGAAACCCTAAATCGAAATTAAACGATTTTGAAAAAGAGAATTTGGGGAAAACCTTTAAAAAGTTCAATAGAACACAGACATGTTCCAGATCTAAGAGAATAAGCATGTAAAGAATCTCGAACAGCTTAGGGTTGTAGAGAAAACCCTAGAAATGAGAAAGGTCTTGAGGAAAGCCACATCCTGAGTCGAAAAGGCTCATATTGCTTGAATACGACGGAGTAGTGGCCGAAGAAGCCATAGATCTACAAATTTGAGAAGATCTTGAAGAGAACCATCGAAGTCAGGCTTCACAGCCTTGAATGGCTTAGGTCTAATGGTGAGAAAGGGTGCGTACAGACCGTCCATGGCCTGAGACGCCATGGATTCCGGTGGAATCATGGTGGAAAAGGGGTCGGAGACGTTTAGGGTTCCAGGAGGGTTCGAGAGAGTTTGAGAGATGAGGGGGTTCAAAGGCGGCTGATACGTGGAAGTGATTAGGGTTTGGTGGGGTTTGGAAATTAAAAAGGAAAGGGAGAATTATGGCCGTTGATCAAAATGATCAACGGCCTGGATTGAATTTGAGTCGGGCGGGTTTTTTAATTGGGTCAGGGGTCGGGTAGTTTAGGGATTGGGCTGGTCCAATTTGGGGACTGAAATTGGGCCAATTTGAGGTTAAAATTGAAAGGTAAAAAAGGCTGTAATCAAAATAGAAATGGGCTAAATGTTAAATATCCAATTTCCCCCTTTTATTTTACAAAAATAGCAATAATGATTTTAAAAGTAAATTTAAAACTCTGAGCCAACAAATACTATATAAATATTATTCTAAAAATACTGGAACAAATTTTACGATTATAAAACGCTATTAATCTTAAAGTAGGCTATAATTGCAGTTATATGCAATTGGTCTTTTAAATACCAAATATATTTGTAAAAATATGCAAAAATCACCTTAATTATATTTTGGTGCAAATATGAGAATAAAAAATAAATTATTCACCAAAATGATAATCTTGGGAATAATTATTGGATTTTGTACTGATAGAATAGACAATAAATTGGTTTTAAAATCTTCAAAAATTAGGAGAAAAATACCAAAACTCTTGGGCTTGCTTATATATGCATGTACATGCTATTTTGAAAGTATTTTGTATATAAAATACATAGGGAAAAATTGGGTATCAAAAGCTGCCCTTCTTTACCCGGGAAGGATGAAAGAGTTATCGGGTAAGGATATGATGACCAATTTTGACTGAACGAACGATTTGAAGAATTTTGACCGAGCTCGGGTTCCTGAGCCGCCTACATATCCTTGGTTTTACAGGAATCAGGCCGTATGTAGTTCAGGACCCGTCAGCAGAACATGCCAATGGAGATTTTTCCGAGATATTTGGATCGGGGTAGCATTGCTACGATTTAAAAAGGCTGCGGAAACTGGAGCGGGATAGGTCCTGCTGAAACGACCATTGCTAGACGGTTTACCTGCAAATAAAACACGAGCGCATATGTTGTGCATAAATTTAAACATGATGCAAGTTCCCATTGGACCATGAATGCTGTCTTTGGACGGTTAGGATGACGTCCCCGGACTATGGTGTCCTGGGCCATGAAACATACAATAAAGGATTCACAGTTTATGAAATGATGCTCTCGGGCTATGAGAATGATGCCTCCGAACCATGATGCCTTTGAATAATGCGATATAGAGATAAAAGTGGGGTCCTCAGGCCATGGCATGATGTTCTCAGGCTATGAAAATGGTGCCTCTGAACGATGACACCTTCGGATGATTTTGGCGATCTTTCAGCCCATGAAATGCAGGATTTGGTGATCATTCAGCCGATGCAAGTTTTAATAAAATGGCTATATTTCAGGCGATGTAAAGTGTAAATATAAATGGAGATCTTTCAGCCGATACAAGACTTAAATAAGGTGGCGATATTTCAGCCGATGTAAAGTGTAAATATAAGTGGCGATGTTTCAGCCGATGCAAGATTAAGATAAAATGGCGATATTTCAGCCGATGCAAGATTAAAATGAAGTGGCGATATTTCAGCCGTGCAAATGGAGACAGAGCTTAGTCTCAGAAGGCGGGATAGTAGCCTTATGCAATGCAAAGAGATGCAAATGGAGGTAGAGCTTAACCTCGGAAGGCAGAATAATAGCCTTGTGCAATGCAGAGAAATACGAATGGAGGTAGAGCTTAACCTCAGAAGGCAAATAGTAGCCTTATGCAATTATGGAGACAGAGCTTAGTCTCGAAAGGCAGAATAGTAGCCTTATGCAATGCAAGAATGCAAATGGAGGTAGAGCTTAACCTCAGAAGGCAAATAGTAGCCTTATGCAATTATGGAGACAGAGCTTAGTCTCGAAAGGCAGAATAGTAGCCTTATGCAATGCAAGAATGCAAATGGAGGTAGAGCTTAACCTCGGAAGGCAGAATAGTAGCCATATGCAATGCAAGAGACAGAGCTTAGTCTCGGAGGGCAGAATAGTAGCCTTATGCAATGCAAGAAATGCAAATGGAGGTAGAGCTTAACCTCGGAAGGCAGAATAGTAGCCTTATGCAATTATGGAGACAGAGCTTAGTCTCGAAAGGCAGAGTAGTAGCCTTATGCGGAAGATGAGAGACGAGTAGTAGTAAAAGATTCTTAGCTGATAGCGGATAGCTGGTTGTTGATTGCGACATTGTGGCTGCTGGGGATATCGTGTATGGATAGTGATTGTGAAGCGATAATTTCGGGAGTTGTATTCCTGAAAGTACGAGTGTATAAATGGATTTGCTGATTTGTGACTTGGGTGCCTGCATCCAAAGAAAAATCGTGAGTTTTGTAAAGGGACCGGATAGTTCGCGTTCCCGCTGGCTTCGCTTGACTGTCTCGGCTCTATTTATGGTGATGTTGTAGGTACCCTCAGGGCAGCGTTGTCAAATAAAGCGATTTTGATAATAGGCATGCATGAGTTTCGTTAAACGTATGATATATGTAATATATATTTAAAAAATAGCTTTAGATGAACCAACGACCGCGACGTGGTTCAAAACATTGTGAACTTTCTTGCTACGGAATTTTGAGGGCCCTCCTAAAAATTCTGCCCCAGTTTAGTGGGTTGATGCTTCTGACGGCCGCTTGCAATGATCGACTGAAGTTACTTCGAAATTTTGAGAGTCCTCCTCAAAATTCTGCCCCAGTTTCCAATTCCGGGGGGAAATGGAAGTTTTATTGAATTGTGACCGAACCCTTAAGGCTGCCTACGTATCCCCTCTTAGACGGGAATCGGGTCAGACGTAGTTCAAATTATATAAGGAAATCATAAATGGTTACACATAGTATCGCTTGACTGCATCTGAATTTATTGGTTTTGGCCAAACTTCTCCGTCCATTTCTGCAAGTATGAGGGCTCCTCCTGTCAGAACCCCATGAACCATGTATGGACCTTGCCAGTTAGGGGAGAACTTCCCTCTGGCTTCATCTTGATGTGGAAAAATCTTCTTCAACACCAGCTGCCCTGGTGTAAACCGTCTTGGTCTGACTCTGTTGTTGAAGGCTCTGGTCATTCTGTTCTGGTAAAGTTGACCATGGCAAACCGCGTTCATTCTTTTTCCATCAATGAGAGCTAACTGTTCGTAACGACTCTTTACCCATTCTGCAACGTCGATTTCTTCTTCCTGTATGATTCTTAGGGATGGAATTTCTACCTCGGCGGGGATGACTGCTTCCGTACCATAAACCAACATATAGGGAGTTGCACCAGTCGATGTGCAGACTGTGGTGCGATACCCTAACAAGGCAAATGACAGCTTCTCATCCCACTGCTTAAGCTTTTCTATCATCTTTCTCAATATCTTCTTGATGTTCTTATTGGCGGCTTCTACAGCTCCGTTCATCTGAGGCCTGTAGGCTGTGGAATTCTTGTGTTTGATCTTGAAGGTTTCGCACATGGCTTTCATCAAATCATTGTTGAGGTTGGAACCATTATCAGTAATGACTGATTCTGGGATCCTGAATCGACAAATGATTCGGTCACGGACAAAGTCTGCCACGACTTTCTTGGTCACTGCTCTGTAAGATGCTGCTTTAACCTATTTAGTGAAATAATCAATTGCTACTACGATAAACCTGTGCCCATTTGATGCGGCAGGTTCGATTGGTCCGATAACATCCATTCCCCATACGGCGAACGGCCATGGCGAGCTTGTTCCATTAAGCTCATTTGGAAGCACTTTTATCATGTCTGCATGGATCTGACAACGCTGGCACTTTCAAACATACTGGATGCAGTCCGTTCCCATAGTCATCTAGAAATAACCTGCCTAGTATCTTCTTGGCTAAGACAAAACCGTTCATATGTGGACCACAGGTCCCAGCATGAATTTCCTCTAGTAGTTTGGAAGCTTCCTTTGCGTCAACACACCTTAACAAACCCAAATCCGGAATTCTCCTATACAGGATTCCTCCGCTGTGGAAGAAATTGTTGGACAATCTTCGCAGAGTGCACTTTTGAATAGCATTTGCAAGCTCTGGATATTTTCCTTCGGCCAAAAATTCCTTGATGTCGTGAAACCAAGGCTTTCCGTCTGCTTCTTCCTCGACATGAGCACAGTAAGCTGGCTGATCATGAATCTTTACTGGAATAGGGTCTATGAAGTTCTTATCTGGATGCTGAATCATGGATGATAGAGTGGCCAATGCATCGGCAAACTCGTTCTGGACTCTGGGATCATGCTGGAACTCTGTCTTTATGAATCTCTTTCTCAACTCTTGTACATGATGCAAATACGGGAGTATCTTGGAGTTCTTGGTCGCCCATTCTTCTCGGACCTGATGTATATGCAAATCCGAATCTCCAATCACTAGCAACTCTTGGACGTTCATGATGATGCCCATCTTGAGCCCCAAGATGCAAGCTTCGTACTCGGCCATATTGTTGGTGCATGGGAACCTGAGCTTGGCAGATACCGGATAATGCTGGGCGGTTTCTGATACTAGGACTGCTCCTATGCCAACTCCCTTGAAATTTTCTGCTCCATCGAAAAACATCCTCCAACCGTCATAAGATTCTGCAATGTCCTCTACTATGAAGGATACCTCCTCATCAGGAAAATACGTCTTCAGAGGCTCGTATTCTCTATCCACGGGGTTTTCAGCGAGGTTATCTGCTAGGTCCTGTCCTTTGATTGCTTTCTGAGTCACGTAGACAATGTCAAATTCACTCAGCAGGATCTGCCACTTGGCTAGCTTGCCGGTGGGCATGGGCTTCTGAAAGATATACTTCAATGGGTCCATTCTTGATATGAGATACGTGGTATAAGCACAGAAATCATGCCTCAACTTCTGAGCTACCCAAGTCAGAGCACAACAGGTGCGCTCAGTAAGGAATATCGGGCCTCGTACGAGGTGAACTTCTTGCTGAGATAATAAATGGCCTGCTCTTTTCTCCCCGTTTCATCATGCTGCCCCAGAACACAACCAAATGCTCTATCCAATACTACAAGGTTGAGTAGCAGGGGTCTACCTGGTTTGGGCGGAACCAGAACTGGCGGTGTTGACAGGTACTCTTTGATTCTGTCGAAGGTTTTCTGGCAGTCCATTTGGTAGCGGCGTCCTTCTTTAACATCTTAAAGATCGGCTAACAAATGAAAGTGGACTGAGCTATGAACCGGCTGATGTAGTTAAGTCTCCCCAAGAAACTCATAACCTCCTTCTTGCTCTTCGGCGGCGACAATTCTTGAATAGCTTTGACCTTTGATGGATCCAATTCTATCCCTCGGCGGCTCACAATGAACCCAAGTAGTTTTCCGGCAGGAACCCCAAATGCACATTTTGCGGGATTCAGCTTCAGGTTGTACCTTCTCAGTCTATTGAAGAATTTTCTCAAATCTCCCATGTGATCAGCGACTTTTTTGGATTTGATGATGATGTCGTCTACATACACTTCGATCTCCTTGTGTATCATGTCATTAAAAATTGTGGTCATGGCCCTCATGTAGGTGGCCCCTGCATTCTTTAACCCAAACGACATCATTTTGTAACAATACATCCCCCACGTCGTAATGAAAGCCGTTTTCTCAGCATCCTCTTCATCGATCCATATCTGATGGTACCCAGCAAAACAATCAACGAATGACTGCAACTCATGCTTGGCGTAGTTGTCAATCAAGATGTGTATATTCGGCAAGGGAAAGTCATCTTTTGGACTGGCCCGGTTGAGATCCCGGTAGTCGACGCAAATTCTGACCTTCCTATCCTTCTTCGGTATTGGCACAATATTGGCTAACCATGTCGGATACTCTACTACCCGGAGGACCTTAGCTTTGACCTGCTTAGTGACTTTTTCCTAGATTTTCAAACTCATGTCTGGCTTGAACTTTCTGAGCTTCTGTTTCACTGGCGGACAGGCCGGATCAGTCGGTAATTTGTGAGCCACAATGGACGTGCTTAGACCAGTCATGTCGTCATATGACCATGCGAATATGTCCTCATATTCCTTTAGAAATTTTGTATACTCTTCCTTCTCATACGGTGACAAATGAACGCTGACTCGTGTTTCTTTGATGTTCTCTGCATCTCCTAGATTGACGATCTCCGTCTCGTCCAGGTTGGACTTAGGCCTATTCTCAAAATTCTCAACTTCTTTAACAATTTCTTCCGGTATATCATCTTCCTCTGAATCTGTGTCCGTTTGTTGCGTTGTCTCGTTGCATGTCATAGTCATTGGTTCATCAAGATAAGTAATAGTAGTGCTGTTTGAGTAAAGTAATGAGAGAAAATAATAGGAGTGAGATTTGTAAGAAAATTGAATTGCTTTTGATAAATTCCATAAGTGTTTTGAACATTGGAGCTCTTTCTTGCAAAAAATAAAATGCGAAAGGAAAGTAAGCTAGTAAAGTAAGATAGTGGTGCTTGTTCAGCCTTGCTACCCCGAGGCACGTCGGGCTCTGGTGGTTCTGACGGTCTAGTTGCTGAGGTGTGCTCCTCTGCTCACAGCCTGTATGGAAGGGCCTTCCTCCCCCTCCTCCTCAAAAATGACACAACAATCCATATCATCCTCTTCCAGGAACAAATTCCTCATCGCTGCTAATGCTTCCTCTTCTTCTGACCCATAGATAACCTCGGCTGGTTGAAAAGTCTGCTCTAGACGGGGTATCGGCTGCTCCAATGGATAGTAAGGGCCGCGCCAGGGTGGCGACCAGTCCTTGAATTCTTCCCAGGTATACTCATACCCCAACCCGAAGGTGGTACCATGCTTCTTGAGCTTGATAGGCTTAGCGATTCCTTTGAGGTTTTTGCCAAGTCCTTTGCCAGGTTCATATCCGCTCCAATTCAGTATGCTTTCAATTTTGTTGTTCCACCATTTGTCTTTGTCGACTGCGTTGACCCGCTCGATGTGGTGGTAAGTTTCCCAACTTAATCTTCTTCTTCCTCCAATTGCTGGAATGGTCTAGCGGCTGTATATGGGGTTGCTACCGTCACCATGAATGATCACCTCCTGGTGATTCCATTCAAATTTCACTGCCTGATGTAGTGTTGATGCCACGGCCCCGGCGGCATGAATCCATGGTCGTCCCAACAGCAGATTGTAAGAAGCCGACACGTCTATCACTTGAAAATCAACATCGAACCAAGTGGGCCCCATTTGCAAACGTAGGCTAATTTCCCCAATAGTGGACCTTTGAGATCCGTCGAAAGCTTTGACGTTGATGGCCCCATCCTTGATTTCATGCAGCCCTTTTCCCAATGTTCTGAGTGTTACCGGAGGACAAATGTTGAGACTGGACCCCCCATCGACCAGGATCCGGGTGATAAAATAATCCTCGCACTGCACAGTGATGTGCAATGCCTTGTTATGACTCAATCCTTCCGGTGGCAGCTCATCCTCGTGAAAAGTGTTTTTATGACTCTCCAACACTTGGCCCACCATGTTTGCCATTTCTCCTCCAGTGATGTTGCTTGGTACATACGCCTCACTCAATACCTTCAACAAGGCATTCTTGTGTGCATCAGAACTTTGTAATAAAGCCAAGATAGAAATTTGTGCCGGTGTTTTGTTCAGCTGGTCAATGACCGAGTATTCCTTGGCTTGTATCTTTCTCCAAAGATCACCGGGTCCAGTTTCAATGATGGCTTGTCGGCCAGAGGTCTGCTTACTCGACTCAGCTAAGTGTTCTGGAGTATAAACCCTGCCGGTTCTTATCATACCCTGCACTGCAACTGTTTCTCCGAACTTGGCTTTTCCTTTCCTTCTTGCCTCGGCTGTGTAGTCCCACGGTATAGCTTTTGTGTGGAACGGTGTTACGGGTGTCATTGCTACTGGAATAGGCACCCTTACCTTGGAAGGTAATACAACAACTTCAAAGGGCTCAGGCGCCTTTGGGGACCCAAACTCGACCTGGATTGGTGTTGGCGTCTTTGCGGAGGCTGGTGCTTCAAACTCAAGCGGTATGGACATGTTCACCTCAGCATCTTCAGAAGGCTGAATTTGGACTACAATCGGGTTAAAAGTGACTGTTGGTTTCTTTGGATCGTCACCTTCCGTGATCAAACCGATTGATCCTTTGGGATCCCAATCATCTTCTATTTCAATCATATGAACTCTTCCACCCTTGTTGTCTGGTAGAGGGTTGCTGCAGACATTCGGAGCAGGCTCTTTTGCCACGATAATCTTGTTATCAATTAAAGCCAGGATCTTGTCCTTCAGGGAGCGGCACTCATCAATAGTATGTCCCTTCATGCCAGAATGGTATGCACAGGTTTTGTTTGGGTTAATCCACTGGGAAGGGTTTTCAAGAGTTATGGTAGGGACAGGGGTGACATAACCAGCGGCTTTGAGTATTTCGTACAGCTGGTCGATTGGCTCGGCAATGGCGGTGTATTATTTGGGAGGTCTGCGGTCAAAATTTTGTCGGGGTCTAGGAAAGTTTTGGCGAGTAGGAGGTGATTGATAGTGGGATGGTTGAGTATTGTAGGCTTGGTAGACTTGTGCGGGTTGGGAATATTTGGGTGAAGTGGGTTGGTATGTGGGAGGTGGAGGTGATTGATAGGTAAGTGGTGGAGCTTGGTAGGAAGGTGCGGGTGCTTGGAAATTTGGAGTGGGTTGATATGTAAGTGGAGATATCGGGTAGGTCTGATATTTGACTGGTGATTTGGTTCTCTGTGCAACCATTACGACACTTACGTCCCTCTTCTTGGATATACCACCGGACTGCAGAGCCTTATTGGTAGCTTGCAAAGCTTCAAAGTTAGTGACCATACCACTTTTGATGCCCTCTTTAATCCTTTCTCCCAGCCTGATGATGTCAGAAAATTAATGGTCTCGATCAGCATCAATCTTTCATAGTATTGCGGATTCTGAGCCCTGACGAAAAACTTGTCCATCTGTTCTTCCCCTAATGCAGGTCGAACCTTAGCAGCCTCTGACCTCCAACAAGTGGCATACTCTCGGAACATTTCTGTAGGTTTCTTCTTTAAATTCTAATTGTAAAACACATCTGGTGCATTCTCCATGTTGAACCTGAACCTGTCCATGAAGTCGGACGCCATAATAACCCAGTTTGACCACTTCTTGGGGTCTTGGTTAATGTACCAAGACAGAGCATCTCCTTTCAAGCTTCTCATGAAAAGCTTCATTCGAATTCTCTCATCTTTCCCTACTCCGACCAACTTGTCGCAGTATGTCCTCAAGTGTACCCTGGGATCTCCTGTACCATCAAACATTTCGAACTTGGGAGGTTTGTACCCCTCGGGCAGTTTGACAACTGGTTGAATGCAAAGGTCTTCGTAGTTCAGTCCCTCGATCCCTTTGCTTCTTTCAACACCCTGAACTCGGCTAGTCAGCTTCTTGAGTTCTGCGGCCAGATTCTTGATAAGAGAGTCTTTGTCATCAGACTCAGGTGTGCTTGAGGCGGGCTGAATGGGGTGTGGTATGGTTTCCACATAGATGGGGATGTTGTGGTGATGTTCATTTGTGGAGTTCAGTGGTTCGGGGATGAGCAGTGGGGTGTTGCTTGAAGTGTGCCATGTGTTGCAGTGGTGATGGAGAGTGGGTTAGTTTTGTGGCTTCGGGATGTTTTGAGGAGGTATGGGATTTTGAGTGTTGGGGAAACTGATATCTGAGGTAGTGAGGGAAAATGACAAGCTTGCCAAGTTCCTAACTTGGTCCAATTCTTCCTGAAATTTCAATAACTTCTGTTCGAGCTGGGAGGCACTTTCCTTGGAAACCTGAATACCCTGAGAAGTCTCTACCCTTTCAACTGAGCTCTCCTTTCTGATGTTGCTCAAATCTTCCATCTTTCCTTTGTTCTTGTTTTTGATAGGACTTGGAGGAGGAGGAGGCGGAGCACCCTTAGATCTTGTGGAATATGATGACGATGCCAGAGTGCACGAACTAACCTTTGGGGAGGGGAATAAGCAAAAGTAAAAACAAAAGGTAACAAGTTAGTAGGGATCGTGAGAAGAAAACGTTGCAATATTTAAACACATAGTGTAAGAATATAAATCGTGTCCTAAATTGGGAGCCTCGTTGTGCCCGAGGTAGGCCTAGCAACAAGTAGATTTGGAGAACTTAGAATGCTAAATGCCTCATTTTATTGATAAAAATAAGACGAATCCCAAAACGACACTAAATAATAGGAAATAAAAGTGTCACTGGTGGCCATAGGCCTTATTACATTTGTAAAGCAAAAATAAACTCCTATCTACTTGGTCCCAGAAGGACCTTCCCTAGACTCGGCATTGTTGGCTCCCTCGAACAACTTCACCAGCTCACGAAGTCCTAGCAGCAAGTAGGCTTTGGCCAGGTGTCCGCCTTCATTTCCTTCAGCAGTCCGGCAAACATAGACCTATCACAATCCCGGAATAGGGTAGCAGCTTCTATGATTTTGTTGTTGGGTTGAATTTCCAAGAGAGAGGGTAGGTTCCCAAGTATTTGCCGAATCTGGGGACTTCGTGCCTCATTTTCTGCAAAACAAAGTGTTAGGCCCTTACCCCCACCAGACTCGACTATTAAATACCAATAATTGGCATAAAAGCATTTAGTTCTCCAAATAAATACGCGGAACGTGGTAGTGTCCGTCTGGGTTTTGGGAAAACCTAGTGGACTTTGGACAAGGCTATCTTAAAGAGTCATTATGCGGACAACATAAGTGACTCGGCTAGGTTTGACTATGATGCATGAACAATTAAACAGTGTAAAGTTTCTATAGGGTATTAGACTGGTACCCTTGAGCGGACAACTCAAGAGGGAAAGGCGCGGAACCGTCGACTACACCGTTGATCGACTGGTTTTACCGCAAATATGCCTTTGCCAAATTTAGGGGGTGATAATATCGGAAGGGCGCAACCACTCATTATAAGCGTCGCCATGGTATTTTGTTTGGCACGAGTGGAATATGATGTTGAAAAAATGCAATACAATAATTAACAAATTGTCATGTACTTTCACGTTCATAAAGTAATGACTACAATAATTGCTCGTAATTACAACAGTATTGAAGGAAAGCGGTAAAAGAAAGCATTAAAGAAAAGAAACAAAGAACCGAGTCAATTTCGTAATAGAAAAGACATAAAGACATTAAATAAAGGCAATAAAGAAGTAGTAAAGTCACAAGCAACATGAAATGGTAAAAGCCTAAAGAACTCCCCAGCAGAGTCGCCATGCTGTCGATGCCCCCTTTTTCCAAAGGCGAAATCGGGTTTACGACATATGGGCGGACAACTCTATTTCTTTTGGGAATTTGGGTTTGAGATTTAGAAGAGTCGCCACCTAATGATTAAGTGCATTAGGACATTAAGAATTTAAAAGAAAGAAGAACTAGATAATGGGTAAGGGCTTGAAATTATCTTAGGGGGAAGGTGTTAGGCACCCCCCAAGATCCACTAGTGTGGTTCCCGCCATGCTACAATTGTAACTTTAAAACAAGTAAACATACAAGACAACTTCCACATAACGATTACAAGTAGGAATGTATAAAGGTTAAATAAACATGCTAAAGTCAGGAAATAGGTGGTTTCATAGTTGTTTAAATGAATGTATAAGTGCAGAAAAATAAGGATCAAATAACGAGTGCAAACAATCAGACAAAAGAAATGAAATGGGCGGAAGTTTAAAAAGAAAACAGTGCTGGAAATTCAAAGAGGTTTTAAATGATTTGAAGCGAAATACAAGGTTTAAAGAGTTGGAAACTGACAGTTTAAAGAAAACAATAACGAAAGTACATAAGGAGCGAGGGGGGGTCCTAGGTTTATAAATAACATGGATCATCCACGCAACACCCGGTAACCAATTATATGCGTGGTGTTATCGCGTGATCATCATATCCTTGTCTACCCTTCCCACCCCATTAAGGTATTAAAGCGTGGAATAGTATCGTTACTTATTGCATGCTATTGCCCGTCCCGATTCTATGAATCCCAGAGGCATTGAGACTACTAATCCTAAAGGGGAGGGAGTTGGGGCTTTTCAGAAGTTTTAAAAGGATAAAAGTCTAGGCGACAAACAAAAACACATAATCAAATAGGGGAGAAGCAAACAACAGTTAAGGCTCAAACAGGCCTCCTCACTTGAAGGAAAATATATAGCATGACTTCAAGTACCGGTTATGGTCTAAATTAAATTTAAAAGCGTTAGGACAGGTTGATTTATCACATATTTCTCAGATGAGGAGTCCGAATTGGCCTTGTCTGGTTGCAGTTATCAGAGCTGACACAATTAATTAAAACCTAATGGTTTGCCTAAGTGAGACCTATAGGCATGATATCTAGCGGAGCGTACTGATTTTAAAGAAAGGATCATTGGTTTTATAGACAAAAGATTTGCAAATTTTAAACGAACTTATGACTGGTTTTAAACGTATAGATAAAATAGATGAGGCTGATTCGATTGATTATTCCTATAGGCAAGTTATCTAAGCGTTATTGGTTTTAAACGATTACATAGATGCAAGAGTCCTATAGGCATGGTATCTATAATGAAGTTGATTATTATTAGTCCTATGATTGTCTGCCTAATGACAGTTATATGCAAAAGTGCAGAAAATAAACCTATGATCATGATTTCTATATGCAGAAATGTAGGGACATAGAGATCGGATTTCTATATGCAGATATGCAGAAATAAATGACCTATAGGCATGCTGTCTATGTGAATGCAAGAATTAAAAATCCTACTGGCAAGTTATCTGCCCTTTGCATACAATCATTCCCATCCCTTTCCACTAGCCGTCCCCAATAGTTATTACAAATTATTACAGTCCAAAATGAATCGGAAAAGTAAGGAAATAAAATTACATCAGAAGTTCCAGCTACAACCAAACAGCCTAATTAGACTCAAAGTCCAACAATATGAGATAAACCAACTTCCAGGATCAAAACTTCCAAAAGCCTTTCTCATCCTTTGGGAGTGTCAAAGTTCCAAGTAGCTTTATGAACTCCAGGCAGTGCTTACACCCAATTATATTGTAGAATTAAGATTATGGTGCAGTGTGGAATAGCCAGCCCTCGAATGTCCAAGTTCAGAGGGAGCTCCAGGTCCCAAAGCAAGGCTCATAAGAGGGGGGCAGAACTTAAGAGTCTAAGAATAAGTGTAAGTGCATGGGGGGATTTTTT
>NC_031994.1:22890507-23073486 GCF_001879085.1 Nicotiana attenuata | reverse complement strand
AACCAAAATTACAAGTTCAATTTGAATGAACCAAGTCAGGAAAAGGTAAAGGAGATTCAATCAAAGAAAACCAGTCAGACCTTATTAAGAGGATTTCGGAATAAATCAATTAGTTGGAAAAACCTTTTGAAAGCAGAGTCCTTATATATAAAGCACACAAATCAAGAAGGGATTGTCAAATTATTTAGAAGAGGGTTTAATCAAAGAGGGGTTCAGAATCATAAGCAAAAGTGGTACAAGTCCAATTTGTAGACTCACGAGGAGTCTGAGAGTCCAGGGTCCCAAAGAGGAACCCTAACTCGCACACAAGAATCAAAATTGCCAAGAAACCCCTAAATCTTAGGGTTTCGAATTGAGTCAGACAATAGAGATAAGAAGGCAAGCCGCTTGATAGAGGCTCAGGAGTCCTTTCGAAAGACTCATGAGAAACAAACAAACAAGATACACAGTTAAGAGCATGGAGAACACGTTTGAAAAACTCAGAATTTAACAAGTTCAGAAGAAAAAGATACAAACTTAGGCAAAACAAGATGAATCATGCTTAGTAAGAATACAAACATAGTACAATAACGCCAACAAAATCAAAGAACTCAATCGTAAACACATATAGCAAAGATTAACATGCGAGCATAGGAGAAAAGAAAGTAGAAGAACATTACTTGCATAGTAAACGAAATCGGACAAACACATATAAAGAAAGAACAAAAAGAATCAGAAAGGTATTTTGAAGAAACTTTTCAGAAACCCTAAATCGAAATTAAACGATTTTGACAAAAGAGAATTTGGGGAAAACCTTTAAAAAGTTCAATAGAACACAGGAATGTTCCAGATCTAAGAGAATAAGCAAGTAAAGAACCTCGAACAGCTTAGGGTTGTAGAGAAAACCCTAGAAATGAGAAAGGTCTTGAGGAAAGCCACATCCTGAGTCGAAAAGGCTCATATTGCTTGAATACGACGGAGTAGTGGCCGGAGAAGCCATATATCTACAAATCTGAGAAGATCTTGAAGAGAACGATCGAAGTCAGGCTTCACAGCCTTGAATGTCTTAGGTCTAATGGTGAGAAAGGGTGAGTACAGACCGTCCATGGCCTGAGTCGCCATGGATTCCGCTGGAATCATGGTGGAAAAGGGGTCGGAGACGATTAGGGTTCCAGGAGGGTTCAAGAGAGTTTGAGAGACTAGGGGGTTCAAAGGCGGCTGATAGGTGGAAGTGATTAGGGGGGGGGGGGGTTTGGAAATTAAAAAGGACAGGGGGAATTATGGCCGTTGATCAAAATGATCAACGGCCTGGATTGAATATGAGCCGGGTGGGTTTTTTTAATTGGGTCAGGGGTCGGGTAATTTAGGGTTTGGGCTGGTCCGATTTGGGGACTGAAATTGGGCCAATTTGAGGTTAAAATTGAAAGGTAAAAAAGGCTGTAATTGAAATAGAAATGGGCTAAATGTTAAATAGCCAATTTTCCCCTTTTATTTTATAAAAATAGCAATAATGATTTTAAAAGTAAATTTAAAACATTGAGCCAACAAATACTATATAAATATTAATCTAAAAATACTGGAACTAATTTTATAATTATAAAATGCTATTAATCTTAAAGTAGGCTATAATTGCAGTTATATGCAATTTGGTATTTTAAATACCAAATAAATTTTTAAAAATCTGCAAAAATCACCTTAATTATATTTTGGTGCAAATATGAGAATAAAAAATAAATTATTCACCAAAATGATAATCTTGGGAATAATTATTGGATTTTGTACTGATAAAATAGACAATAAATTGGTTTTAAAACCATTAAAAATTAGGAAAAAAATACCAAAACACTTGGGCATACTTATATATGCATGTACATGCTATTTTGAAAGTATTTTGTGCATAAAATACATAGGGAAAAGTTGGGTATCAACACACATCAAAGCCCTAAATTTTCAGCCCTAACCATGACTTTTTCTTTCACCATTTTAGCACAATGAAGACAAAGATTACATTCAAGAAGGAGGAGGGTGAAAAAACACATACCTTTGAGTGATGAGTGAGGATTGCAAAGGAGTTGAAGAGTGTGGAGAATTGAAGATGATTTTGGGGTTAGGGGAGTAGGGAAACCCGTTCTATTTTTGGCAGAAGTGGTCTTCTTTTATTATTTTTAGTGTTTTAAATTTTTTGAAACTTACCAGACGACCCGCGATCACGTAAGGTTTTGGCGTTCGTGAAGAATAAACTTTTCCCAAATGGACGCGATCGCCTTTTAACCTTCGCGATCGCGTAGAGATAGGAAAGATGTTGTTCTGTGCGTAAGCGTGACCTTGTCCGCGATAACATAGGTCTGCAGTTTTCTGCAATCTCCACAGCTACTGGTTTGGATTACCCAAACCACTCCGACCTGCTCAAATCAACTCCAAAAATTCTAAAACTCGGCAGATTAGTCAAAAATAATATACTAAGTTATTCTAAAAAAAGAAAATTTCAAAAATGATTAAAAATTATGAAAACGATGGTTAGCGTGATGATTCGATAGGTCATCTTATGTTCTTGAACCTAATTCTGTGTTTTAAGGCCTCAAATACCTCATTTTAGCCCTCCTCGATTTGCGTGCGCAGTTTGGGTGTTTTTTCAAGAAATATTTTATGTTAAAAACTGAGAAAAATATGAAATTTTTGCCTTAAAATCTATTTGAGTTGACTTCGGTCAATGTTTTAAGCGAACGGATCCGGATTCGTATTTTGATGGTCCTGGTGGGTCTGTATCATGATTTGGGACTTAGACGTATTCCCGGAATCGAATTCGGAAGTCCCTAGCCTGAGTTATCGCACTTTGTTGTTTTGAATGTTTAAAAGCTTAATGACTTTGAATGTTTGACCAATGTTTGACTTTAGTGATATCGCGTTCGTATTTTGGTTCCGGAACCCGGTATAGGTCCATTTCTATATTTATGACTTGTTTGTCAAATTTGGTGAGGAAAGGAGTTGGTTTGACGCGATTCGGATGTCTGGTTGTGAAAATAGAAGTTCATGAGTTTTCTTGAAAATTCCATTTGATTTGGTGTTCAATTCATAGTTCTAGGTGTTATTTTGGCGATTTGATCGCGCGAGCTAGTTCATATGATATTTTAGACTAGTGTGCATAGTAAGTTTAGAGATCCGAGGGATCGGGTAAATTTCGGATAGGCCACAGAGTGAATTTTGGACTTAGAAACATGCTGGTGTGTTCCAGTTCTGGTGCACGCCTCAGGGCTTCGCATTTGCGACCTTTGAAAGGTTCACATTTGCGAGCAACTCTTCACAAATACGAAGAGTATCCGGGGCACCTAAAGTTCGCATTTGCGAATAAGACTTCGCATTTGTAAAGTGGGAAGGGGGGGGGGAGGGGTATAGTGATCGCAATTGCGATCAAACGATCGCATTTGCAGGAGATCAATGTTCGCATTTGTGAACCAATCATCGCAAATTCGATGACAGCAAATGAGAGAACATCGCATTTGCGTATATTTCTTCACATTTGCAGGGTTCGTATTTGCGAACCCCTGGTCGGAAATGCGACATCTATGTCTGATCAAATAGCTGAGAAACGAGATTTTTGTTCATTATTCCAATTTTCAAAACAAGAAAATCCTAGAGGCGATTTTTTCAAAGATCTCTTCTTTCCCAAATAATTGGTAAGTGATTCTAAACTAGTTTCTTTCAATCTTTCATTGCATTTCCTAAGATTTCAACCTAAAATATAGTGTTTTCATGGTGGAAATTGGGGGTTTGGGTAGAATTAGAGATTTTTGTAAACTTGGGATTTAGACCTCAAATTAAGGTCAGATTCAAAAACAAATTACATAACTGGGCGCGGGGATTAATGGGTAATTGGATTTTGGTTCGAATTTCGGGTTTGGACCAAGCAGACCGGGAGTTGACTTTTGTTGACTTTTCAATAATGAACTAAATTTAATTCTTTGCAATTGGTGGGTAGTTCCTTAGGCTTAATTTGAATCGTTTGGTTGGTAATTTGTTAGATTCTATTGGTTCGGAGGCTCGTTTGAAAGGCAAAGCTGTGGTTGAGATTTGAATTGATCCTTGGAGCGAGGTAAGTGTCGTGGTTAACCTTGCCTTGAAGGATTAGGACTTGTTTGTCTAATTGCTACGTGTTTAGATGTTGGGTACAATATATATGTGAGGTGACGAGTACTTATGCTTTGTTGTTGGGTTAAAGCATGCAGGTGGGACTTGTTCCTTGTAATTATTGCTTACTTTGATCATGTTATCCATGCTTAGACTAGTTACTTGTTAAATTGATCTTTCTTACCGTGTTTATGGGCTTTTGTGATAATTGAGTATTGTTTCTAAAGTTGAGATTGGTATTGTAGAACCATTGTTGAAGTAAGTCTTGTTCTTGTTGAACCTATCTCCCTGTAATTACTTGTTCATTGTTATATGGTAAGGGAGAGTGATAATGCACGAAGGGTGATGCCGTGCCGTATGTGAGTGTTAATGCACGAAGGGTGATGTCATGCCATATTGTGAGTGTTACTGCACGAAGGGTGATGCCGTGCCATGTTATGAGAGTTAATCCACGAAGGGTGAGGCCGTGCCGTATCTATTGATTTATACTGAGAGTGAGAGTAAAAGCATGAAGGGTGATGCCGTGCAGTATCATTGTTTCATTGTGAGGTTGAGAGTAAAAGCACAAATGGTGATGCTGTGCAATTTTCTTCATTGTGCTTAATTTATTTTACTGGTTAAAGACATATTGACTATTCTGGTTATCATTTCCGCTGTATTTCTCGTATCCTGTATCCCCTTTAGCATGTCCCCCTCCCCATAGTACATGTTTAGCTTTCATTTATTGTTATTTTGTACGTATACTATTATCTGCACAGGTTATAGCCTCGTCATTACTTTGTCGAGGTTAGGCTCGACACTTCCGGAGTTCATGGGGCCGGTTGTACTCATACTACAGTCTGTACTTCTTGTCCAGACTTTGGTACTGGCCTTAGTTATTCGTGAGGCATAGCAGCTTGGATTTGCTCGCCGGAGACTCGAGGTAGATTTGCTGGCATCCGCAGACCTTGAAGTCCCCTTCTATTTTCCTTATTTTACTGTTTCTTTTGCTCAAAACAGTTGTATCTCTTTCAGACTCTGTTTGTAGAAAATTCTAGAAGTTCGTGAGTTGTGACTCTAGATCCGGATTGTAGTAGATGTTATGGGCATTTATGTTATTCCACACTTAGTTTTATTTTATTTTGGCTTAATTGACTTTATTTATTGAAATTGAATAAAAATTGGCTTAACGGTTCTCTAATGTTGGCTTGCCTAGCAAGTGAAATGTTAGGCGCCATCACGGTCCCGAAGGTGGGAATTTCGGGTCATGACAGGTTGCCTCCCCCAAGCGCCACATTTAACATCGTGGCACAACGCGAATCAACTTTACCACTTTTCTCGCTACTTGGAAGATATGAACTGGGCACCTAATTTGGATCAAGCTTTTGATCACGAGCGACCGGGGGGGGGGGGTGGTAAGTAGATGATCAAGCCAACGTTTAATTTCTTCGTTTTGCATTTCTTGGCTCTCTTTTGAGGAATGTCATTATGCATTCTTGAATTTTTGAATTGGAAGATGTATGGCTCTTGTCTTTCTTTTTGCACTCCCATATGGATCCACACGGCTCAATTTCCATATCACTATGCAATTCTAAAGTTGAAAAATGTTTGGATTGAGATAATTGCCTCCCAACTTGAAACTTTTTCTAGATTTTGAAATCCTCTTTTTCTCCCGAACTAGAGTCAAATTCAACCATCTTTTCAACTACACCGGTTGACTCTAATTAATTATTTTTCTCGGCATCACCAATAAGCATGGAGTCGGTTGGAGGAAATTCAATTCTTGATTCCTCAAAATAAAGCTTACTTTATTCCTCGAAGTTGACTCTTCTTGACCTCTTTCCACACTCTCAAGTTGGTGGGCATAATGAGCCTCATCCATTATTTTCATTTGATCTCCAAGGTGCGGATATTCTCATCATTTTGAGTTAGTTACTTGTTTCAAGTCCTCGAGTGCCAAGTTGTGCTTCTCCTCTTTTTGATCAATGGCCTCCAACATGAGAATCATCCTCTCACTTTGAGCATTTGAAAGTTCTTCTTCGTTTTGATCAAGTGCCAAAGAAGAGTTTTTGGCTTCAACCTCTTATAAGGAAGGTACTTGGCTATCATTCACTTCTTTTTGGACCTCTAAAAGCTTCAAACATTTCTCTTATTTGTGAGTTCAACCTTTCAAGCGCCAAATTATTTTCGAGACTATTTTTCAAAAGCTTTGTTTCCTCTTTCCAGTAGGCATTCCATCATGGGCTTGAACTCTCCATTTTGACCATGCTCAATTTCTTCCACTTCCATATCCCTATACTTGTCATCACAAAAAGTAGAATCATCATAGTAGGGGTTCGGAGAAGGGAAGGACAAATACTCCACTTATGGGTTTGAGAGTGTGCGCACAATCCACCCCTGCGAGAATTTAAACAATTTTGCCACGAGTGTGATCCTCCACAATAAGGACAAGGGTCATCAAAGTATGAACAACTACCATCCAACCAATTTTCATTACATACTGCCATTTTTCAAAAACTAAGAAAATTAACAAGAAAACAATTAAGAAGAAAAACAAAGATACGAAAATAATTACACAAATATTCACAAGTTTGGACCAAAGCACGTACGCTTATATCTCAAACAACCTAAATAGGCCAAATTGTTCTCTAGCAACGACGCCAATTTTGATGACGTCCAAATCCACTACTAAAAAGTATATGGACACGGTCACATGCAATATAATATACCCAACTATGAGTCGGGGTCGAATCCCACAGAGAACAATATGTAGGCAATTAGGCATGTAAGAGAATTATCGCTTATTATGCTAAGCCAAACACTTAAAAGGGTTTTGAGAAAATATTTACGTCTAAATGCGAAATTGTAAACTAACCTAGAAAGAAAGCAAAATGATCATGGCTACAAGAATGGATGCAAGGAAAATTACACTCAAGTAACGATCCAATGTATTTCACGATTTTACAAATATGAGCGAGTTTATGTTATTAGCCTTGGGTAATAATTCTTTATTAGCTTCTTCCGAAGACTAACAAGACCTCCTAATTGAATTATCCCTAAAAAAATGAAGAGATTAAGCACACCCGAATATGCTTACAAGTAGTTCAATCCTATCCCTAGGTAGAATCTATAAACAGAGGATCAACGCCTCAAGTTCTTGTTAATTAATCTTTTCCAATCCCAAATTATCTTTTCCAAAATTAATTCTAAGTTAATGGACGAGTACTAGGGTTAGCTAATTCCTTTGGAAACATTAATGAATAAGAATAATTAAAGAAACAATAACTCACTTCAATATAAATAAAAATCATTCAATACATAAGCACAACAAGATATTTAATCCACACTTTAAATATGAATATTCCCATAGACAAGATTCAAGTGTTGAAAAAATACTACACGCTTAGATATTCAATACAAAGCAAGGAAATGAAGAAATGAACATAAATGGGTAAGAAATTCTCAACCAAAAGCTTCAAATCTTCAAGACCCAAGTGTGTGCGCAAGAACCCTAGCTCCCAAACTTGTGTTCTCCAGCCAAGAGACTAAAAAATAAGCCAAAGATGTCCCAAAGATGAGCTAGGTCAAGTATTAAATGGCTTGGGGATCAAATTGTGAAATTCCATTTTTGTCCAGACTCTGCCCAGATAATGTGCTATGCGATCGCAAACATAGAATGGCAATCGCGGTGAATAACTTCTCCAAAGCTACGCGATCGCTGTGCAACAGACGCGTTCGCGTAGAACATTTGATAAGTGGCGACCAGATTTACTTCTTCGCGATCGCATAACTTCAACCGCGTTCCCAATGGATTAGCTACTGAACTTAGGCGATCGCCCTGATTTCCCCACGATAGCAAAGAGCATTCACCGCAGTAGTTAATTTTCCCTTTTTAACACATTTTGACTTGATAAATTCCTAAATCACTTGATACCTAAAATATGACAATAAACCTCAATAAATTCCTTTGTTTCTCAACAAAATCATACAAAAGACTAAGTATCAAGAAGAGATAAGTTTGTAAAATACCAACTTATCACCCTACTATGGCGTGATGCCCTGTGACCTAGGGAAAAATCTCGTGACGTGCCTCAGATCTCCACAAGTATAACAAGTCCTCTGCTACTGTGACTGCTGACCCTAGACCGAACGTGTCGACCTGAATAACCACCCTGATAACTCTTGATCGGAGGTGTACTAATGGGAGCTGAAGGTCTGCTGTAGGCTAGCTGCTCAGGATGAGACTCATAAGAACCACGACTACCTGATGTTCCGTGGGATGCCTGAAGTGCTGACTAAATTGGTCTGGGAGGATAGCCTCTACCAAATGAACCCCTGCCTTGAGACGAGGCACCACTGAAACCACAAAAATGATGAGGCCTCTTCTTAGATACCAACTCCCTACCCTAATAACGAATCATCTCGATCCATCTGCAATATCTACTGCTTGCTTGAAAGAAATATCATCCCAGTCTCCTTGGCCATCTATAGCTTGATACCAAAAGAAAGACCATCAATGAACCTCTTCACTCTCTCCCTCTCAGTAGGAAGCAAGACAACTCCATGGCGAGCTAAATCTACGAATCTGGTCTCATACTGGGTAACAATCATGCTACCCTGCTGAAGGTGCTCAAACTGCTTGCGGTACTCCTCTCTCAGAGTAAAAGGGATGAACTTCTCTAGAAATAGCTGCAAAAACTGATCCCAAGTGAATGGCGGTGAACCAGCTGGTTTCGCCCGCAAAAAATCCTTCCACCACCTCTTGGTAGAACCGATCTTCGACTCTATTGGACTCCACAATACCCATGTTGCGCAACACCTCATGGCAACGGTCAATGAAATACTGCGGGTCCTTAGAAGGTGTGCCACCAAAGCGAATATGAAATAACTTTGTGAACTTGTCTAATCTCATCAGTCCCATAGAAGACATCGCGGGTCTCTCCCCGGTCCGTGTATAAACAATAGGATGAGCCACTCCAACTGGCGGAACTACGGGAGTCTGATATCCATGAGGCATCTGCTATGTATGTGAGTAGCGGGAGTTTTGGCTCCTCCCCATCCTGAGAGATGAGTGATGCCACAGGAAATGAACCGGTCTGGGCCACTCTCTCTATAAGGCCCACTAAGCGGACTAGAGCATCCTGAGGTATCGTGGAAGAAATAAACACCTCTAAGACCCGAGCTGGTGAAACTGGCACGGTCTGAACAGGAACCTCCTCCTCCTGCTCCACCTGAGGCTCCAGACTAGCTGTTGCTGCACGTGCTCTAGGCTGAGCCCTACCTTTGCCCCTGCCTCTGGCTCGACCTCGGCCCATGATTCTACCCTGGTAGTGATAGTAACCTGGGGCTCCAGCTCTTGACCCGCCATGGATTTTGTGCGTCTCCTCACCATCTGTGAGAGAACAAGAATGGAACAATTCAAACTTAAGTGATTGAATAATATCGCACGATAGAGAAAGGAATAAGTGAAATTTTCCTAAAGCTCTATAGCCTCTAGAAGATAAGTACAACCGTCTCCATACCGATCCTCCAGACTCGTGAGACCTAAGCAACCTAGTGCTCTAACACCAACTTGTCACGACCCGGAATCCCAACCTTCGGACCGTGACGGCGCCTAAATTTCACTTGATAGGAAAGCCAACGTTAGTTAGATTACTTAACTAGTTTTTAATAATTCGAATCAAATCATTGATAAAAATAAACTTCAATGAACTGAAGTAGATGTAATATGTAACATGTGGAATAACTAAACATATCCCAGAAATCTGGTGTGACTAATACATGAGCATCTCGAGTACTAGAGATAAAGTCTGAACAAAGATACAATTGTTTGAATATAAATAAATAGTAAACTGGATAAAGGAAGGGGATTCCAAGATTATGGAAGCCGTGCAACTATACCTCAAGTCTCCGATGCATCTAAATCCAAGCAAAAACACCACTAAATGCCGCTGGGACCAACACCAATATTTGCACATAAAGTGCAGAAGTATAGCATGAGTACAACTGGCCCAATGTACTCTGTAGGTGTCGAGCCTAACCCCTACGAGGTAGTAGTGAGGCTATGACAAGAAACCTACATAAAACCTACACGAGTATATATAAAACAACAAAATAACAAATAGGACAATTAAAGTATTAACTGAGAGGGAACATGCAAAGAGGGAAGTGAAGAAAGAACGACAAGTACAAAATCACTGAATAGCCTCTTTCCAAAAAAGAACAATAATAATTCAACCAAGTAAATCATCGATCCGGTATCCATACAAAGCAAAGAAATTAATAATGGTACGACATCACCCTTTGTGCTTTTACTCTTATCCTCACCATGTAATATCATAAATAAAATGTCACGACATCACCCTTCATGCTTTTACTCCCAGCCTCACATAACTTATCTTTCTTAGCACACCATCATGGCTAAATGGGCCAGAAGGGCCATCAGGGGATAATTAGAATAAAACATAATGAAATACTAGTCATGACCCAATACGATATAGAAACTTATATATGTGACATACATGCCTATAAGGCTGACATGATCATTTGTACACTCAAAACATAGGCGACAAGGCCATACAAGTATCCATATACATGACATCTATCTACAAGCCTCTAAGAGTACATAGTAAAGGTCAGGACACGGCCCCGCCATACCAATCAATACATGTCCAGATCATACTGACCAAATAGGCAACTCCGGAGCAAGTGGAGTGCACCAACACCTTCCGCTGAGCTGATAACCTACTAGGAGGACTGTCAACCTATCTATTGGGACCTGTGGGCATGAGATGCAGTGTCCCCAGGCAATAGGGACGTCAGTACGAATAAAGTACCGAGCATGTAAGGCAGGAAAGCATAAATAAGAATAGTAATGCAAAGAGAGATAGAGAAGATACAACCTGTAACATCTGAGTGCCTCATAGGGCTACTGACATGAAATACATGATACATATATATGTACAAATTTTTTTAAAAACATACACCTCTGTGGGCATCAGCATCATCATATCGTACCCAGCCATAATAGGCTCGGTAAAAACAAACCCGGCCAAGTGGATCTCGGTAATACCCAATTGATCACTAGTTGCACAATAGGTTTCGTACCTGGCCGACTATAGCGCGGCTCGGTAGAGTAAAATAGATACATATATATAATGAATGCTGGACTCATGGAATCACGTTTTAAACCTTTAGAAGTGACGTAGGGTCGCTGCACCTTCGATTAACGTTATGGACATCCATACCATCAATATAGACCTCAATAGGATTCAAGGATCATACATACATTCTTAGAATAACTTTATAAGAAAATGAGAACATGGACATCCTTAGTTTCCAGGAATAGATCCAGTATGAAATAACGTATATTTTATGTTCATTTCATTGTAGATCATGCTAAAAGTAAGAAGGAAGTGCCTTAACATACCTTAACTCTGTTGATTCATTAATAACTTCCAAGCAATTCTTCAAACAAATCAATTCAATCTACCATAACATAAGGAGATTCAAAATCAGTGCTAGGTAAAGGCTAAGTCCGCAACTTAAACTAGTAGCTCGTTTATGTAAATTTGGGGAGCATCTCCCCTGTAACTAGGGCCTCCTCTAATACCATACACTAACAACAATAACCAAAGCAATACAATAAGAACAACATCAATAATAGGGTACGAAATATTTTATTAACAAAGTCATCAACATATCAGGACGAGCGGCAAGCTCGGATTGAATCCTTTTTGAACCCTTTAACCCCGAATTCATTCATTAATTAACTAAACAACATAGCCAATATGATATTGTGTATAATTGGAGGAATTATAACCTCCTATTAATCTCCTAGTTCACCTTCAAACAACCCGACAATCTAACAACGATAATAAGCACAACTTGCCATTGTTACATTGTCCTTTCTCTTCATACTCATAATACCAACAACAAGTTTGACATAAGACAATATTTTATAATAAAAACATCATAAGAGAGTCATTTTCAATGGTTTCCAACCATTTATAGTTCATGAAAAACAACCTTTCCAAAACAGTCTATTAAAAACAGTAACATCTCAAACTATTTCAAGTCTCCTCTTGTAGTATTTTGCTCAAATAATGCAACCAATATACGAAAAACTTCAAGAACATGCAGTAGGATGTTATACTCACCTTAAACAGTAGAAACAACACGAAATTTCTGCCAAGCACAACCCACTAGTATCCTCAATAACACCACAACACTGTAGGTGTTGTATTCTCTTCTTGAATCAACTTTTGGTGTTCAAGTTGGTGTGTAAACACTTGTAGTTCGCCTTGAAAATCTAACATATACGAAGGAAGGAATGATTATTACCTTAATCAATAAGAACAACACGAAATCTAAGGTTACTTACCTTTGAAGAACCCTCCAAAACAGCCACAAGATGAAGAACTACGATCTAGCAAGCACCATAGTATTTCTAGCGTTGGATTCATGTTTTTTATCTTAGGTTTTCACCCAAGAATCATGGAGGAACCTTGGAGAGCATTTAGGAGGGTTTAGGAACTGTTTTATATGAGAGAAATGAGTTTAAACGACTTAGAATTGACTTAAATGCAAGCTGGAGTTTTGCACTTTGTGGGTCCCATGGGAGCTGCTTGTGCAGTCACGAGAAAACACGAATATCTCTCTACTCCTCTATCATATCAACAAATGATTTAATGATTTAGAAACTAGACTAGTAGATCTTCAATTTTGTAGGTATATCACCCCGTAATTCTGAGTATATTTGGAGAAAAATCTCAGCTACTTTTCACCTAATTTTCAGCACATTTATGAATGTAACTTGTGATGACCTTTGCCAACTTTTGTTCCACAACTCGCTTGACTTTGAAACGTAACACACGACTATCGTGCAACTAGAATAACTCATATAATAATCTCCTTATAATGTTAAGCACCCTAGTCTCACCCCAAAATTACATGTTATAACATTCCCAACTTGTCGACTGTACGACGAAACTTATTTTCTTCGATTGTTTAGTTTCTAAGCCTTCCAACCCTCTTGGTACTTGTTATTCATATTATTAAAGATTTTTAACCTCCAAGATAACATGATTAACGTACTTTATAAACTTTTCAAAGATGATCTCATTTCTTAGCTTACATCAATTGTCTTACGACGTACTCTTACGTACGAAAACATGGGGTGTAACATCATTCCCCCCTTTGGAACATTCGTCCTCGAATATTGATTAATGTGCTTATCAGTCTCATAACCTATAGCTCTTGCGAATACTTTAATATTGTCCTTAACATCTAGGCAATTGTTCTTTCAATAAATTTAAAGGCCAGGGCATTCCCCCCTTTAGGACTCCTTCTCACACCAAGACTTGTGGTCGGAATCCTTCCAATCTCATAATTGTTGCTACCTTATGGCATGCAGCCCGTACGACTTTTTCCTTGTATGTGCTCCTATGCGACTCTTCTCGATTTTTTCCTCCAGCTTTTAGCCAATCTCTAGGCCTCACTTTGGGAACATATATAAAACTTTGACAAGTTGTCCCTCTGGGCATATATATGTGTACTGAAGTTCTTCGCTCGGTACTTGTAGAACTTACAGCTATTCTATACCTGAACACTTACTTCGGTTTATTATTACCAATGTCTGCTACCCAACTCCAGGTAGTCTCTCGTTGCTTATCCTATATGTATAAATCTAAGTCCTTTAATGCTTTCTCATTACTGTTCATCTTAAGAATGACGACCTTATCTCATCTTATACTTTGTAACTTTTATCCGTTCATTATTGATTCACCTTAATGTTGATCCATAATCTACCATTGATAACTTGAAACCTCTTACGTAATACATTGTCACTAGGGCTCGCGTCGCATCGAGGAACATTTGAAGTTATTTTCCTGATCCACCTAGGGACAATACTATACTTCAATAACCGTATTTCATAGCATCCTAATGTGATTCATCTTATGGGGGTATTCTAATCTCGTGCAATTCATGAAGTTTCTTTTCTTTAAATCATTACTCAATCAAATGCCTAAGTGTCATCCTCTTATCTATCACAATTACATTCTTATTCTACTACCAAAGAAGCATTCCATCTATTCTAAATGCACGTAGTCTTAGACTCCTCCAAGTTAATTCAAGCTATATTGAGCTTTCTATAGCTTACGGAAACCATAAGTTCTCTTGTTTTGATGAGCTTAATCCCGAGTCCTTACCTATTCTTGTCACCTTCTCACTCATCTTTTCTTATCCTTAATACTCATATCTACCTGAAACCTTGTCGCTCTATGATACTTTAGCTTGCGACCTACACATATTTATTCATACTACTCGCAACCTTCCTTTAACTTGCTAGCACCATAGATTTTCTTTTGTGACTTCTCAGTTGTCTTGAAATGTAAGCAATCACTCTTCCTGGTCGTTCTACCACTTGTTTCATGAATACTTGGCTTATCTTAGTGCCCACACATATTAGAATTCCATGCAACCAATATGATCTCGAATATTACTTTTGATTTTTACTTCCCGTTCATTAGTCACGATAGGTGCCACTTTCTTATGGAGTGCATATAATGTTGTAGTGAGACTGCTATTACAAGGCCATTGTTTCTTTAGGTCACTATGCTTAGTTCTAAGCCTTCTTTCTTATTTCCTCAGCTAATCTTTCGTTGTAGTACTTAAGGGAGACCCTGAGACTCCTGTAAAGCTGCGAGCTTATTACATTGTATACCCCAACGAATTTTTGTTGTGCTTACTCGCCTATAATTATCCTTAGTTGCTTACATCTGCGCCCTTGTGCTCGTAGGGTTGCTTCTGAACTGCAATTTTGACTATCTCCCCAGTGGCACTTTCTTTTATTTCCGTAACACTTATACGGTACCTTTAGCTACCCCAACTCCTATCTGAATATTTCTCAAGGATCATGATATTATTATATCTGCAAGACTGAATTGCCTATGTTGGGTTTCACTATGTTTATCTTGCACGATCTGTTGATTTATCTGTATCTTCTTGTGTAGCCATAACTAGACTCTTCCTGAATCAACTACTAACTACTCGTTGGTCCATTCTCATATCTATATTCTCCGTAATCTATCTTGGGTTTTTCCTCTGTCTTAACTTACCTCTCGCATTCGCTCCTGATGTATCAAATGTTCATTCGCACTTATTTATCAATAACATCTGGCGCGAGAACCCTATTGCCTCTCCCCACTGTTGTGCTTGCATGATGTTTTGGAGTCGTAATATATCTGTAGGGTTTGAACAAATGCAATCTCATTCCTTTTGCCTTTTTACCGAATTCTCCCTTTTCTATTCCATTGTTACCTCATCATCTTTAGCGTCATTTCACATCTGTACTGACATCTTACTCGCTTTGCAGTAACCCTTCTGTACCAAGGATAATTGAATATCTTACGCACGACGGTGGTACCTAGTGTAACTGGCACACTTAGTGCCTTAAGCTTAACTCTGCTCACAGTGCTTGCTTTAGGGAAACGTCTTCCTAAATGACCTTTAAAGGTTATTCTTCTGTTGTCCATTCTATTATTGTCGGAACACGATCTCCAAATTTCTCACGATGCCGACTATTATCAATTCTTTCTATCCCCAATTCATGCTCGACTTTTTTTAATCTTGTTTACTATCTCATACTAGTTTCTATTACTTAGGAGGTCTAACATTTCCTTCTGGTAATCACGTTGGACCTACCAACTCATTTCTCGAAATGAGGATATGACTTTTGGCCTATACTCTTTTATTGTCTCAAGGCCTGTCACCTCTTGTCTTTTCCTTCACTTGACTATATACTCTGTCATTCTGTCATATTTTGATTTACCATTTGTTTACCGTGAAAATGGCAATTACAATTAAATTTGATTTTGTGGTTCTAAAAATACATGATCTATTTTTATGCTAGTTGTTAAGCAGTGGATGCTAAGTAAGAGATTAGAAAATGAGATAAGAGCTTGGAAACAAGATGATAATCGAACCAATAGGTTGACAAGCAGGGCCTCGAGTTTGCTTATTCGGGGCCTCGAGGTCGAGTCCTATATCTTGTTATGGGCAATCGATGAAGGGAATAGCAGTTATGATAAATTCAATGATGGTTATTTATGATCAATGATAAGCAATAAATGAAGAACAATAAATAGAACACAAAGAATGTAAGCAATGAATGGAAGTAAAAGCTTAGGAGAATATGTTAGAGAGCAGAGAGAATGTTCTTATGTATTTAGTATTGAGCAACAGAACCTTACAAAATGACAAGGATCCCCTTTATATATTAAGGGGAATCCCAACATAGTACAAATGCCTTAATTACAAAGATATGGGGCTGGTACAGCCATTTAATGCCTTGATTCGCCTTTTTACCAGCCACTAGACTTAACCAACTATATGTACGCGCCTTGGGAACTTCACCTTGGTCCGCCGAGACCACTAATTCACATTGCCTTGGGGCCGGTCATTACTTATACTATCTCAAAGTCGGCCACTGAGACTTCTCGGAGTCGATCACAGGAAACCCTCGAGATGCCTTGATGCTCGTGAAATTGAACCGTCGATTTCTAGAGTATACATATTGTCCCAGTGTTTCCCTGGAACAAAGTGATAGGAAACGATTTTAAACTCCTACTCCGTAAGCATCATCATCATGATGTCAGCTCATCGGAGCATTAAATACCATACTCAAAAAGCCGCGCACAGGTCGCCGTCAAACACGACTATTGAGAAGCCCACGAACCGCTATTGGTTTGTCCTTTCCGCTGCCCACATGGCTCCTATTAATATATTAGTCGTTTGATAATTCATACTTTCAAAACATCTTCAAATTTTCAAGGCCAGATCCATCCCCTTTCACATTCTTTCTTCTCTCGTTCTTGATCCTTTGCCTACTTTCTCAGAAAAGCTTTACCACCATCATGGCTAGAACTTCCAAGACAGTTCCTCGGACGAGGCTGCCTCTTCGTCCCAAACATCCAAAGGAAAGCCCAAAGTGATACCCACCGTTGAATAGGGTACTCCTATCGGGTTCGACACGACGAAGGATTTTTCCGTCGACAGACCTTCATCTATACCGGCCGATGTGAACACGTGTCCCGGTATATTAGCATTGTGACCGATATAGGGAAAGTGAAGAAAGACTGCCGATGGGGGATGGCAGTGCTGGTTGAGATCCCCCGCTCTAACGAGAGCATAACGGATCACAAAGTCGGTTTCCTCTATGTATATACTTACCCGTTCACTTTGGGTCCTGTTGATTCTTCGAACCTTTCTTCCTAGTCATTTTGTAAGGGGGATACAAGATACAACACACAACATTGAATTGAAGAACATTCTCTACTCTCTAACTTAAATACATTCTCCCTTGATTCTATTATTTACATTTATTGCGTACATTTATTGGGTGCTATTAATTGTTCTTCATTTATTGTTCATTATTGATCACAAAGAGACTTCATTAAAGCTCTCAAAGCTGTTAGTCCTTCATCGAGTGTCCATAACTTAGCCTCGAGCTCGAGGCCCCGTATAGCCAGGCTCGAGGCCCCAATCCTCAGCCATTCAGTTTGCTTAAACATACTATCTTCAAGCTCTTATCTTATTTTACAGTCTCTTACTTAGCATCTATATCTTTACAACTAGCATAAAAATAAATCACATATTTTTAGAACGACAAAATCAAATCTAATTGTTATTATAATTTTCACGGTAAACAGTTTGGAGCCCACCGTGAGGCTAAAAATAATAGTGATTGTTTTCTTGCTGGTTTACTACACAACTCAAGTTATCTTTCATGCTTTTTCTTGTCCAAAGCATCTTTGATTTCAGGTTAAAACGTCAAACTCAGTGAATGCACAGGAGAACAACGGTCCTGAGGACCATGGGGAGAATTGTGTAGCCGTTTCAGGTATTGGTGTATCACCGCAAAACCCTGAGGATACACCAGAACCAATTCCCGTGGACGTGGTCTCACGTAACACCCAACACGTCAACATAATCTCCCATACCGACATGAGTATACGCCAAGAGAACGAATAAGAAGCTTAGAAAACCCCAGCTCGGGAAGAGCGAGGCGTTAGCCTTCACGTTATTTTTGAAATGCTACAGGCACAACAGCTGGCGATTGCTCAAATGCAAAGCCACCAAAAAACTCCAAGCACGGCAGCACCGGAGGCGGCTCCTCGAGCCGAACAAATACCAGAAAGATCAAGCAACAACGGGTCAGCAGCCGAACCTGCTATCATAAAGATGCTCGAGGACCTCATGAAGAGGATTGAATCGGGCGAGAAGAAGATAGAAGACAATGACAAAAAGGTGGAGACCTACAATTCTAGGGTCGATCAAATCCCGGGTGCACCCCCGATCCTGAAGGGTGTAGATTCGAGGAAGTTCGTAGAAAAGCCATTCCCACAAAATGCTGCTCCAAAACCCATCCCGAAGAAGTTCAGAATGCCCGACCTTCCGAAATACAACGGAACCTTGGACCCTAACGAGCACGTCACTGCTTACACTTGTGCAGTGAAGGGCAACGAGCTAAAGGACGACGAGATTGAGTCCGTCCTACTAAAGAAGTTCGGAGAAACACTTATGAAGGGGGCCATGATGTGGTACCACAACCTCTCCCCAAATTCAATTGACCCATTTGCCATGCTGGCGGATTCTTTCATAAAGGCACATGCCGGTGCCATCAAAGTGGCTACACGGAAATCCGACGTCTTCAAAATTAAACGAAGAGAAAACGAGATGTTACGGAAGTTCGTGTCTCGCTTTCAAATAGAGCGAATGGAATTACCACCAGTCTACGACGACTAGGCCGTACAGGCCTTCACTCAAGGTCTGAATGAGCGAAGCTCGGTAGCTTTGAAGCAGCTGAAGCAGAACTTGGTCGAGTATCCCGCCGTGACCTGGTCGGATGTCCACAACCGATACCAATCAAAGATCAGGGTCGAGGACAACCAACTAGGGGCCCCCTCGGGCTCAGTATATCCTAGCAGGCTTCTGGCAAAGGAGCCAAAACCAAACAAATAAAGGTAGCAACCATACACTGAAGATAGGAGAAACGCTCCAAGACGTAATATACCACGAAATGACCGAATGATAGATTGAGGTTAGAATCCTCGGGGACTCGTATACAGTGCCGGATTCGACAGACACACGGGACCGACGGAGGCACCCCGATTGCCCGAATACAACTTCAACATTGGCGTTTCAGAAATCGTCTGCCATCGGTAAAATCAGAGAAACCAGAAGGCCAAAACCCGTACAATCAGATCCGTCGCAAAGGAACCCCAACATAGTGAGCGAGTTTCACGGCACGCACGGCCATAGGACCGAAGACTGCAGACAGCTCCGAGAGGAAGTAGCCCGACTACTCAGTAAAGGGCACCTTCGAGAGTTCCTCAGTGACCGCGCGAAAAATCAATTTCGGGAAAGAGAGGCGAGCAGAAAGAGTGAAACCGAAGAACCGCAACAGGTCATCCACATAATTGTTGGAGGAGTTGACATCCCATAGTAACCCATCATCAAACGAACAAAAATATCCATCACCAGGGAAAACCGAACTCGGGGTTATATACCCGAGGACGCTCTCACATTCAGCGACGAGGACATTGAGACCTTGTCTCAACCTCATAACGACGCACTAGTAATCTCTTTTCTTGTAAATACATTTCAAGTTAAACGTGTACTTGTGGATCTAGGTAGCTCGGCCAACATCATCAGGTCGAGGGTGGTGGAGCAGCTCGGACTGCTCGACCGGATGATGCCCGCCTCTCGAGTCCTCAACGGGTTCAACATGGGGAGCGAGACAACGAAAGGAGAAATCACCCTCCCGATCAACGTGGCCGGTACAACCCAAAATGTCAAGTTCCATGTCATCGAAGGAGACATGAGGTGCAATGCCTTGCTCGGAAGGCCATGGATACACTACATGAGAGCGGTACCATCCACCCTTCATCAAATGATTAAATTTTCAACAAAAGATGGAATAAAAACCGTCTACAAAGAACAACATGCAGCGAGAGAAATGTTCGCGGTGCACGATGTGGCACCAACATCAACACCTCCAGCATCGAAGGAGCCAAAAGATAAACAAATAGTGAAGAAGCAATAGCTAGATATATTTTTGGCTACACCCGAATATATGAGTAAAGGACCGTACCGCATCTTCGGAACAAACGGCTGGAGCACGTCGAGGCTCGAAGCGCTATCAGCACTAAGGTATAATCATTTCCCTTTTTCACTTACATTTTACACTAACCTGTACGCAGGTGTCTGATTGGGACAGTCAAAGTGATCTCTAGCTTGGAGACCTTAGGTTTCAAAGCATGCGTTGCACTCTTTTCCTTCGACCGGGTTTTATCCCAAGAAAGGTTTTACCGGCAAGGTTTTTAACGAGGCAACACCTATGTGCTACCTACGGAAAACTCAACAAGTATTCAAGGCCTCTTATCAATCAATCTCGAATACTGGGGGCATCCCCCCGAGAGGTCAGCTCCTCGAAGAAGTCAAGGTATGCCAAAAAGAGTTTCGATAGGAAAATGATGTATCGGGCCAAACGGTTGAACGAATTGTGTCTCTATAGAATAAATGAGCCCTTGATAGCAAAAACATGTATACTTGTACGAAGTAATCAAGAAATATTTGTTCTATCAAAACACTTTACGCTTCAAAGAAATCTGTTATGTTTTCAAAAAATGGCTCCAGAGCTAGAAAACTCCCTAACACTCCGGGACTGACGTCAAAAAAACTCAAAGTCGCATGACATCCGTGCCAAAAACTTCGTACTAGTAAGCCCTCAATGAGGCGACCCCAAGTTTATGCAAAGTAGATCCAGAGCCAAGAAACTCTCAATATCTCGGGGACTGTCGCCGACCGCCACCCCATCGACTTCTCGAAAACCCGAGGCTATAAGACCCCATGTGGGAAACCTCGAGCTCATAAGGCCTCAAGAAAGGCATAAATCATACTTATACCAAGTAACCAAACCTATAAGACCTCAAGCAAGGCATGAATTATACTTGTGCCAAGTAACCTAATCCGTAAGACCTCCGGCAAGGCATGTTAAATTTGTAAGACCTTACAAAAGGCATAATCCCGATCTCAAAAGTTAAGGCTATGTATCCGAACTTGTAAGACCCCTAAAAAGGCATACCCTCGATATAGACGCCGACACTACTTCACTCGGTGACTAAAGGGCTTCGGCCGAATACAATGACTACGGTCACAATGCTGTACCAGCCAAACTAACGCGACTCGGGGACTCCCAACCATCGCTATAAAATCACAAGCCTTCAATTTCTTCGAAAAGAACAGGTTAATCAGGCTACCGTCGACTTAAGCGAAAGAGCTTCGATCATATCAGCTCCAAACTACAGGCTTTAAAATCATTCAGCCATGGAGCGAAACCTACCGAGGTGCTCATCTATTGCCGCATAACGGCTCACAATCGAGGTTCCTATCGAACCGTCGAAGAGTTGGGCGAACATAAAAACTTTAAAAGTCTTTAACGAGGGAAAAATAAAGCCTATACTAAGAGGTCGTACCGACCCGATGCATAAGAGCCACCGTTGCCAGCCCATATTAGAGGTCGTACCGACCCAATGCGTAAGAGCCACTACCGCCAGCCCATATTAGAGGTCGTACCTACCCAATGTGTAAGAGCCACTGCCGCTAGCCCATATTAGAGGTCGTACCGACCCAATACGTATGAGCCTAAGGGCCAGCTTAAAATTCAAAAACTTGAGGGTCAATAAGCTCGAGTCAAAATTCGACTCGAAGACTGAGCCCGAAATAGTTAACTAAAAGTCGTCTAAGGACAAATACGTAAGAGCCACTATTGCCAGTCCGAATAAAAGGTCGTACCGACCTAAATACCTAAGAGCCCTTCTCGCCAGCTTAAAATTAAAGGTCGTACCGACCCACACGTAGAATCCTATGGGCCAGCGCAGCAAGCCTCGGGGCCAAATTATAAACCTAAGGGTTTCTACTCCAAAGCCAAATCGTCTGGCCAATCACCGACGAACGTACAGATCCAAAACAAGGAAAGACATGCGCAAGCAAATAAGAAACTCATGAAAGGAGAAAACCGAAAGGTTTCTTTATAAATGCATATATAAAACGATGCAAGGCTACATTTACAAAGTTCTCTAAGAACGCTATACAAAGAATCAAAAAGAAAAAAGCCTAGCCTATTTTCCCCTCGGAGACTGAGGCCCCATCGACCTTTTCCTCATTATCTTCGGCATCGGACAAAAGGAACTTGGCGTTATGTTCATCTGCCTAGGCCTGCGCTATCTCTACCGAGAGATCGAAGCCCATAGCATGAATCTCTTCGAGGGTTTCCCTTCGAGATTTGCACCGAGCATATTCTTTGCTCCTACTCTCCTGGTTGAGAGCCCCTCTTTGCTCAGCTCGAGCGTCGACATTGTCTTTCAAATAGACAGCCACTCTCTTATCAGCCTTAGTTCGGATCGCTTCGGCTTCAGCCTGAGCATCCACAACTTCGGCCTTCACCTTTAGAAGCTCGGACTCGAGCCTTGCAATCATGTTCCTTCGGATCGAGCTATTCGCGTGAGCATTCCGGAGCTGTACCTCGATGGCAGAAGCCTTGGTCAAAGCATCTTTCTTAGCCGCAACCTCAGCATCCACCCGAGCCTTTAGCTCACCACACACACGCTTGGCTTGACCAACTTTGCCCCAAAGGCGTTCCAGGTCCTCCGTTCTTTTCTGCAGCTGAAGTGTCAAAACATCAATCTCAAGAGATAAAAGAAGAAACATGCACCCCCTAGGAACAAAAATTACCTGTTCCTCGAGATAGCTTTCGTAGTTCAGACTTCGACTCGCCTCATACCGAAAATGCACCAACTCATCTTCCATTTTATTACGAAGAAGCATGAGGGATTTCTCCCCATCCATGGCTTTTTGCAAACTGGTCTCACGACGGAGCAGCTCAGACTTGAGCATGTCGAAAGCCTATGAAGAAGGAAATCAATGAGAAGGTAAAATTGCAAAACTGGAAAACCAATACAGTCGACCAAAACTCACAACTGAGTAAAGCCGCTGATCCTCATTGAAGGTTGACCGCACATCAACTGGTCCGGACCCATCGGCCCCTGTAAAACCACTCCCGATTGGAGCACGGTCGGTTGATACCCCAATCAATGTAGGCGGCCCATGGCCTCGGACATCCCTCAAGGTACCTTCGACGGGAGAAGAAAGAGGGACGTTTTCTCTTAGGCCAGGAACCTCGGGTGCTGTAGGCTTAGCTGATACACTTCTCTGAGCCTCCGGGCCAGACTTGTCCCGCTATGAGCACTCTTTCCCTGCAAAGGTTCATTTCGCTTGTTATTATTCCTCGGTCCTGAAGCTAATGGCCCTTCTCCCTCTCCGAAAGGGCACGATCTTATCTCCAAAAATTCCCCAATGCCTACGGTGATGGAGTCAGTACGCATAAAAAGCAAAGTGCCTTTCAAAAGAAAGCAAATCACATAGCACATACCGTGGCGTTTTGCCTCCCACCTGCCCTTGGACAAGTCTCGCCACTTGCGCTCATTATAAGTCGAGTGAGTCACCAGTTTCCAAGCCCAGTCCGTTAGGTTGGGAACCTCGTATGACATCCACGAAATTTCTACAGAAAAGGGAAGAAAAGCGCATTTACGGGACCTGCCTCCGCCATAAGCAAAACAACGAAAACACGAGTGTTCCACTTACGTGTATAATTCCATCCCGGGAAATGACAAGAATTCCACAGGGATAATGTCGACAGTCCGTACTTGGATGAATCGGCTCATTCATCCCCAGTTCCCATTTTCTTCATCGTCGACAATGAAAGGCCTGGTAAATCGGCACCGCAAAGTTAGAAGGCCTCCGTGGTGAAAAGGCCGGTATAGCCTGATAAGATGACTAAGGGTGAACTCAAGCCCTGCTTTCTCCGCGAAGAATCTCATCATAAATACTATCCTCCAAAACGTCGGGTGAACCTATGCCAGGGTAGCCCGATACTTCCGACAGAAGTCGAGCACAACCCTATCAAGGGGGCCCAACGTAAAGGGGTACGCGTATACGTTCCAGAACCCCTCTGCATGACCCATGATGCTCTCTTCCGGGGAAGGTACTTGCAATACTACCTTTTCCCCCCATCCGCAATCTTTCCTCACTGACTCGAGGTGCCCCTCTCCTATTAGACAAATGAACATCGAAGCATACCCCCAATGGCCTTTAACAGTGGGAGGTTTTTTGGATGAAGGGTCTTTCCTCGAGACAAAATGTTTCGAGGTCGGCTCACCAGACACCGGCGGTATACCACTGACTAAGTGAGAACCGGAGATAGAACTTTCCTCTCCTTGTTGAACGGATCCTAGTGTAGCAGCCATAGCTATGCTGAAACAAGAGAGGGGAGGCGGTAACCTAAGCAGAGGCTTCGAAATTAAAAATGGTGAAAAACCTAACGCAGGGAAGAAGTGCTCTACGAAGAGGGATAACTGCTCAAAATAGCGGAATCCTCAAAAAAGGGGGAGACGAACCCATATATATATAGAGCAAACGATGACTGTCCGCCTGCCTCAAAGGCCAATTAAATGCTAGCTAAGTCATTACCACTTCCAAGAAGGCATACCGACAGGATCACCTCGGTCAATGCATAACCGCGTCATGCGATTGACGTCGTCCTACGACGTTCGAAGGATCAAAGACCCCCCGCATCAACCCAGCCTCGAGATGGTACCCAATCTCGAGGATTTCTGCTACAATGGCCATAGGCTCTAAGCGGTCGTCAATATCACTATAAGCCTCGAGATGGTGCCCAATCTCGAGAATCTTAATCAAAATGAAGATAGGATCTAAGGGGCCATCAATGTTGCTCTAGGCCTCGAGATGGTGCCCGATCTCGAGGATCTCTGTCAAAACAAAAGACAAGCTCTAAGGAGCTATTCTTATAAACCCAACTTCGAGGTGGTACCCTATCTCGAGGATTTCTGCAAATATAGCTCATTTACCCAGTTCTTTGGCCCTCGAGCTACCTGAGCCCAAGCCATTTTTCCACTCGAGAAACACTGATTGAGCCTTAAGGCTATTTACGCTTTCAGATCAGGTTGAACGCTCCATCGGTTACTTCAGTCCGGGAGCTATCCGGGTCTAGGCGTATCCTCATCCGGGGTCTTTCCAAAATGCCTTAAGGCTACCTTCACTCTAAGTTCAAATCATGTTTTTAGGCCGCCCGAGCTCGAGCAAACTCTCACTCGGGGACTATCCGTAAAAGTCTAAAGGCTATTTTTTCTTAGATGCTCGAGCAAATTATACCTCGAGGACTATTAACGAGGTCTAAAAGGGCTAAGTTTTGTTCTAAAAATCGGGGCCACATTCTCACTCAATTTGAAATCGCCGGCCTAAGTTTGTATCAAGTCAACACGGACTTAGTCCGAGGAACAGCAAAGGATCTCAGAGAAAATCATGATAAACAATTAAGAAACGAGGAACTTCCTACGCCCAGGTCCGGTATTCAGACCGATCGGTAAAGTCACATACTCAGATTCTTCACAAATGCAAATAAAGGGAAATCCAGCACAAATTAGAGGCAAACTGAAGAAACATTTTCGTATTAATAAATGATGATTACAAAAGCCCCAAAGGGTCCTTACACTTGATTACAAAAGCCCACGAAGGGTCCTTACAACAGAAACAGAAAGGCCAAAAATAAAGTCTAAACTACTTTCGATGGTACATCTTCGGGAGCAATTTCTACGAGAACCATTCCCTCGAGGAGCCCATCTTTACCATCCAAGCGATGTCTTCGAGAACCTCCTCCAAAGCAGAAAATGATGAAGAAGCAGAAAAAGATGAAGAAGCAGAAAACGATGAAGAAGTGGCTAGGTAAAAAATTTGGCGAATATGGGTCTCGCCAGCACCACTATTGTGAAGCTACTTCTTGAGAAATTGCAACGGTGTGGGATGCAATAGTTAGTAGATGACCCCGCTTCACCCTGGGGAAGGAAGAAAGGGTGAAATGCCACACCAGGTGGAAGTAAGAAAGATGAGCAGCAGTCACGGACCACATATCCTCTGATACAAAGATAATTTGAGATTCCTCTCTCATTATCTTGGGCCTACAACAACAACAATCCAGTGCAATCCCACTCAGTGGGAAGAAGCTCTGAGAAAGAGCCATAGCTTGACCGATGAGGACACTGCCGTGCGACCTTATGGTCACGAGCTTTAAACATGGGAAAAAAGAGTTGGAGAAGGACGAAGAAAAGAACGGAGTTAGAGGCTGTTGAAGAATGACTGAATGAAGTCAGATTCAAGAAAGCTTCCATTTATAGAAAGGTGGCAGCATAACCCAAGCACAATAAATGCTTTTTGGGAGACGGATCGGCGATGGTATTATCGCCTTGAGAAGATAAACCGGCGCTGCATTGAGTGCTTCTAGAAAAGATGTACTGATGGGACGTCTCAGTTATCACAAAAAGCTTACGTCATAAGCATGAAATCATCACAAGAGGCTCGAGGAGATCAGTGTCAAAATCGTTTCTTATTATTTTAATCTAAGAAAGCGGGGACTATCTATATACGGTAAAAATCAGAAGGTCCGATTTTGTGATCACTAAGGCACCTCTTGAAGACTGTCCCCGAAGGCTCGAGGTTGGGTTCGGGGTTCGACCCCCGAGGGTTCTTAACATTCGACCTCGAGATAGTGCAAGTCGATGATTATCATGAGAAAGTGGGAAGTTCCCAAGGCGTATGATCTAAAGCTGACAAAACATGCAAGAGCAGCTCTAGTCTGTACAAAACTAGCAAACAGTTGTACCAGCTATTTTTCTTTGTAATAAATGCATCTGCACCATGTTCAGATTTCCCCTCATGTATAAAGGGGATCCTTGTCATTTTGTAAGGGGGATATAAGATACAACACACAACATTGAGTAGAAGAACATTCTCTGCTCTCTAACTTAAATACATTCTCCCTTGATTTTATTATTTACATTTATTGAGTACATTTATTGGGTGCTATTACTTGTTCTTGATTTATTGTTCAATATTGATCACAAAGAGCCTTCATCAAAGCTCTCAAAGCTGTTAGTGCTTCATCGACTGTCCATAACTTAGCCTCGAGCTCGACCTCGAGGCCCCGTATAGCCAGGCTCGAGGTCCCGATCCTCAGCCATTCGGTTTGCCTAAACATACTATCTTCAAACTCTTATCTTATTTCTAGTCTCTTACTTCGCATCTATTTCTTAACAACTAGCATAAAAATAAATCACGTATTGTTATTACCATTTTTACGGTAAACATTCTTCCCTAATTTTCCCACTAATATCATGATTAAACAATGGAATAATAGCCATAAACACAAGATACAAGGCACAAGTAGCTTACCTCACTGAAAACACTTGATTCGCCCCTTGAAATCACGGCTCCGAAGCTCCAACCCGTTCAAAAATGGTGAAGAAATGGAAGAATTTCGCGAAGGGGAACTTAAATACTTTCTGCCCAGCTCTTCCGCATCTGCGGTCTCCTAGTCGCATCTGCGACGCCGCACCTGCGGAAAATCTTCCCTCATTTTTCCTGACTCTTCTGTTTTGTTGTAGGCCAAGAAGATGTATGATCATGCCTTCTCTAACGGAGCTAACCAAATCATAAAAATCCAAACCCGAGATCGAATACTAAAAATTCAAAACTTAGTCAAACCTTTCAAATTTAAAGCTTCAAGCTGAGAATCATTCTTCCATATCTGTTCCGATTAACTTGAAAACCAAAGCCGACGATTTACATAAGTCATAATATATCATACATGGCTACTCTTGCCCGAGAACTGGCGAGTGAAGTGCAAATGCTCAAAACGACCGGTCGGGTCGTTACATCCTCCCCACTTAAACATACGTTGGTCCTCGAACGTGCCCAGAGTTGTTCCGAAAGCCATGAAATTGCTGAATAACCTTACCATGAACATACCCGGGGGTGATCCCACATCACCCTATCCCATATAGGTCTGATAACGCAACATGACTGAAATTTCGCAATCCAACCAAGTTCGTGAACCTTAGAACTAAATTTCCACTTCCGAACTTATTTGTAAGGTCAGAATGTCACACCTATACACTGTATCAGTCCGAACAACCTGTAACAAATCATATCGGTAACCCAAGATGTAATGACATGATATACCACATAACTCAACCACTCGTAGCGATAACTTCTAATCACAGCAGCTGCTCAAATAACCCAATACCGGTAATAAAACATCTTATCAAACAAAGCCTTATTCCAACACTTTTGTATACTCCCAATGATGAAAGAAACACGCAGAAAGTCATAACCATTCCTCAGATCAACCAGTCACGGAGCTCCCTCTCCTTCGGCAAGGACCATAGTAACCTTCTAAGCCGAATCTCGATATTATCTTTCCAACATGATGAAATCGAATACGATGGTATTCATTCTAGATCCCGATGACCTCATCTCATCCAACACGACTACTCTAGCAACATGACACATCGATACAATCTAAAACCACAACCCAAGCGACCCGTGCACCAATAAGCAATAGTCCAAATGTACTCAAATCATGGAAAAATGAATAAAATGAGAGAGTTGTACCGCAAGCTCACCAGTACCACCACAAAACAATGCTGAGAACCCATCATACGTCGTAGAACCAGAAAACACGAATCTAACCAGAAGGATCATACCTCAACATAACTTCGCTGTAATGCGTGACCCTATCCAAACACTGGTACACATAAGACGCCTCAAGTCACCATGCTCAAAATCGTCAACCACGCGCAATTTGGTGTCTAGTACCAAAAATGCATCACCATACCCATGGAGAAGCAAACGACGCAATGCCATACCAGCCCGAAAGAACATATCTAATGCGCAATTAATCATGCAACATCCCAAATACCCGTCTCATCCAAATTACGCTATAAAGCCCAAATAGAACCCTATAACTTGTGCATAAAATCAATGAATCACAACTCCTCGCCACACGGAAAGGTAACACATAGATCACTCTAAAACGTGAATAAGCTCAATGACAAACGCGAATAAGCACATCCCTCAGCAATAGCAATTCAGATTCAACAAAGCCGTCTCGATACAGAACACTCATCCATATTGGCCTACCCATTGAACCCCTTATCAAGGAGTCCCTGAAGCTACTCCTTCAACTCCTTTAACTCTGCCGGTGCCATACGATACGGTGGAATAAAAATGGGCTGAGTACCCGACACCAAATCAATATCGAAATACACCTTGAGTGGTTTTACACGTTATGTTAGATAGCCACTAATCTCATATGACTACTTACTCATTGGTTTTGTTAGCTTCCTTGATGCCACGTCTTATTCTCATAATTTAATAATTAAATAGGTAATGTTCCGTTATCCGATAATTAATCAATTACCCGCATAATTAGGAATTACCTCAATTACTTAAAATACTACTCATTTTTAATATACTTTATACATCATACTATCGTGGTCATATGGTACCTTGTATGGTACTAGTCCATAAATAACGAGTATTATAGCTCGGATCGTATTTTATCCCAAATCGGCAACCTTCAACGAACTTTATTTTCCTTAATTCATGCACCATGTACCCTTTATCCTTCATGGCACTTTCTTATCGCTTGTTATAAAAAGCATGAATGCGTATAATCTCAAGATAATCTTATCGTCGAGACTACGTTGATTAACTGCAGACAAAACTTTAACATACGAAAACGCGTGATGTAACACAGCGGATGGTTGGAAGGGGTTGTCTTTCTTATTTTACCTTCGTGAGGGATGATAGTGCAGAGACCCCTACCACTGATTCAGTTCCGGGTGAGGAATTTTTCGGATGAGTTTCCTGCAGACCTGTCGGGCATGCTGCCGGACAGGGTTATTGATCCCTTTTATATATAAGGGGAAATCTGAACATGGTGCAGATGCATTTATTACAAAGAAAAATTGCTGGTTCAGCTATTTGCTAGTGTTGTACAGACTAGGACTTCTCTTGCAGGTTTTGTCAGCATTAGATCATACGCCTTGGGAATTTCCCACTTTCTCATGATAATCATCGATATACACTATCTCGAGGTCGAACGTTAAGAACCCTCGGGGGACGAACCCCGAACCCAACCTCGAGCCTTCTGGGACGGTCTTCACGAGGTTCCTTAGTGATCACAAAATCGGACCTTCTAATTTTTACCGTATACAAAGAAATTGGGAGATTAGGGCTTGAAATTGGAGAGTTTAAATTGGGGATTTGAGGGGCCATTTGAGGTCTGATTTTGATGATTTTGGAATGTATAGACTTCTGAGAGGATAAGGATTCTAGTGTTGTGATTTTTATCGGATTCCGAGACTTAGGCCCGGGGTTTAGGTTCGGCCAATTTTGGGAATTTTTATTTAATTTAATAATTTTTGCATGGGCTTTGTTCCTTTGGCATGTATTGATTATATGATTCTGATCTTGGATAGATTCGGGAAAATTTGAGGCCTAGTCAAGCGGCAAGGTCATCATGGAGTAGATTTTAATCTGGTTTGAGGTAAGTAACGATTGTAAATCTAGACCTGAGGGTATGAAACCCCGGAATTCCGTACTATTTTGATAAATGAGGTGACACACATGCTAGGTGACGGGCGTGCACTAGTACGGATTGTAACTTGGTCCGTCCCGTGGCAACTGTAGAGTTGCATATTTTGATAAACTCTATATAATATCTATGTGTTTTAGAAATGATTCTGTTAACTTGGGCTCAATGCCATGTTTGGGGCCTTGTGCCATACTGTTTGGACCCTCAGGGGCACTTTACTGTTATCCTCACACCGTTTTGATTCGAAAGCATATACTCAGTCATGATTTTTACCTATTTATTGTTTGATTCAGTTTCATTACTCTATTTTTAAATATATGAAAGTTGTTTGGGTTGATTTCCCTGACTATTCACTGAAATGCCCGAGTGGCCTGATAGTGAGGATTATATAATTATGCATTGGGCTGCACGCCGCAGCGATATAGCGCTTGGGATGTAGGAGCCCCTTCGGAGTCTGCACACCCCCAGTGAGCGCAGTCGACTATATATTTATGGATCGGACTGCATGCCGCAACGGTTATTATAAGGTGCCTAATGAGCGGGAGTGCTCAGTGTAAATGCTGATTGATGAGAGTTGAGTCATGAGTGACTGAGAGGCTTGCCCGATGGGCTATATATATGTATGAGTGATACTCTGTCCGAGGGGATTGTTTTATGAAATTTACTGTTTTCACTCTTCTTTTATATTGAGCCTCTATTGAAAATGTTGAACAAATGTTTTAAAAAACTTCATTGAAACTAGAGTTTTACTAGATGTTCATAATTTAATTGCTGATTTGATCTTGTTATTCCCACTGAGGTTTTTATCTTATGAGATGTATATGATTTCAAATGCTCGTCACTGCACTCAGACTTTATTTAATATTGTTACTTACTGAGTTAGCGTACTCACGTTACTCCCTGCACCTTGTGTGTAGATCCAGGTGCCAGGGCATCCGAGTGAGAGTTGTTCCTTTCTTTCAGAGCATTTCCGGAGTTAGAAAAGTAGCTGCATGGTGTCCGCAGCCCTGCCTTTCTCCTTCCTATCTTGTAGTATTTGTTTTTATCAGACTCATCTTGAATTGAGTAGACAATATCAGATTGTATTTTAGTTGCTCATGAATAGTGACACCGGGATCGGGCAGTGGTTGATGTTTTGCATATTATGTTTCGCTTGTTTTGAAATGTTTAGACGAAAGATTTGTGATAATATCTAACTAGTAAATGAATTAAGAAAAAGAACCTTTTTGTGTTGTAAATGTCGAATCGGCTAGCCTAGTACTATAATAGGCGCCATCACAACTGGGGTGGTTTGGGGTCGTGACAATATAAGAATGAACTCAATAATGAAATATGTAAAAAGTAATAATAATTTTAATTAAATGCATATAAGTAACCTAAGAGTCAAAACCAGTCAATTTCCACATATAAGGTCATGTATACAGTCGTCACCTCGTATAAACATCCTCCACATAATTCAAATAGTGCAATTTAACCAAATCCTACGAGGTAGTTCCCCACAGAAAGTTAGCAACAACTAGGCCAAATCAACACTTAAAAATGGGTTTTCCCTTAAAATTCGCCTCTGCACAGCTTAAATCTAACAAAAAATGACTTTATAGCATCAAACAATGCAAGAGGTATCAATTTCGATTAATAAAGCTAAGATCCTTACATAATTTCACAAACGTCAACAAAAGTCAACCCCGGCCGCTCGGTCAGAACCTGAGTCGTAGGGTAGATTACCCATAACCCCACGTCTATATATGTGTTTTGTTTTCAAATTCGAGTCCAATTAGACTATCAAATCTCAAATTTTCATTTTTCAAAATATAGACAAAATTCCCCAAATTTTCTCTTCAAATTCCACGGATTAAAGGTTAAATCTCATAAATAATCATGTAATATAATTGAAAAATGATCAAAAATCACTTACCCAATAGTTGTATGTGAAAATTCCTCCTCAAAATCGCCTCCTACAAGGTCTAGAGTTCTAAAATATGAAAATGAAGCTAAGCCCCATTTTTCCAGCCCTTTTGTTCAGGTGCAGACGTCGCAAATGCAATTGCGAACCCTCACAAATGCGAGCTACCCAACCAAAGGCCACCCTTCGCAATTGCGATCAAGATGTCACATTTGTAACACCTCAGATCCCCTACCAACTTCGCAATTGCGATGTTGGTGCTCGCAATTGTGATAACTGGAGTACCAGCAACCTGGAAATGAGTTCAATCCAATCTGAAACACATCCAAAACTCACACGAGCCCTTGGGGATCCACACCAAACATCCACACAAGTATATAAATATTGTACAAACTCGCTCGCGCGATCAAAACACCAAAATAACATCCGGAACCACAAATCGGACATCAAAGCACATGAAGAAACTCAAGAATCTCTAGAATTACAACCAATCGTCCGATTCCTATCAAACCAAGTCGGAATAACACAAATTTTTTGTATGCGGCTAAAATCAGATAGACCGATTTCACGGTCGGTGAGGCATTACACAATTTCATCTCGAAGGGCCCGAAGAATAGCTCGGGGTTCGAAGTCTTCGAAGGTCCTTCGTTCCCGGTGTCGAAGCAGCACAAATCGATGGTCGCCACAAGTAAGCGGGAAGTTCCCTAGGAGCGGTATTTTTCTGACAATGCCTGCACTAAGAGTGACAACCTGTACCAGACTGATTGAGTGGCTGTATCGGTTACTTTATGTAATAATTACACATATGTCATATTGGGATTTTTCCTTTCATGTATAAAAGGGGACCCTTGCCCTTTTGAAAAGGGGGAACATTAAATATACAATAACATCCTCTCTGCTTTCTAACTCAACATAATCTCTTGCTTTCACTGCTTACATTCATTGCTTATATTCATAGTGTTCTATTTATTGTTCTTCATTTATTGCTCATTACTGGTCATAAAAGGCTTCCATCAAGGTTGCCATAAATGTTAATCCCCACATTGACTGCCCTCGACAGTGCATCCGACTCGACCTCGAGGCCCCGAATACACAAGCTCGAGGCCCCGATTACCCACCATTCGGTTCGATTACTACAGTATCTACAATCATTCATCTTGATTTCTAATCCTTTACCTAGCATCTATTGCATAACAACTAGCTTAAAAATAAATCACATATTTTTAGAACAACAAAATCAAATCTAATTGTTATTACCATTTTCAAGGTAAACAGTTTGGCGCCCACCGTGGGGCTAAAAATAATAGTGATTGTTTTCTTGTTGGTTTACTACATAACGCAAGTTATGTTTCATGCTTTTTCTTGTCCAAGATCTTTGATTTCAGGTCAAAATGTCTAACTCGGTAAACGCATGTGAGAATAACAGTCTTGAGGACCATAGAGAAAATGGTGTAGCTATTCCAGGTGTCGGTATGCCACCACAAAACCCTGAGGTCGCACTAGAACCGATTCCCGTCGATATGGTCTCGTGCAACACTCAACACATTGGCATAAGTTCCCACACCAACAAGAGTATACGCCGAGAAAATCAACAAGACACTCGGAAAAACCTCACCCAGAGAGAAAGAGAGGCAAACAGGGGAAGCGAAGCGGGAAAACACCATCGTTCATATGATTATCGGGGGGACTGACGTTCCCCAAGGGCCTGTGACCAAGCGGGTAAAGGTTTCTGTGGCAACGCAAGGGCAAACCCAGGCCCGCACATCTGAGACGTCCTCGCGTTCAGCGAAGAAGAATTCAAAACTCTGTCTCATCCACACAACGATGTGCTGGTAATCTCTTTTCTCTTAAATAACATCCAAATTAAACGTGTACTCATGGACCCAGGTAGCTCGGCCAACATAATTAGGTCAACGGTGGTAGAACAACTCGAATTACAATGCCTTTCTCGGTAGGCCATGGATACATAACATGAAGGCAGTACCATTGACCTTGCATCAGATGATGAAGTTTCCAACAAAGGACGGAATAAAGGCAGTGTATAGCGAGGAACATGCTGAAGGAAATGTTCGCGGTCCATGAAGAGGTACCGGATCCCATACACTCCACCTCGGAAGAGTTTGAAAGACAACAAACCCCCGAGGATGATAAAGAGGACTTCCTCACTCCCCGAACCTTCATTGCCCCGGACGAATCGGACGCAACAAAGTCAACTGTTGAAGAACTGGAGCAAGCCGTATTGGTCGAGCACCTCCCAGATCGAAAGGTATACCTGGGGACGAGATTAACCCCCGAACTTAGGAAAAAACTCATTCAGTTCCTTATTAACATCATCGATTGCTTTGCTTGGTCCCATTTAGATATGACAGGGATCCCACCAGAGATAACTACCCATCGACTCAGCGTCGACCCCAGATACAACCGGTGAAACAAAAAAGGAGAGCCCAGTCCGAGGTAAAACATGCATTCATCAAAGGCGAGGTAACGAATCTCCTCAAGATAAGGTCTATAAGGGAAGTAAAATATCCCGAATGGTTAGCTAATGTTGTGGTAGTTCCCAAAAAGGGGAATAAACTATGAATGTGCGTAGATTATAAAGATCTAAATAGGGCGTGCCCAAAGTACTAGTTCCCGCTGCCCAACATTGAACGTTTAATCGACGCCACGGCTGGCCATGAAACCCTTACTTTCCTCGATGCCTATTCAAGGTATAATCAAATTCAGATAAACCTGAGGATAGAGAAAAGACCTTGTTCATCACGAAGTACGGTACGTACTGTTACAATGTAATGCCCTTCGGGCTAAAAAAACGCAGGGGCCACATACCAACGCCTAGTTAATAAGATGTTCAAACATCAAATAGGCAAGTCCATGGAAGTTTATACTGACGACATGCTAGTTAAGTCCCTGTGCGTAGAGGACCATTTGATTCATTTGCAGGAAACATTTGACATCCTCAGAAGTTACAACATGAAACTCAATCCCAAGAAGTGCGCCTTCGGGGTAGGATCGGGAAAATTCTTGGGTTTTATTGTATCAAATAGAGGAACTGAGATCAACCCCGACAAAATCAAAGCCATCAAAGAAATTACGGTGGTAAATAACGTAAAGGTCGTGCAGCGGCTGACCAAGCAGATAGCAGCCTTGGGCCGGTTCATATCAAGGTCATCGGACATGAATCACCATTTCTTCTCCTTGCTCAAAAAGAAAAACAACTTTGAATGGACTCCGGAATGCCAACGCGCCTTGGAGGAGTTGAAGCGATACCTGACAAGTTCGCCTTTGCTCCACACCTCAAAAGAGGGTGAGACATTGTATTTATATCTGGCCGTATCCGAGATAGCGGTAAGTGGTGTGCTAGTTCGAGAAGAACAAGGTATGTAATTCCCTGTTTATAATGTAAGTCGGACCCTAGGTGATGCCAAAACGAGGTATCTGCACCTGGAAAAACTAGCTCTTGCATTAATAAGTGCATCTCGAAAATTGAAACCTTACTTCCAATGGCATTATATTTGCGTTTTAACAACGTATCCCCTTCGAAGCATATTACATAAACCCGAACTATCGGGCCGACTAGCTAAATGGGCCATCGAACTCGGGGGATATGATATCGAATATCAGCCCCGAACGGCTATCAAGTCTCAAATTTTGGCATACTTCGTAACCGACTTTGCTCCCTCCCTCGTACCTGAGGTCGAGAAAAAACTTTTGCTAAAAACGGGCACATATTTTGGGATATGGACCCTATTCACCGACGACGCTTCGAACGTAAGAGGGTCCGGGTTCGGCATAGTTCTAAGGCCACCTACGGGCGGCCTGATTAGACAATCTATAAAAACCACAAGGTTAAATAACAATGAAGCCGAGTATGAGGCTATGATTGCAGGTCTAGAATTGGCCAAAGGCCTAGGAGCTGAAGTCATTGAAGCAAAATGTGATTCCCTCCTGGTGGTAAATCAGGTAAATGGGAGCTTCGAGGTTCGGGAAGACAGGATGCAAAGATACTTAAACAAGATTCAAGTCACATTGCACCGCTTCAAAGAATGGACTCTGGTCCACATACCACGAGAGGAAAATAGCGAAGCCGATGCCCTCGCAAACTTGGGGTCGTCTGTCGAGGAAGATGACATACTCCCTGGATCTGTTGTTCAACTATCCAAATCAGTGATCGAGGCCATGCCGAGATCAACTCCACTAGCCTAATATGGGATTGGAGAAACAAATATATCGATTATTTGGAAATCGGCAAGCTACCCGCAGACCCAAAAGAGTTGAGGGCCCTGCAAACCAAAGCAGCCCGATTCACGATCGATGAAAATAGAACTCTTTACAGAAGAACTTTTGATGGCCCCCTAGCAGTATGTTTGGGGCCAGGAGACACGGACTATGTGCTCCGAGCGATCCACAAGGGCACCTGCGGAAATCACTCCAGTGTCGATTCCTTGGTTCGAAAAATAATCAGGGCAGGCTACTATTGGGACATCATGGAGAAGGACACCAAAGAATTCGCCCGCAAGTGCGACAAATGCCAAAGATTCTCCCCAATGATTCACCAACCTGGTGAACAACTACATTCAGTTTTGTCGCCATGACCGTTCATGAAATGGGGGATGAACATCGTTAGACCTCTACCGACAGCGCCAGGTAAAGCTAAATTTACTTTATTTAGGACTGACTACTTCTCAAAATGGGTTGAAGTGCAGACCTTCGAAAAAATAAGAGAAAAAGAAGTCATTAATTTCATCTGGGACCACATCATGTGCCGATTAGGAATTCCTCGAGATAACGTGCGATAACGGGAAGCAATACATCAGAAGCAAAGTGACTCAGTTCCTCGAGGACCACAAGATCAAAAGGATCCTGTCGATGCCCTACCACCCGTGTGCAAACGGCCAAGCCGAGTCCACAAACAAAACCATCATTCAAAACTTAAAGAAGAAGTTGGAAAGCGCAAAGGGAAGATGGAGAGAAATATTAACCGAAGTGCTCTGGGCATATCGAACAACTCCAAAATCAAGCACGGGGGAAACGCCTTTCTCCCTGGTATATGGCGCCGAGGCTTTGATACCGATCGAGGTCGGGGAACCTACCGCCAGATTTTGACACACCATCGAGAGCTCGAACAATGAGGCCATGGCTACTGCTCTCGAACTATTAGATGAAAAGCAAGAAGCCTCACTGATCAGAATGGCCACACAAAAATAGAGAATCGAAAGATACTACAACAGGAGAACAAATCTCCGACATTTTGGATTTGGGGACTTAGTCCTAAGGAAAGTCACCTTGAATACTCGAAATCCTAGGGAAGGAAAGCTGGGCCAGAACTGGGAAGGACCGTACCGCGTCCTCGGGGTAGTTCGCAAAGGGTCCTACAAACTCGGCACCATGGAAGGCGAACAACTTCCAAGCAATTGGAATATATCAATGCTCAAACGCTACTAATGCTAAAACCTCAATGGCCTTATGTTTCAAAGGCATGCGTTGCACTCTTTTCCTTCGATCGGGTTTCTTCATCCCAAAAAAGGGTTTTTCACCGACAAGGTTTTCAACAAGGCAACACCTATATGCTACCTAAGGAAGACTCAACAAGTATTCAAGGCTTTTCTTCAATGAACCTCGAATACTGGGGTGCATCCCCCCTGAAGGTAACCTCCTCGGAGAAACCAAGATGTGCTAAATGGGGTCTCGATAGGAAAATGATGTAACGGGCCAAACGGTCAAACGAGCCGTGTCTGTATAAGAATAACCGAGCCCTTGACAGCGAAAACGTGTATACTTGTACCAAGTAATCAAAGAATACTTCCCCCTCTATCAAAGCATTTCGCATCTCAAAGAAGTTCGGTAGTTTTTACAAAAACGGCTCCAGAGCCAAAAATGTCCCGAACACTCAGGGACCAGCGTCAAAAACCATATGACCTCCGGGTCAAAAGCTTAGAACTCGTAAGCCCTCAATGAGGCAATATCAAGTTTATGAAAACGACTCCAGGGCCCAAAATGTCTAGAATACTCGGGGACTGGCATCCCAAGCACTCGAGGACTGGCGCCAAGAAGACTTCAAGTTTGCAAAAACGGCTCCAGAAGCCAAAAACATCCCAAACACTCGGGGACTGGCGTCAAAACTCGAAGCCGTATGATCTCCGGGTCGGAAGCCTCGAACCTGTAAGCCCTCAATGAGGCAACATTAAGGTTACAAAAATGGCTCCAGAGCCAAGAAAACTTTCAATGTCTCGGGGACTGTCGCCAAGTTCCATCCCATCAACTTATCAAAAACCCGAGGCCATAAGATCCCATGTGGGTAACCTCAGTCTTGTAAGACCTATATAAGACAAACAACAAAACAGTAAGACCTCAAGCCAGGCATGAAATATACTTGTACCAAGTAACAAACTGTAAGACTCAAGTAAGGCATGAACCATACTTGTACCAAGTAACCAAAATTGTAAGACCTCAAAGTGAGGCATGTATAAATTTATATGACCTTACAGAATGTATAAACCCGATCTTCAAGTTAAGGCAATACATCGAACTTGTAAGACCCCTAAAAAGGCATAACCTCGATATAGACGCCGAAACTACTTCACTTGGGGACTTATGGGCTCCGGCCAAACACGATGATTACGGTCACAAGGCTGTACCAGCCAAACTAACGTGACTTGGGGACGCCCGACCGTCACAAAAAAATCACAGGCCTTCAATTACTTAGAAATAACTTCGAAAAGAACCGGTTAAACAAGGCTACCCTCGACATAGGTAAAAGAGCTTTGACTATGTCAGCTCCAAACTATAGGCTTCGAAACACTCAACCACCGAGCAAAACCTCCCGAGGTGCTCATTCATCGTCACATAACGACTCACAATCGAGGTTTTTATCGAACCATTGAGGAGTCAGGCAAACACAATTTCAAAAAATTCTTAACGTGGGAAGAATAAAGCCTATATTAGAGGTCGTACCGACCCTAATGCATAAGAGCCACTATCGCCAGACCATATAAGGGGTCGAACCGACCCTAATGCGTAAGAGCCATCATCGCCAGCCTATATTTGAGGTCGTACCGACCCTAATGCATAAGAGCCACTGCCACCAGCCCATATTAGAGGTCGTACCGACCTAATGCGTAAGAGCCTAAGGGACAGCCTTAAATTCAAAAACGGAAGGGTCAATAAGCTTGGGTCGAGAACTGACTCGGAGACTGAATCCGAAACAGCTAACTGAATATTCCTAAGAGCAAAAGCATAAGAGCATAAATGCCATCTTACATTAAAAGGCCGTACCGACCCGACGCGTAAGAGCCTAAGACGTCAGCTTACATTATATGGTCGTACCGACCCGATGCATAAGAGCCTGAGACGCCAACTTATATTAAAAGGTCGTACTGACCCGGCGCGTGAGAGTCTAAAAAAAATCCTCGCAAACGGTCTCGGAGCCAACACGAAAAAATTTACAAGTCGACTTTCGACCATTGCAAAACGCTCGACGGTAGCAGGAACCTAAGGGTTTAAGTATTGAGACCCACAACTTCGGATCAATCGTCAAACGAATGCCACAAGTCGTTCAAAGGGAAAATAGAAATAGGTAAAGAGTCGACACACATATAAAAAGATTCATAAAAGTACAATTTCAAATCCTGCATCTGAAGCCCTAAATAAGGCAGAAAGCAAATAAAACCCTTAATCTATCGCCGGAGCTAAGCCTTCAACGGCCTCATCAGAAAGTACGCTTTCAGCAGCTTCGCCCATAACCTCCGGGTTTCCAACGGCCTCCTCCCCTTCAGGGACTTTGCCTCCATCTTCATCACCTCCCGACTCACTGTTCGACTCGTTTTCGGCAGGAAGCAGGGCCGCAGCTTCCTCTTCCAGGGTCTTCACCCTCTCAACTTTTGTGATTAAATCAACGCCCCCGTCATGTATATCCTCGAGCGTCTGTCTCCGAGATTCTAATCGGGCATGCTTCACTGCTCAAGTCAAGCGCAACACAGCCTCTTCAGACACCCTCCGGGCTTAAGCATTTATAGTAGTGGCATCCTCCTTATGCAAGGTCACGAGCGCCTCAGCCTCGGCCCTGACCTCGGATAATGTAGTAACCAACTCAGTATGGAGATCCTTATACTTACTGCTCTCGGCCCTCGCATCTTCGAGGCAACGCCCCGTCAAAACGACCTCTCCCCGGAGGACATCTCTCTCAGAGGTTACCTCACTCAAATGCCGCTTATGTTTGAGAATTTCCGAGTCCCTAGCTTAGAGTTCTTTCCCCATGAGGAAATCTTTCTCCTTACTCTGCAAAAATCGACCAAAAAATATCAAAACACTGAAGTCAATTAGACTTGTAGACAAAAAACAAATGGGAGCTATGTAACCTGTTCAGTAAGACAAGCCTTCTCCCGGGACGCCGCCTGCAAGCAATCCCGAAGGTTATAGAGTTCTTCCTCCCTTTTGGAAGAAAGAGCCCTGAGCTCATCAGCTTCCGAGGTAAGCTTCTTATGTTTGACCTCATGATGAGTCAGCTCGGTTTCAAAATTGGCAAACGTTGACTATAAAGCACCTTGGCCTGGAACCATGAAAGGAATAAGGTTAGCAGGGCAAAGGTCGGGCCACCAAGTAGAATATTCTAATAGGTTATCTGCTCGCATAGCCTATCGATCTATTAAAAACAAGCGAAATGTTAGGCTCGGGCTTTTTCTCAAGCGCAGCAGAAGGCTTTTCAAACATATCTGTATCATCAACGGACGTCCCCACGTCGAGAGACTGTGTTGGGGGCGTCTTTCATCTCCTTCGGAGGGAAAGCCAATTCCAAAGGGGAATCACTCACTTCAACGACCTTGACTGAATCAATCGGGGCCGTCCCTAATTTCTGAAGAACTTCAAGGTTGGGCTCCCCCGGATCGCCTATCAAGCGCACCTCGGCTCGAGGAAATTTTTGGCAATCAGCCGGCTTGGGAGTACCGCCCGGTATACCCTGGTAGGCCTCTTCAGCCTGAGGCAGGGCGAGAATAGAACCAAGCCGCAATTTGGAAGCCGCCAACTCAATAGTATGTGAAGCAGTCGGATCCTCCCAGACCTGCCCAAATACAAAACAAGCACGAGGAATGAGAACGCAATCAGCAAATAACATTTCCCAGACCTGCCCAAATACAAAACATGCACGAGGAATGAGAACGCAATCAGCAAATAACTTTTGTAATATTGAAGCTACAACAGAAAACAAAGTCCCACCGTGATCCTTGGCTTCCCATCGAGCCCTGGATAAATCGTGCCACACGCGCTCAACATATGGGCAGATCAAGTCTAGTTTAGCCACCCAGCCTGAAAGATCTCTAACCGCATCAGGGTACGACGCGGCAGCTGTATCAGTGGAGGAAGTCAATTCAAGAGGAAATGCATATGAAGGAAAGAAACAGACAATTAATTAAGTATGTTTACTTACACTTCATGTTCCATCTCTCGGGGAACGGGATCCTCTCTGCACGGATCAAGTCCAATGTCCTAACTCGAATAAAATGGCTCATCCATCCCCGTTCCTTACTTCGTCGGAATAAGCAAAGAGGGCCCTCGAGGCCCGGTGGCAGAGCTTAATCAGGCCCCCGTGGGAAAGTCGGGGATAGTACATTCTGATCAAACGGTCAAGGATGAAAGGCATCCCCTTAATCATATTCGCCTAATACCTGGTCATGTAAACGATGCGCCAGAATGACAGATGAATTTGGCCGAGAGTCACTTGGTATCACTCGCAGATGTCGAGGATCACGGGGTCTATCGAAGGCATGGACGGAACCGCCGGGCCAAGGGTAAATGGATAAGTATATACACTGAGGAAATCGGCCTTATACGTCGTTATATCCTCCCCCCGAGAGGGAACCTCCACTAACACCGCATCTCCCCAGCAGCAATCGACCTTCACCCTCTCGATGTCCGTTATTAAACTAATGTATCGAGATGCAGGCTCACATCGCCCCGACTTCGAAGAAAGTCTTTCGACCTTAAAATCAGATGTCGTCTCAAAGGTCTCTGAACGTATTCTCCAGCCTTAGGAGATGCTGCTGCTTTACCCTCAAAAGAGAGCGTGGAAGAGGAAGGCACATCTTCCTGAAGGACAGAGGTTGAAGTGTTCGCCATTTTTTCCAAATGTTACAAAAAAGAAAACAAAAAATCGCACTTCAGGAAAGAACACGAGAGGAAGGTGAGAAGAAAGAAAAACTCTGTAGAGAGCCTAATGAGGCAGTAGAAAGGAAGGGACGAAGAAACGAGTATTTATAGAAGCCTAACATGTGCGGTTGGAACAGATCAAAGGGCAGCCAACCACTATAATTAATTCAAAGGCTTTGAGGACTGTGTGGACGCGACCTTTAAAAGCCCAGTTTGTTACATCAGTCACTCGGTAGGGCGTAGCTACTTGCTTCGATGGAAGAACCAGAGGGGCAAGATCTTGAGCTCGTTTCTCTTCATTTTACTCTGAGAAATTCGGGGACTATCTGTGTGCGGCTAAAATCAGATAGATTGATTTCACGGTCGGCGAGGCATTACGCAATTTTATCTCGAAGGGCATGAAGAATAGCTCGGGGTTCGAAGCTTTTGAAGGTCCTTCGTGCCCGGTGTCGAGGCAGCACGAACCGATGGTTGCCACAAGTAAGCGGGAAGTTCCCTAGGAGCGGTATTTTCTGACAATGCCTACGCTAACAGTGACAGTTTGTACAAGACTGATTGAGTGGTTGTACCGGTTACTTTATGTAATAATTACACATATGTCATATTGGGATTTTACCTTTCATGTATAAAAGGGGACCCTTGCCCTTTTTTAAATGGGGAACATTGAATATACAAGAACATTCTCTCTGCTTTCTAACTCAACATATTCTCTTGCTTTCACTGCTTACATTCATTGCTTATATTCATAGTGTTCTATTTATTGTTCTTCGTTTATTGCTTATTATTGGTTATAAAAGGCATCCACAAGGTTGTCATAACTGTTAATCCCCCCATCGACTGCCCTTGGCAGTGCATCCGACTCGACCTCGAGGCCCCGAATACACAAGCTCGAGGCCCCCGATTACCCGCCATTCGATTCGATTACTACAGTATCTACAATCTATCATCTTGACTAATCCTTTACCTAGCATCTATTACATAACAACTAGCTTAAAAATAAATCACATATTTTTAGAACCACAAAATCAAATCTAATTGTTATTACCATTTTCAAGGTAAACAATTTTGCAGACAAGTCCAAAATAGAAAAGCGAACCTATTCCAAGTCCCAAGACCAAATTCCAAACCAGATAGCCATAAAATCAACCTATGTTAAAACTTAAGGAAATTTCTAAACCTCAAATTGCCAACTTTCGGTAAAACAATTCAAATTACGGGCATACGCCCAAGTCCAAAATCACGATACAAACTTATCGGAGTCATCAAAACACCATTCCGGGGTCGTCTTCACAAAAGTCAACCCAAGTCAATATTTCCAACTTAAGCTTTAAACCAAGAACCAAAGGGTCCAAATCATTCCAAATCTTCCACAAAGCGAAACAAACCATTCCCGCAAGTCATAAAACCAAAAATACACATATAGGAAGATTTAAAAGGGAAAACATGGCTCAAATACACAAAACGATCGATCGGGTCGTTACGCCTAATAAGGGAGAGTGGTTCCACCAGGAGAAGAGTACTTCTAGGATTTCCAGGAATTTGAATTATTGAAGAAGCTCCTTATACTATAATTGAATCCTACACATAAGAGCATTCCGAATGCTAAAAGTTTCGGTTCATTTTATTTATGATGTAAAAGATGATAAAAAAACATTTTTCCATTAGACAAGTCGATAAAAGAACGGCAAAGTAGTTGATCCCAACCCTTGCCGGCCAAAAAGCTTCTTTAAGACAGTGAGTTGAATTAGGAAGAGTAGAGTCAAAAGATGAGTTAAAAGCTTGAGTTGAATCAGTAGAGAGTTCAATCCCCTTTTCTTTATAATAATCTTCCACTTTTTGTTTCAACCAATTTTATCATTCAAGCTCTCATCATAAATCTGCAATAAGAATTCTTCATGCGAGACTTAAAGCTCATTAAAAATGAACATTGGCATTGAACATTTTGAACCGAATCTATTTTGTTCCTATCTCAACGAAAAGAATTTTTGACTTGCTTGCTCGCTTCATCACCGGAATCAAGCCAACACAAGGATGGGAGGGAAAATGGAACACAATATAGAACAAAAGCTACTAAATGGAAGCCAACCTTACCTTCAACAAGATATGACTTTATATCTTCCTATGATAGTGAGCCTCGAACCTTAATTTATTATATTAGAGTTTTATTCGACTAATTCAAATACTAATGGGAGACTAATTTTCAAAACCTACTTTGATATTGAATCTTCGAGAGCCATACTGGAAATGATAATCCCTATGGAAAGATAGTTGGCTGCCATCCTAGATACTGTCTTATTGGCCCATGGAATTATCTAAGACGAGCGGGTCAAACCTTTCTTCTTACTGGTCAAACAGATGCCGAACCTTAATATTTAGCGGCTCTCCGAAGTTAGAGAGATGGGTGGGGCCTTTATTATAGGCGGGACAAAGCGCATTCAATGGTGATGAGAGAAGGGCAAATGCATGTTCGATTAATCTATTCTTCTTGCTTACACACTCATCTCGATATACTTATATATTAGTTAGCTCGTTCACTTTCTGACTGCTACCCACTCGAACTATTACTATTAGCTAAACAACCCTTTTTTGTGTTTAACTGCGGTTCATCATAGTTCATTAAAGAAGCTCAATCAAATTAGCTTTAAGTAAAAAGGAATAAAATTCCAAAGGGGCTATCATTGCAAAAGGTCAATTTTATTGGAAGGGGATTGATTTTGTAAATCAATTTCATACCAAAAAGTGGCCAAAATCAAAATCTAACCCAACACCTTATACCCTATCCGCTTGACCCGACCCAGCTAACCTTCTTTAATCACGACCGTCCTTCTTTTCGATCAAACAACCTCCTTTATCTTTCCCCACCCATATATAATTCCCTTTACACCCACTAAAAAAATACTAATCTTTTTTCTCTCCTTCTTCCCACCTACCTCGCTCTGTCTCTGTATCACCTTTAAAACCATAATCCACCCCTCTCCTCACTCAAACCCTAGCCAACATGTCTTTTTTTTCCTTTCCTTTCTTGGTTGAATCACTAATTTTTTGCCATTTCTGACTCGTTCTTCTTGGTACTACTCCATTTTTGGTAGTTTAGAGGGGAAGTCTTTCAAGAAAAGGAAGGACTTTCCTTTTCAAATAGGGTTTGATATTAAAGGGAGTATATATAGTTTTCCTTCTAAAGTTCTTATTGCAGTTATGCGTCTTGCTCTGATTGAATGATTTGGTCCGATTCGGGAAAATTAAGGTTTTAGCCGATTTTCCCTCTATTTGATTTCATGTGATTGATTTGATTTCTATATATCTTTATCTGCTCTGTACATTAGAAAAACCATCCCCTTTCCCCTTTTTGGTGTGACTTCAGTTATCGATCTCTCACTTTTTCACTCATATTTTATGGTAACTTGCTCTACTAACTTCTCTAGTTTACTCCTATTGTTCTTTGAGTGTTCTGTAACTCTAGTTATCATCTTGGCCGGCTAGTCTATTAAGGCTCCAGTTGGTTATTCCTCCCAGTACAAGTACTGCTCGGGGTTCTTGAAACTCTCGTGAACTCTGAAGTACTAGGGTTTGAGGATTCTATGGATTCAAGAGTTTCTCAGGGTTTTATCATTGTTCGAGGATCTCACTCATTTTGGTTGCTTTTGGGATTATTAATTTGGTTTCTAGTTATTTTATTTACGATATTTGTCTTGCACAATAGGTTAGTCCCCTCACTATGTAATTCTACTCTTTGTGCTATTCATTTCAATTCTTTGATCATGTATACCTCAATTCGTGTATATGTAGTTAAACACCGGCATGAATATGTTAAGAACTTTTCCTCATAGGTTCTAAGTTCTTAGCTTTATATCTTCAGTCTATTTGAAGCATAAATTACCTAAACCTAGGATCTTAAGGCTTAGATCTTTTCTGAACTTCTTAATTTGTTCTGAGAGTTTCATATACTTACAGTTATGGGTTCTTCATGTACTCTCTGTGTTTGATCAAGCCTTTTATTCTCTTTTGAATCTTGTCTGAAACTTAAGAAAGAAGAGATTGCTTTCTGTGTTATCTTGATTGTACAAAGGCTATAGGGTCCCCTGTGATGGAAACTTGCGTGTTTAACTATCTGCTCTTAAGCCCATATTATATCTTATCTGATTGAAACCTACATACTTGATTGTTTTTCTGAATCCTGTTAGATAGCATAGGTATAGGGGTTTTTATGATTAAAGACTGCATCTTTGAATGCCCTTTCTAACCTAGTATCACGATCCGAAATCCCAGCTAGTCATGATGGCACCTAACCCCCCATGCTAGGTGAGCCAAATAATGAATAATACAAATCAAATGAATGTCACGACCCTAAAACGGACCCGGTCGTGATGGCGCATATCGTGAAACTAGGCCAGCCGACACAAACCCCAAAATCAACAAGACATCTATAATAAGTCATTTTAAGTTATTAATTAGCTAAAATCCCATAATATAAGTTAAAATAAACAGAGCGGAAACATAAAACTGCCCGATATCGGGGTGTCACCAATCACGAGCAACTACAACTCGTCTCGGAATAAGAAAGGACAACATAGTCTAAAAAAAATGCTAATACAAAGCTGAATAAGATAGGAAGGAGAAGCACTAGGCTGCGATCACCAAGCAGCTACCTTGTCAACTCCGGAGACCCGCTGGAAGGCTAATCAGCACTCGTTATCGTGACCCGAGACTCTTGGATCTGCACACAAGGTGCAGAGAGTAATGTGAGTACGCCAACTCAGTAAGTAATAAAAGTAAAGGCAGCTGAGCGGTAAGAAAACACGTAAGCCATATCATAACGCTACAACAAAACAGTATAAGTCCAGAACAATGCAGTAAAGCAATAAAAGTCGTAAAAACATCTCAGTTCAGTAAAACCTTTTAAATAATCTTTCAATAGTTTCAAACGAGTGATGAAAACAGTGAGTAAAAGGATAGAAACGTAAACAGCCCCTTGGGCAAAACAAGTACCATAAACCGCCACTCGGGCATAATATTAGCAGAACCAGCCCCTCGGGCTACCTCACAATCACTTGTAATCAGCCCCTCGGGCAACAACGTGAAACCACAACAGCCCCTCGGGCAATATCACATCACACACACTGGTTACCCGCGCTCGCTGGGGGTGTACAGACTCTGGAGGGGCTCCTACAGCCCAAGCGCTAACATCAGCCATTTCGTGGCATAACAAATCAGGCCCTCGGCCTCTAATATATCACAAATCAGTACAACCTGCTGCGGCGTGCAGCCCGATCCCATGATATCCTCACAAGACCAGCCTTCGGCCTTACTCAGTCAGAACTCACTCAAGCCCCTCGGGCTAACAGTAAAACAGGTACTCGGCTCAAAATATCATTTATAAAATCAAAAGGAGTAAATAAAATCTTAGTTATGAAATCAGTGAAAGCATAGCAAGGCTGAGTGTAAATATTATCAAAACAGTGAGGAAACAGTAGTAAAAAGCCCCTAAAGGTCCAAACAGTCGGCACAAGGCCCAAATACGGCATCCAGCCCCAAACACAGTAATATTTTCCAAAGCACAATAATATTAAACAGTGTTCACTCAAATACGCGACTTAACCGTTGTACGGGACAGACCAAGTCACAATCCCCAATGGCGCACGACCCCACGCTCGTCATCCAGTGTGTGCATCACCTTAAAATAGCACAACGATGTGAAATCCGGGGTTTCTTACCCTCAGGACAACAATTACAATCATTACTTACCTCAATCCGGTCCAAACTCTAGCCCGCGATGACTTTGCCTCTCGAATCGGCCTCAACTCGCCCCGAATCTATCCAAAATCAGAATCATAACATGAAAATAGGCTAAAGGAACAAAGCCTACGCCAAAATAACCAAATTACATCGAAAATACCGGAATTGGCCAAACCCGACCCCCGGGCCCACATCTCGAATTCCGATAAATATCACAAAACTAGAATCCTTACACTCCCACGAGTTCATACATATCAAATGCATCAAAATCTGACCATAAATGACCCCTCAACTCCTTAATTCAAAGTCTTCAATTTTCAAGCCCTAATCCCCCAATTTTAATCACTAATTTCCATAAATTCCATGTCTAATCAGTAAAATATCACCATAGAAATGAGTTTTAGTTCCAAGAATCTTACCTCCAGAAAGTCCCTTGAATTCCCTCATCAAAATCCCCCAAAAAACTCAATCCTGGATAAAAATGGTGGAAAACAACCCAAATTTCGCAAAGGGGAACTTATATACTTTCTGGCCTAGGGATTTCGCACCTGCGGCCCTTTTACCGCTTCTGCGGTCTAACCAACCGCATATGCGGCTTCCACTTAAAGTCCTGGGACCGCACCTACGCCTCACTTACCGCACCTGCGGTCTCGCAGGTGCGTTTAACCTTCCGCACCTGCGGTCTCGCAGGTGCGTTTAGCCTTCCGCACCTGCGACTTCTGGTCCTCTAGCTCATGGCCGCATCAGCGATTCCTCTAACGCTTCGGCACTCTCGCACCTGCGTTCCCCAATTCGCAGGTGCGGTTATGACAGGAACTCAGCAGCTTTAGCTGCAAATTCTAAATTCCAACTTCCCGATAAGCATCCGAACAAGTCATATACCACTATTCAAACTTATACCGATCTTCGAAACACTTAAAACAACATAGAATCATCAAAACACCCTCAGATTCAAGCCTAAGTTTTCCAAAACTTCCGAATTCCGCTTTTGATCAAAAAGTCTATCAAACCTCGTTCGAATGATCTGATATTTTGCACACACGTCCTAAATGACACAACGGACCTACTCCAATTTCCAGAATTCCATTCCGACCCCCATATCAAAATCTCCACTACCAACCAGAAAATGCCAAAATTCCAATTTCCCCAATTCAAGCCTAAATCTAACCCGGGCCTCCAAAATACATTCCGATCACGCTCCTAAGTCCCAAATCACCTCATGAAGCTATCCGAATCATAAAAACCAAATTCCAAGATCGTTTACTCACAAGTCAACTTCCGGTTGACTTTTCGAACTAAAATGCCAACTTAAGAGATTAAGTGTCTCATAACACTTCAAAACTACTCCAAACCCGAACCAACCGACATGATACGACAAAATGAAGCTGAACAACACATAAAGAAGCAGAAATGGGGGGAAACGGAGCGGTAACTCATGAAATGACTGGCCGGGTCGTTACATCAACATCCTCCCCCTCTAAAATAAAAGTTCGTCTCGAACGGTTCAAGAAACATACCTGAAGCCTTAAATAGGTGACGATATTTGCTCCGCATCTCCCGCTCGGTCTCCCAGGTAGCCTCCTCCACGGGCCGACCTCTCCACTGCACTTTCACTAAAGCTATATCCTTTGATCTCAACTTTCGAACCTGACCCTCCAAAATAGCCACTGGCTCCACATCATAAGTCAAATCACCCTCTAACTGAACCGTGCTGAAATCCAAAACATGAGACGGATCGCCAATATACATTCAGAGCATAGAAACATGAAATACTGGGTGCACACTCGATAAGCTGGGTGGCAAAGCAAGCTTATAAGCCACCTCCCCAATCCTCCGAAGGACCTCAAAAGGCCCAATGAACCGAGGACTCAATTTACCCTTCTTCCCAAATCTCATAACACCCTTCATGGGTGAAACCTTCAATTGAACCTTATTCCCAACCATGTAGGACACATCACGAACCTTCCTGTCAGCATAACTCTTTTGTCTCGACTGTGCTGTACGAAGCCGCTCCTGAATCACCTTCACATTGTCCAAGAATGCACCAAGTCTGTCCCCATAAGCCTAGCCTCACCCAGATCAAACCAACCAACTAAAGAGATACACCGTCTCCCATACAAAGCCTCATAGGGAGCCATCTGAATACTCGAGTGATAACTGTTCTCATAAGCAAACTCCGCGAGCGGTAGAATCTAATCCCATGAACCACCAAAATCAATGACACAAGCGCGTAACATGTCCTCCAGTATCTGAATAGTGCGCTCGGACTGCCCGTCCATCTGAGGGTGAAAAGTTGTGCTCAACTCGACCTGAGTACCCAACTCTCTCTGCACGGCCCTCCAAAACTGCAAAGTGAACTGAGTGCCTCTATTTGAAATGATAGAAACTGGGACACCATGCAAGCAAACAATCTCTCTGATATAGATCTCTGCCAACCGTTCTGAAGAATAGGTAGTACATACAGGAATGAAGTGCGCGGACTTGGTCAGCCGATCCACAATCACCCAAATAGCATCGAACATCTTCAAAGTCCATGGAAGTCCAACCAAAAAATCCATGGTGATCCGCTCCCACTTCCACTCTAGAATATCCATCTGCTGAAGCAAGCCACCCGGTCTCTAATGCTCATATTTCACCTGCTGACAATTGAGACACCGAGCTACAAATCCCACAATATCCTTCTTCATTCTCCTCCACCAATAATGCTGCCTCAAATCCTGATGCATCTTCGCGGCACCCGGATGGATGGAATACCGCGAGCTATGGGCCTCTGCCAGAATCAACTCCCGAAGCCCATCCACATTGGGCACGCATATCCGTCCCTGCATCCTCAATACCCTATCATCACCAATAGTCACATCTCTGGCATCGTCGTGCTGAACTCTGTCCTTAAGGACAAACAAGTGAGGATCATCATACTGGCGCTCTCTGATGCGATCAAACAAGGAAGACCGAGAAACCACACAAGCTAAGACCCGACTGGGCTCCGAAATATCCAACCTCACAAACCGATTGGCTAAGGCCTAAACATCAATTGCGAGAGGTCTCTCTTCAACATGAATATATGCCAAACTACCCATACTCACCGCTTTCCTATTCAAAGCATCGACCACTACATTGGCCTTCCCCGAATGGTACAAGATAGTAATATCATAGTCCTTTAGCAGCTCCAACAATCTCTGCTGCCTCAAATTGAGATCCTTCTATTTGAACAAGTGTTGGAGGCTACGATGATCAACAAACATCTCACAAGACACGCCATACATATAATGCCTCCAAATCTTCAACGTGTGAACAATGACAGCCATCTCTAGATCATGAACAGGGTAGTTATTCTCATTGGGCTTCAACTGACGAGAAGCATAAGCAATAACTCTATCCTCCTACATCAACATACATCCAATACCCACTCTCGAAGCATCACAATACACTATGTATGAACTGACGGTAATAACCCGCCAAACCAAGAAAGCTGCGAATCTCTGTGGCTGAGGACGGCTTGGGCCAACTCCGAACCGCCTCTATCTTCTTCGGATCAACCTGAATACTCTCGCTGGACACCACGTGCCCTAAGAAAGCCACTGAACTGAGCCAAAACTCACACTTGGAGAACTTTGCATAATGCTTCTCTTCCCTCAATCTCTGCAACACAACTCTCAAATGCTACACGTGCTCCTCCTGACTATGCGAGTATACCAGAATATCATCAATGAAAACAATAACGAACGAGTCGAGATAAGGCCGGAACACGCTATTCATCAAATGCATGAACGCTACTAGGGCATTGGTCAGCCCAAATGACATCACGAGGAACTCATAATGACCATATCGGGTCCTGAAAGCTGTCTTAAGAATATCCGAGTCCCTGATCTTTAACTGGTGATACCCTGAACGGAGATCAATCTTGGAGAACACCCTCGCTCCCTAAAGCTGGTCAAATAAATCATCGATACGAGGCAAAGGATACTTGTTTTTGATTGTAACCTTGTTCAACTGCCTGTAATCAATGCACATCCTCGTACTGCCATCCTTCTTCTTCACAAATAGGACAGGCGCACCCCACGGCGACACACTAGGCCGAATGAACCCCTTATCAAAGAGTTCCTGAAGCTGCTCCTACAACTCCTTCAACTCCACTGGTGCCATACGATATGGAGGAATAGAAGTGGGCTGAGTGCCCGGTACCAAATCAACATCAAAATCAATATCCCTGTCTGGTGGCATGCTCGGCAGGTCTGCAGGAAACACATCGGGAAAATCCCTCACTACTGGAACAGAATAAATGGTAGGATTCTCTGCACTGACAGTCCAGAATAGCACGACATGGGGATAACCGATCCATGCCTAAAATCATATCGAAATCCACCATACAAGTAACAGAAGGTCCATTCGGGTCTCCAAACCCCCAATAGTCACCACACATGACCAATATACGCGGTCTACAACAACAGTATCGCCCACCAGAGTAGATACACGAAGAGATGAAACAAGAGACTTATGGGGCATATCCAAATAACGAGCAAAATATGATGACACATAGGAATAAGTGGAGCCAGGATCAAATAACATAGAGGCATCTCTATGGCAGACTGAGACAATACCTATAATCATAGCATCTGAAGCAATAGTATCGGGTCTAGCTGGGAGTGCATAGAAACGGGCCTGATCGACCTCCCCCTCTAGGGCGACCCCTAGCTGACTGTCCTCCACCCCTAGCTGGCTGGGCGGGTGGTGAAGTAACTGGGGCTGAAATCGAGGGCTGACTCCTCTGCTGAGATGAACCCCCAAGATGACGAGGACACTGCCTCCACATATGCGCCAACTCCCCACACTCATAACAACTCCCTGGTGCTGGAGACGGGGACTGAAGGGAACCTCTAGCACCGGGATGACTAGCTGAAGAACCTGGCATAGAAGAGCCCTGAACTGATGGAGCACGGGATGAACTCTGGGCTGGAAGGGCACTGAGTGACTAATGACCCTAGTGAGAACTGTGAGAACCATGGCCCGATGATGCCCCACGATAACCTGGGCGAGCTGACTGAGCATGCCTGAATGGGCGGTCTCTACCGTGCTGAAACTGGCCCCCATGATGAGTACCACTAAATCCACCCTGACCACGAGGCCTCTTAGCCTCACTCTCGAACCTCTCCTGACCACGAACCATCTCAATCTATCGAGCTATGTCCACAACCTCATCGAAGGTAGCACCTTACACTCTTTCTTTGGTCATAAACAACCGAAGCTGATAACCGAGGCCATCTATAAACCTCCTGATCCTCTCTTGATCTGTGGGAACCGACCAGACCGCATGACGAGCCAACTCGGAGATTCGCATCTCATACTGTGATACAGATCTCTCGCCCTGACGAAGCTACTCGAACTGCCTGCGCAGCTCCTCTCGGCAAGACTCAGGTACAAACTTCTCCAAGAAGAGAATGGAGAACTGCAGCCAAGAAAGGGGCGCTACGTCAGCCGGCCTACGCCTCTCGTGAGCCTCCCACCATCTAAGTGCAGCCCCTGGAAATTGGAAAGTAGTGAACGGGACCCCACTGGTCTCCAAAATACCCGTGGTGTGAAGCATCCTCTGACACTTGTCCAAGATACCCTGGGCATCCTCGCTCTCTACACCACTGAAAGTCGGAGGCTGAAGTCTCCCAAACCTCTCCAATCTGTGTTGCTCGTCCTCAGCCATAACCGGAGCTACATAACCCTGAGCAGCTGCAACCGGTTGGGATGGAGGTGCCCTCGGTGTCTGAAATCCCTGCACGGCCTGCTCAGGTGTGCGAACGGTGGAAGTCTAAGTGCCTTCCCCGGCCTGAGAAGTAGCTGCGGCTATATTAACTGAGACCGCCTGAGCTAGGCCAATGCACACTGATAGAATCTGGGCCAGGGCCTCCTGAAGGCCTGGGATCACAATAGGCATAGCCGGTGCATGAGCTGGTGCTGCTGGAGCATCCACAACTGGGACCTGATCCTCAACTGGGGCTGCTGGTGGATCTACATGTGCTACCCTAGCTGCTGTGCAGGCTACACCTTTGCCCTACCACGGCCTCGATCGCGTCCTCGGCCTCTAGTGTCCCCAGCTGGTGGTACTGGTGGTCGTCCATCCTGACTGGTAGCGCATGTCCTATCCATCCGTGAGAGAATAGAATAACAGAAGTTTAGTACTAGAATCAACAGATTCGCACGACAGGAATTCAAGAATATGAAGTTTTCCTAAAGGTTCTGCATCCTCCCGAGGATAAATACAAAGGTCTCCGTACCAATTCGTGAGACTCTACAATACCTGCTCATGACTCATGAGACCTATGTAACCTAGGCTCTGATACCAACTTGTCACGACCCTAAAATGGACCCGGTCGTGATGGCGCCTATTGTGAAACTAGGCCAGCCGACACAAACCCCAAAATCAACCAAACATCTATAATAAGTCATTTTAAGTCATTAATTAGCTAAAATCGCATAATATAAGTTAAAATAAATAGTGTGGAAACATAACACAACCCGATATCGGGGTGTCACCAGCCATGAGCAACTACAACTCGTCTCGGAATAAGAAAGGACAATATAGTCTGAAAACAAATGCTAACACAAAGTCGAATAAGATAGGAAGGAGAAACACTGGGCTGCGAACGCGAAACAGCTACCTAGTCAACTCCGAAGACCCGCTGGAAGGCTAATCAGCACTTGCTATCGCGACCCGAGACTCCTGGATCTGCACATAAGGTGCAGGGAGTAATGTGAGTACGCTAACTCAGTAAGTAATAAAAGTAAAGGCAGCTGAGCAGTAGGAAAACACGTAAGCCACGTCATAACGCTACAACAAAACAATATAAGTCCAGAACAATGCAGTAAAGCAACAAAAGTCGTAAAAACAACTCAGTTCAGTAAAACCTTTTAAAACATCTTCGAATAGTTTCAAATGAGTGATGAAAACAGTGAGTAAAAGGATAGAAATGTAAACAGCCCCTTGGGAAAAACAAGTACCATAAACCGCCCCTCGGGCATAATATCAGCAGAATCAGCCCCTCGGCCTACCTCACAATCACTCGTAATCAGCCCCTCGGACAACAATGTGAAACAACAACAGCCCCTCGGGCAATATCACATCACACACACTGGTGTACAGACTCCAGAGGGGCTCCTACAGCCCAAGCGCTAACATCAGCCATCTTGTTGCATAACAAATCAGGCCCTCGGTCTCTCATATATCACAAATCAGTACAACCTGCTGCGGCACGCAGCCCGATCCCATGATATCCTCAGAACATAGGCCCTCGGCCTTACTCAGTCAGAACTCACTCAAGCCCCTCGGGCTAACAGTAAAACAGGTACTCGGCTCAAAATATCATTTATAAAATCAAAAGGAGTAAATAAAATCCGAGTTATGAAATGATTGAAAGCATAGCAAGACTGAGTGTAAATATTGTCAAAACAATGAGGAAACAGTAGTAGAAAGCCCCTAATGGTCCAGACAGTCGGCACAAGGCCCAAACACGGCATTCAGCCCCAAACATAGTAATATTTTCCAAAACACAATAATATTAAATAATGTTCAATCAAATACGCGACATAATAGTCGTACGGGACGGACCAAGTCACAATCCCCAATGGTGCACGACCACACGCTCGTCATCTAGCGTGTGCATCACCTCAAAATAGCACAACGATGTGAAATTCGGGGTTTCTTACCCTCAGGACAACATTTACAATCATTACTTACCTCAATCCGGTCCAAACTCTAGCCCGTGATGCCTTTGCCTCTCGAATCGTCCTCAACTCTCTCCAAATCTATCCGAAATTAGAATCATAACATCAAAATAGGCTAAAGGAATAAAGCCCACGCAAAATAACAAAATTACAACGGAAATCCCGAAATAGGCCAAACCCGACACCCGGGCTCACGTCTCGAATTCCGATGAAAATCACAAAACTAGAATCCTTACATTCCTATGAGTTCATACATATCAAATGCATCAAAATCCGACCACAAACGACCCCTCAACTCCTTAATTCAAAGTCTCCAATTTTCCAGCCCTAATCCCCCAATTATAACCACTAATTTCCATAAATTCCATGTCTAATCAGTAAAATATCACCATAGAAATGAGTTTTAGTTCCAAGAATCTTACCTGCACGAAGTTTCCTTGAATTCCCTCTTCAAAATCCCCCCAAAAGCTTCAATCCCGGATAATAATGGTGGAAAACAACCCAAATTTTGCGAAGGGGAACTTATATACTTTCTGGCCCAGGGATTCTACACCTGCGGCCCTTTTACCGCTTCTGCGGTACCATTTCTGCGGTCTAACCAACCGCATATGCGGTTTCCACTTAATGTCCTGGGACCGCACCTGCGCCTCACTTACCGCACCTGCGGTCTTGCAGGTGCATTCAACCTTCCATACCTGTGACTTCTGGTCCTCTAGGTCATGGCCGCATCTCCGACTACTCTAACACTTCGGCGCTCTCGCACCTGCGGTCCCTAATCCGCATGTGCCGTTATGATACGAACTCAGCAGCTTCAGCTGCAAATTCTAACTTTCAACTTTCCGATAACCATCAGAAATCACCCCGAGGCCCCCGGGACCTCAACCAAAAGTACGAACGAGTCATATCCCACTATTCAAACTTATACCGATCTTCCAAACATTTAAAACAACATCGAATCATCAAAACACCCTCGGATTCAAGCCTAAGGTTTCCAAAACTTCTGAATTTCGCTTTTGATCAAAAAGTCTATCAAACCTCGTCCGAATGACCTGAAATTTTGCACACACATCCCAAATGACACAACGGACCTAGTCCAATTTCTAGAATTCCATTCCCACCCCTATATTAAAATCTCCACTACCAACAGGAAAAAGCGAAAATTCCAATTACGCCGATTCAAGCCTAAATTTATCCCGGACCTCTAAAACACATTACGATCACGCTCCTAAGTCCCGAATTACCTCACGAAGCTATCCGAATCATAAAAATCAAATTCCTAGATTGTTTACTCACAAGTCAACTTCCGGTTGACTTTTTCAACTAAAAGGCCAGCTTAAGAGACTAAGTGTCTCATAACACTTCAAAACTACTCCAAACCCGAACGAACCGACATGATACGAGGAAATGAAGCTGAACAACACATAAAGAAGCAGAAATGGGGAAAAATGGAGCGGTAACTCATGAAACGACCGGCCAGGTCGTTACAATGAAAGATCATCAATAATAATAGATACGAAGATTAATATCCATATAAATAACCCTAGGATTGGTTGTAAATGTCATGAGCCACTAAGAGTTTGATTTACAAAGCTGGTTCAAAGGATAAATACAACATTTGTTTAATATATACATAAATATAATTACAAATCCTAAACTACCAAAAAATGTGATAGTTTATATTTGAACACAGGTACAACTTTAATACTAGCCTTCGTCATCCACAGTATCTCAGCTCCAAAATCTTCACGCAAGTATGAGTACAACCGACTTCATGTAACCATGGTGAAGAAGTGATGAGGTTTTTAAAAATGCACCAGCAAAGTTCTTCCTAGCGAACAACCACATGATAGTCCTTAATAATTTAAACTTTCCAGAATCACCAAAGGATGCGAAACACAAATATCATCGATAATTTAAGGCTGAAAGAAAATTAAAAAAAAATCCCACAAAATCAATACACTTGAATTTGAAACCTATCTTTGATTTGATATATATTCTTTTTGAAAATTCTATAGAGAAAAGAGAGGATAAAATCGCATAGGCACATGGCACAAACAAAAAGAAGAAATAGAATAATAAGAATAAGAAGAAGCAAAAAAACAAAAGGATATATATATATATATATATATATTTTAACGACCCGACCGGTCGTTTTGAGCTTTTGCACTTTTGTCGCCAGTTCTCGGGCATGACTTGCTCCGTACGATGTTTATTGGCTGATGTAGATCGTTGGTTTTGGTTTTCACGGGAATCGGTATGAATTTGGAAGCACAGTCTCAGTTGAAAGCTTTGAATTTGAAAGGTTTGACCAAGAGTTGACTTATTTGTATATGAGCTCGGATCGGAATTTTTATGATTTGGTTAGCTTCGTTGGGTTATTTATGATTTAGGAGCATGATCGGAATTGGTTTTGGAGGTCCGGTGTAAAATTAGGCTTGAATTAGCCAAGTTAGTATTTTTGCGATTTCCGGTTGATAGGTGAGATTTTGATCCGAGGGTCGGAATGGAATTCTGAGAGTTGTTGTAGCTTCGTTATGTGATTTGGGATGTGCGCGTAAAATTTCAGGTCATTCAGATGTCGTTTGGTTTGGTTTTTGATCAAATGCGTGTTTCGGAAGTTTTTGGGAAACTTAGGCTTCAATCCGATGTAATTTGAGGGTTTTGGTGTTATTTGTGGTATTTTGATGATAGGAGCAAGTTTGAATGATGTTTTAAGATGGATTGGCACTATTGAGTGAGGTCCCGGGGGCCTCGGGGTGATTTCGGATAGCCATCGGGATGGATTTTGGAGTTGTGAAATTTCTGGTTTGTTGATATCTGGTATTTCCGCATCTGTGGAAAAGGGGCCGCATATGCCGTTCCGCAGATGCGAGGGGCTGGTCGCAGGTGCGAATTCTTGGACATGGGAGAACATCCGCAGAAGCGGATGGTGGTCCGCACATGCGGTTTCCGCAGAAGCAGATATGGACCGCAGAAGCGGACCTGAGCGCAGCAGTATAATTCCGCAGAAGCGGGAGAAGTACCGCAGAAGTGGTGACCGCAGAAGCGGTAGAAGTATCGCAGAAGCGGAAATAAGGCCTGGGCAGAAGGGTTTAAAATAACATTTTATCCGCGAACCCAAACCCATTTTCCTCCATTTTTGAGCACTTTGGGAGCTACTTGGGAGCATTTGATGAGGGATTCGAAGGAGATTGACTGGAGGTAAGTTTTATGAGTTAAAAACACGATTATATTGTGGAATTATCGTTGAAATTCTTGAGAATTTAGCTAAATTGGAAGAGACTAGGGCTTGGGATTTTAAGATTTCAAATTAGAATTTGAGGGGCCATTTGTGGTCCGAAATGAGAGTTTTTGGTATGTATAGACTCGTGGCGAGATAAGGAATCCGATGATGTTAATTTTCTGATTTTTCGAGAAGTGGGCCCGGGGCTCGGGTTTTGAAAATTTCGTGATTTTTGACGTTTTTCGATTCTTTTCGATTGGGTTATGTTCCCCTAGCCTATTGTGACGTATTCGTTTTGGTTTTGGATAGATTCGACGTGCGTGTAGGATGAATTGAGGGGCAAATGCGTCGCCAGCTAGAGGTTTCGCCAGTTCGAGGTGAGTAACGATTGTAAATGATATCCCGAGGGTTTGAAACCCCGGATTTGCACATCATAGTGCTATATTGAGGTGACTTGCACGCCGGATAGCGTGCGTGGGGTAGAGCACCGTTGGGGATTGTGACTTGGTCCATCCCGATTGATGATTTTACCGCGTATTTGAATGAAACCTATTTGTTTTTATCATGATTTGGGTTGATTGCCATATTTGGGCTTCACGCCAATTATCTGAACCCTTCGGGGATTTTTATCACTTTTTCCTCACTATTTTGATATACTACTTGAACTCAGTCCTGTTGATTATAGTGTTTAACAAACTCAGCCACATTAATTGAACTTTGAGACTTAAATAATATTTCCACTGTTGTTTGGGCTGAGCAATACTACTTTATTGATGCCCGAGGGGCTTATGATGTTTTCTGGACTGAGTGAGGCCGAGGGCCATATGTGAGGATATATGTGAGTGATGTGAGGAGGCTTTCAGGCCTCGAGTGTTATGTGAGGAGGCTTTCAGGCCTTGAGTGTGATGTGAGAAGGCTTTCAGGCCTTATGTTATATGCCACGAGGTGGCTTGATATTGCGCTTGGGCCGTAAGGGGCCCCTCCGGAGTCTGCACCCCCACAGTGAGCGCGGGTACCCATATGGATCGGGCTGCACACCGCAGCGAGATATGGATCGGGCTGCACGCCGCAGCGAGATATGGATCGGGCTGCACGCCGCAGCGATATGTGGATCGCGATGCACGTCGCAGCGGTTACTATATGATACTGTTCTGAGAGTGGTCTGATAGAGAGTGCCCGAGGGGCTGAGAGTGTTTCTGAGAGTGAGCCCGAGGGGCTGGTACTGTTTTGAGACATTGCCCGAGGGGAGAACTTTTATGTGCGCATCTTCCATATTTATTTTCCTTTTTACCTGTTATACTGTGGTATTGGTGCCCGAGGGGCGGATTTTTCCGTGCTTATCAGCACTAACTGTTTTGAAATTGTTTTTCGTAACTGTTGAAAAGATCATTTTCAAAAGAGCTTTAAACTGAGCCAAGATATTTCCAAAGATTTCACAGCCTTACTGTTTTTTCAAAGGATTGTACCCTGCTTCTATACAGCATGATGGTTTCCTTTACGTGATTTCTTACTGCTCAGTTGTTATTTACCATTATTACTCACTGAGTTGGAGTACTCACTTTACTCCCTGCACCTCGTGTGCAGATGCAGGTATCTATTCAACCGGTAGCATGTTTTGGCCGATTAGAGGCAGTGTTACATGAGTTAAGGAGGTGACTGCCAGCGTTCGCAGCACCATGTTTCTCTCTTTTGTTCATTATTATGGTTTTGTATATTTTAGGCCTTGTAGTGGTTTTACATTCTGATAGATGCTCGTGACTTGTGACACCCCGGTTTGGGCTGTGTCGGGATGGTCCTACCATTATTATCTAAGTTTTCACAAATTATTGTTATTAAATCGTGATTCATAATTGCTTAATGATGATTAACTGCTTAAAAGAGGTATTTTGTATTGGTCTGGCTGCCCTTGTCTTCACGAGAGGCGCCATCATGACCGGGTTCGGGAATTGGGTCGTGACAAGTTGGTATCAGAGCCTAGGTTACTAGGTCTCACGAGTTATGAGCAGGTTTAGTAGAGTCTCGCGGATCGGTACAGAGACGTCTGTATTTATCCTCGAGAGGCTGCAGAACCTTTAGGAAAACGTCACATTCCTGGAATTCTTATCGTGCGTCCTTGATTCATCTTGAAATGTAACTCTTGAAATTTCCTTCCACGCATTCGTATGCGCACATGAGCGCTCAGTATCAGATGTGCCTTGATGGCTTGTGATCCCCCGATCCAGGGGTGAGTTATGATCTCTGTGAGTTTGATGTTAGGCCAGTCTGGAGGACTTGGGGCCGGATCTTTGCCTATGGCATGAGCACTGAGGTGCTGATTGTGTGAGTAAGTGTTTTGAACTTATAGGTTCGGTAGTGTCCCTATTAGTGGAAGTGATGGTTGAATAGCTATGTGATGAGTATGTTAGTACTACGGGATGTATCTATGTAACTTGGAAGTGACGAGGAAGGCCTGCGGGATGATAAATGAACTATTAAGTGTATGATTCCATTGTGATTGGATGTGTAACTTCGAGTTATGGGCGCGTGAAGAATCTTTTCATGTTTCCAGTCGAGAGTGAAGTAAGTTTTATGTTGCGGTACGAGTTCAGACTCAGGAAGACTAAGTGGCTGTGTAATGTGTATGGCGGTGGAAGGTATACAAAAATGTTATATTGAAGCGAAGCAGGTGGGTTATCTCCTGCGAAGTGTTCTGATGTGGTGTGATCCTTATGTGTATATTGGGAGATATCATGTGCAAGTGAAAAGTACGTGTTGAAATTTGGAATTTCGGGTCGCTTAAGAGAGTGGGCTTAACTGCTGCGGGAATGAATGTGAGAATTGCAGAAGAGTTACAGTACGGGGTGATCTGTGTTTTCACAACTTATAAATGATTTGAATTTACTCTCACTATGTTATTGTGGCATCAATAGAGTAAAAGTGTTATGCGTTATTGAGGGTATTTTGATCTATGGCTTTGAGCCAAGTGGGGGAGTCTGTTGTGAGTAGTTGATTGCACGGTTAGGTGCTATGCTGGTTCCAGTTGAGGCGTGCGGGTGAATCAGTTATGACTTGTGGAAATTGAGACCGAGGATGTTGACGAAGGTTATATTATTCTTCATAGGGTAAGGGAATCACAGGATGTCTTAAGTTGTTGTTGGTAGAGGATGCTCAGTGCATAGAGCAGTAAGTTGCTTGGGTGTATTAGGATGAGGATTTCATTTTGCGGTATCGGAGTGCCAATGAGGCACGGGTGATTCTGTTCGTTAGGTCAGGTAAGTTGTAGTTTGAATAAGGGTGAATGACTTTCGAGAATGGTTCTAATGTGTTCAAGATTCTGCAGGAAACAATCGAGTATTTTAAAGTGCATGTGTGGTTAGAAACTGTATTTTCATTGGAAGAAGAAGAAGAAGAAGAAGAAGTAGTGTACGAAAATAAAATGTACATAGCTTGACAATAGAAACTCACATTCTCACAAAAACTAACATGCCCACCAACATATACCATCAACAACATGCCGATATTGACCAGAAAATCTCACCAATTCTACTTTCACTCCCAACATCATTCACGTAGCATTAACCGAAAAGATTTATTTAAAACATAAATTGAAATTTCAGTGATTTTTCTAGGCACTTAGACAAAACTCCCAAAAAATACTCATACAAAGAGTGGAGAGAGATTAAACAAAAATAGCTAAATGGACAATTATAGCCATCAAAAATGAGAAAAAAGGATTACATGAGAAGTAGTGATGGATAAATGTTGTCTAAGTCTAGACAAGTGGCTAGGTAAAATAACGTGCTTTGTGAGGAAAAGTAAGAGATAAATTATAAAAAGTATTAAAATATAAAAGTAAGAATGAGAAAAACAATGTTAGAGTAAAAAGAATTGATAAAAGGTGAAATGCATAAAAAGTGTAAAAAGTCGAGTGCAAAGACGTGAAAAAGAGAAAATGAGTGGTATTGATAAGGGAAAAATATCTAGGAAAGACAAAAAATCAGTGCCAATTTACTTTTGTCTTGGTTTTATCTGATGCGCTATAGGTTGATATTAGATTTTTCACATGGTTTAAACTATGTAGCTTGTATAAATATGTTAGCCGAGTGGCTACACATTGTTGATTTCTCATGTGATAATTCTTAAATTTACAAATCACTATTTGTACGATCGGATAGGTCGATTTGAGTACTAACCCTTATTTTCGTGATCCGAGGCCTCTATTAGCTCCATTAGATGTTTCTCCATTTGCATGCACAGTCCTTATCTTTTTTCAGAAAGTTTTTACGTAAAAATTTGAATAAAATATGATTTTTGGCTTTATAAATAACTTGATTTGACGGTTCCGATAGGTCCGTATTGTGATTTTGGACTTGGGCGTATGCCCAAAGTTGAATTCGGAGGTCCCTAGGTTGATTTGAATTGTTTTACCGATAGTTAGAAATTTAAAAGTTTGAAAATTTCCTAGTTTTGACCATAGGTTGACCTAATGGCTATTGGGTTTGGATTTTGATTTTGGGACTTGGTATAGATTCTTTTTCTATTTGGAACTTGTTTGCGAAATTTGGTGCAAATCGTAGTTGGTTTGATAGGATTCGTACGCTTGATTGTGATTTTAGAAGTTCTTGAGTTTTCTTTGAAATTTCATGCATTTTGAGTTCTAGGTATTATTTTGGCGTTTTGATCGCGCGAGCGACTTCGTATTAAGTTATTATGCTTGTGTACCTATTTGGTTTGGAGCCCGAGAGCCTAGGGTGAGTTTCAGGTATGCTACAGACCATTTTTTGACTTAAGAGATTGCTGGCTTCAACTTGTTTCTGGTGTCTGATTCACTTTGTTTCGCGATCGAGAAGGGGAAATTGGGGCCGGAGCAGATTTTGTCTTCGCGAATATAGGGACTGTGTCGCGAACGCAAAGTAGTGGGGGGCTTACCCTTCGCGAACGCGATTGTCCTCTTGCGAACGTGAAGGTTGGGGAGGTCAGTCAGGTACTCTACGCGTATAGGCCTTGGCTCGCGAATGCGATGGCAAGGAGGGAGCTAAGCCTTTGCAAATGCGAAGGTCTTTTGGCCGCTGTTCTTCATGAATGGGTCAGGTGCTTCACGAACGCGAAGAACACCTGACGCCCAGGTATTAAAACATCCAAAAGACGAGATTTGAACCATTTTTTACCATTTTCAAGTTAAAGCTCGGCCTAGAGGTGATTTTGAAGAGGGTTATCATCCCAACTTCATTGGTTAGTAAATGTTAACTTGTTGTGTTACATTTCCAGAAATACCCACTGATTTTAACCTTTAATATAGGACTTTTCATGTTAGAAATTAGGAATTTAGCTACAAATTGGGGATTTAGTGAAATTGAGATTTAGACCACGAATTGAGGTAGGATTTCGAAATAAAACACACAATTGGGCTTAGTGGTGAATGGGTAATTGGGTTTTGGTCTGAATCTCGAGTTATGACCAAGCGGGTCGGAGTTGACTTTTATTGATTTTTTCCAAACTCATTAAAGATTGAATCCTATTCACTCGTGGGTAGTTACTAAGGCCTATTTTGAATTATTAGAACTATATTTGTCTAGATTTGAATGGTTTGGAGGCTAATTCTAAAGGAAAAGCCGCGGTTGAGCATTGATTTGGTTGCGGAGTGAGATAAGTATCGTGGTTAACCTTGACAGGAGTGATTAGGACTTGGTTGTCTATTTGCTATGTGAATTATGTATGGGAACGACATATATATGAGGTGACGAGTATATATACGTTGCTATTGAGTTAAAGCATACATGTGAAAATTGTTTTATTTTATAATGTTATTTCCATGACTATGTTTCCTATGCCATAGTTAAATTATTACTTCTCTAATTGTTCGCTTTCATATCTATTGATTATCTTGGATTTGTTAGAATTTTGGAAAGTTGAGATGAATTATCATTGTTACACCCCATATTTTCGTACGTAAAAGTACGTCGTAAGACAATTGATGTAAGCTCAGAAATGAGATCATCTTTGAAAAGTTCATAAAGTAAGTTAATCATTATCTTGACGGTTAAAAATATTTAAGATCATGAATAACAAGTACCAATAGGGTTGGAAGTCTTAGAAGCTAAACGAATCGAAGAAAATAAAATTTTGTCGTAAAGTCGACAAGATGGAAACGTTAAAACATGTACTTTTGGGGTGAGGCTAGACTTCTTAACATGATAAAGAGGTTATTCTATGATTTATTTTAGTCGTATTATAATCGTGTGTTACTTTTCGAAGTCAAAAGAGTTTTGGAACAAAAGTTGGCAAAGGTCATCACAAGTTACATTCATAAATGTGCTGAAAATTAGGTCAAATGTAGTTGAGCTTTTCTCCGAATTTTCTTGGAATTACGGGGTGATCTACCGACAAAATTGAATATATATGAGTCTAGTTTCTAACGCATTTAACGTTTCATCGATACAACATCGGAGTACATAGATATTCGCATTTTTGTGAGACTGCGCAAGCAGCTCTCATGGAATCCACAAAATTGGTGTAAAACTCCAGCTTGTATTTAAGTCAATTCTAAGTCGTTTTAACTCATTTTTCTCGTCCGAAACAATTACTAAACCCTACTAAATGCTCAAGGTTCCTCCATGATTCTAGGGTGAAAACCTAAGATAAAAGCACGAATCCAACGCTAGAAATCCCGTGGTGCTTGCTAGATCGTAGTTCTTCATGTTATAGCTGTTTTAGAGGGTTCTTCAAAGGTAAGTAACCTTAGATTCGTGTTGTTCCTTTTGATTAAGGTATTAATCAGTCCCTCCTTCGTATATGTTAGATTTTCAAGGCGAAGGACAAGTGTTTACACACCAACTTGAACACCAAAAGTTTATTCAAGAAGAGAATACAACACCTATAGTGTTATGGTGTTATTGATGATAGTTGTGGGTTGTGCTTGGCTGAAATTTCGTGTTGTTTCTACTGGTTAAGGTGGTATAACATCCTACTACATATTCTTGAAGTTATTTGTGTGTTGGTTGCATTATTTGAGCAAAATACTACAAGAGGAGACTTGAAATAGTTTGAGATGTTATTGTTTTTAATGGACTGTTTTGGAAATGTTGCTTCCATGTACAATAAATGTTTGGAAACCATTGAAAATGACTCTCTTATGATGTTGTTATTATAAAATATTGTGTACATGTCGAACTTGTTGTTCGTACTGTGAGTATGAAGAGAAAGGACAACATAACAATGGAAAGTTGTACTTGTTGTTATTAGATTGTTGGGCTGTTTGAGGGTGAATTTGGAGATGAATGAATTACTTTGGGGTTAAAGGGTTCAAAAGGGATTCAATCCGAGCCTGGCGCTCGTCGTGATATGATGATGACTTGTTAATGAAATATTTCATACCCTATTGTTGATGTTGTTCTTATTGTATTGCTCAAGTTATTGTTGTTGGTATATGATATTGGAGGAGGCCCCTGTTTCAGGGGAGATGCTGCCCAAATGACATAAACGAGCTACTAGTTTAAGTTGCGGACTTAGCCTTTACCCAGCACTGATTTTGAATCTCCTTATGCTATGGTAGATTGAATTGAGTTGTTTGAAGAATTGCTTGGAAAATATTAATGAATCGACGAAGTTAAGGTATGTTAAGGCACTTCCTTCTTTCTTTTGGCATGATCTAACGTGAAATGAACACAAACGATACGCTATTTCATATTGGATCTATTCCTAGCAACTAGGCTGTCCATATTGTTATTTTCTTATAAAGTTATTCTAAGCATGTATGTATGATCCTTCAATCCTATTGAGGTCCATATTGATGGTATGGGTGTCCATAACATTAATCGAAGGTGCAACGACCCTACGCCACTTCGAAAGGTTTAGAACGTGATTCCATGAGTCTAGTCTGCATTATATATATGTATCTATTTTACTCTATCGAGCCGCACTATAGTCGATTGGGTACGGCACCTATTGTGCAACCACTGATGAATTGGGTTTTACCGAGCTCCACGTAGACGGGTACGATTCAACCGAGCCTTGTGATGGCCGGGTACATTTTTAAAATTTTATGTACATATATATGTATTAAGTATTTCATGTCAGTAGCCCTCAAGGGCTCTCAGATGTTAAAGCTTGTATCTTCTCTATCTCTCTTTGCATTATTGTTCTTATTTATGTTTTTATGCCTTACATACTCGATACTTTATTCGTACTGACGACCCTTTTACCTGGGGACGATGAGTTTCATACCCGCAGGTCCCGATAGACAGGTTGACTATCCTCTTAGTAGGCTATCAACTCAGCGGAAGATGTTGGTGCACTCCACTTGCTCGGGAGTTGCCTATTTGGTCTGTATGATCTGGACATGTATTGATTGGTATGGTGGGGACTGTCCCGACCTTTGTGATGCTTATTTACTCTTAGAGGCTTGTAGACAGATGTCATGTATATGGATACTTGTATGGCCTTGTCGGCCTATATTTTGACTGTACAAATGATCATGTTAGTCTTATAGACACGTATATCACATATATATGTTTCTATATAATGTTGGGTCATGTCTAGTATTTCCTTATATTTTATTCTGGTTATCTCATGATGGCCCTTCTGGTCCATTTATCCATGATGGTGTGTTAAGAAAGATGCGTTATGTTGGTACTCGGTTGAGTAAGGCACCGGGTGCCCATCGCGGCCTTCCTATTTGGTTTGCGACAAATGGTATCAGAGAAGTTACATCCTAGGGAGTGTACAAGCCGTGTCTAATAGAGTATTGTTTATTGGTGTGTTGTGCACCACACTTATAAGCAGGAGGCTACGGGGCATTTAGGACTGTTACTCTTTCTTCTTACTCTACATCGTGTGGCAGAGCTCAGTTGTAAGAATTCAAACTCCTAAGTTCTATTAAATTCGTAATACAACGATACTTACATCTAGAAGGACAGTTGGTAAGAGATTGAATGTGGTTGTGGAAGAGTTGAGTCAGAGGAACTCGATTTTGCATCATGCTTATGATGAGTAAAGGTAAGGTCTTCAGTAGATCATGTGTATACTAAGACGTGTACGCTTCTTGATAAGGAGCCCTAAGGCGTGAATATCTATCCACCCATATGGTAAAGAGCAACGAGAGAATCAGAAGGTAGATACAAGTTTCAGCAAATAAAAGAACCAAGGTGAAGAAGGATACGAGGTACCAGTTAGTGAAGATTATCAACATTTACAATACAGTTAGAGAAATATAAGCATTTTGAGTTACCTTCAATAGTAACAGAGGTATGTACAATTGGCCACACCCATCTCAGTTATGCCCTATGGGAGCTAATAGATATTGTTTAAGAGAAAGAGGAGATATCAGGATCCAGTTGGGGTTAGAGTAACCCAAAATGGTGGATGAATTGTTAGCATTAGCTGACATTTCCGAAGGATATTGCAAATGTGATAATAGTTCTCCTTGTGAGACACCCAGGTAGTGCGCTATAGCATAAGTACAGTTAGATAAGAATACTAGAATGTTCCGAAAATTTGGAAGATAGGCACTGGAATCCTATAAGGGATGAATATTTAGCTTAGTATGGCTCACGTCCCTAGCATTAAAAAAAAAGAGAAAGTTTGGCATCCCGAAGAGCCAATGAGTTAAAGCAAGGGGAGCTAAAAGTGAAAGGACGTTTTGTTGATGGTTTAAGAATAAGGTAATAGACGAAAATATTAGCAGGAGAATAAGAAGAGAGTAAATGAAGCATTATGAGTAAGATGTGATTAGTGGGTGATAATGGTGTATACGGTAGAAATCGACGGTTCGATTTCACGAGCATTAAGGCATCTCGAGGGTTTCCTGTAATCGACTCCGAGAAGTCTCGGCAGCCGACTTTGAGATAGTATAAGTAATGACCGGCCCCGAGGCAATGTGAATTAGTGGTCTCGACGGACCAAGGTGAAGTTCCCAAGGCGCGTACATAAAGCTGGTCAAGTCTAGTAGGTTGGTAAAAAGGCGAATTAAGGTATTAAATGGCTGTACTAGCCCCATATCTTTGTAATTAAGGCATTTGTATTATGTTGGGATTCCCCCTCATATATAAAGGGGATCCTTCTAATTCGGTAAGGTTCTGTTGCTCAATACTAAATACACAAGAACATTCTCTCTGCTCTCTAACATATTCTCTTAAGCGTTTACTTCCATTCATTGCTTACATTCATTGTGTTCTATTTATTCTTCTTCATTTATTGCTAATCATTGATCATAAAGAGCCATCATTGAATTTATCATAACTGTTAGTCCCTCCATTGAATGCCCACGACAAGATATAGGACTCGACCTCGAGGCCCCGAATAAGCAAACTCGAGGCCCTGCTTGTCAGCCTATTAGTTCGATTATCATCTTGTTTCCAAGCTCTTATCTCGTTTTCTAATCTCTTACTTAGCATCCACTGCTTAACAACTAGTATAAAAATAGATCACGTATTTTTAGAATCACAAAGTCAAATTTAATTGTAATTACCATTTTCACAGTTTGGCGCCCACCGTGGGGCTAAAAATAATAGTGATTATTTTCTTGCTAGTTTAACTACGTAACGCAAGTTGTCTTTCACACTTTTTCTTGTCCAAGATCTTTGATTTCAGTTCGAAATGTCTAACACAGCAAACGCACGTCATAAAAAAAATCTTGAAGACCATGGAGAAAATGGTGTTGACGTCCCAGGTGTTGGTGTACCACCATGAAACCCTGAGAATGCACCGGAACCAATTCTCATGGATGCGATTTCACGCTACGCTCAACACGTCGAAATAAGCTCCCACACCAACAAGAGCATACACCAAGGAGACCAACAAGAAGCCCAGAGAACCCCAATTAGGGAAGAACGGGAGGTTAGCCTTCACGTTATTCTTAAAATGTTACAGGCACAACAGCTGGCGATCGCTTAGCTGCAAAGTTATCAAAAAACTCCCAGCACAGTAGCATCGGGGATGACTCCCCTAGCCGAGCAGGTACGAGAGAGGTCAAGCAACATTGGGTCGGCAGTCGACCTCGCCATCGTAAAGATGCTCGAGGTCCTCACAGAGAGGATCGAGTCGGGGGGAGAAGAAAATAGAAGCCAACGACAAAAAAGGTCTAGACCTACAATTCCAGGATCGATCAGATCCCGGGCGCACCCCCCATCCTGAAAGGTGTGGATTCAAAGAAGTTCGTGCAAAAGCCGTTCCCGCAGGAAGCAGCTCCGAAACCCATTCCAAAGAAGTTTAGAATGCCAGACCTTCCGAAGTACAACGGAACCTCAGACCCCAATGAGCATGTTACTGCATACACTTGTGCAGTGAAGGGCAACAACCTAAAGGACGACGAGATCGAGTCCTTCCTACTGAAGATGTTCGGGGAAATTCTTTCTAAAGGGGCAATGATGTGGTATCACAACCTGGCCCCAAACTCGATATATTCGTTTGCCACGCTGGCGGGTTCTTTCATAAAAGCACATGCTGATGCCATCAAAGTAGCAACAAGGAAATCTGACGTCTTCAAGGTCAAGCAGAGGGAAAATGAAATGCTGCGAGAGTTCGTATCTCGCTTTCGAATGGAACGGATGGAACTACCACCGGTCTCCGACGACTGGGCAGTGCAAGCCTTCACTCAAGGTATGAATGAACGAAGCTCGGTGGCTTTGAAATAGCTGAAACAGAACTTAGTCGAATACTCGACCGTGACTTGGTTAGACGTCCACAACCGATACCAATCAAAGATCAGGGTCAAAGACGACCAACTAGAAGCCCCATCGGGCTCGGTATATCCAAGCAGGCTTCTGGCGAAGGAGCCAATGCCAAACAAAGAAAGGTTCCAGCCATATACCGAAGACAGGAAAAACGCCCTGAGGCACAACATACCCCGGAATGATCAAAGAAAGGCCCGAGGGCTGAACCCTTGGGGACTCGTCAACAGAGCCGGGTTCGATAGGCGCACAGGGCTGACGGACGCGCCCCACTTATCAGAATACAACTTCAACGTCGATGTTTCAGACATCGTATTTGCCATTAGTAAAATCAGAGACACCAGGTGGCCAAGTCCTGTGCAATCAGATCCTTCACAAAGGAACCATAACTTAGTGTGTGAATTGCACAACACGCACGGACACGGGACCGAAGATTGCCGACAACTCCGGCAAGAAGTGGCCCGATTACTCAGCAAAGGTCACCTTAGGGAATTCCTCAGCGACCGAGCCAAAAATCAATTCCGGGAAAGAGAGGTGACCAAAAAGAACAAGATAGATGAGCCACAGCATACGATCTTCTAAGGTGTCGATGCCCTGCAGGAACCCACGGACTCGAGACTCTATCTCGGTCCCATAACGACGCACTGGTAACTTTTTTTCTTGTAAGTACACTTCAAATTAAACGCGTACTTGTGGATCCAGGTAGCTCGGCCAATATTGTCAGATCGGGGGCGACAGAGCAACTCGGGCTGCTTAACCAAACTATGCCGGCCTCTCGAGTCCTCAACGGGTTCAACACGGCAAGCGAAACAACAAAAGGGAAAGCCACCCCACTAGTCAATATCACCGGCACAACCCAAAACACCGATATATCCACCATCAAAGGAGCCAAAGGATAAGCAAACAATGAAATGGCAAAAGCGAGCTACACAGTCGGACATCATCTCAGGCAAAGGAACGTACCGCGTCCTCGTGACAAACAATCGAAACATATCAGGGACAGGAGCGCCGTCGGCACTAAGGTATGATCGCCTCCGTTTGTGAATTACATCTTATACTAACCTAAGTGCAGATATTCGGTCGAAATAGCTGAAGCGCTTTCCAAATTGAAGGCCTTAGGTTTCAAAAGCATGCGTTGCACTCTTTTCCTTCGACTGGGTTTTTATCCCAAGAAGGGTTTTACCGGCAAGGTTTTTAACGAGGCAACATCTATATGCTACCTAAGGGAAACTCAACAAGTATTCAGGGTTTCTTTGCAATCAACCTCGAATACTAGGGGGCATCCCTCTGGAAGGTCACTTACTCGGAGAAGCCAAGATGCACTGAAGAGGGTCTCGGTAGGAAAACAATGTATCGGGCCAAACGGTCGAACGAACCATGCCCGCATAGAATAACTGAGCCCTTAACAGCCAAGACATGTATACTTGTACCAAGTAATCAAAGAATACTTTCAAAAAGCATTTTTGCGTTGCAAGGAAGATCGGTAATTTTTGCAAAAACGGCTCCTCTGTCAAAAACATCCCGAACACTCGGGGACTTGCGTCAATGACTCGAAACAATGCGACCCCTGGGTCGGAAAACTCCGGAATCGTAAGCCCTTAATGAGGCAATACCAAGTTTACAAATAATGGCTCCCGATCCGAGAAATCCTCGATGACTCGGGGACTACCGTCAATCGCCATCTCCATCGACTTATCAAAAATCCGAGGCCATAAGACCCCAAATGGGCAAACTCGGTGTCGTAAGACCTATATATGGCAATTACAATATCTGTAAGACCCCAAGCAAGGCATGAAACATACTTGTACCAAGTAGCCAAAACCGTAAGACCTCAAAGGCATGTAAAACTTGTAAGACCTTACTAAAGGCATAAACCCGATCTCAAAGTTAAGGCTATATATCGAACTTGTAAGACCCCTAAAAAGGCATAGCCTCGATATAAACGCCAAAACTACTTCACTCGGGGACTGAAAGGCTCTGGCCAAACACAATGACTACGGTCACAAGCTGTACTAGCCAGACTAACGTGACTCAGGGACACCCGACCATCGCTACAAAATCACAGGCCTTCAATTACTTCGAATCAACTTCGAAATGAACCGGCTAAACAGGCTACCCTCGACATAGGCAAAAGAGCTTCGACCATGTCAGCTCCAAATTACAGGCTTCGAGCTACTCAGCCACTGAGCCAAACCTCCCGAGGTGCTCGATCATCGCCACATAACAACTCATAACCGAGGTCTTTATCAAACCGTCGAAGAGTCAGGCAAACACAATCTCAAAAATCCTTAACGAGGTAAAAATAAAGCCTATACAAAAGGTCACATCGACCCAAAGCGTAAGAGCCATTGTCGCCAGCTCACACAAAAGGTCACATCGACCTAAAGCGCAAGAGCCATTGTCGCCAGCTCACACAAACGGTCGCACCGACCCAAAGCGTAAGAGCCCCTATCGCCAGCTCGAAATTCAAAAACTTGAGGGTCGAATGAGCTCGAGCCGACACCCGACTCGGAGATTGAACCCAAAATAGTTGACCAAACATGCCTAAGAGCACAAGCGTAAGAGCTCGAAAGCTGGCTTATACTAAAAGGTCGCATCGGCCAAGCGCGTAAGAGCCTACGGGCCAGCCCAACGAGCTTCAGGGCCATACTATGAATCTAAGGATTCTTTCTAACTCAAAGACCAGTTCATCTGGCTAAATTCAAGGCAAAAAGAAATGCAAGAGGAATAAAACCATGAGGCTTCCTTTTATACATATACACGAGAAATTAAAACCTCTGTTTATAACGTACTTTGAAAATACTATATAAAGAAACATAAAAAAGAAATCTATGCCCCCCTTGGGGACTATGGCCCGTCGGCCTCATCCTTGCTATCTTCATCATCGGATAAAAGGAATTTAGCATCATATTCCTCTGCCTTCGCCTGCTTTATCTCTTCCGAGAGGTCGAAGCCCCTAGCATGAACTTGCTCGAGGGTTTTGCTTCGAGATTTACACCTCACATACTCCTTATTGCAACTCTCACAGTCGAGGGCCCTTCTCAGCTCAGCTCTAGCATCAGCAACACCCTTCAAATAGACCGCCACTTTCTGGTCGGCCTTAGTACGGCTCATTACAGCCTCGGCCCTGGCGTCCACAACCTTGGCCTTCACCTTCAAAAGCTCAGACTCGAGCCTTGTAACAGTGTTTGCTCGGACAAGATCATTTGCACGATCGTTCCGGAGTGTCCCTCAAGGGCAGAAGCCTTAGCCAAAGCATCCTCCTTGGTCGCAACTTGGGCATTTACCTAAGCTTTCAACTCGTCAGAGTCACGTTTGACCCGGCCAACTTCGCTCCAAAGTCGTTCCAGCTCCTCCGTTTTGCTCTCCAACTGAAATATCAATGTATTAATATTCAAAAGTGGAAGTGGGAACATACGACGATACAAAGTGCAGGTTACATGTCTTTCAAGACGGCTCTCGTAGTTCCGACTTCGATCCGCCTCACACCGCAGATATACCAGCTCATCTTCCTTTTTCGTACAAAGGAGCCTAAGGGATTTCCCCCTATCCAAAGCTTTCCACAGCCCGGCCTCACGGCGAAGCAACTCGGACTTAAGCTTGTCGAAGGCCTGCAAAAGAAAAACTCGATAAGAAAGGGAGGGCGCGAAACCAAAAGAAGCCTATACCGGCTACCAAAGTTTGCCATGGAGCTAAGCCGCTGAGCTTCACCATAGGTCGAGCCTACGTCTGATGGATTATTTTCCCCCGAAGTGCTACGGTAAAATAGGAAGAGAAGGATGAAGATTTGGGCAAAGGCTACGGGTTAAAACGACGAAAAAGCTAGCACAATGAACAAAGTACTATGAAAGAGATAGATGCTTAGAGTAGCAGAATCTCCATTGGAGAAGTGAGCGAGTGAATATATAGAGGCAAGCGGCGACTGTTCGCCTACCTGGAAGACCAATTAAGTCCGGCCATGATAGCTTTACCCTTTGGGAAATGTACTGGTGGGCCACCCCGGGGGCCCCCGCTACTAGGTCGCATGAACGACGCTGTCACGCGGTGCACTGGAAATATTGAGACCCCGAGGATCTCTTCTATTACAAGCATCGGTCCAAAGAAGTTATCAACCTAATCTCGAGATGGTGCCCGGTCTCGAGGGCCCTGGTTACTCTATGTATGGACTCCAAAGAGTCAACATCAAAATTCAAAGGCTAACTCTGCATGAACGCTGAAATATAAAGAATTCAGAAACTTAAAGCAGAAAAATTATTTTACATTGCCAAAAAATATATTTACAAGGGACATCTTTACAAGACATGTTTCTCTAGGAGTACATACACACAAAAAAAGGGGGAGGGGGGCGACGCAGGCCTACTCTTGAATCGTCACTGCCCTATGAACCATCTCCGGGACCTTCGTCCAAAGCGACCAAGAGCGCCAATTCTTCCTGCGACTCTCGGGCCTCCTCGATCTCAGCTGAGAGATCGGCACCTTTAGCACTAGCTTCCTTTAAGGCTTGCCTCCTCGTCTTGGCACCAGCGTGAGCGATAGTCCGTATCAGCTTTTGCTCGGCCTCCACCGATATATCTCGGGCTATTTGATTCGCAGTGGCGGCGTCTCTCAGATAAGTAGCGGTTTTTTCTTTGGCCTCAGACTTGGCCACAGATAGTGCAACAATCTCTTCTCGAGCACTTTGGAGAAGACCCTGAGTCGACGCCAATTCCGAGGCCATGGCCTCATTTCGCCTCCTCAGCTCGAGGAGCTCCACATCCTTTTGCCTGAGCTGCAAGGGAAAAGACAAGTCAGTAAGCTTCGAATTATGAGAGCAACAAACGGATTTATGAATAACAAGTTACCTGCTCAGCAAGGCCAGCCTTTTCTCGGAGCACTCCCTCCAAATTCGCCTGAAGCTCACTTAACTCTTCCTCCTTTAGAGCAGAGAGGGCCTCCGACTCCTGCAGTCCCGAGGTGAGCTTCTCGAGCTCCTTTCCACGGCATGAAGGCTCGTATTGGAGCGCCACTTCTCCAATGAGGTCGAGGGTACGACTTTTACCCTCGATCATTTGATAAGATTGTATAGCCCTTGATTTTATCGAGGTTTTATTAGGCTTCACCCTCGGTCCAAGAAGTCATTTTTCTCGAGCATTGATGAGGACAGGGATCGAGGGTGGATGAGCAAGATTGTCCGAGTGGGGACCTCGGACAGCATCCCGGCCGAAAGGATGCCATTCCCGGAGAAGTGGAATACACGGCGTAAGTATCTTTCCTTCTAACAAGCTTTGTGGTCTTCTTACTTTTCTTTCGAAAAATGATCTCCCCTTGGTTTTTGCAGCTACCGCTTGGTATCCTGAAGCGGTTCAGGATCTTCCGGGATGGATCAAGCGATTGGATGCTTTGTTCCTGTATCTTGGGCAGTCTTGGCCCGACCTGGCCAAAATGCAGTGGGTGGCCAAGAATCATGGTAAAATCCTTTCTACTGCCTTCACCATATTTTTTCATTTCTTTCCCATCCCCTCTGTGCTGACAAATTTTGATCACTATGTTTGCGTATGCCTTGGCGATGGAGTGTAGATGAGACCGCCTCCCGACGGTGAGGAGGAGGCTCCGTGGCCCGACAAGGGCAAGAAGAGGAAGAAAAGGGCGGTCGCTGAGTCCCCTATGGCAAAGAAAGCCAGTTCTCGAGCTGAGGTCGAGGTCTCGTCTTCAGCTACTGGATTGGGCTCCGATGACGAGGGCGAGGATGATGATGGCAATGATACCTCTTGGTTACAAAGGAGAAGGTCGGGCACGAATGTCCCGCAGGCATCCCACCCGAAGGACGCTGAATCGGGGGCGATCGTTTCAGATCGACCCCGTGTGGTGGAGACCCTCAAGGAGGGTGAGAATGAGGTCCCTGAGCCCTTGGTCGAGCATGTTGCAATTTCTGCTGAGGAGACCGTTGCTGCTGGCTCCAAAGGGTCTGGGCCCGGAGCCTTTCGGGGACAGGATTTGCCCCTTGGTGATATCGAAGCCCTAGGTGGTCTTAACTTGGGCGCTCGGTTCTCGCTCGGGGAATACAGGGACGCTCAGGACCAAAATGCTACCAATGTGGAGTGTCCCCTCGGAGGGGGAGGCGAGCTTGACAACTTCTTCGATGGTGTTGACGAGGTTAGTGTGGACATTGATCTCGATGCTCCCAACGCTATCGAGGAAGCGGAGAGGCTCCAGCAGAAGGTGATGGCTTTTTATGTACACTCTTCGGGTGATTTTGGACTTCGGGGCGCGTCCGTAATGTGATTTGGAGGTCCGTGGTAGAATTAGGTTTGAATTAGCGAAATTGGAAATTTGGCACTTCCTGATCGGCAGTGGAAATTTTGATATCAGGGTCGGAATTAAATTCCGGAGATTGGAGTAGGTCCGTAGTGTCAATTGTGATGTGTGTGCAAAATTTCAAGTCCTTCGGACGAGGTTTGATAGGTTACGGCATCGTTTGCGAAATTCGGAAGTTTGGAAATCCTTAGGTTTGAATCCGAATGTGATTTGGTGTTTTGATGTTGTTTTGAGTGTTCCGAAGGTATGAATAAGTTTGAATGGTCATACGTGACTTGTTCGTATGTTTGGTTGAGGTCCCGAGGGCCTCGGAATAAATTCGGATGGTTGAGGGATTGGTTTGAGGTTTGAGAGTTGATGAAATTTCTGGTGGGGAAATTTTTTTCTTTCTTCTTTTGCTTTTTTGTGGGGGACTTATTAAAGGAAGGTTTCAACCTGGGCCGTGAGCGCGGTGGGAATGGGCCTGCCAAGAAGCCAGCCCGGGCCGGGGTCAGCATAGAATGAGCCAACCCTTCTAGATGTTTCGACGCTTGATTCTCGGTTTCAGCTGTCATAACCGCACCTACAGAGTGGGAACCACAAGTGCGCAACGCAGAAGCGGAGGATCAGTTGCAGAGGCGACATAGCAGAGAGGGCAAGAATCGTAGGTGCGAGCGTCATACCGCACCTGCGAGACCGCATACTTCCAACGAAATTCTTGCAAACAATTCCAACGATAATTGTTAGAATCGTAGCAACGTAAATTTTGCGGTTCTAAAGAAGTACGGTACAATCTTTTCCAATAATATTGTACGGATTTTTGCCTACTCCAGCTATGTTTAGGCCATCCCTTCTTTCTTTCTGGCATGATCTATATGACACAAACGAAACGAGCAAATGCACAATTTCCACAAATTACTCTATTCGTAGAAATGCTAGAGATGTGTATACTCTTATTCTCCCATAAGTCTTATTATTCTATCGTCTGTTCATGGGTCTCAGAAAATACGTATTTGATAAACTTTATGCGAAAGGCATATTGAGTTTTATGGAATTCCGATAAAATCTTATTAACGTATTTCTTATGCATTTCATGCATTTATACATGTACATTGGCCCATGACCAGATGGCGTTATATACGCGTACGTATGTATATTATTTATATGGGATACAGGAAAAAGGTTACGACGTTATATACGCACCACCACCTGATCAGTTGGTATATGTTGATGATGTTGCCCACAGTGGTCGAGACGTTACGATGGGATGCCCTCAGAGGCTTGATGATGTTACGTACACCTACACATATGCTTTGCACGACATTTATATGCACGTGCATGACATTATAAATGTTGCATAATTTACAAAGTTATTCAGACTTTCAGGTGGATTTCTTTATTCCATGTTTCATCTATGTCTTTTACGTACTGATTTTCATGCCTTACATACTTAGTACATTATTCGTACTGATGCCCTATTTCCCGAGGCCTCCGTTTCAGGCCCGCAGGTGCAGGTTGGCAAGCAGACGATCCCTCTTCCTAGGATCCCTTGGTCAGCGAGAGTTGGCGTGCTCCACTTGATCCGGAGCTGCTTTTGATTTTGGTACTATATATATATATATATATTTAACGTGGCTCAGTCCCATCTTTGTACATTTGTATTTCTATTAGAGGTCTGTAGACAGTATGTCTGTATATGGCCTTGCCGGCTTCCAGTTTTGAGGTATATAGTTGTCTATAACAGCCTTGTCGGCTCGCCCTACGTATGTTGTACGTATATGTACATATGCCTTTTGGGCAGGTTTCCTTCATGTATATTATTCTCGTAATTCAGCAGATGTTATTCAGGTTCATGTCTTAGACGCATGCTTAGGGGTGTTTGACAGGCAGGACTCGGGAACCCGTCGCGGTCCATCAGTTTGGTTCATGACAAAAGTGGTATCAGAGAAGTTCTGTCCTAGGATTGTCTACAGACTGTGTCTAGTGGAGTCTTGTTTATGCGTGTATTGTGCACCACACTTATAGACACGAGGCTACCGGATATTTAGGATGGTTACTTTTCTTTCTAATCCAGATTGTGCGATAGAACTGAGTCATAATTATCCACTCCTAATCTTTACCTTATTTATGTTATTAGTGTGTCATGTTACCACTAGACGACAGGCGCAAGCTGCTAGCATGGGTCAGAAGGCTACGAAAGTGTTAGAAAGATATAAGTTACACTATAGAGTCAGACCCATCGGAGATCATGGGTTCTATTGAGGAGGATCCATCCGAGGATCCATATGAGTCATTCGTTCGAGCTGTTTCGGCCACTCCGGCAGCAGATGGGGTGAGAGGAGTTCCGACCTCACCAAGGCCCTTAGTTTCATTATCACAGCCCGTTGATCAGGGTATGAGGGGAGTAGTGCATAGATTGGGACAACTGGGTTTCCCTCAGGCTCAAAACTATATCATTGTATTTTCGGACACCAGCTCTTCTGAGGTTCCAGATAGTCCACAGTCTTGGGAATCCGTCAATCAAGGTTCATCTGTGTATGTTATGGGATACACAGAGGAAGAATATAGTAGTTGGGCCAAGAGGAGGAAGGTAACTGATAAGGATATGAATGTTTCGCTTCGAAGTGTGTCTGATCGATGTTCTCATATAGGACGAGGCAAGGACCCTCTACTGTAGACTTCCTCCAGATGTCAGCTTTTGGTTGGTGAGTTCCACCTCTTCTTGGAGTACTACCAAGTCAGGATTCTGAATGTGTTAGGTTGTTTTATGAGGACGTAGGGAGCCCTGTCCCACTTGTATATATTATGGTTATGTTTTTTTTAAAAAGGTTCTGCAGACAGTATCCTGTATATAGTTTTGGGTATGACATGTCTACGGCCTTCTCGGCCCTTATGTATCCATATAAACCTCTATTTTTGGATGAGTTCTGCGAGTTAAGTCCTAATATTGGCGTATATATATATAAAGGTGCATGTAATGGCCCGTGATAAGTTTGATAATAAATAAGGATAAGGTACGTGGCGCTTGGTTGGGTAGAATTGATAATGGGTATGGATTGGTTGGCTTCTTGTTATGCTAACTTTGATTGAAGAACAAAGGTGGTTCGATTCTAATTTCCAGGAAAGCCTGTTTTTTGAGTAGAAAGGTAATACGACATCGCCGAGAGGTAGATTTATTTCCTGTCATAACGCAAGGAGGATGATCAGAAAAGGTTATGATTATCACTTAGTTCAGGTAAAGACTATGAAAGTAGGGTCGCCAACCGTTCAATCTATCGATATGGTTAATGAATTTCCGGATGTTTTTTTTCCAATAAGCTTCCAGGTCTTCCGCCAGAGCATGAATTATGTTTCCTATTAACCTACACTACCTGCTACTCAACCAATATCTATTCCTCCCTATAGAATGGCCCCCGCAGAGCTGAAAGAGTTGAAGGAACAACTAAAGGACTTACTTCAAAAAGGCTTTATCAGACCTAGTACGTCTGTATACGGCTAAAATCGGAGAGCCCGATTTTGTTACCGTATGACATTCCATGGCCCGACTCCAGAAGCCTCGAGGTATAGTTTGAAGTTTGACCCCGGGGGCCCCTTATGATCGACCTCGGAGACGCACAAGCCGGTGGCTACCGTGGATAAACGGGAAGTTCCCAAGACATGTTACCATAGCTGACAATACCTGCAAGTATAGTACTAGCCTGTACTAGACTAGTAAATAGATGTACCAGCTATGTTTCTTTGTTATAAATGCACATGTACTATATTGGGATTCCCTCTCCTATATAAAGGGGATGCTTGTTACTTTTTAGGGGAAGATACAACATATTTCATTCAATACAAGAACATTCTTTCTGTTCTCTAACAAAAACATACTCCCTATTTGGTTCTATTACTTACATTTATTGCGTTATCTACATTTATTATATCTCATTAATTGTTCTTCATTTATTGCTCGTCATTGGTCATAAAGAGCTGCAATCACAGCCCTAATAGCTGTTAATCCTTCATTGACTGACCCTTGACGAGCATCTGACTCGACAGCGAGGCCTTGCACGAGCTAGCTCGAGGCCTCGATTCTCAATCGTTTGGTTTGGTTTCTAAAGCGATCTTTAATTTCTTATCTTATTTTCTAACCTCGTCACTTAGCATCTAGCGCTCAACAACTAGCATAAAAATAGATCACATATTTTTAGAACCACAAAATCAAATCTAATTGTTATGACCATTTTCAAGGTAAACAGTTCGGCGCCCACCATGGGGCCAAAAATAATAGTGATTATTTTCTTGCTGGTTGACTACATAACGTAGGTTATCTTTCACACTTTTTCTTGTCCAAGATCTTTGATTTCAGGACAAAATGTCTAACTCAGTAAACGCACACGGAAACAACGGTCTTGAGGACCATGGAGAAAATGGTGTAGCTGCTCCAGGTGTTCGTGTACCACCACGAAACCCTGAGGAGGCACAAGAACCAATTCCCGTGGATGCGGTATCACGCGACGCTCAGCATATCGACCAATATTATCTGGTCAAGGGTCGTGGAGGAGCTCGGACTGCTCGACCACATCGTGCCTGCCTCTCGAGTCCTCAACGGATTAAACATGGCGAGTGAAACAATGAAAGGGGAAATCGCCCTCCCGGTCAACGTGGCTGGCACAACCTAGAAGGTCAAATTCCATGTCATCGAAGGAGACATGAGGTACAACGCCTCACTCGAAGGGCCATGGATACATTGCATGAGAGCAGTACCATCAACCCTTTACCAAATGATGAAGTTTCCAATAAAGGACGCAATAAAAACTATGTATGGGGAACAACATGCAGCGAGAGAGATGTTCACGGTACACGATGTGGCACCAACATCTACGCCTCCAACATCAGAGGAACCAAAGGATAAGCAAACAATGAGGTAAATAGTTTGGCGCCCATTCTCGGCTACACCCGAATAAAACAAGCAAAGGATCGTGCCGCGTCCTCGGGGCAAACACTAAAGGCATATCGAGGCTCGAAGAGCCGTCGCCACTATGGTACAACCATCTTCCTTTTTTTTAAATCTTACACTAACCTTTGTGCGTATGTCCGATCAGAACAGTCGAAGCGATGTCTGGCTTGAAGACCTGGAGGTTTCAAAGTATACGTTGCACTCTTTTCTTCGATCGGATTTTATCCCAAGAAGGATTTTACCGACAAGGTTTTTTAACGAGGCAACATCTATATGCTACCTAAGGAGAACTGAGCAAGTATTCGAGAATAAACCTCGAATACTGGGGGGGCATCTCTCCGGAAGACCATCTCCCCGGAGAAATCAAGACAAGCCAAAGAAGATCTCAATAGGAAAATGATGTACCGAGCCAAACGGTCGAAAAAACCGTGTCTGCATAGAACAATCAAAACCTCAGCGGCAAAAACTATGTATACTTGTGCCAAGTAATCAAAGAATACTTTCCCCTCCATCAAAGCATTTCGTGTTTCTAAGAAGTTTGGTATTTTATACAAAAATGGCTCCAGAGCCAAAACCGTCCCGAACACTCGGGGAATGACGTGAAACAGCCGTATGACCGGAGGTCGGAAGCTTCGAACTTGTAAGCCCTCAATGAGGCAACATCAAGGTTACAAAAACGGCTCCAGAGCCAAGAAAACTTTCAATGTCTCGGGGACTGCAGCCAATTTCCATTCCATCGACTTATCAAGAACCCGAGGCTGTATGACCCCATATGGGCGATCTCGAGCCCAAAGTCCCTCCACGTGGCAATATCGGAAAATGTATGACCTCCATGAGGCATTACCAGCACTGTAATACCTCAAGCAAGGCATGAACCATACTTGTACCAAATAATCAACGAAATACCTTCTACCATCAAAATGCCTTGCGCTTAAAAGAAGTTTACTATTTTAACAAGAAACGGCCCCCGAGCAGAAATTTTTCGAACACTCGGGGACTGATGCCAAAAACTCGAGGCCATATGACCTCTGGGTCGGAAACTTCAAACTCGTAAGCCCCCAATGAGGCAACATAAGGTTTACAAAGAATGGCTCCAGAGCCCAAGAAATTCCGACGTCTCGGGGACTGTCGTCGATTATCACCCCATCAAACTTTCAGGAACTCAAGGCCGTAAGACCCCAAGCGGGGGACCTCGAGCCTGAAAGCCCTCCATGCGAAAATACTAGAAAATGTAAGACCTCCACGAGGACTAAAAGGCTCCGGCCAAACATAATGACTCGGTCACAAGGCTGTACCAGCCAAACTAATGCGACTTGGGTACGCCCGACCGTCGCTATAAAATCACAGGCCTACAATTACTTCGAAAAAACATCGAAAAGAACCGGTTAAATAGGCTACCCTCAACATAGGCAAAAAAGCTTCGACAATGTAAGCTCCAAACAATAGGCTTCGAAACACTCAGCCACCGAGCAAAACCTCCCGAGGTGCTCGTTCATCGCCACATAACGACTCACAATCGAGGTTTTTGACGAATCGTCAAAGTGTTAGGAAAACACAATTCCAAAAAGTCCTTAACGAGGGAAAAATAAAGCCTATATTAGAGGTCGTACTGACCCAATGCTTAAGAGCCACTGCCGCCAGCCTACATAAAAGGTCGTACCGACCTAATGCGTTAGAGCCACTGTCGCCAGCCCAAAATAAAAGGTCGTACCGACCTAACAAGTAAGAGCCACTGTCGCCAGCCCATATTAAAGATCGTACCAACCCAATGCGTAAGAGCCTAAGCCGGCTTGAAATTCAAAAACTTGAGGGTCAGTGAGCTCGAGTCAAAATTCGACTCAGAGACCAAGCCCGAAACAGTTAAGTAAAAAGCGCCTAAGGGCGAATGCGTAAGAGCCACTGTCGCCAGGCCAAAATAAAAGGTCGTACCGACCTAGCGCGTAAGAGCCACTGTCGCCAGCACAAACTAAAGGTCGTACCGACCTATATGTATAAGAGCCCTTACCACCAGCTTAGATTAGAGGTCGTACCGACCAAATGCATAAAAGCCTACGGGCCAGCCTGACGAGTCTCAGGGCCGAATTATATACCTAAGGGTCATTACTCGAAGTCCAGTTCACCTGGCCAGTCATCAACTGACATATAAATTCAAAACGATGAAAGACATGCACAAGCAGGGGAAAGTGCATGAAAGATTAAACCAAATGGTTTTCTTTTACACGCACACGTGAAAAAATAAAAAAGCTACATTGGCAAACGCTCTTCGAGAGCCCTATACAAAGAATCAAAAAGGAAAAAGTCTAGTCCACTTCCCCCTCGGGGACTGTGGACCGTCGGCCTCCTCCTCGTTATCTTCGATATCGGACAAAAGGAACTTGGTGTCATATTCATCCGCCTTGGCCTGCGCTATCTCTTCCAAGAGATCGAAACCCCTAGCGTGAATCTCTTCGAGGGTTTCCTTCCGATATTTACACCGAGCATACTCATTACTCCTGCTCTCTCGATCAGAAACACCTCTCAACTTTGCTCGAGCATCAGCAGCATCTTCTAAATAACGATTACTTTCCTATCGGCCTTAGCGCGAATCTCTTCAGCCTCAGCCCGAGCGTCCACGACCTCGGCCTTCATCTCCAAAAGCTCATACTTGAGCCTTGTAATCCTGCTCGTCTGAACAAAGCTGTTTCTACGGGCGTTCCGTAGATGTACCTCAAAGGCAGAAACCTTGGACAAAGCATTCTTCTCTGCCGCAATATAGGCATCTACCTGAGCCTTTAGCTCGTCACACTCATGTTTGGCCTAGCCAATCATGCCCCAAAGACATTCCAGATCCTCTGTCTTGCTCTGCTACTGAAGTATCAAAACATTAATCTCCAAGGACGGAAGTAGAAGCATGCACTCTCTCGGAGCGAAGGTTACCTGTTTCTTAAGGTGGCTTTCGTAGTTCAGACTCCGATTTGCCTCGTACCGCAGGTATACCAAATCATCTCCCCTTTTATCACTAAGAAGCCTGAGGGGTTTCTCCCCATCCAAGGCTCCCCTCAGCATAGATTCGCGGCGGAGCAGCTCGAACTTGAGCTTATCAAAGGACCGTGAAAAACAAGCTCAATAAGAATGTGAAAAAGTGCAAAGCTGAAAAGCCAAAAATTGAGCTTACATCTGCCGGCTTGGTCTCGTCGGCCCTGAAGGAATCACTCTCGATGTGAATACGGTCGCTCGATACCCCGCTTGATTGAGGCGGCAATAATCTTTATCCCTTGAAGTACCTTCGACGGGAAAAGAAGAACAAGGCGGCAGATAATCCTTATCCCTCGAAGTACCTTCGAATCTTCCTTGAACCTCCGAGTAGGGCTTGCCTCGCTATGAGCACCCTCGTCCTTCAAGGGTTCCTTCCGTTTGATATCGTTCCTCGGCCCCGAAGCTAACGATCCTTTCCTCCTCCCCGAGGGGACACGATCTCGACTCGAAAATTTCTCCAATACTTGCGGTGATGGAGTTAATACATATATAAGAAAGTACCTTTCAAAGAAAACAAACTGCCCACCACGTACCGTGGTGTTTCGCCTTCCATCTACCCTTGGAAAACTCTCGCCACTTATGCTCATCGTAAGTCGATCAAACCGCTAATTCCCGAGTACAATCCGCTAGGTCGGAGCCTGATGTGATAGCCCCGGAATTGCTGAAGAAAAGAGAAGGAAAACATCTTTATGGAGTCTACCTCCACCATGAACAAAAATGACAAAAGTGCAAGTGCACTACTTATGTGTGAAATTCCATTCCTCAGGGAACGGCAGAAACTCCACGAAAATAATGTCAACAGTCCGCACTCGGACGAATCGGCTCATCCACCCTCGGTCCCCGTCTTGTTCATTACTGGCAACAAAGGATCGGGTAGATTGATGTCGTAGTGTAATCAGGCCTCGGAAATGGCCGAAGGTGAAATTGAGCCCAGCTTTATCTACAAAGTACCTTATCATCAACATTATCCTCCAGGACGACGGGTGAACCTATGCTAGGGTAACCCGATATCTTCTGCAAAACTTGAGCACAACTCTATCAAGAGGGTCTAATATAAAGGGGTACGTGTACACGTTCAAACCCACCCCCCCCCTACATAAGCCATGATGCTCTCATCCGGGGAAAGTACCTGCAGTACCACCTTTTTCTCCCCATCCGCAGTCTCTCCTATTTGCCTCGAGGTGTTCCTCCCCTATTGATGAGATGAACCTCGATGCGAGCTCCCGATGGCCCTGAACATTGGGAGGCCTTTCTAACGAAAAATCCCTCCTCGAGATAAAGCACCTCGAGGTCAGATCACCGGACGCCGGCGGTGCACCACCGACCAGGCATGAAGCAAAGGCGGAACTCCCCTCTCCTTGATGAACAGACTTGGATGAAGCAGCCATAGCTGCGCTAAAATAAGAAAAGGCAGATGAAGACTTGGGCGGAGGATTTGAGCCAAAAAGGTAAAAGAACTGCCACGAGGAAGGAGAACTCTGTAAAAAAGGATAATTGCTCAAAGTAGCGGAACCCCCAAATAAGGAGAGCAAACTCATATCTAGAGCAAGCAACGACTTTTCGCCTACTCTAAAGGCCATTTAATTCTAAATGGGCCATTATCGCTTTCAGGGAAGGATACCGGTAGGACTATCCCGGTCACTTCATGACCATGTCATACAAATGACGATGTTGTACAACGTTCGAGGGACCAAAGATCCCCATGTCAAACTAGCCTCGAGATGGTGCCCGATCTCGAGAGTCTCTGCTACTATAGCGATGGGTTCTAGGGAGCCATCATCACAAGTCTAGCCTCGAGATGGTACCCGATCTCGAGGACCTTTATTACCATAACTATAAGCTCTAAGGAGTTATCCACATAAACCTAGTCATGGTACCCAATCTCGAGGATCTCTGCTATTACAAGTACGGGTCATTCACTCAATTCTTTGGCCCCCAAATTACCCAAGCCGAGTAGTTCTCACTCGAGGGTTATAAATGAAGCCTCAAGGCTATCTTCGTCTCTACTTTCAATTTAAACGCTCTCTCAGTTACCTTAGCTCAGGGGCCATCTATAAACGCCTTAAAGCCATCTTCATTTTATGTTCAAAGCAAGTTTTTGAGGCCGCCCGAGTTCAAGCAAACTCTCACTCGAAGACTATTTGCGAAGGGTTTTAGGGCTGTATGGACGGGACCATTTGAGCACCCTGTTTGTCACATCAAATCGCTCGACGAGGCGTAGGCTGATGACGTGATAGAAGTATCGGAGAGGCAAGGATTCAAGAGCATTTATTATCATTTTCACTCTAAGAAACGTAGGGACTATCTGTATACGGCTAAAATCAGAGAGCCCGATTTCGTAACCGTTATGACATTCCACGGCCCGCCTCCAAAAGCCTCGAGGTATAGTTCGAAGTTTGACCCCGGGGGTCCCCTATGCTCGATCTCGGGGCAGCACAAGCTGGTGGCTACCGTGGATAAGCGGGAAGTTCCCAAGACACGTTACCATAGCTAACAATACCTGCAAGAATAGTAGTAGCCTGTACCTAACTAGTAAATAGTTGTACCAGCTATGTTTCTTTGTAATAAATGCACGTGTACTATATTGGGTTTCCCTCTCCTATATAAAGGGGATGCTTGTTATTTTTTAGGGGAAGATACAACATATATCATTCAATACAAGAATATTCTTTCTGCTCTCTAACAAAAACATACTCCCTTTTTGGCTCTATTACTTACATTTATTGCTTTATTTAAATTTATTATATCTCATTAATTGTTCTTCATTTATTGCTCGTTATTGGTCATAAAGAGCCGCAATCACAGCCCTAATAGCTGTCAATCCTTCATCGACTGACCCTTTACGAGCATCTTACTCGACATTGAGGCCTTGCACGCGGTAGCTTGAGGCCCTGATTCACAATCGTTTGGTTTGGTTTCTAAAGCTATCTTCAATTTCTTATCTTATTTTCTAACCTCGTCACTTAGCATCTACCGCTCAACAACTAGCATAAAAATAGATCACATATTTTTAGAACCACAAAATCAAATCTAATTGTTATTACCATTTTCAAGGTAAACAATGTCACCGTGGGGAGCCTTTATGTTATTTGTAAGGAGGAAAGATGGTTCCTTACGGATATGTGTTGATTATAGACAGTTGAATAAGGTCACGATCAAGAATAAGTACCCGCTCCCGAGGATTGATGGTTTATTTGAACAGTTGAAGGTTCCACGTGTTTTTCAAAGATAGACTTGAGGTCCGGATACCATCAGGTAAGGGTTAAGGAGAAAGATATCCGGAAGATAGCATTCAGGACCAGATATGAGAACTTTGAATTTTGTGTTATGTCGTTGTGTTTGACCAATGCCCAGCAATATTCATGGATTTGATGAACCGTGTGTTCAGGACCTTTTTAGATCTGTTCGTAATTATATTTATCGATGATATATTGGTGTATTCTCGTTCAGAGACGGAGCATGCAGATCATTTGCGTACTGTGCTCAGAGTTCTACAAAAGGAGAAGTTGTATGCAAAATTCTCTAAATGTTAATTCTGGTTGAACTCTGTAGCTTTCTTTGGGCATATCATTTCGGGTGAAAGCATCCGGGTGGATACACAAAAGATTGAGGCAGTAAAGACTTGACCTAGACCCCCGACACCGATGAAGGTTCGTAGCTTCTCCGTTTGGCAGGTTATTACAGGAAATTTGTAACGGAAATTTTTTCTTTTAGCACCTTTGACCAAAGTGGTATGCGGTGTTTCGCTTGATGTTCCAGAATAACATAAAGAAATCTATTGTGCAAGTAAGTTAAAGGAAGGTTACGAATAAGCATAAATAGATATTTGTAGGTCGCAAGCTAAAATATGGTAGAGCGACAAGGTTTTAGGAAGACACGAGGAAGGATAAGAAAAGATTAGTGAAAAGGTGACGAGAATGGATAAGTCCTTGGGGTTAAGCTCATAAGAGAGATGATGGTTTCTCTAAGTTATAGAAGGCTCAGTAAAGCATGAACTCAAAGGAGTCTAACACTAGTAACATTTGGAATAGATGAAATGCTGCCCTAGTAGTGGAATAAAGGCGTAATTATGATAAATAAAGGATGAAGTTTGGGCCTTCGAAGAAGGGAATTTCATGAATTGTAAAAGATTAGAATACCCATGTAAGTTTCAGAAAGGAGCTAAGTTTCAATGGACCGATGCTTGCGAATGGAGTTTCCAGGCATTGAAGGACAGATTAACTTCAGCACCGGTTCTAACGCTCCCAGAAGGGACCGATAGTTAGGTTATCTATTGTGACGCTTTAGGCGTTGGATTGGGTTGTGTGTTGATGCAGTATGGTAAGGTTGTAGGTTATGCTTCTAGACAACTAAGAAAGCACGAGAAGAATTACCCGACCCACGATTTAGAGTTAGTCGCAGTGATTCATGCACTAAAGATGTAGAGGAGCTACTTGTATGGCGTTCATGTTGATATTTATACGGATCATAAAGAGCCTCTAGTATATCTTCAAGCAATAGGAATTGAATTTACGTCAAAGGAGATGGTTGGAGCTACTTAAAGACTGTGAAGTTGATGTTTTATACCATACGGGGAAGGAGAACATACTAGCCGACAACCTCAGCCGTAGATCTATGGGTAATCTGTCATATTTACAGCCAAAACAAAAGGGAATAGCCCATGAGATTGATCAGCTAACTAGTCTTGGAGTTCGGTTACTAGACGCAGGTGATATTGGAATTATTATTCAGGATACGGCAACATCCTCTTTAGTAACTGAAGTATAGGAATGCCATTACGAGGATCTTGCATTAGTTCATTATTGAAATTACAAAAGATGGGCTCCTCAGATATCGAGGATGATTATGTGTCCCTAATATTGCAGGGCTGCGTTGGCAGGTTATGGGAGAAACTCACTATTCTCGTTATTCTATCCATCCAGGAGCGATAAAGATGTATCATGATATCAGGGAAGTATATGGGTGGGACGGAATGAAAAAGTATCGCGCCCCTTTTTTTCCTTTCCTCGCGGAGGGAATCGGGTTTATGACATTTTGGTTGGGACAACTCTTTCCTTTTGGGAAAGGGGGTTTCCATTTTTTTAAGAGTCGTCACCTAACGATTTAAGGTGCGTTAGGGCACCTATAAGGTTCATCTATAACTACGTTTGATAACCAGAGATAGGGTAAGGGATTGAAATTATCCTAAGGAGAAGGTGTTATTCACCCCTCAGGATCCACTAGTGTGGTTCCCGGCCAGACAGTTTTTTGTGAATTTGTACAATTAGCAAATAAGCAACTATGGCTTAAATAGTAGGGGATCTAAGTTTAAACACACAAATGTTTAAAAGACAGCGAGATTTTGAAAAGGATTATAATCTAAGCATGTTCATGAATGTAAAGAGGGGTGTCCTAGTTTTGTTTGTAACATGGATCACATCAGTACAATGCCCGGTAATCACTCCTTAGAAAAGGGGCTACGTGTGGCATTAGTGCACCGTTCATCATATCCATATCTACCCTTTCCCGCCCCGTGAAGGTAATTAAAGCGAAGGTTGGTCTCAACCCCTATCGCATGCTGTTACCCGTCCCTGCCTATCAGTCCTAGAGGAATTTAGGACTCCTATCCTATAAGAAGGAGATTCTAGGCAGGCCCTCAGGTTTAAAGGCAAAATACTAAGGCGACATACAATTACAAGTAGGATTTCAATTAAGGGGAGCATGGAAGACAAACGAAAGGCTCAAATATACCTCCACAGGTAATACACATAGACAGCATGACTCATACACGATTAAAGTCTGAATTTAAATCCTCTGCATGGTATCTAAGTGATAACAGCAGAACCAGATTTATCACATGACTCAGAAAAGAAGTCTGAATCAAGCTTGCCTACTGATTTAACAGTTGATGATTAGACACTAATCACAGAGTTGATTCTGGTTTTATTTAAAGCTGTTTACCTAAGGCTTGCCTAGGCGTAAGATAGTATGCAGCAGTTTGTCAGAATAATTAAAAGACAGTTTGGAAATTGTTTTACCCTAAGAGCATGATGTTCTAGTTTATACGAATGCAGAAATTATTACCAATTATTTTAAACAGGATAATCAAGTATGAAGCTGTTTTTACCTCTTTTATAACCAGCAGTTTACACTAAGTGTGAATGCAAGCGTGGATAGGATCCTAAAACATGGTATCTAAGATGCATGTATAAAGCTAATGATGATTTGTATGCAGCATTTCCTAAAGCAGTATTTCTAAATGCAGAAAAAGGATTGCAGGATTTCCTAAGAGCAGGATTTCTAAATGCACATGGCATCGTAGAACATAATAGTAAGGTGCTAATTGTTAGCAGATTCTTAACACATGATTTTGTAAGGGTGCACATGGTGAAACAATAAACATGAGGCCTAAGAACATGATTTCTAATGCATGTATGAACCCTAAGCATGGTTTCTATTGCGCAATTAGGAACATAAACCTAATAATATATTTTTCTACCCTTAACAGCTATGACATGCATATTTACCCCATCCCTTTCACTAACCAACCCCAATATTTGTTTACAACAAATTATTACATACCAACATTGGAACGAATTACATAAGTAGCAAAGAAAATAAGAAGTTACACTATAGGAAGTCTGATTAGGACTTCCTCCCTGAGTTATGTAATCCATCACCTCAAGTGCCAAGATTGTTCATAGCTTTCCCTCATATCTAGGTGTGTCAGAGTTCCCTAAGGACCTCAAGGGATCCCGAGCAGTGCTCATACCCAGATTTCATAGCCAAGACAGAGTAAGTGCAGTATGGAAAGGCCAGCTTTCATGTGTCCAAGTTCAGAGGGAGCTCAAGGGTCCCAAGGCAAGGCTCACCCAAAAGGGGCAGAACCTAGTATTCTAAGAGAATAGTGAAGGTGCAGAACACATGTTTGAAAGGAGTTCGTTTAAAACTGGACTGACAAGTCCATTTTGAAAGCAATCAGTAACAGAGATGATTGAAAGCAGTTGTACTAGTAAACAAAACTCAAACACCTTAAGGTGGGATCACACACAGAATCAGTAGTCACATATGGGGGTCAAGGGATTTGGGGATACACAGACATTTGACTGTAAACACATAACCCCAGCAAGGGTCTTAGGACTGGTTTGGACGTGCTCAACAATAGCTGATGCTGGCATAATCACAAACCAGTCAGAAAGAACATAAACACATGGAGGGGATAGGGATTTGGGATTCATAAAATAATAATTGTTGATACCCATTTTTCCCTATATAATATTTATATACGAAATACTTTCAAAAATAGCATATACATGCATATATAAGCATACCTATGTGTTTTGGTATTTTTTCTAATTTTTAAGATTTTTTAAATCGACTTATTGTCCATTTGAGATATAAAAAAGTCAGTAATTATTCCCAAAGTTTATCGTTTTGGTGAATAACTTATTTTATTCTCATATTTACACTAAAATATAGCTAAGGTGATTTTTGTCTATTTTTTACAAATTTATTTGGTATTTAGTATAGTAAATTGCAGGTAATTGCAATTGTAGCCTACTTTAAGATTAATAGTATTTTATAATTATAATATTAGCTCTAGTATCATTAAATTAATATTTATGCACTATTAATTATTTTAGTATTTTTAATTTACAGTAAAAATCAGCTTTACTATTAAAAAGGGAAAATTGGCTATTTAATATCTAGCCCCATTTCTATTTCAATTACAGCCCTATTTCATTTAAATTTTGGCCCCTAAATTGACCCAATTAATCAGCCCAATTTCAGTCCGGACCCAACCAACGACCCAATTCCAAACGACCCAACCCGTTTCCCACCTACCCGTCTAAATCTGGACCGTTGATCACTCAAGATCAACGGCCAAAACACACCCTTCCATAATTAAACCTAACAACCTACCCTAATCCCCTTCATTCTCACCGGAACCGCCGCCCTGAAATCCCAAAACACTCTCAAATCCTCTCAACAACTCTCCGAAACCCTAGCCTCCTCCCACCTTCCTTCACCGGATTTTCACCGCAATCCATGGCTTCCCAGGCCATGGATGGTCTCTACCCACCCTCTCCACCATTAGACCTTGAGTGTTCGAGGTCTGGAAGGCTGACTTCGATGGTTCTCCCTCCGATCTTAGATTCCATGGCTTCTCCGGCCATGCTCCGGCACATTCGAGACTCAGGAGCCTGATTCTCGACCTCTTCGACTCAAGATCGGACCTGTCTCCAAGCCTTTCTCATTTCTAGGGTTTCTCCGAAACCCTAAGCCATTCGAGGTTCTTTCACCGTTATTTGTTTAGATCTATACTGTGTCTATGCTTTTCTTTCCATCTAGAGTGTTTTCCCCAAAAGTTTTTGTCTAAATCGTTTATCTCCGATTTTAGGGTTTCTAAAAGGATTTTTGGAAAAGAAATCTTTCTGATTCTTTTTCTTTTTTGCTTTATGTGTGTTTGTTTTATTTTAGGCATATATTGTCTTTTACCTCTTCTTTTCTTCTTGTGCTATGATTTCGCTACTCTTCTGCTATGTGTGCCTACCGTTTGATTTTTTGGACTCTGTTCATGTTCTTACATGCTTCATCTACTTGTGTTCAAAGTTTGTATTATTTCCTTCTTCTAAACTCGTATAGGCTCTGATTTTTCTCAAATATGTTCTTCATGATTTTTCTTCCTTGGTTGTTCAAGCATGCTATCATATCTATTTTTGTTGAGACTCTGAAACAAATGGTTTGCTTTCCATGTCTGATTCAATTGTGAAACCCTAGGATTTGGGGGTTTCCTTTGACGACTTTGATTTTTGTGTTCGTGTCAGGGTTCCACATTGGGACCCTGGACTCTCAGACTCATTATGAGTCTGCAGATTGAACCTGCATCTCCTTGCTTATGATTCTGAATTTTTCTTTGGTTAAATTCTCTTTTAAATAACTTAACTGTCTCTCCTTGATTTACATATACATGAGAACTCTTCTTTAAAAAAAAGGCTTTGCCAACTACTGATTGATCCCGAATTCCATTAATTGTGTTCACTTAATCCCAAAAGGCCTTACCTTTTTTCTTGCTTATTTGCTGCATTATAAAAGGGGCTCGACCCTTCTGCATTGAAACAAGTTTTTAGCTCTGAAAAAACTTTACAACTCTAGAACTTTGAACTTCTTAATCCCAAAAGTTCAATGCTCATACTCTCACACACCCACATTCAGTCACAATACTCTTGCAAACTCTCTACTCTCTGCTGAGACTTTTGTACTGCTTTGCTTGCAACTTGGCTTTTCAGGACTGCTGTTTTACTTACCTGTTTTCCCTGAAATTGGTATGTCTCCATTTGATTTCAGTTCCTTCACTATGTGTTTACTTTATAGTTGTCCTATTCCTGTCTACATTGCTATTCACATTCTGTATTAAACATGTTACTTTCTTTTATGTTAATTGTTTGTTATGAATCCCCCATACCCCCATTCGCTTTTGTATGCTGAGTTAAAGTTCATGGCCTGGCAGTATCCAAATTGCTGCCCAGGTCTGAACCTGACCTTCAATAGGTCCTAACTCTCAAATTTAAGCTGACAGGCTGGTCAGGGGTATGTCAGTATCCTAGTTGCCGGGCATGACCACTAGTTTGTTATGGCCTTCCCTGATTCCCCCTCTATTGCACTTACACTTATTCTTAGACTCTAAGTTCTGCCCCCCTCCTATGAGCCTTTCCTGGGGGACCTTGAGTTCCCTCTGAACTTGGACATTTGAGGGTTGGCCATTCCACACTGCACCATAGTCTGATCCTGCAAATGTAATTGGGTGTAAGCACTTCCTGGAGTTCATGAAGCTCCTTGGAACTCTGACACACCCAAATGAGAAAGGCTTTGGAAATCTGATCTTTGGAAGTTGGTTTATTTCATGTTTCTGACTAGGAGTCTGAATTAGACTCTCCTTGGTTGGAATTTTAATCTCTGATGTAATTTTTATTTACATTTCTAGATTCATTCAAGTTGTAATAATTTTGTAATACTTATGGGGTGTATAGTAAACAATGGGGGAGGGTCTCTCATGTTATGCATATGGGGTAGATATCATGTTTTAGGTTTTATTTCCGCAACCACAACACTTTCGTTTATGTTTCTGCATATAGAGATCCTGCCTATTGATTTTTTCCATATAGATATCCTACCTATAGTTTATTTCATTTCAGCATACAGAAGCCATGCCTATAAGATTCTGCATTTCAACATGTAGAAGCCATGCCTATAAGTTTCTGCATTTCTACACATGCATATGACATTAGGCAAAATAATCCATAGGCTAAAGAATAATCAATTGCATCCTAGATACCATGCTCATAGGATTCATGCACTTGCATAACCGTTTTAAAATCAGTAACGCTTAGAATTCATGCCTATAGGAGCTGCCGTTTAAATCTAATTCATCCGCAAGTCTAAAATCAGTAATAATATTGTTAACATCTGCGGAATTGGTTCATCTCTAAAATCAGTAATCCTCCCTCAAAATCAGTATGTATCACCTTGTTAGACATCATGCCTATAGGTCTCGCCTAGCCAAACTATTAGATAATCAATTAATTATACCAGTCTTTAATAATCACAACCAGCAGGCAGGCCTAAATTGGACTTCTTATCTGAAAATATGTAATAAATCAGCTACCCTCCCCCCTTTTCATTTAAGTTTAATTAAAGACCTAACCAATACTTGCAAGTGATGCTAAAAAAATTCTGTTTTGAATGAGGAGGCCTCTTTGAGCCTTAACTGCTATGTGTTTTCCCCTTAATTGCTCTTATGTGTTTTGTTTGTCGCACTAGATTTTGGCCTTTTAAACTTCAAAAGCCAATATCCCTTCCTTTTAGGAATAGTAGTCCCAACTGCCTCCGGGGCTGATAGGATTGGGGCGGGTAGTAGCGTGCAATAAGTAACGAGACTATTACGCGCTTTAGTACCTTAACGGGGTGGGAAAGGGTAGACATGGATATGATGATCACGCGTATAATTGGTTACCGGGTGTTGCGTGGGTGATCCATGTTATTTATAAGCCTAGGATCCCCTCCCTCTTTATGTGCTTACGTGTTTTTTTAATTTTCTTTTAAACTGTCAGTTTCCAGCTCTTTTAAACCTTGTATTTCGCTCTAGTCATTTAAAACCTCTTTAAATTTCCAGCACTGTTTCCTCTTCCAAATTTCCGCCCATTTCATCTCTTTGTTTGATTATTTGTATCAGTTATTTGACCCCCATTTTCTACACTTGTATATTCTTTAAACAAATTATGAAATCGCCTAAACTTCAGCTCGTTATTTAGCTTTTATACATTCCCTTAGTTGTAATCGTTATGTGAAATTTCCTTGTATGTTTATTTGTTGTTTATATTTAAAGTCACAATTGTAGCATGGCCGGGAACCACACTAGTGGATCTTGGGGGGGGGGGGGGTTGCCCTAACACCTTCCCCTGAGATAATTTCAAGACCTTACCCATTCTCTGGTTCTTCTTCTCTTTTAATTTCTTAGTGTCCTAATGCACTTAATCATTAGGTGGCGACTCTTCAAAACCTCAAACCCAATTCCCAAAAGGAAAAGAGTTGTCCGCCCAAATGTCATAAACCCGATTTCGCGAGAAAAATGGGGCATCGACAGCATGGCGACTCTGCTGGGGATATTCTTTAGGCTTTTACCATTTCATGCTACTTGTGACTTAATTGCATCTTTATTGCCTTTATTTAATGTCTTTATCTCTTTTCTACTACAAAACTGACTTGGCTCTTTGTTTTCTTTTCTTTAATGCTTTCTTTTACTGCTTTCCTTCAATATTATTGTAATTATGAGCAATTATTGTAATCATTACTTTATGAACGTGCAAATACGTGACAACTTGTTTCATTCTTGTAATTGCATATTCAACATCATATTCCACTCGTGCCAAACAAAATATCATAGCAACGCTTATAATGAGTGGTTGCGCGTATTTACGGTAAAACCAGTCGATCAGCGGTGCAGTCGACGGTTCCGTGCCTTTCCCTCTTGAGTTGTCCACTCAAGGGTACCGGTCTAATACCCCATAAAAACCTTACTCTGTTCAATCGTGCATGCATCACAGTCAAACCTAGTTGAGTTAGTTATGTTGTCCACATAATGACTCTTTAAGATAGCCTTGTCCAAAATCCACTGGGTTTCCTTGGAACCCAAACGGACATTACCATGTCTGTGCATTTATTTGGAGAACTAAATGCTGATTATGCCAATTGTTGATATTTGAATAGTCGAGTCTGGCGGGGGTAAGGGCCTAACACTTTGTTTTGCAGAAAATGAGGCACGAAGTCCCCAGATTCGGCATGGTAACCATCCACCCAAGGCTGCTAAGCTGGTGGGGAGACCTTCACTCCAGTGATCAGACCCTCGTCCAAAAATACTTGGGAAATTTGCCTTCTCTTCTGGAATCCAACCCGACAACAAAATCATAGAGGCTGCAACTCCATTCTGGGATGGTGACAGATCTGTGTTCCGCTTCGGGGACCTTGAAGTGACACCTTTGCTGAGGGAAACGAAGGAGGACACTTGGCTAGAGCCTACTTGCTGCTAGGACTACGTGAGCTGGTGAAGCTGTTTGATGGAGCTAAAGATGCCGAGTCTGGGGAAGGTCCTTCTAGGACCAAGTAGTTAGGAGTCTTTTCTTTGCTTTAAATGTAATAAGGCCAATGGCCATTAGTGACATTTTATTTTCTTCTATTTTAGTGTCGTTTTGGGATTCGTCTTATTCTTATCAATAAAATAAGCCATTTAGCATTATAAGTTCTCCAAATCAACTTGTCGCTAGGCCTACCTCGGGCACAACGAGGCTCCCAAATTAGGACACAATTTATATTCTTGCACTATGTGTTTAAAGATTGCAACATTTTCTTCTTACGACCCTCTGTAACTTGTTACCTTTTTGTTTACTTTTTGTTTTATTCCCCTCCCCAAAGGTTAGTTCGTGCACTCTGGCATCGTCATCTTACTCCACAAGATCCAAGGGCCCTCCACCTCCTCCTCCTCCAAGTCCTATCAGAAACAAGAACAAAGGAAAAATGGAAGATTTGAGCAACATCAGAAAGGAGAACTCAGTCGAAAGGGTAGAGGTTCCTCAGGGTATTCAGGTTTCCAAGGAAAGTGCCTCCCAGCTCGAGCAGAAGTTATTGAAATTTCAAAAAACTGGAACAAGTTCGGAACTTTGCAAGCTTGTCATTTTCCCTCACTACCCCAGATGTCAACTTCCCCAACACTCAAAATCCCACACCACCACAAAACCAACCCGCTCACCACCACCACTGCAACACATGCCACACTTCAAGCAACACCCCACTGCTCATTCCTGAACCACTAAACTCCACAAATGATCATCACCACAACACCCCCATCAACTGTGGAAAACCCATACCACACNTTAAATCTTGCATCGGCTGAAAGATCGCCAAATCCTGCATTTCATGGGCTGAAAGATCGCCAAAATCGTCCGAAGGCATCATCGTTCAGAGGCACCATTTTCATAGCTCGAGAACATCATGCCATGGCCTGAGGACCCCACTTTTATCTCTGCATCACATTATTCAAACGCATCATGGTTCAGAGGCATCATTCTCATAGCCCGAGAACATCATTTCATAGCCTGCGAATCCTTTATTATATGTTTCATGGCCCAGGACACCATGGTCCGAAGACGTCATCCTAACCGTCCAAAGACAGAATTCATGGTCCAACGGGAACTTGCATCATGTTTAAATTTATGCACAACATATGCGCTCGTGTTTTTTATTTGCAGGTGAACCGGCTAGCAACGGCTGTCTCAGTAGGAGCGATCCTACTCTGGTTTCCGCAGCCCTGTTAAACTCATAGCAATGCTACCCCAATCCGAATATCTCGTCCGTTCTTGAAAAAATCTCCATCGGCATGTTCCGTCGACGAGTCCTGAACTACATACGGCTTGATTCCTGTAAAACCAAGGATATGTAGGCGGCTCAGGAACCAGAGCTCGGTCAAAATTCTCCAAATCGTTTCGTTCGGTCAAAATTGGCCATCATATCTTTACCCGATAACTCTTTCATCCTTCCCGGGTAAGGAGGGGCAACTGTTGATACCCAATTTTTCCCTGTATAATTTTTATTAACAAAATACTTTCAAAAATAGCATATATATGCATATATAAGCATACCTAAGTGTTTTGGTATTTTTTCTAATTTTTAAGATTTTTGAAATCGACTTATTGTCCATTTTAGCAATAAAAAAGTCAGTAATTATTCCCAAAGTTTATCGTTTTGGTGAATAACTTATTTTATTCTCATATTTACACCAAAAAATAGCTAAGGTGATTTTTGTATATTTTTTACAAATTTATTTGGTATTTAGTAGACTAAATTGCAGGTAATTGCAATTGTAGCCTACTTTAAGATTAATAGTGTTTTATAATTGTAAAATTAGCTCCAGTATTTTTAAATTAATATTTATGCACTATTAATTGTTTCAGTATTTTTAATTTACTTTTAAAATCAGCTTTACTATTATAAATGGAAAATTGGCTTTTTAATATCTAGCCCCATTTCTATTTCAATTATAGCCCTATTTCATTTCAATGTTGGCCCCTAAATTGACCCAATTCTACCCAATTAATCAGCCCAATTTCAGTCCGGATCCAACCCACGACCCAATTCCAAACGACCCAACTCGTTCCCCACCTACCCGTCTAAATTTGGACCGTTGATCACTCAATATCAACGGCCAAAACTCACCATTCCATAATTAAACCTAACAACCTACCCTAATCCCCCTCATTCTCACCGGACCTGCCGCCCTGAAATCCCAAAACACTCTCAAATCCTCTCAACAACTCTCCGAAACCCTAGCCTCCTCCCACCTTCCTTCACCGGATTTTCAGCGGAATCCAAGGCTTCCCAGGCCATGGATGGTCTCTACCCACCCTCTCCACCATTTGACCTTGAGTGTTCGAGGTCTGGAATGCTGACTTCGATGGTTCTCCTTCCGATCTTCTCCGATCTTCGATTCCATGGCTTCTCTGGCCATGCTCCGGCACATTCGAGACTCAGGAGCCTGATTCTCGACCTCTCCGACTCAAGATCGGACCTGTCTCCAAGCCTTTCTCATTTCTAGGGTTTCCCGAAACCCTAAGCCATTCGAGGTTCTTTCACCGTTATTTGTTTTGATCTATACTGTGTCTATGCTTTTCTTGTCATCTAGAGTGTTTTCCCCAAAAGTTTTTGTCTAAATCGTTTCTCTCGGATTTTAGTGTTTCTAAAAGGATTTTTGGAAAAAAAATCCTTCTGATTCTTTTTCTTCTTTGCTTTATGTGTGTTTGTTTTATTTTATGCATATATTGTCTTTTACCTCTTCTTTTCTACTCCTGCCATGTTTTCGCTACTCTTCTGCTATGTGTGCCTACCGTTTGATTTTTTGGACTCTGTTCATGTTCTTACATGCTTCATCTACTTGTGTTCAAGTTTCTATTATTTCCTTCTTCTGAACTCGTTTAGGCTCTGAGTTTTCTCAAATATGTTCTTCATGATTTTTCTTCCTTTGTCGTTCAAGCAAGCTATCATATCTGTTTTTGTTGAGACTCTGAAACAAATGGTTTGCTTTCCATGTATGATTCAATTGTGAAACCCTAGGATTTGGGGGTTTCCTTTGACGACTTTGATTTTTGTGTTCGAGTCACGGTTCCATATTGGGACCCTGGACTCTCAGACTCATTATGAGTCTGCAGATTGAACCTGCATCTCCTTGCTTATGATTTTGAATTTTTCTTTGGTTAAATTCTCTTTTAAATAACTTAACTGTCTCTCCATGATTTACATATTTGTGTGTTTATATATGAGAACTCTTCTTTCAAAAAAAGGCTTTGCCAACTACTGATTGATCCCGAATTCCTTTAATTGTGTTCACTTGATTGTTACTGGTTTTTCCTAATTGAACCTTTCTTTACCCCTTTTCCTGACTTGATTCATTCAAGTAAAAGTCTGAAATTTTAATTTTTACTGGTTTATTCCCTTTCCTTTTTTTTACAAACCGTGTACTATTAGTTTGTTGCCTTAAATAGCTTCTATGTACTTACCCTTTATTATACTACTGGGAAAATATTTTTTCAAAATCCCTTTTCCATAATTGGTTTTACCCGTTTGAAATCAGAATCCCTTAACTAACTGGAGACTGATTACAATGTTATTTCCTTACCTTTTTTCTTGCTTATTTGCTGCATTATAAAAGGGGCTTGACCCTTCTGCATTGAAACAAGTTTTTAGCTATGAAAAAACTTTACAACTCTAGAACTTTAAACTTCTGAATCCCAAAAGTTCAATGCTCATACTCTTACACACCCACTTTCAGTCACAATACTCTTGCAAACTCTCTACTCTCTGCTGAGACTTTTGTACTGCTCTGCTTGCAACTTGGCTTTCCAAGACTGCTGTTTTACTTACCTGTTTTCCCTAAAATTGGTATGTCTCCATTTGATTTCACTTCCTTCACTATGTGTTCACATTACAGTTGTCCTATTCCTGTCTACTTTGTTGTTCATATTCTGTATTAAACATGTTACTTTCTTTTATGTTAATTGTCTGTTATGAATCCCCCATACCCACATTCCCTTTTATGTGCTGAGTTAAAGTTCATGGCCTGGCAGTATCCAAATTGCAGCCCTGGTCTGAACCTGACCTTCAATAAGTCCTAACTCTCAAATTTAAGCTGACAGGCTGGTCAGGGGTGTGTCAGTATCCTAGTTGCTGGGCATGACACTAGTTTGTTATGGCCTTCCCTGATTCCCCCTCTATTGCACATACACTTATTCTTAGACTCTAAGTTCGGCCCCCCTCCTATGAGCCTTGCCTTGGGGACCTTGAGTTCCCTCTGAACTTGGACATTTGAGGGTTGGCCATTACACACTGCACCATAATCTGATCCTGCAAATGTAATTGGGTGTAAGCACTGCCTGGAGTTCATGAAGCTCCTTGGAACTCTGACACACCCAAATGAGGAAGGCTTTGGAAATATGATCTTTTGAAGTTGGTTTATTTCATGTTTCAGACTAGGAGTCTGAATTAGGCTCTCCTTGGTTGGAATTTTAATCTCTGATGTAATCTTTATTTACTTTTCTGGATTCATTCAAGTTGTAATAATTTTGTAATACTTATGGGGTGTATAGTAAACAATGGGGGAGGGTCTCTCATGTTATGCATATGGGGTAGATATCATGTATTAGGTCTTTATTTTCGCAACCACAACACTTTCGTTTATGTTTCTGCATATAGAGATCCTGCCTATAGATTTTTTCCATATAGATATCCTGCCTATAGTTTATTTCAATACTGCATATAGAGATCCTACCTATAGTTTATTTCATTTCACCATACAGAAGCCATGCCTATAAGATTCTGCATTTCAACATATAGAAGCCATGCCTATAAGCTTCTGCATTTCTGCACATGCATATGACATTAGGCAAAACAATCCATAGGCTAAAGAATAATCAATTGCATCCTAGATACCATGCTCATAGGATTCCTGCACTTGCATAACCGTTTTAAAATCGGTAACGCTTAGAATTCATGCCTATAGGAGCAGTCGTTTAAATTTGATTCATCCACAAGTCTAAAATCAGTAATAATATTGTTAACATCTTCGGAATTGGTTCATCTCTAAAATCAGTAATCCTCCCTCAAAATCAGTGTGTATCACCTTATTAGACATCATGCCTATAGGTCTCACTTAGGAAAACTATTAGGTAATCAATTAATTATACCAGTCTTTAATAATCACAACCAGCAGGCAGGCCTAATTTGGACTTCTTATCTGAAAATATGTAATAAATAAGCTACCCTCGCCCCTTTTCATTTAAGTTTAATTAAAGACCTAACCAGTACTTGAAAGTCATGCTAAACAATTTCTGTTTTGAATGAGGAGGCCTCTTTGAGCCTTAACTGCTATGTGTTTTCCCCTTAATTGCTCTTATGTGTTTTGTTTGTCGCACTAGATTTTGGCCTTTTAAACTTCAAAAGCCAATATCCCTTCCCTTTAGGAATAGTAGTCCCAACTGCCTCCGGGGCTGATAGGATTGGGGCGGGTAGTAGCATGCAATAAGTAACGAGACTATTCCGCGCTTTAGTACCTTAACGGGGTGGGAAAGGGTAGACATGGATATGATGATCACGCGATAATACCACGCGTATAATTGGTTACCGGGTGTTGCGTGGGTGATCCATGTTATTTATAAGCCTAGGATCCCCCCTCTTTATGTGCTTACGTGTTTTTTTAATTTTCTTTTAAACTGTCAGTTTCCAGCTCTTTTAAACCTTGTATTTCGCTCTAGTCATTTAAAACCTCTTTAAATTTCCAGCACTGTTTCCTCTTCCAAATTTCCGCCCATTTCATCTCTTTGTTTGATTATTTGCATCAGTTATTTGACCCCCATTTTCCGCACTTGTATATTCTTTAAACAAATTATGAAATCGCCTAAACTTCAGCTCGTTATTTAGCTTTTATACATTCCCTTACTTGTAATTGCTATGTGAAATCGCCTTGTGTGTTTATTTGTTATTTATATTTAAAGTCACAATTGTAGCATGGCCGGGAACCACACTAGTAGATCTTGGGGGGTGCCTAACACCTTCCCCCTAAGATAATTTCAAGCCCTTACCCATTCTCTGGTTCTTCTTCTCTTTTAATTTCTTAGTGTCCTAATGCACTTAATCATTAGGTGGCGACTCTTCAAAACCTCAAACCCAATTCCCAAAAGGAAAAGAGTTGTCCGCCCAAATGTCATCAACTCGATTTCGCGAGAAAAAAGGGGCATCGACAGTAAGTACAAAGTAAGTGATTGACAAGGCATGCTTTGAAACGCACATAAGGGAATGCATTAATCTAAAGGAAAGGGGAGACATAATAGAATGCTAGTAATGTAACTCAACTACAGGTTTCACAATAGAACCACAAGTAGAAGTAGACCAACAATGAGAGAAACTGAAACAATAAGATAAGCATGTTGTTGTTGAGGCTTTAAAATTAAACTAGGACATACCAGTTAAGGAAGCTAAGTGCAGAAAAGTAAAGCAAGTAGAATTCCACAGTCTAGACTTGGCTTTCAGCCGGCTAGACAAGCAGTAGCACAAGTAGTAGGGAAAGAAGAGAGAGTTTGACTGTGTATGTGTGTGTTCTGAACTTATTGGTCGTGTGTTGTTAATGAAAGACTTAGGGTATTTATAGCTTTGGAAAATAGGTAGAAATTACGGTATCAAGTAAAGGTTCGGCACAAATATGGAAGTAATGACAATTAGAATCCCATTAATACAAGTACTCCCCTTTAAACAAGGAATTACAGCTTAGCGGATACTAACAGGGATAACTTAAGGAAAGAAAATCAGTTTGAGAACGATTGGTTTTTACCATATAAGGGGTAGTAAAAGTATAGAGTATATAATTGAGTCTAAGTACAAAATATACTTAATTTGAGGAAAAGATTTAGCAAGAATGAAGCACCACAGTAAATAAGGGAATGGAATCAATCTACTTAAACAAACGAGTAAAATTTTATGGGTTTGTAAGAAAACATTGCAATCAAACCGTAATTTAAGGAAATTAGGATTAATCAAGAGGGAGTCATGACTTTGCACTTCGACATATAAATAGCGAAGAATGAACAGGCGTATCAGACATGCAAGGTCAGCTATATCGATAAAAGGAAACAAGAGAAAAATAAACTAGATGAACACAATCACACAGAAGTGACACAAGTAGGCTGAGGACTTAGTAGCAAAAGAACCCACTCAAACCATGGTAATCAGCAAAGTCAGGTAGTCATGGCTAACTCATAGAACCAGAATGAAGAAACCAGTCTAACACACAACAACAGATAAAGGAGATCAAACCAACACACAGAAACAAGTAAAGAAAGTCTTTAAAACTCACGGTAACAAGTGAAGAAAATCTTTAAGAAATTAGGGTTTTAACAAAGGTGAGTTAAAAAGCGGTAAGTACTCAGAATAAGTCAAGATAAACAAAGAAAAAGGGTCCAACCATAAAGAACTCAATCGAAATAGGTATACATACAAAATAAACAAAGACAGTTGCAGAACTCCGGATAAAACCAAAGATACTTAGGGTTTCAACACGATAAATCTGGTAGAAGAAAAACACAAACAAACCGTTTAATCATAGTAAAATCATATGACAATACTGAAAATCAGAGGAGAAGTCTTTTAAAAGAGGTCAAGAAAACCCTAATATTGAAGACGGAGAGTCACTTTGAAAAAATCGGGAAAAACCTTTGAGGAAAACACAAAAAAGGTTCATAATATGCACAGATCTAAGACAGATCTGGAAGAAAACCGGAAAATCTTTGAAGGTAGGGTTTCGGAGAACCCAGAGAAAGTGAGAAAACCTTGAAAAGTTACTGGTTTAGCCGGAAAAAGTCACAGATCTTACTCGAACAGCCATTGATGGCCGGAAAATGGCATGGGAAACCATGGGAGGCGAGTGAACCGCCTCTGGTTCACTTGAAGGCCTCAAAATGATGACACACGTTCAAGAGGAAGCCATGAGGCTGGTAGGTGGTGAGACCACCATGGATTCAGGCAGGGAGATAGCCGGAGAAGATGGATAAGGTTCATCAGAGAGGAGGGGGAGGGGAGAAGGTTCTAGAGAGAACCAGAGATAGAGAGAGAGATGAGAGTTGGTTGAGTGAAGAATGAGAGGGTTTGGGGGGGGGGGTCTCGTTTGGGTATAATTTTGGAAGGGGAAATGGGGACCATTGATCTGAATGATCAACGGTCACGATTGAATGGGGTAGGTGGGTCGGGTATGGCTTGGGTTTGGGCTTGGGTCCAGTGTGTTTTCCAATTGGGTTGGGGGTCTGTTTGATTTAGGTTAGATTGGAAAGCCAATTTTGGCTATATGTTAAATAGCCATTTTTCCCGTTTAATTCGTAAAAAATAGTAGATAATTTCTAAAAAAGATTTAAAGATGCTAATACGATTTACAATACATAATTAGTAATTTAAAAATATAGGATCCAATTTTATGCATATAAAACCTAATTAAACCTTAAAAGGGCTAATATTGCAATTATGTGCAATTAACTTTGAAAAATACTAAATGTGATTATAATAATATGTAAAAATTGCCTTAGCATGTTTTGCCATTAATATAGAAATCCAATAGATGAATTATCAGAAATAATAATTTTGGAAATAAGTACAGGGGATTTTACGGATAAAAAGGGAGGAAATAAATCAATTTAACACCTCTAAAATTATCGTAAAGTAATAAAACACTTGGACATGCTTACATATGCACATATATGCTATTTCGAAGGTATTTTGCATATTGAAAAAATATATAGGGAAAAATTGGGTATCAACAGCTGCCCCTCTTTACCCGGGAAGAATGAAAGAGTTTCCGGGTAAAGAAATGATGGCCAATTTTGACCGAGCGAAATGGTTTGAAGAGGTTAGGCCGCACCTAGGCTTCCGAGCTGCCTGCATATCCCTAGTTTTACAGGAATCAGGCCGTATGTAGTTCAGGATTCACCAGCGGAGTATACCGATGAGGCGATTTCAAGAACGGAAGCAACATCTAGGGTTGTGTGAGTGGAGAGTTTACGGGAATGGTTGGGATTGATATAGCTGCGGGAACTGGAGCGGGATCGCTCCTGCCGGGATGGCTGTTGCTCGTCGTCTTACCTGCAAATAAGCAATACAAGCATATATTGTGCGTAAATTTAAACATGATGCAAATTCCCATCGGACCATGAATGTTGTCTTCGGACGATGAGGATGACGTCCTTAGACCATGATGTCCTGGGCCATGAAGCGTATGATAAAGGATTCACAGGCCATGAAATGATGTTCTCGGGCTATGAGGATGGTGCCTCCGAACCATGACGCCTTTGAATAATGATATGCAAAAGTTTGAAAGAGATCCTCAGGCCATGACATGGTGTTCTCGGGCTATGAAGATGGTGCCTCCGAACGATGACGCCTTTGGATGAGTTGGCAATATTTCAACCCATGAAGGTGTAGTACGTGGCGATCTTTCAGCCGTGCAATGCAGTATGTGGCGATCTTTTAGCAGTGCAAATGCGGTATGAGGCGATATTCAGCCGTGCAGTGCAGTATGAGGCGATCTTTCAGCCGTGCAAATGCGATATGAGGCGATCTTTCAACCGTGCAGTGCATTATGAGGCGATCTTTCAGCCGTGCAGATGCAGTATATGGCGATCTTTCAGCCATGCAGATGCAACATGAAGCGATCTTTCAGCCGTGCAGATACATTATGTAGCGATCTTTCAGCCATGCAGATGTAGTATGTGGCAATCTTTCAGCCATGCAGATGTAGTATGAAACAATCTTTCAGCCGTGCAATGCAGTATGTGGCGATCTTTCGGCCGTGCAGATGCAGTATGTGGCGATCTTTCAGCCATCCAGATGTAGTATGAGGCGATCTTTCAGCCATGCAGATGTAGTATGAGGCGATCTTTCAACCATGCAGATGTAGTATGAGGCGATCTTTCAGCCGTGCAATGCAGATGGAGATAGCGTTTAGTCTCGGAAGACAGAATGGTAGCCTTATGCAGGTTAGAAGGTAGAATGGTAGCCTTATGCAATGCAGATGCAAATGGAGACAGCGTTTAGTCTCGGAAGGCAGAATGGTAGCCTTATGCTGGTTGGAAGGCAAAATGGTAGCCTTATGCAATGCAGATGCAAATGGAGACAGGGTTTAGTCTCGGAAGGCAGAATGGTAGCCTTATGCAATACAGATGCAAATAGAGACAGCGTTTAGTCTCGGAAGGCAGAATGGTAGCCTTATGCAAATTGGAAGGCAGAATGATAGCCTTATGCAAAAAATAAAATAGCAAATGACAGTAGAGTTTTCTTAGCCGATAGCAGGTTGCGGCGTTGTGATTACTGGGAGCATTATGACATACGGAACGTTACGGGTGCGTGCTGATAGCAAATGTTGGCAAGTGCAACGGTTTGGAGAATCGTATTCTCGAACAATGTTTGTTCCATTGGAGTACAATATGTTTAATGATTTCGCAATCCTAGTGCCTGCATCCAAAGAAAAATCGTGAGTTTTGTAAAGGGGGAAGGTTAGTTCGTATCCCCGCTGGCTTTGCTTGACTCCTTCGGCTTTTGATCTGGTGATACCGTCTGTATCATTGGGGTAACGTTGCTAAACAAAGCAGTTTCAATAATAGACATGCATGATTTTGTAAAAGTATGACATAAATGTATAATTAAAAATAGTTTTTAGATGAGTCGACGACTGTGACGTAGTTCAGGACATTGCAACCTCTCCTGCTACGGAATTTTGAGGGTCCTCCTCAAAATTCTGCCCCAGTTTGATGGGTTGACGCTTCTGACTGTTGCTCGTGCGGCGATCGGCTGAAATTACTTTGGAATTTTGAGGGTTTTCCTCAAAATTCTGCCTCAGTTTCAAATTGCGGGGGGAAATGAAAATTTTATTGAATTGTGACCGAACCCACAGGGCTGCCTACGTATCCCCTCTTAAATGGGAATCAGGTCAGGCGTAGTTCAATTTGCATCATATAAGGAAAGCATAAAGATTACACATAGTAACGCTTGACTGCATCTGAATTGATCGGCTTTAGCCAGACTTCTCCGTCCATTTCTACAAGTATGAGGGCTCCTCCCGTCAAAACCCGGTGAACATGTATGGGCCCTGCCAATTAGGAGAGAACTTCCCTTTGGCTTCATCTTGATGCGGAAAAATTTTCTTTAACACCAGCTGCTCCGGTGTGAACTGTCTTGGCTTGACTCTTTTGTTGAAGGCTCTAGCCATTCTGTTCTGATAGAGTTGACCATGGCAGACTGCATTCATTCTCTTTTCGTCTATAAGGGCTAATTGCTCATAACGACTTTTTACCCATTCTGCGTCGTCGAGCTCAGCTTCTTGTATGATCCTCAGGGAAGGAATTTCCACCTCAGCGGGAATGACAGCCTCTGTACCGTAAACCAGCATATAGGGGGTTGCCCCAGTTGATGTGCGGACTGTGGTACGATACCGCAGAATAGAAAAGGATAACTTCTCGTGCCACTGTTTATGCTTCTCTATCATTTTCCTCAATATCTTCTTGATATTCTTGTTGGCGGCTTCTACAGCTCCATTCATCTGAGGCCTGTAGGCTGTGGAATTCTTGTGTTTGATCTCGAAGGTTTCGCATATAGCTTTCATCAAATCGCTGTTGAGCTTGGAGCCATTATCAGTAATGATCGACTCTGGAATTCCAAATCGACAAACAATGCGGTCGCGGACAAAGTCTACTACGACTTTCTTAGTCACTGCTTTGTCAGATGCTGCTTCGACCTATTTTGTTAAATACTCGATGGCTACTAGGATGAACCTGTGTCCGTTGGAAGCGGCAGGCTTGATTCGTCCAATAACGTCCATTCCCCAAGCGGCGAATGGCCACAGTGAGCTTGTTGCATTAAGCTCGTTCAGAGGTACCTTTATCATGTCCGCATGCATCTGACAGCGGTGGCATTTCCGGACATACTGGATGCAATCCGTTTCCGTAGTCATCCAAAAGTAACCAGCCCGGAGTATCTTCTTTGCTAAGACAAAACCGTTCATATGTGGACCGCAGGTCCCAGCATGAATTTCCTCAAGTAGCTTGGATGCTTCATTGATTTTCAAGCTCCTATCGGGCTTGAACTTCCTGAGCTTTTGCTTTATCGGCGGACACATTGGATTGGTTGGCAGTTTGTGAGCCACAATAAACGTACTCAGACCAGTCATGTCAACATACGACCATGCGAATATGTCCTCATACTCCTTTAGAAATTCTGTGTATTCTTTCTTCTCTGATGACGACAGGTGAATGCTGATTCGCGTTTCCTTGACGTTTTCTGAATCTCCCAGGTTGACAATTTCGGTCTCGTCCAGGTTGGATTTAGGTCTATTCTCAAAGTTCTCAACTTCTTTGATAATCTCTTCAGGTATGTCATCTTCCTCTGAATCCATGTCCGTTTGTTACGTTGTCTCATTGCATATCACAGTCGTTGGTTCATCAAGACAAGTAATAGTAACATCCGAGGCTCGTCGGGCTCTGGTTGTCCTGATGGTCCAATTCTTGAGATGTGCCCCTCTGCTCACGGCCTGTATGGAAGGGCCTTCCTTACCCTCCTCCTCGAGAATAACGCAACAGTCCATATCATTGTCTTCTAGAAATAAGTTCTTCACTGCTGCAAGTGCTTCTTCTTCATCCGACCCATAAATAATGTCGGCCCGTTGGAAGGTCTGCTCTAGATGCGGTATTGGCTGCTCTAATGGGTAGTAAGGACCGCGCCATGGTGGCGACCAGCTATTGAATTCTTCCTATGTGTATTCATATCCCAATCCAAAGGTAGTGCTATGTTTCTTGAGTTTTATGGGTTTAGAGATTCCTTGGAGGTTCTTGCCGAGCCCTTTGACAGGTTCGCACCCACTCTAACTCAGTATACTCTCGATTTTGCTATCCTACCATTTGTCTTTGTTGATAACATTGACCCGTTCAATGTGGTGGTATGTTTCCCCACCCAGCTTCCTTCTTCCCTCGATTGCCGGAATGGTCTGGCGACTGTATATAGGGTTGCTACCTCGAACATTACTGCCTGATGCAGCATTGGTGCTACTGCCCCAGCAGCATGAATCCATGGTCGTCCCAGTAGCAAGTTGTAAGATGCTGGTACATCTATTACCTGGAAATCGACCTCGAACCAGGTTGGTCCCATCTGCAGGCATAGAATAATCTCACCAATTGTGGACCTCTGAGAACCATAGAAGGCTTTCACATTGATTGCTCCATCCTTTATCTCATGCAGCCCTTTACCCAACTTCTTGAGTGTTACCAGCGGACAAATATTAAAACTGGAACCTCCATCGATCAGGATCCTGGTGATGAAATAATCTTTCTTATTGCACGGTGATGTGTAGTGCTTTGTTGTGACCTAGCCCTTCAGCTGCCAGCTCGTCCTCTTAAAAAGTGATCTTATGGATTTCCAGCACTTGTGCTACCATATTAGCCATTTCCCCACCAGTGATTTTACTTGGTACGTACGCTTCACTCAGCACCTTTAACAGAGCATTTTTGTGTGCCTTGGAATTTTGCAGCAAAGAGGATGGATATTTGTGCTGGCGTCTTGTTTAACTGGTCGATGACCGAATATTCCTTGGCCTGTATTTTCCTCCAAAGATCGTCCGGACCTGTCTCAATGAGGGGTGGCCGATTGGAGGCCTACTTGCTTGATTCAGCCAGATGTTCAGGGGTATAGACTCTACCAGTTCTTGTCATACCCTATGCTGCAACAGTTTCTTCAATCCTCACCTTTCCTTTTCTCCTTGCCTCGGCTGTATAGTCCCATGGTACATCATTTGTATAGAATGATGGCATGGTAGACATCACCACTGGGATCGGCACGGCTATTCTGACTTCGAATGGAACATGTGCCTTGGGTGGCAAGATTGCAACCTCAAATGGTGCGGGTGCATTTGCCGGAGGCGCGAATTCAACCTCAATTGGTGCTAGTGTCTTTGCGGGTGGCGCTGCTTCAAACTTAAGAGGTATAGACATATTCACCTCTGTGTCTTCAGACGGTTGGATCTGGACTGTGATTGGATTGAGAGTAATTGCTGGTTTTTTTGGGTCATCACCTTCTGCGATCAACCCGATGGATCCCTCGGGGTCCCAGTCATATTCTACTTCAATCATGTGGATACCTCCACCCTTATGGTCTGGCAGAGGGTTGTTGCAGACGTTTGGAGCGGGTTCCTTTGCCACAATGATCTTGTTGTCAATCAAAGACTGTATTTTGTCTTTTAAGGAGCAACATTCATCGATGGTGTGCCCTTTCATGCCGGAGTGGTATGCACAGGACTTGTTTGGGTTAACCCACTGACAAGGATTCTCAGGGGTTGTAGCAGGGACGGGGGTGACATAACCAGCAGCTTTGAGCCTCTCATACAGCTAGTCGATGGGTTTAGCGATGGCTATATATTGTTTTGGAGGTCTGCGATCAAAATTAGGTCGAGGTCTAGGGAAATTTTGGCGTGCAGGGGGTGATTGATAATGGGATGGCTGAGCATTGTAAGTTTGGTAGACATGAGCGGGTTGTGAGTATCTGGGTGAGGTAGGTTGGTATGTAGGGGGTGGAGATGACTAATAAGTTGGTGGTGGAGCTTGATATGAGGGTGCTTGGTAATTTGGGGTTGGCTGGTATGTGAGTGGAGGTGTTGGGTAAGTTTGGTATTTGAGGGGAGACTTGGTCCTTTGTGCAACTATCACGGCCCCTACGTCCCTTTTCTTGGACATACCACCGGACTGTAAAGCCTTATTTGTAGCTTGCAAGGCCTCGAAGTTTGTAACCATACCGCTTTTAATACCTTCTTCAATTCTTTCACCCAATTTGATAATGTCGGAGAACTTGTGGTTCTCAATCATCATTAGTCGTTCATAGTACTGCGGGTCATGAGCCCGGACAAATAACTTGTTCATTTTCTCTTCCTCTAAGGCAGGTCTGACCTTAGCAGCTTCGGACCTCCAGCGAGTAGCATACTCGCGAAATGTCTCTGGGCTTCTTTTTCAAATTCTGGATATAGAACACGTCTGGTGTGTTCTCTATATTAAACCTGAATTTGTCCATAAAGTCAGATGCCATGCGTACCCAGCTTGACCACTTCTTGGGATCTTGGCTGATGTACCAAGATAATGCATCTCCCTTCAAACTCCTCATGAACAGCTTCATGCGGATCCTTTCATCCTTCTCTACTCCAACCAGCTTGTCGCAATATGTCCTCAGATGGACCCTTGGATCACCCGTACCATCAAACATTTCAAACTTAGGAGGTTTGTACCCCTCAGGCAGTTCGACATCAGGCTGTATGCAGATATCCTCAGAGTTCAGCCCCTCGATTCCTTTGCTTCCCTCAACGCCCTGAATCCGGCTTGTGAGTTTCTTAAGTTCCTCGGCCAAGTTCCTGATAAGTAGATCCTTTTCATCAGACTCAGGTGTGCATGATATAGGTTGGGTGGAGTGTGGCATGGTCTCCACGTAGATAGGATTGTTGTGGTGGCCTGGTGTATGGGTGTGGAAATGGTCGTTTGCGGAGTTCTGAGGTTCTGGGATGAGTAGTGGAGTGTTGTTTGGGGTATGGCAGGTGTTACATTGGTTCTTTGGTGGAGCCGCGAGATGATTTGTTGTTTTGGGATATTTTGAGGAGGTGTAGGGTTTTGAGTGTTGGGGAAGTTGATATTTGGGGTGCTGAGGGAAAATGACAAGTTTGCCAGATTCCGGACCTGATCGAGTTCTTCCTGGAATTTCAACAGTTTCTGTTCAAGTTGTGACACATTCTCATTAGGAACCCGAATACCATGGCCATTAGTAGCCTCGACCCGTTCAGCTGTGTTTTCCTTCCTGACGTGGTTCAAATCTTCCATCTTGCCTTTGTTCTTGCTTTTAACAGGACNGTCTAACCATAAAGAACTCAATCGAAACAGGTATACATATAAAATAAACAAAGACAGTTCCAGAACCCGATAAAACCAAAATACTAGGGTTTCAACAAGATAAATCAGGTAGAAGAAAAACACAAACAAACCGTTAAACATAGTAAAATCATATGACAATACTGAAAATCAGAGGAGAAGTCTTTTAAAAGAGGTTAAGAAAACCCTAATCTTGAAGACGGAGAGTCACTTTGAAAAAAATCGGGAAAAACCTTTGAGGAAAACACAAAAGGTTCATAATATACACAGATCTGAAAGAAAACCAGAAAATCTTTGAAGTTAGGGTTTCGGAGAACCCAGAGAAAGTGAGAAAACCTTGAAAAGTTACTGGTTTAGCCGAAAAAAGTCACAGATCTTACTCGAACGGCCATGGATGGCCGAAAAATGGCATGGGAAACCATGGGAGGCGAGTGAACCACCTCTGGTTCACTTGAAGGCCTCAAAACGATGACACTCGTTCAAGAGGGAGCCATGAGGCTGGTAGGTGGTGAGACCACCATGGATTCAGGCAGGGAGATGGCCGGAGAAGATGGATAAGGTTCATCGGAGAGGAGGGGGAGGGGAGAAGGTTCTAGAGAGAACCAGAGATAGAGAGAGAGAGATGAGAGTTGGGTGAGTGAAGAATGGGAGGGTTTGGGGGGGTCGTTTAGGTTTAATTTTGGAAGGGGGAATGGGGACCGTTGATCTGAATGATCAACGGTCACGATTGAATGGGGTAGGTGGGTCGGGTATGGCTTGGGTTTGGGCTTGGGTCCGGTGGATTTTCCAATTGGGTTGGGGGTCTGTTTTATTTAGGTTAGATTTGAAATCCAATTTTGGCTATAAGTTAAATAGCCATTTTTTCCCATTTAATTTGTAGAAATAGTAGATAATTTCTAAAAATAATTTTAAAATGCTAAAATGATTTACAGTACATAATTAGTAATTTAAAAATACAGGATCCAATTTTATGCATATAAAACCTAATTAAACCTTAAAAGGGATAGTATTGCAATTATGTGCAATTTAGCTTTGAAAAATACTAAATGTAATTATAAAAATATGTAAAATTTACCTTAGCCATATTTTGGCATAAATATAGAAATCCAATAGATGAATTATCATAATAATAATTTTGGAAATAATCACTGGGGATTTTATGGATAAAGAGGGAGAAAAATAAATCAATTTATACCCTTAAAATTATGGAAAAAAATAATAAAAACCTTGGGCATGCTTATATATGCATATATATGCATATTTAAAATATATAGGGAAAAATTGGGTATCAACACATGTTTTATTCTAGTTATCCTACGATAGTCTTTCCATCTCATTTACCTATGATAGCATGTTATGAAAGATACATTACGTAGGTACTCGGTTAAGTGAGGTACCGGGTGCCCGTTGCGGCCTATCGTTTTGGGTTGTGACAAAAGTGGTATCATAGCAGTTCTGTCTTAGGGAGTCTACAAGCCGTGTCTAGTAGAGTCTTGTTTATGGGTGTGTCGTGCACCACACTTATAAGCAGGATGCTATAGGGCATTTAGGACTGTCACTCTTTCTTCTTACTCTAGATCGTGTGGTAGAGCTCAGTTGTAAGAACTCAATTTCCTAAACTCTATCTTATTCATAATACGACGATGCCTATATCCAAAAAGACAATTGGTAAGAGATATAGCTGTGGAAGCATTGAGTCAGAGGAACTCGATCTTGTATCATTCTTATGATGGATAAATGTGAAGTTTTCAGCAGAACATGTGTGTACTAAGACGTGTAAGCTTCTTGATAAGGAGCCTTAAGGAGGGAAATATCTATCCACCCATATGGTGAAAAGCAATGAGAGATTCAGAAGGTAGATAAAAGTTTCAACAAGTAAAAGAAGCAAGGTAAAAAAGGGTACGAGGTACCCAGCTAGTGAAGATTATCATTATTTACCATTCAGGAAAAGTGATATAAGCATTTTGAGTTTCCATCAACGTTAACCGAGGTATGTACAATTGGTTACCCCATCTCAATTATGCCCTATGTGGGCTAACAGAAGTAGTATAAGAGAAGGACGGATATTAGGATCCGGCTTGGGTTAGAGTGACCCAAAATAATGGATGGATGGTTTGCATTAGTTGACATTTCCAAAGGACATTGCAAATGTGCTAGTAGGTCTCCTTGCGAGACACCTAGATGGTGCACTCTGGAATAGTACAACTAGATATGAATACTAGAATGTTCAAAAAAAAAAGAAATTCAAAGATAGGCATTGGAAGCCTAGAAGGGATAAATATTACCTTAACGTGGCTCCCGTCCCTAGTAGAGAAAGAATGTTAGGCAACCCGATGAGCCAGTCGATGAAGCAAAGGGAGATAAAAGCAAAAGAATGTCTTGTTCGATTTTTCAGAATAAAGTGATAGACATAAATATTAGCAGGAAATAAGAAGAGAGTTAATAAAGCATTATGAGTATGATGTGATACATGGATGACAATGGTAGATCAAAAGGATGACAGTATTACAGAGTCTATAGTCAAGTGAAGGAAAAGACAAGAGGTGACAGGCCTTGAGACAACAAAAGAATATAGGCCATAAAGTCATAACTTCATTTCGAGAAATAAGTTCTCAACTCTAACGCGATTACCAAAAGGAAAGGTTAGACCCCAAAGTAATAGAAATCAGTATGAGCTGGTGAACAAGGTAAACTAAACATGAATTAGGGACTGAGTAATTTGATAATGGTCGGTATCATGAGAATTTCAGAGATTGCATTATGACGATAATAGAATGGAAAACAGAAGAATAACTCTTAAAGGTCATTCGGGAGGACGCTTCCCTAGAGCGAGCAATGGGAGCAAAGTTAAGCTTAAGGGACTAAATGTGTCAGTTACACTAGGTGTCACCCTCGTGAATAAGGAATTTCGTTATCCTTGGCATAGAGGGATTTCCACAAGGAGAGTAAGAATAATCGATGATGTGAAAAGAAGCCAAAGATAAAGAGGTTAAACATCTATACGTAGATCATCGTAGCATTAATTCTTAGCACCTTCCTAAAGGGGGGGATATGGAGTGATGTGGCATTAAGTCTGAATTAATTAATTCTAGTAATTATGGAATGGTAAAGGAAGAATGCGACAAAGATGAAAAAGGGATGAGATTGCACTTATTCAAATCTAACAGATATGCTACAATTTTAGAACATTATGCAAATACGACGTCAATGAAAGGAATTAAGGGTTCATGCCCGGAATGTTATTGATAAATAAAGAGCCAGTGCGAGAGGTAAGTTAGACAAAGGAAATAACCCGAGAAAGATTACGGGGAATATTGATATGAGAATGGGCCAACGAGTAGTTAGCAGTTGATTCAGGAAGAGACTCGAATCAGCAGATCGTGCAAGATAAACATAGTAAAACCCAATATAGTGAATTCAGCCTCGCAGTAATTTCATTGTACTACTTGAGATATATTCAGATAGGAGTCGGGATAGTTAAAGGTACCATATAAATGTTACGGGAATAAAAGAGAGTGCCACTGGGAAGACAATCAAAATATCAATTCAGAAGCAACCCTACAAGCACAAGGGCATGGAGCTAAGTAACTACGACTAATTATAAGCAAGGAAGGACATCAACAGGTCCGTAAAAAGTTCACAGCTTTACAAGAGTCAAAGGGTCCTCCCTAAATACCACAATGAAAGACTAGCTGAAGAACTAAGGAAGAAGGCTTCAACCTAAGCTCAGTGACCCAAAGAGGGAATGGTCTTATAATAACAGTCTCACAACAACATTGTTTGCACTCCATAAGGAAGTGGCACATATCGTGGTTAATGAGCGGGAAATGAAACCAAAAGTAATATTCGAGACCATATGAGTTGCACAAAATTCTGGCATGCGTGGGAACTAAGATAAGCTAAGTAAGCACGCAACAAGAGGCAGAAAGACCAGGAAAAGTAATAGCTTACGTTTGAAAAAAGCTGAGAAGGAACGGAAGGAATTATTCGATTAATGATCCAGAGTTAGTTACATTGTGAATGCACTCAAGATCTCGGAGTATTATCCCTGCAGCGCATATGTTAATAATCATACAGCCGTAGAAGACTCCGGTAAAAGTTAAAAGAAAGAACTGAGTCCAGGTTATAGACAAAGGATTGAATGTTAGAAGGTTGTATCATGGATATTCCATAACGTCCATGAAAGGCTAAAGTAATAACTAAATATCAGGAGCCGCAGATCGAAAGATAGCTTAAGCCTACATGGCTGATCAGAAGGAAGAAGAAACTAAAGAGTTATATCGACCAAATCAGGAGTCTGATTATTGGACCCAGAAAATTATAGAACTCGTGATTGAGAACATTGCAGGATCATCCTTAATATCAGAGGTACAAGAGAGATAGTACAATAGCCATATTCTATAACGGCCATAAGATGAAGCAAGTTAGAAAAGTACCAGCCTCAAAAGAAGCAGTACGAAGCTCCCACCGGATTGTGTATGTACAAGAGGTTCAAGTATTATAATAGAGCTTCAAGATATTATATCTATGTGGAAGGGAGTTCATGAAAGAAGATAGAAGATATGATGCAAGATTTTAAGGCAAAGGTAAACAACGTACGAGATACTAAACGTACGAGATACTTAGATGCGGAAGGTCGGGAATAGTCTATACTTTGGATACAAGGCTAGAAGCGCGGGGATTCAGTATCCAAAAATGATAGCAGCGTCGTCAGTGGCATGTCTTCTAGCCTATGGTTTCTAGGTATCGAGGAGGTTAATTAAGAGAGTAAAGAAAAGTTAGAGATGATGTGATATCTCGCTTGATGTTCCAGAATGACATAAGGAAATCTATGATGCAAGCAAGTTGAAAGAAGGTTGCGAGTAGTATAAATAGATTTATGTAAGACGCAAGCTAAAGTATGGTAAAGCGACAAGGTTTTAGGAAAACGGGAATAAGGACAAAAAAGGGCAAGTGAGAAGGTGACGAGAAACGGATAAGTTCTCGGGATTAAGCCTGTGAAAACAAGAGAGCTGATGATTTCTCGAAGTTATAGAAAGCTCAGTATAGCCTGAATGAACTCAAAGGAGTTACTCATCCTAAGTAGCATTTAAAAGAGATGGAATGCTGCCTTGATAGTAGAATAAGGGTGTAATTGTGGTAGATAAAGGATGATGTTTGGGCCTTCGATTAAGTAATGATTTGAAGAAAGGGATTCATGAATTGTACTGGATTAATTCACCCACATAAGGTGAATCAACAATGGATGGACAAAAGTCACAAAGTATAAGATGAGATTATGCCGTCATTCTTAAGATGAACAGTAATGATGGAGCATTAAAGGACTTGGATTTATACATATCATATGGGATAAGAAACGAAAGTAATCAGGAGTTTGGTAGCATACCTCAGTAAGGATAAATCGAGGTAAGAGTTATGGTATAGAATGACCTACCTAGGTGTAGTAAAGTCATATGGATGGATAAACAAAATAAGGTATAGCAATATTCTTGAGTTTAACAAAGTACTGAACGAAGAACTTCGGTATACCCATAGATGCCCAGAGGGACATCCTGTCAAGCTCTGTATATGTTTACAAAGTGAAGCCTAGAGATTGGCCAAAAGCTGGAGGAAAAAGGGGAGAAGAGTCGCATAGGCGCACATATAAGGAAAAAGTCGTACAGGCTATATGACAGAAGGTAGTAAGAGTTACGAGATTGGAAGAATTTCGACCACAGGCCGTGGTGTGCGAAAATGACCTACAGGTGGGAATACCCTGGACCTGAGATTTATTTGCAGAATAACTGCCTAGGATGGCAAGGAGAGTACTAAAGTATTCCCAAGGGCAATAGGCTATGATAATGATAAGTGCATCAGTCAACATTCGAGGACGAATGTTCCAAAGGGGGGATGATGTTACACCCCATATTTTCGTACGTGAAAGTAGGCCATAAGTAAATTGATAGGATGAGATATTACATCCGCATTTTCGTATGTTAAAGTTTCGTCCTAAGTTAATCGACGTAAGTTCGGGAATGGGATTATTTTGAGATTATAAGCATTATGTTATTTCAAACAAGTGGTGAGTAAATTCGTGAAGGTGAGAGGGAAGCAAGTCAAAGAAAATGAATTTTCGTCCAAGTTTGACATGTTGGGAAAAAATACAGCCTTGGCTAAAATACTCGGTATTTATGGACTAGTGCCGCACAAGGTACCACATGACCATGATAGTAAGGTGTATAAGGTATGTTAAAAGTGAGTAGTACTTTAAGTAAGTGGAGATAATTCTTAATTATGTGGGTAATTGGTTAGTTATTGGGTAATGGGACATTATCTAGTTAATTAACAATTAGTGGTGGATTAATTAAAGTCTTTAGGTAAAGACTAAGGTCTTTGGATGAGTTCAAAGTGATGAAACGTGGCAGCCCCCTCCTATACTAATTAATGACTCATTAGTTATTTAAGATAGGTGTCACCTTAAGGAATTTGGTGGCAAAATTATTCCTACAGTGGGGCCACATCATAAGGCATCTTAAGACTTAAGAAGTCTTTCATCAATAACGTTAGTCTTAAAAAATTCAACTCAAAAATAAGATTTCTCTAACCTGGTAATATGGGGAAGTTTAGCATTATCAACAAATTCAACATGATTTCATGGAAATTCCACAAGATTTCATAGCATCTTAAGCAACGTGAGATTTTGCAATTATAAGGGAGTACGGTGCAATCTTTCTCAAGAATATCATACGGATTTTTCCCTACTCCGATCTTGTCGTCACGTGTTTTGTCACAATTAACGTGTGTTAGAGGAATTGTCAAGAGAATCGACTCAGGTATGTTAAGGTTGTTCCTTCTTTCCTTTTGGCATGATCGATACGGCACAAACGAAACGAGCAAATTCACAACTTCCATAAATGACTCTCTTCGTAGAAATGCTAAAGATGCTTATATTCTTGATTCCCCATATGTCTTATTATTCTATCGTCTGTTCATGGGTCTCAGAAAATATGTAATTTGATAAAGTCTATTTTATGATATTAATCAGAGGCATAATGGTCGTATGACACTCCAAATGATTTTATTGGCGTACTTCTTATGCATTGCTTTCATTTACATTGACCCTTGACCAGATGGCGTTATATACATGTATATTTGTATATTATATGTATATGGGATATAGGAAAAGGATACGGCGTTATATGCGCACCACCACCTGATCAGCTGGTATACATTGATGATTTTGCCCACAGTGGCCGAGATGATATGATGGGATGCCCTCAGAGGCTTGATGATGTTATGAACACATGTACCTATGCACGACATGACAATCATACGCATATGCATGACACTATAAGTATTTCATGATTTACAGAATTATCCAGATATACATGTTGAGTCTTTTTACTCCATGTTTCTCTCATGTCTATTATTTACTGATTTTCATTCCTTACATACTCGGTACATTATTTGTATTGACGTTCCTTTGCCTGGGGATGCTGTGTTTCATGCCCGCAGGTCCCGATAGACAGGTTATGAGCCCTCCAAATAAGCTATCAGCTCAGCGAAAGGAGTTGGTGCGCTCCATTTGCTCTGGAGTTTTCTATTTGGTCACTATGTATTGGACACGTATTGATTGGTATGTTGGGGCCCTGTCCCGGCCTTATGACTTTTATGTACTCTTAGAGGCTTGTAGATATATGTCATGTATGTGAAAGATTGTATGGCCTTGTCGGCCTATGTTTAGTCTACGAGTAATCATTTTGGTCTTATAGGCCCATATGTCTAATGTATAAGTTGGTATTACATGTTTTATTCTAGTTATCCTACGACAGTCTTTCCATCTCATTTACCTATGATAGCATGTTATGAAAAGATACATTATGTAGCTACTAATTTGAGTAAGGTACCGGGTGCCCGTTGCGGCCCATCGATTTGGTTCGTGACATTCTAGACTGGATATTGGAGGATCTTAGGCGGCTGCATCCCGATCTACTAAAAATGCTTCAGTTGCTCCTTCACGGAGACAGTATGCTAGTGAGACTGTGAAGTACGATCAAATGCATCGATTGATTATCGTACCCCGTGGGAACGGGTAAGTAATTTTTTAATTTTTAATTATTAGAATAAAGATCTACATATATTTAACAAATATTTATTTTACATATAATGCAAGTGTCACGACCCAATTTCTCCAATAGGTCGTGATGGCGCCCAACGTTACCGCTAGGCAAGCAAATAGTGAACCAACCGTGTGATCATTTCTTTTAACAATTTAAAAATGGTTTATTTTTAGTAATAGATAAATAAGAAGTGAAAATTAAATAACATGAGATATAGATAGTTCTAAAAGCAAATGAGGTGAAATTAATAATCAAAAATCACCAAGTGTCTACCAGCATGATCTACAAGACCAGGTATCACAAGTGTATGAGCTGCTAGTAGAATATACAAAAATACTACATTACTGTCTTAAGTAAAATAGACAGAAAGTAAAAGCAAAAAGAAAGACTTCGGGTGCTACAGAACGGGCTTGGAAGGCAGCTCACCGCAAAGTCTCATGGAATCAAGGGTGTGCATCGTGATGATAACCATATGCACCTGCCTCAGATCCTGCACGATTAATGCAGAAGTGTAGCATGAGTACATAAGCAGCATGTACCCAGTAAGTATCTAGTCTAACCTCGAAGAAGTAGCAACGAGGGATCGACTTCGACACTTACTATGGGCTAACAACAAAATACCGAGATTATAATTAAGCATGGGCTACATAAATGAAACTGAAAACTCAATAACAAGAAATAAGTAAACAATTCTTTCACTAATAGTAAATCCCAATTCAACTTCCCTCATTTAACAATTTAACCTCTCAAGCCAATGAAACAATATCAAGTATAATTGGGCTCCAAGTATTATTATGCACGAATTATGCCGAGGTCGTAGGGCCCGATCCAAAATATAAACATATATATTGTGCACTACCGAGGGTCAAAAGGCACGAATCATAGATGTATCTATTCTACTTCCGAGGTGTTCGGCCCACTCCACAAGAAGAGAAGATACTTTATAAACAACCGATTCAAAGATTATTAAGAGGTTAATATTCAAAGAAGCACAAATTCTTATTAACGGTCAAGTAACCCGTCCAAAACTCAAGCAAATGAAATTCGACCTTTTACAATTCTTTTATCAAGTTCCAATATCATTTAAGCACTTAAATTAACAAGTAGGGTGCAATAATCACAAGTATAACATGATTTGGGTCATAAACTACCCGGACATAAGCATAATTAGTAGATACGCACGGACTCTCGTCACCTCGTGCGTACGTAGCTCCCACAAATAGAAGCACATATTAATTCAATTCACCTATGGGTTAATTCCCTCTTACAAGGTTAGAAAAGAGACTTACCTCGTCTCAAAGCTTACTTTCCGGTCCACAAATGTGCTTTAAACCGTCAACTCGGCGCCAAACGACTCGAAACTAGTCAAATGTTTATAAAATAATCAATACATGTTCAAAAGTTCATATCCTAACTATTATAGTGGTTACCCAACCCCAACTAAAAAATTCCTAAATTCACCCTTCCCCCCCTACCCCCCCCCCCCGGCCCACATGCCTGGATTCCGGAAATTTTTTAAGAAAGTTGTTACCCATAACCTCACGAACTCAAATATATGATTTTCGCTAAATTCTATAACCATTTTCGTGGTTAAATCCCATTTTTATCAAAGCCTAAGTTTTTCATCTAAACCCATAATTTCACAAATTTTACATGTTAAATCTACCCACAATCTATGTATTTAACTCATGTTGTGTAGGAATTACTTACCTCAAAGTGTTAAGTGAAAGCCCCTCTCTAAGAGCTCCAAAAATCGCCCAAGGAATGAAATAAATGAGCTCAAAATGCCTAAGTCCCGACTTAAATGAAGGTTTTGCCTTCTGCGATTTTCGCACCTATGGAGGGACTTCCGCTTCTGCGGAACACGCCAGGCCACTGGCCCATCGCACCTGGGGCCACGTCTCGCATCTGCAAGCCCGCTTCTGCGGACGGGCCCCACATATGTAGACCCGCTTCTGCATAAGCGGTCCAAGCCTAGCCAGCCTCAGGCCGCTTCTGCGATCTCCAACTCGCTTCTGCGAGCTCGCACCTATGGTCATAGCCTCGCAGGTGCGATTGCACCAGAAGCCTGGTGCTTCAGCTAAACTTCCAAGGCCAAATGAGTTCCGCGCCTCGTTCGATTAACACCTGGGGGCCCCGGGGCCCCGCCCAAATATACTAACAAGTTTGAAATCATAAAAAGGACTCGCCCACACCCTCGGAACGCATAAAACATCAGCAAAACAAAGAATCACATCCCAAACCAAATTGAATCAACATATGAACTTCAAGTTCTTCCAATTTACTCCGAACATGCTGAAACATACTTAAACTACTCGGAATGGCACCAAATTTTGCGCGCAATTCTTATATTACCTTACGAAACTACTACCGGTCTCAAAATTCCAATTGGACCTTGATAACACCAAATCCTACTTCAAACCAAATTTAAAGAACTCTAAAACCTTCAATGTGCCAACTTTCACGATTAAGCGCCGAAACGCTCCCGGGTCATCCAAAACCCGATTTGAACATATGCCCAAGTCTAATATTATCATATGAACCTATTGGGACCATCAAATCCCGATTCGAGGTCGTTTACTCAAAATGTTGACCAAAGTCAAACTTAGCCTCTTAAAGCCAAACTAAGAAACCAAGTATTCCGATTTCAACCCGAACCCTTCCAAATTCCGAACTAACCATCCTCGCAAGTTATAATACAGTAAAAGCATATACGGGGAGTCTCATTTAGGGGAACGGGGTTCTAGAAAGCAAAATGATCGATCGGGTCGTTACAACAGGTTTCGCCATCCTTTCAGGCCAGACATATGATTGTGGAAGCTATGAAGCCATTTTTCCATGAGTCTTGGAATTCCTGAAGAGATATTTCATACCTAATCAGAGTGAATATGTGGCTTCAATTTAAGGTACGAATAAATATGATTTAAATAATATTTGTTATGTTCGTCTAATATTTGTTTTAATTGCAGACTAAGTGTGTATGGCAGCCTCAGCATGAAATTAAGGTGAATGAAAATTTCGAGAAGAGAGCTCAGAAAAGGATTAAAGATACTCATTTTGTTGCTCGGAAAGGTGGGAGAAGGACTTTATGGTTGCGTGAAGATGTCTGTCTTCAACTATTGGAGAAGTGGAATACCGAAGAGTAGAAGAAGAAGAAGAGTGAAAAAGCGAAGGCAAACAGAGACTCCAATAAGGGTGGCTCGTTGCACACCGGAGGTTCAATCAGTTTTGCGGCCCATCGATTGAGATTGGTAATTTATTTATAATATTTTACTTAGCTTTACTTATATGAGATTCAAGTAATAAACTCATATTTTTTATTTTGAAAGGAAAAGGCACATGGGGAAAATGTGTCTCATGCTACTATCTTTGAGGAGACACATAATAATAATAATAATAATAATAATAATAATAATAATAATAATAATAATAATAATAATAATAATAATAATAATAATAATAATAATAATAGGGAGGAGGAGGAGGAGGAGGAGGAGGATGGATCGAACCGCGTGCATCGGAGACATATGTAAGATTCTAAATTCAACACTACCTTTATTCTTGGTTAAGATTAATCTGTTTATATAGTGTTTGTCAACAATATTTCAGGAAGGGTATCAAAAAAAAATGGAGGAGTGGCAACAAACTCAGCCCGATTCTCAACGAACACCCGAAGATATAACTTCGATATGGACACAGGCAGTCGGTGAGTAAATAAAGGTATAAAATATTTTATTACTTTTTTAGATATGACTTCGATTTAATATTATTTTGCACAAGTTGTATGTTTCTTCTCTTGCTAATTTAAATATTTTTTTTATTTCTCATAAAAATAAATAAAGATAGAATCTACGGACTTGGAGTGCAGCCGTCGTCTAGTCGTCCAACCGTATTATTTAGTGGTGCTTCTGCTTCACCCGAAGAAATTGAGGCTATGCGGACGCAAATCAATGAATTATCTCAACAATGGAATAATGCTGAAGAAACAATAAGAATGATGCGGATATTCATGGCAAATCATGGAAAACAACGTCATTCAATGAAAGAATCTAACAATGAGGAGACTGAAATCGATGAGGATCGGTAGTAATTTGGATTGTGTAATAGGATATTTAGACTTAATTGATTGTTGCAAAACTTGGTTCGTTTTAGACTTGGTGTAATGTGATTTTGATTGAAAGCTTTAGATTTTTATGTATTTTAATAGAATAGGTGGTTTCGTTATGTTTAAACAAGTTTGATACTTGATGTTTTAGGTTCTATTGATAGAATATTTATAATATTGGTTGTTGCGTATTCATTGTTTCATTTAGCAGGGGGTGTGGCTTTCTGCTGTATTTTACCAAACTTTGCTACTAATTTCCGACCAAAGCGGTCGGAAATTTGGGCAAAATTCCCAGATTTGTGGCTGAAGTGGTCGAAAATTTAATTAATTATCTTTTTAATTTAATTACCAACCAAATCGGACGAAAACTTTATTATATAATTAATTTATATTAATAATAGTGCGATTGAATCGGTCGCAAATATACCGAGCAAAGTGGTCGCAAGCATTAATTTCATCTGGTCAACTGCACAATTCCCGTTTGCGACCGATTCCGTCGCAAATATTTTGCGACCATCATTTTTTCGACCACTTGAAATCCGTTAGAAATAAGAGATTTCCGACGGATTTCGTGGTCGGAAATTTGGTATTTTCTAGTAGTGTCTCACCATAAATTTATATTTTTCAAATTATCCCCCACTGATTTAAGCCTTTTCTTTTCTTGTTTGTTTCTAATTTCTACCGTTCTTTTAAATTAGAGATATTAGATACATGAATCGTAGCAAATTATTTTTTGACTTGTCTTGTTTTCGATTTTTCCTTTGTGTAATGTCTTGCTACTTTCTAAATTCTTTTTGATTGATCTCGTTTTTATTTCTCTAAAGTAATAGATCTCCTCGAATTCTCCTGGTAACTCTTTTGGTTGCCCCGAATTCTTTTTGCAAAATAAGAGGTCCTACCTATTACTATTAGTAGACCTCTTCTCCCTTTTTCTTGTACAACTTCTTCTTGTGTCTCCAATTCCTTTTTGAAACAACAAAACTAATAGGATAACAAATTCAAATACTTTCGTCATCAAGTATGATTTATTTTTTTCTTTTGTAGTACTGTACCAATCTATTATACACAATATCTAGTATGTATCTTTATCTATTCTTTTTTAATGTGAGTGCATGTACTAATGATACATCTAATATTTTGTGAAAGTGACTACTGATTTTTATTTTTTTAGATTTGATGCATAATAACACTTAATATGAGTTATTAACAATTGAAAACTTTTCCCTTGATGCTCTTATTTTCTTTATCTTTCTTCTTTTTTGACATGGTAGATTTTTAGTTAGTTTTTTTTTAACATTTATTATTATTAATAAAATATTCTTAATGCAGATTGAAAAGAAAATAAGCAAGAAAGTGACATTGGATAACAACTCTAAGAAGGCTCAATGGGATGTAGAACCCACAAAACTAATTTTAAATATGTGTGTGGAAGAAATTTTAGTCACAAATCGTCCTGAGGCTCATTTCAGCAGATTATGATGGTCTAATCTGGTGCAAAAGTTCATTGATAAAATCGAAAGAAAATATGATAAAGTTAAGTTGAAGATTATCATTATATAAACAATACGTAATTATACAAGGTAATTGTAACGACCTGGTCGGTCGTTTCGAGAGTTACATCCCCATTTTCCCATTTCCTGCTTCATTTATGTTCTTCAGCTATATTATGTCTTACCGGGTCAGTTGATTCGGGTCCGGAGTGGTTTTGGAGTGAATTGAGACACTTAGTCTCTTAGGTGAAGGTTTAAGTTGGAAAAGTTGACCCGATATTGACTTATGTGTAAACGATCTCGGATTTGAATTTTGATGGTTCCGTTAGCTCTGTTAGGTGATTTTGGAATTAGGAGCGCATCCGGAATGTGATTTGGAGGCCCGTGGTAGAATTAGGGTTGAATTGGCGAAAGTTAGAATTTGGCAATATTGGTCGGCAGCGGAAATTTTGATATCGGAGTCGGGATGGAATCCCGGAAGTTGGAGTAGGTTTGTGGTGTCATTTTTGACTTGTGTGCAAAATTTGAGGTCATTTGGACATGGTTTGGTGGGTTTCGACATCGTTTGTGGAATTCGGAAGTTTAGAAGTTCTTAGGCTTGAATCCGAGTGTAATTTAGTGTTTTGATGTTGGTTTGAGTGATTCGAAGGTTTGACTAAGTTCGTATGATGTTATGGGATATGTTGGTATTTTTGGTTGAGGTCCCGAGGGCCTCGGGTGAGTTTTGGGTGGTTAATGGATAATTTTTTGCCTTGGTGAGACTGCTGATGTGTGCTGTATATTTCTTCTGGTTTCCTTTTTCGCGTTCGCGAGTGGGTCATCGCGTTCGCGAAGAGTATTTTCTGAATGATGAGGATTTTGTTCTTCGCGTTCACAAAGAAGAGGACGCGAACGCGAAGATGTAGTCTCAGTGTGCATCACGAACACGGGAGCAGGGTCGCGTTTGCGAAGAGGAGTGAGGCAGTTGGGGACCCCAGGTCCTTGTTCTACGCATTCGTGAGGTGGTGGTCGTGTTTGCATTCGCGAAGGTCTGAGCCGGTAAAGCATCGCATTCGCGAGGCATGTGTCACGTTCATGAAGAGTAAAGCGAAGAGGCAGTCTGTAACGTCCCGGCCGGTCGTTTTGAGAATTAACGCCCCGATCCCCTATTAACTGCTTCCCCCGTGTTTATTTCTGCTATTGTGATTTGTCGGGATGATTCATTTTGAGTTTCGAAGTGTTTTGGGATACTTAGTCCCTAAATGAGAGCTTAAGCTTTAGAATTTGGACCATAGTCAGAGCAGTGTGAAGACGGCTCCGAAATGGAATTCCGTCAATTCCGTTAGCTCCGTTGGGTGATTTCGGGCTTAGGGGCGTGTCTGGATTGTATTTTGGAGGTCCATAGTTTATTTAGGCTTGAAATGCCGAAAGTTAAATTTTTAAAGTTTCCGGATCGATACTGAAATTTTGATATCGGGGTCGGAATCCGATTCCAAAAGTTGGGATAGGCCTGTAGTGTTGAATGTGACTTGTGTGCAAAATTTGGGGTCAATCGGACATGGTTTGGTTGGTTTTGGCAACGGTTGTAGGAATTTAGAGATTTCAAGTTTCATTAGGTTTGCATTGGAGGGTAATTCGTGGTTTTAGCGTTGTTTGATGTGATTAGAGGGTTCGAATGAGTTCGTATGATGTTTTAGGATTGGTTGGTATGTTTGATTAGGTCCCTGGGGGCCTCAAGTGAGTTTCCGATGCTTAACGGAATTAAATTTGGACTTAGGCAAAATTCTGATGTGCTGAACCTGTTGGTTTCGCACCTGCGGATTTAGACTCGTAGAAGCGGACTGGTAACCGCAGATGCGGTCTGAGGCATGGAGATCAATGGTCGCTGATGCGGCTCAAAGACCGTAGAAGCGGAACCGCGTCTGTGAGGAAGGAAGCGCAGGTGCGGTGTCTGGAGGCTTAATGAATTTCCACAGGTGCGGAGCCCTAGCTGCGGAAGCGGGACCGCAGGTACGGTTGTTCCATCTCAAAAGCGAAAATCGCTGAGCAGAAAAGAGTGAAATCGAGGGTTTGAGTTGATAACTTCAAAAATTGATTTAGAGCTCGGTAGAAGGCAATTTCTTGAGAGATTTTGAAGGAGAACAATTGGATTTAGGCCACTCGGAGTTGGATACTCATGGCAAGAGCGTGATTTCGGATTTGATTTGAGCTTGGTTCGAGGTAAGTGGCTTGCCTAACCTTGTGTGCGGGAACTCCCCTTAGGATTTTGGTACTGTTATTATATGAATGCCGTGTACGTGAGGTGACGAGTGCGTACATGTGCTAATTGTTGAAAAACCCCGTTTTCATTAACTAAATATCTGTGTTCTACCTTGAATTGAGCAATACTAGTATTGAAGCCTCCGGTTTAGCTTAGGAAAGCATGCTTACGTGACTTAATTATCTAAACTACTTACTTGAGTTCTGTGTAGCATGTTTAGGGTAGAAATTACATGTTTTCTTGATACGAACTTGTTTAGAACTGTAAGATTCCCTGTTGAGACTGTTGCTTATTTATTTTGGGACTACGGAACGAAATTCCGGGAGATCCCCTTGCATGTTTTCTTTGGGACTAAGGGACGGTATCCCGGTAGATCCCCCTGCACGGGATATTTATTTTGGGACTACAGATCGGTATTCCGAGAGATTCCCCTGCACATTTACGATTTGGACTACGGGACGGTATCCCGGGAGATCCCCCTGTACTGGATATTTATTTTGGGACTACAGATCGGTATTTCGGGAGATCCACCTGCACATTTACGATTTGAACTAGGGGACGGTATCCCAGGAGATCCTCTGCACATTTACATTTGGGACTACGGGACGTTATCCTAGGAGATCCCCTGTTGATATCTCTGTGTACCGATTATTTCTTTCTGTGATTTCATCTTTATTGACTGTTAGTATTTCAATTATACTGTTAATTTCTTACTGTTTTACCATGTTATATATAACCAGTAGGGCCCTGACCTTCCTCGTCACTACTCGACCGAGGTTAGGCTTGGCACTTACTGGGTACCACTGTGGTGTACTCATGCCATTTCCTGCACATGTTTTTCGTGTGCAGATCTAGGTTCTTCTGCTCAGCCATACTATCCGTGAGGCGAGGCGATTAGAGACTTCGAGGTATATATGCCGCGTCCGCAAACCTAGAAGTCCCTCTCTATTCTCCCTTCAGTTATAGGCTTTTCCCTGTATCTTCCTTGTTATTAGACTTCTGGAGTTAGAAACATTATGTATTTTTCTTTAACTTGTGATTCATGAGATTCCGGGTTTTGAGAATGTTATTATTGGTCGATAGTGTTATTATTGTATATGCCGAGCGGCATTCTAAAAACTTTATTTATATTTCCTTGTTAGTTGTCTAGTTTTGTATTTTTAATTCTTTTTCTGCTAATTTTTAGGCTTACCTAGTCGTTGAGACTAGGTGCCGTCATGACAGTTCATGGAGAGAGAACTTGGGTCGTGACAAGTTGGTATCAGAGCTCTAGGTTCATAGGAGTCATGAATCACAAGTCGATTTATTAGAGTCTCATGAATTGGTACAGGGACGTCTGTACTTATCTTCGAGAGGCTATGTAACTATTAGGAAAATTCCACTTCATTTGATTCCTTGTCGTGCGAGATTATTGGTATCAAAATTCTAAACCTCTGTCTTCTATTCTCTCACAGATGGTGAGAACACGTGCTACCGGAGATGATCAGACACTCGTGCCCCCTGTAAGAGCCGCCAGAGGTCGGGGTCGGGGTAGAGGCCGAGGACGCGCACGTGGTGCAGCTAGAGCACCCGCGCGAGCTGCCACGGAGGAGCCACGAGCAGCTCCAGCCGGAGTCCAGGCGCCTGACACACCTACTGCTACTTCTACTCCAGCTCTCTAGGAGACCCTTGCATAGTTCATGAGCATGTACACCACTCTAGCTCAGGCAGGATTGATTCTCCTTGTTGTAGCCATATCTCAGGCCGGGGGAGGAGCACAAACTCCCGCCACCCGCACCTCAGAGCAGCGAGTTCAGGTTGATCAGATCCCAGAGGTTATACCAGTATCGCCTGTAGCCCCAGTTCAGCCCAAGGATAGGGCAGTAGCTTCAGAGAAGGAGCAACGGAGGCTTGAAAGGTTCAAGAAGTACCAGCCTCCTACATTCAGTGGTCTAGCATCAGAGGATGCTCAAGGATTTCTGGAGGAGTGTCACCGTATCCTCCGCACTATGGGTATATCAGGGTCGAGTGGGGTTTCTTTCATTGCCTTCCAGCTTCGAGGAGCAGCCTATCAGTGGCGGCGTACTTTTGAGTTGGACAGTCCGGCTGAGGCAGCTTCCCTTACATGGACTCAGTTTTTAGATATGTTTTTGAGGGAGTACGTTCCTCAGAGCCTTAGGGACGCATGGCGCGCGGAGTTTGAGCATTTGCGCCAGGGTTCTATGACTGTTTCAGAGTATGCTGTCCGTTTCAATGACTTGGCTAGGCATGCACCGGCCTTGGTTTCTACAGTTCGTGAGAGAGTTCCGCCGGTTTATTGAGGGACTCATTCCCACCATCAGGTCTAGCATGGCCCGAGATTTGGAGATGGATATTTCTTATCAGCAGGTGGTGAGCATTGCCAGGAGAGTATAGGGCATGCTTGCTCGGGATAGAGAGGAGAGAGAGGCCAAGAGGTCTTGAGAGTCGAGCCATTATTCTGGTACTCGTGCTCCAACTGCGGTTCGTCATGGTAGGGGTTATATGAGTCGCCATGTTCATTCAGCTCTTCCAGCAACCAGTGGTATTCCAGCTCCTCCTAGACCTCAGGAGCCTTATTATGCACCTCCAGTATCTAGTGCGCCTCCTGTACGGGGTGCTTTTAGTGGTCAGTCTAGCAGACCTGGCCCGAGCCAGTCACAGTCGACACGTCCTCCCAAAGCTCGTTTTGAGTGTGGTGAAACACGCCATATGGTGGGGGATTGCCCTAGACATAGGAAGGGTGCACCTTTACAGACTTCTTAGCTACAGCGTGCTCCGCATAGTTCCCAGGCTATGATTACAGCACCAGTTGCCACCCCACCTGCTCAGCCAGCTAGAGGTGGAGGTCGGGGAGGTAGAGGTCTCCCTAGAGGGGGAGTCCAAGCCAGATACTATGCTCTTCCTACCCGTACTGAGGTTGTCGCCTCTGATTCTGTCATCACAGGTATTGTTCCGGTCTGTCATAGAGATGCATCGGTTCTATTCGATCCAAGATCCACTTATTCTTATGTGTCCTCTTATTTTGCCCCGCATTTGGGCGTATCTCGAGATTCTTTGAGTTCCCCTGTTTATGTTTCTACTCCTGTGGGAGATTCTCTTGTTGTGGACCGCGTTTATCGGTCGTGTTTGATTTCTCTTAGTGGTTTTGAGACCAGAGCCAATTTGTTAAAGCTTAGCATGGTAGATTTTGATGTTATCTTGGGCATGGACTAGTTGTCACCCCATTATGCTATTCTTGATTGTCACGCCAAAATCGTGACGCTGGCTATGCCAGGTGTACCACGAGTAGAGTGCAGGGGTACCTTAGATCACACTTCCAGTAGAGTTATTTCATTTCATAGAGCTCAGCGAATAGTTAGGAAGGGGTGTGACGTGTATCTAGCTTATGTAAGAGATGTCAGTATCGATACCCCTACAGTTGATTCAGTCCCAGTAGTGCGAGATTTCTCTGATATGTTTCCAGCTAACCTTCCGGGTATGCCGCCCGACAGAGATATTGATTTTGGCATTGATTTGCTGCCGGACACTCAGCCCATTTCTATTCCTCCTTACCGTATGGCTCCTCTTGAGTTCAAGTAGTTGAAGGAGCAGTTACAATTGCTAGATAAGGGCTTTATTCGGCCCAATGTGTCACCTTGGGGTGCTCCTGTCATGTTTGTGAAGAAAAAGGATGGTTCTATGCGTTTGTGCATTGATTATCGCCAGTTGAACAAAGTTACAGTGAAGAACTGGTATCCTTTGCCTCGTATTAGTGACATGTTTGATCAGTTACATGGTGCTCGAGTGTTTCTAAGATTGACTTGCGTTTAGGTTATCATCCGTTGAAGATTCGGGAGCCAGATATCCCGAAGACTGCTTTCAGGACTCGGTATGGTCGTTACGAGTTCCTTGTTATGTCATTTGGGCTGACCAATGCCCCTGCAGCATTTGTGCATCTGATGCACAGTCTATTCCAGCCATATCTTAACTCGTTCGTCATTGTCTTTATTGATGACATTCTGGTATACTCCCGGAGTCGGGAATATCATAAGCAGCACCTAAGGACAGTGCTTCAGACTTTGAGAGAAAAGAAACTATTTGCGAAGTTCTCGAAATGTGAGTGCTGGTTGGATTCCGTGGCATTCTTGGGTCACGTAGTATCGAGTGAAGGGACCAAGGTGGATCCGAAGAAAGTGGAAGCAGTGCAGAGTTGGCCCAGACCATCCTCAGCCATAGAGATTCGTAGTTTTCTTGACTTGGCGGGTTATTACCGTCGTTTTGTTGAGGGATTTTCATCTATTGCAGCACCTATGACCAGGCTGACCCAAAAGGGTGCTCCCTTCAGGTAGACAGAGGAGTGTGAGGAGAGCTTTCAGAAGCTCAAGATAGCTTTGACTCGAGCCCCAGTATTGATATTACCTTCAGGTTTGGGGTCTTATACTGTCTATTATGATGCCTCGAGGATTAGCCTTGGAGTGGTATTGATGCAGGACGGTAGGGTGATTGCCTACGCATCCAGACAACTGAAGGTACATGAGAAGAATTATCCTGTCCATGATCTAGAGCTAGCTGCTATTATTCACGCCTTGAAGATCTGGCGTCATTATTTGTACGGTGTTCCTTGTGAGATCTACACTGATCACCGGAGTTTGCAACATCTGTTCAAGCAGAAGGACCTTAATTTGCGTCAGAGGAGGTGGTTAGAGCTGCTGAAGGACTATGATATCACTATTTTTTATCACCCGGACAAGGCCAATGTGGTGGCCGATGCTTTGAGTCGCCGGGCGAAGAGTTTGGGGAGTTTGGCTTATCTACCAGTAGAAGAGAGGCCAATGGCGATGGATGTTCAGGCCTTAGCTAGCCAGTTTGTGAGATTGGATATTTCGGAGCCAAGTCGGGTCCTTGGTTGTGTGGTTTCTCGGTCTCCTTGTTTGATCGTATCAGAGAGCGTCAGTATGATGACCCTCATTTCCTTGTCCTCAAGGATAAGGTCCTGCATGGTGATGCCAGAGATGTGACCATTGGTGATGACGGGGTATTGAGGATGCAGGGTCGGGTATGTGTACCCAATGTTGATGGGCTTCGGTGCTGATTTTGAAGGAGGCCCACAGTTCGCGATATTCCATCCATTCAGGTGCCGCGAAGATGTACCAGGATTTGAGGCAGCACTATTGGTGGAGGAGGGTGAAGAAAGATATAGTTGGGTTTGTAGCTCGATGCCTCAATTGTCAGCAGGTGAAGTATGAGCACCAGAGACCGGGTGGCTTGCTTCAGCGGATTGAGATTCCGTAGTGGAAGTGGGAGCGGATCACCATGGACTTCGTAGTTGGACTTCCACGGACTTTGAGGAAGTTCGATGCCATTTGGGTGATTGTGGATCGGCGAACCAAGTCCACGCACTTTATTCCGGTGTGTACTACCTATTCTTCAGAGCGGTTGGCTGGGATTTATATCCGGGAGATTGTTCGTCCGCATGGTATTCTGATTTCCATCATTTTAGATAGAGGTACTCAGTTCATATCACGGTTATAGAGCGCCGTACAGCATGATCGGGTACTCGAGTGGAGTTGAGCACAGCATTTCACCCTCAGACGGACGGACAGTCCGATCAGATTCTTGAGGATATGTTCTGTGCATGTGTGATGGAGTTTGGAGGTTCTTGGGATCAGTTCTTACCGCTTGCGGAGTTTGCCTACAACAACAGTTACCAGTCCAGCATTCAGATGGTACTGTATGAGGCTCTGTATGGTAGACTGTGTAGATCCCTGGTGGGTTGGTTCGAGCTGGGCGAGGCTAGGTTATTGGGCACAGACTTGGTTCAGGATGCTTTGGAGAAGGTTAAGGTGATCCAAGATAGACTTCGCACAGCCCAGTCCAGACAGAAGAGTTATGCAGACCGGAGGTTCGCGATGTTTCATTTATGGTTGGAGAGCGGGTCTTGCTTCGAGTTTTGCCTATGAAAGGCGTTATGAGATTTGGAAAGAAGGGAAAATGAACCCTAGGTTTATTGGTCCCTTTGTGGTACTGCGACATGTTGGGGAGGTTGCTTATGAGCTTGCCTTACCTCCCAGCTTGGCAGGAGTTCATAAGGTATTTCATGTTTCAATGCTCCGGAGGTATCACAGTGACCCGTCGCACGTGTTGGATTTTAGTTGAGTCCAGCTGGACAAGGATCTACCTTATGTTGAGGAGCCAGTGTCTATATTGGACAGGCAGGTTCGGAAGTTGAGGTCGAAGAACATTGCATCAGTAAAGGTTCAGTGGCGGGGTCAGCCGGTCGAGGAGGCGACTTGGGAGACCGATCAGGATATTCGCAGCCGCTACCCTCATCTTTTCACCACTTCAGGTATGTCTCTATGCTCATTCGAGGAAGAACGAATGTTTTAAGAGAAGGAGGATGTAACAACCCAGCCGGTCGTTTTGAGAAATAACGCCTCGATCCTCTATTAACTGCTTCCCCCGTGATTATTTCTGCTATTGTGATTTGACAAGATGATTCGTTTTGAGTTTTGGAATGTTTTGGGATACTTAGTCCTTAAATGAGAGCTTAAGCTTTAGAATCTGGACCGTAGTCGGAGCAGTGCAAAGACGGCTCCGGAATGGAATTCCGTCGATTCCGTTAGCTCTATTGGGTGATTTCGGGCTTAGGGGCGTGTCCGGATTGTGTTTTGGAGGCCCGTAGTTTATTTAGGCTTGAAATGCCGAAAGTTAAATTTTTGAAGTTTCCGGATCGATCGTGAAATTTAATATCGGGGTCGGAATCCAATCCGAAACTTGAGATAGGCCCATAGTGTTGAATGTGACTTGTGTGCCAAATTTCAGGCCAATCGGACATGGTTTGGTTGGTTTTGGCATCGGTTGTTGGAATTTAGTGATTTCAAGTTTCATTAGGTTTGGATTGGAGGGTGATTCGTGGTTTTAGCGTTGTTTGATGTGATTCGAGGGTTCGACTGAGTTCGTATGATGTTTTTGTCATGACCCAAACAGATGGGCCGCGACGAGTGCCCGAGTCCTACTTGTCAAACACCCCTAAGCATGTGTCTAAGATATAAACCTGAATAACATATACTAAATTACGAGAATAACATACATGAAGGAAACCTTCCCAAAAGGCATATGTACATATACGTGCAACATACATAGGGCGAGCCGACAAGGCTGCTATAGACAACTATATACCTCAAAACTGGAAGCCGGCAAGGCCACATACTATCCAACAAGACATACTGTCTACAAACCTCTAATAGAAATATAACTGTACAAAGACGGGACTGAGCCACATCATACCCATATATATATATACAAGTATATCGTAACAATATCAAAAGCAGTTGCAGATCAAGTGGAGCACGCCAACTCTCGCTGATCAAGGATCCTATGAAGGGGGACCGTCGGCTTGCCTACCTGCACCAGCGGGCATGAAACACAGGCCCCGGGAAATAGAACGTCAATACGAATAATGTACTGAGTATGTAAGGCGTGAAAATCAGTACATAAAAGACATAGAGAAAACATGGAATAAAGAAATCCACCAGAAGTCTGCATAACTTTGTAAATTCTGCAACATTTATAATGTCATGCACGTGCATATGAAAGTCGTGTCACGCATAGGTATAGGTGTACATAACATCATCAAGCCTCTGAGGGCATCCCATCATAACGTCTCGGCCACTGTGGGCAAAATCATCAACATATACCAATTGATCAGGTGGTGGTGCGTATATAACGTTGTAACCTTTTTCTCGTATCCCATATAAATATAATATACATATATATGCATATATAATGCCATCTGGTCATGGGTCAATATACATGTATAAATGCATGAAATGCATAAGAAATACGTTAATAAAATTTTCTCAGAATGCCATGAAACTCAATATGCCTTTCGGATAAACTTTATCAAATACGTATTTTTCTGAGACCCGTGAACAGACGATAGAATAATAAGACTTATGGGAGAATAAGAATGTACACATCTCTAGCATTTCTATGAATAGAGTAATTTATGGAAGTTGTGCATTTGCTCGTTTCTTCCGTATAATTTGGATCATGCCAAAAAAAGAAAAAGGGATGGCCCTAACATACCTAGAGTAGAAAAAAATTTATATGATGTTCTTGAAAAAGGTTGCACCGTACTCCTATAGAACCGCAAATTTTTTAGGTTGTTAAGCTTCTAAAAATTCTCGTAGTTACTGAAGTGTTTCGAATCGGAATTGTGTTGAAAATTTTATAAGAATGCAACGTTGTGTTTTGTAGGGCCTCTAACTATCCATTCATGGCTAAGTTCTCATTATAGGAAATTACTAAGATTCTGATGGTAGGAATTGTATAACAATCATAAGGAATGAAGTGTCCTTTCTTTGTTAACTTGGTTGCCACCTATCAAAATGACTAAGGAGTCATTTGCTTTAGATTGTGGCCAGCTGAGGGGGGGTTAGCCTTATTTCTTAATTTATTAATTAATTAGGTAATGTCCCATTATTCGATAATTAACCAATTACCCGCATAATTAAAAAATATCTCAAATTACTTAAAATTCTACTCATTTTTAATATACTTTATACATCATACTATCAAGTTCATATAATACCTAGTATGGTACTAGTCCATAAGTATCGGGTGATTTTGCTCGACCCGTATTTTATCCCAAATCGGCAACCTTCAACGACTCTCTTTTTCTTTAATTCGTGTACCTTTTATCCTTCATGACACTTACTTATTGCTTGTTATAAATAGCATAAATGCACTAACCTCAAGATAATCATCCCCGAGTCTACGTCGATTAACTGAAGACGAAACTTTAACATACGAAAACGCGAGTTGTAACATCCTTCCCCCCTTAGAAACATTCGTCCTTGAATGTTTAACTCTCCGGGATCTATATGACATTGGCAGAGTCGACTTTGTAACAACACTACTACCAACTCTTCCTGTAGAAATCCAATAATTCAACGCCACCTAGGACCACCATCATCAATAACGACAATGGCCTCACATGACCAATGACAATAACTAACACAAGAATCCATACACGTGCCTTAAGGTTATGACGTCTCAGTCGGACCCTTCTCTGGAGGAGGAAATAAGTAGGGATATCTAGACTTCATGTCTTCCTTGGCCTCCCAAGTCATTTCTTCCACATTGTTGTTTCTCCAAAGTACTTTCACCGAAGCTACGTCTTTGGTTCTCAATCTCTGAACGTGTCTGTCTAATATAGCAATGGGAGTTTCTTCATATGATAGTTGCTCTGTGTCCTGACGTCGTCAACTGACACAACTCTATAAGAATCTCCGATACATTTATGGAGCATAGACACATGAAAAACTGGATGTACATACAAGTCAGAAGGCAAGTCTAACTCATACGCTACCTGGCCTACCTTGCGTATGATCTTATATGGTCCAATGTACCGAGGGCTAAGTTTTCCCCTTTTTCTGAACCTCATAACGCCTTTCATCGATGATACCTTAAGGAATACCCAATCGTCAACCTAAAATTCCAAGTCTCGCCGTCGATTATCCGCATAAGACTTCTGACGGCTTTGAGCTGCTAATAGCCTTTCTTGTATAAGCTTAATTTTCTCGATTGCTGTTGTACCAATTCTAGTCCTACTAATGTAGTTTCCCTAACATCGAACCACCCTATAGGCGACCTACACTTCCTCCGTAAAGAGCTTCGTATGGAGCCATATGAATACTGGAATGGTAGCTATTATTATATGTGAACTCAATAAGAGGCAGATGATCATCCCAGCTACCTTTGAAGTCTATTACACAAGCTTGTAACATATCCTCAAGTGTTTGAATAGTACGCTCAGCTTGTCCGTCTGTCTGGGGATGAAATGATGTACTAAGACTTACTTGAGTCCCCAATCCTTTTTGGAAGGACCTCCAGAAGTTAGCTGTAAATTGAGCTCCTCTATCCGAGATAATAGATACAGGGACACCATGCAGCTGTACTATCTCCTTAATATAAAGCCTTGCATAATCCTCTACGGAATATGTAGTCCTAACGGGCAGAAAATGGGCTGACTTTGTAAGCCTATCAACAATCACCCATATCGAATCGAACTTACGCTGGGTACGAGGTAAACCTACGGCGAAATCTATATTGATTACTTCCCATTTCCAAATCGGAATCTCCATAGCCCATAATAATCCACCGGGTTTCTGATACTCAATCTTAACTTGCTGACAGTTAGGACATTGAGCAACAAACTCTGCTATATCCTTTTTCATTCCATCCCACCAATATACTTCCCTGATATCATGATACATCTTTGTCGCTCCTGGATGGATAGAATAATGAGAATAGTGAGTTTCTCCCATAACCTGCCAATGCAGCCCTGCAACATTAGGGATACATAATCATCCTCGATATCTGAGGACTCCCTCTCCTGTAATTTCGAACAGTGTCTTCTCCTTCTGAGGGGTGGTATCCCTATAATGAACTAACATAGGATCCTCGTACTGGCGTTCCTTTACTTTAGTTACTAAAGAGGATGTTGTCGTATCCTGAATAGTAATTCCAATATCACCTGAGTCCAGTAACCGAACTCCAAGACTAGCTAGCTGATGAACCTCATTGGCTATTCCCCTCTTTTCTAGCAGCAACTATGACAGGCTACCCATAGATCTACGGCTGACGGCGTCGGCTACCATGTTTGCCTTTCCCGGATGGTATAAAATATCAACATCATAGTCTTTGAGTAGCTCCAACCATCTCCTTTGACGTAAATTCAATTCCTTTTGCCTGAAGATATACTGGAGGCTCTTATGATCCGTATATATATATCAACATGAATGCAATACAAGTAGTGCCTCCACATCTTTAGTGCATGAATCATCGTGGCTAACTCTAAATCGTGGGTCGGGTACTTCTTCTCGTGCTTTCTTAGTTGTATAGAAGCATAAGCTACAATCTTACCATGCTGCATTAGCATACATCCCAATCCAATGCCTGAAGCATCACAATAGATAACGTAGCCATCGGTCCCTTCTGGGAGCGTTAGAACCGGTGTTGAAGTTAATCTGTCCTTCAATGCCTGGAAACTCCGTTCGCAAGCATCGGTCCATTGAAACTTATCTCCCTTCTGAGTTAACTTACATAGGTATTCTAATCTTTTACAATTCATGAAATTCGCCTCTTCGAAGGCCCAAACTTCATCCTTTATCTATCACAATTACGCCCTTATTCCACTACCCGGGCAGCATTTCATCTATTCTAAATGTTACTAGTACTAGACTCCTTTGAGTTCATTCAGGCTATACCGAGCCTTCTATAACTTAGAGAAACCATCAGCCCTCTTATGAGATTAACCCCAAGGACTTATCTATTCTCGTCACCTTTTCACTCATCTTTTCTTATCCTTCCTCCTGTCTTCCTAAAACCTTGTCGCTCTACCATACTTTAGCTTGCGACCTACACATATCTATTTATACTTATTCGCAACCTTCCTTCAACTTACTTGAACCATAGATTTCCTTATGTTATTCTGGAATATCAAGCGAGACACCACATAACACATTCGTCAAATGTGCTAAAAGAGAAGAAAATTCCATTACGAGTTTCCTGTAATTACCTGCCAAACAGAGAAACTACGAACCTCCGTCAGTGGAAGGGGTCTAGGTCAAGTCATTACTGCCTCAATCTTTTGTGTATCCACCCAGATTCCTTCGCCCGAAATGATAGGCCCAAGGAAAGCTACAGAGTTCAACCAGAATTCACATTTAGAGAATTTTGCATACAACTTCCCTTTTTGTAGAACTCTGAGCACAGTACGCAAATGATCTGCATGCTCAACCTCTGAACGAGAATATACCAATATATCATCGATAAATACAATTACAAACAGATCTAAAAAGGGCCTGAACACACGGTTTATCAAATCCATGAATACTGTTGGGGCATTGGTTAAACCGAACGACATAACACGAAACTCAAAGTTCTCATATCTGGTCCTGAATGCTATCTTCGGGATATCTTTCTCCTTAACCCTTACCCGATGGTACCCGGACCTCAAGTCTATTTTTGAAAAACACTTGGCACCTTGCAACTAATCAATTAAATCATAAATCCTCCGGAGTGGGTACTTATTCTTGATCGTCACCTTATTCAACTGTCTATAATCAATACACATCCATAAGGAACCATCTTTCTTCCTCAAAAATAACACTGGTGCTCCCCGCGGTGATGTACTAGTTCTGATAAAGCCTTTTTCAAGCAAGTCCTTTAGTTGTTCCTTCAACTCTTTCAGCTCTGTGGGGGACATTCTATAGGGAAGAATGGATATTGGTTGAGTAGCAGGTAGTAGGTTAATAACAAACTTAGTTTCTTGCTCTGGAGGAAGACCTGGAAGCTTATCGGAAAAAAACATCGGGAAATTCATTAACCATAGGGATAGATTGAACGGTTGGCTACTCTACTTTCACGGTCTTTACCCGAACTAAGTGATAATCATAACCTTTTCTGATCATCCTCCTTGCCTTATGACAAGAAATAAATCTACCTCTCGACGATGCCGTATTACCTTTCTACTCCATAAACAGGCTTTCCTAGAAATTAGAATCGAACCACCTTAGTTCTTCAATCAACGTTAGCATAACAAGAAGCCAACCAATCCATACCCATTATAACATCAAATTCTACCCAACCAAGTGCCACATACCTTATCTGTATTTATTATCAAACTTATCACAGGCCATTGCGGGCACCTCTATATATATACGTAACAATATTAGGACTTAACTCGAATAACTCATTCAAAAAAAGAGGTTTATATGGATACATAAGGGCTGACAAAGCCGTAGACATGTCATACCCAAAACTATATACAGGATACTATCTGCAAAACCTTTATAAAAAAAACATAACCATAATATATACAAGTCGGGACGGGGCTCCCTACGTCCTCATAAAACAACCTAACACATTCAGAATCCTGACTTGGTAGTACTCCAAGAAGAGGTGGAACTCACCAACCAAAAGCTGACATCTGGAGGAAGTCTACAGTAGAGGGTCCTTGCCTCGTCCTATATAAGAACCTCGATCAGACACATTTCGAAGCAGAACCTTCATATCCTTATCAGTTACCTTCCTCCTCTTGGCCCGACTAATATCCTCTTCCTCTGTGTATCCCATAACATACACAGATGAACCTTGATTGATGGATTCCCAAGACTGTGGACTATCTGGAACCTCAGACGAGCTGGTGTCCGCAAATACTCTGACATAGTGTTGAGCCTGAGGGAAACCCGACTGTTCCAATCCATGCATTGCTCCCCTCATACCCTGATCAATGGGTTGTGATAATGAAACTAAGGGCCTTAGTGAGGTCGGAACTCCTCTCACCCCATCTGCTGTCGAAGTGGCCGAAACAGCTCGAACGGATAACTCACATGGATCCTCGGATGGATCCTCCTCAATAGAACCTATGATCTCCGATGGATCTGACTCCATAGTGTAACTTATATCTCTTTCTAACACTTTCGTAGCCTTCTAATCCGTACTAGCGGCTTGCGCATCTCGTCTAGTAGTAACAGCCATCACTAAAAACATAAATAAGGTAAAGATTAGGAGTGGATACTTATGACTCAGTTCTATCGCACAATCTGGATTAGAAAGAAAAGTAACCATCCTAAATATCCGGTAGCCTCCTGTCTATAAGTGTGGTGCACAACACACCCATAAACAAGACTCTACTAGACACGGTCTGTAGACAACCCTAGGACAAAACTTCTCTGATACCACTTTTGTCATGAACCAAACCGATGGGCCGCGACGGGTGCCCGAGTCCTACCTGTCAAACAACCCTAAGCATGCGTCTGAGATATAAACCTAAATAACATCTGTTGAATTATGAGAATAACATACATGAAGGAAACCTGCCCAAAAGGCATATGTACATATACGTGCAACATACGTAGGGCGAGCCGACAAGGCTGCTATTGACAACTATATACCTCAAAACTGGAAGCCGGCAAGGCCACATACTATCCAACAAGACATACTGTCTACAAACCTCTAATAGAAATATAACTGTACAAAGACGGGACTGAGCCACGTCATACCCATATATACAAGCATATCGTACCAATATCAAAAGCAGCTCCTGATCAAGTGGAGCACGCCAACTCTCGCTGATCAAGGATCCTAAGAAGGGGGACCGTTGGCTTACCTACCTGCACCTGCGGGCATGAAACACAGGCCCCGGGAAATAGGGCGTCCGTAGGAATAATGTACTGAGTAGGGGTGTACATGGACCGGGTTGGTTCGATTTTTATCAAAATCAAACCAAACCAACTATATCGGTTTGGATTGGTTCGATTTTGTCGGGTTTTTTGTTACATACATAATATTTCAATCTTACTTTGTTAAATATTTGATAATTAAATATCTATTTAGTAAAAATATAAAAAATTGACAAACATATTATTGATTAAAATATTCTTATGGGGGAATACACATAATAATTATTTTTTTAGTCGTCTGACAATAATTTTTCGTTGATATACACTTTCAGGTTAACCGAATTTAGTAATTAAACATAAAAATCAATATGATACCTAAATATTAATAACCACTCCACATTCGAAAAAGATATAAGAATTTAATGGATTTTAATGTATGATATGAATATGGAAGAACAAAGAGATAGACGCATTTCAGTAACATTTGATAAGAAAGTGATCATACAACCCATTATTTAAGGTCAATAAATATGGAGCACTTCATATTCTATTAAAATTTATATCCCACAAGTGAATTCCAAATATTTCTAGACTTTTTTTAAAGAAAATTCTTCATAAAATCTTAAAATTATATATAAAAATTATATATTTATATGCCGGGTTGGTTCGGATTTTTTTACTCAATACCAAACCAAATCAAACCAAACCAAGTCGGATTTTTTTATCGGTTTGGTTTGACTTATCGGTTTGGTGCGGTTTTTTGGTTCGGTTTGTACACCCCTAGTACTGAGTATGTAAGGCATGAAAATCAGTACATAAAAGACATAGAGAAAACATGGAATAAAGAAATCTACCTGAAAGTCTGAATAACTTTGTAAATTCTGCAACATTTATAATGTCTTGCACGTGCATATGAATGTCCTGCCATACATCGGTATAGGTGTACATAACATCATCAAGCCTCTGAGGGCATCCCATCATAACGTCTCGGCCACTGTGGGCAACATCATCAACATATACCAATTGATCAGGTGGTGGTGCGGATATAACGCCGTAACCTTTTTCCCGTATCCCATATAAATATAATATACATATATACGCGTATATAATGTCATCTGGTCATGGGTCAATGTACATGTATAAATGCATGAAATGCATAAGAAATACGTTAATAAGATTTTCTCGGAATGCCATAAAACTCAATATGCCTTCCGGATAAACTTTTCCAAATACGTATTTTTCTGATACCCATAAAATGAAGATAGAATAATAAGACATATGGGAGAATAAGAATATACACATATCTAGCATTTCTACGAATAGAGTAATTTATGAAAGTTGTGCATTTGCTCGTTTCTTCCGTATAATTTGGATCATGCCAAAAAAAGAAAGAAGGGATGGCCTTAACATACTTTGAGTAGAAAAAAATCCGTATGATGTTCTTGGAAAAGGTTGCACCGTACTCCTTTAGAACCGCAAAATTTTTACGTTGTTAAGCTTCTAAAAATTCTCGTAGTTAATGAAGTGTTTCGAATATGAATTGTGTTGAAAATAAGAATGCATTGTTGTGTTTTGTAGGGCCTCTTAACTATCCATTCATGGCTAAGTTCTCATTATAGGAAATGACTAAGATCCTGATGGTAGGAATTGTATAACAATCATAAGGAATGAAGTGTCCTTTCTTTGTTAACTTGGTTGCCACCTATCAAGATGACTAAAGAGTCATTTGCTTTAGATTATGGCTAGCTGCCACGTTTTGGGGGAGGGGGTTAGCCTTATTTTTTAATTTATTAATTAATTAGGTAATGTCCCGTTACCCGATAATTAACCAATTACCTGCATAATTAAGAAATATCTCAAATTACTTAAAATTCTACTTATTTTTAATATACTTTATACACCATACTATCACGGTCATATGGTACTAGTCTATAAGTATCGGGTGTTTTCGCGCGATCCGTATTTTATCCCAAATCGGCAACCTTCTACGACTCTCTTTTTCTTTAATTCGTGTACCATTTATCCTTCACAACACTTACTTATTACTTTTTATAAATAGCATAAATACGTTAACCTCAAGATAATCTCATCCCCGAGTCTACGTCGATTAACTGAAGACGAAACTTTAACGTACGAAAACGCGAGTTGTAATAGTTTTAGGATTGATTGGTATGTTTGGTTGAGGTCCCGGGGGCCTCGGGTGAGTTTTGGATGCTTAACGGAATTGAATTTGAACTTAGGAAAAATTCTGATGTGCTGAACCTGTTGGCGCCGCAGAAGCAGATTGGTAACTGCAGATACGGTTTGAGGCATGGAGATCAATGGTCGCAGATGCGGCTCAAAGACCGCAAAAGCGGAACCGCATCTGCGAGGAAGGAAGCGCAGGTGCGGTGTCTGGAGGCTTAATGAATTTCCGCAGGTGCAGAGCCCGAGCCGCGGAAGCGGGACCGCAGGGCAGTTGTTTCCTCGCAGAAACGGAAATCGCTGGGCAGAAAAGAGTGAAATCGAGGGTTTGAGTTGATAACTTCAAAAATTAATTTAGAGCTCGGTAGAAGGCGATTTCTTGGGAGATTTTAAAGGAGAACATTTGGATTTTGGCCTCAGAGTTGGATACTTGTGGCAAGAGCGTAATTTCGGATTTGATTGGAGCTTGGTTCGAGGTAAGTGGCTTGCCTAACCTTGTGTGGGGGAACTCTCCTTAGGAATTTCGTACTGTGTTATATGAATGCCGTGTACGTGAGGTGACGAGTGCATACACGTGCTAATTGTTGAAAAACCCCCGTTTTCATTAAGTAAATATCTGTGCTTTACCTTGAATTGAGCAATACTAGTATTGAAGCCTCCTATTTAGCTTAGGAAAGCATGCTTACGTGACTTAACTGTCTTAACTGCTTTAACTGCTTACCTGAATTCTGTGTGGCATGTTTAGGGTAGAAATTACCTATTTTCTTGATACGAACTTGTTTAGAACTATAAAATTCCTTGTTGAGATTGTTGCATATTTATATTGAGACTACGGAATGAAATTCCGGGAGATCCCCTTGCATGTTTACTTTGGGACTACGGACGGTATCCCAGGAGATCCTCCTATAGAGGATCGAGTGGCTGTGAGGTTGGAGTGATTGGGAGGACTAAGTGATGATTGCCCGAGGGGAAGTATATGATTTCACCATTGTTGCACATAGTTGCCTTATATTCCTGCTTTGAAACTGTTGAAAGATAATTTATCTAACTCTACTTGAGCTTGACTTAAATCAACTGATTTGACTTAAACTCTGGACTGAAAGCATGCCTAACTTTACCGAATTTTAATGAAAATAAACTGTATTTGCATAGTTCGTCACTACTTCTCAGTTCCCTATTTATTTCTGTTACTTACTGAGTTGGTGTACTCACGTTACTCCCTGCGCTTCGTGTGCAGATCCAGGAGTAGTTGATCGTGGCGGTTGTTGATAGTCTTCGCAACAGTTTGGAGATAGCGAGGTAGCTGCCCGGCGTTCGCAACCTTGCTTTTCTTTTTCCCTATCTTTCATGAGTTGTATTTTGGATTCCATACTATGTTAGATCTTGCTATTGTCGGACCAATTCTATTAGATGCTCATGACTTAGTGACACCCCGATGTTTGGGGCTTTCGTTCAGCCTTTTTATATTGAGTTCAACTCTTGTTTTTTTTTTTTATGAGAAATCTTGTTATAAAAAGGCTTTTTAGCATATCTTTGAATGAGTTATTGAAGTATTGTGAGAGTTGGTTGGCCTAGTATCATCGATAGGCGCCATCACGACAGGTTTGAATTTAGGGTCGTGAAATATTGTAAAATATTATTACTTTGATATAACTCTATATATTTTATTGATTTATATCTTTAATATGTATGTTGACTTTATGTTATATTTTAATTAAATAAAATAAAAAAATAATAAAAGTCTCTTACAACAAATATTTGAATTTTTTAAAAATAATAATTATAAAACTTTGGTACTACGCTTTTGAGTAATTTGACACTCAAAAGCACTTTCTAGAAAGATTTGTCAAACACAATTTGTTTACCAAATGTTACAAAAATTACTTCTCAAATGATTTGACCAAACACAAACTGTTTTTCCTTTTCTTTTCAAAAATACTTTTTTTTTAAAAAAAAGCACATATAAGAAAAAATACTTTTCATATAAGCAGTTTTTGACATATTGGCCAAACTGGCTCTAAATTTGATTGAGTCAAGCTATATGTTCAATGAATATACGCCTATGGTGCATGAAAATCTGAAATCTCATACTCCTGTCTAATCGTCACTTAGGATGCCCTTTGAATAGTAACTAGAATAATCGTGGACTTCTCTAATTCAATTAACTAGAATAAAGGAGGGAAGATGATTAATTTCCGGTGACAAGATCGATAACATCGAGGTTGGCACGACATCATAAATCTTAGGCACCATCGTTTGAAATGTCCATATTAATTATAGCAACCATAGTACGAAATAGTCATACAATCCCAATTTAAAAATATGGTGGCAGAAAAAAAGAAGTGTCATCGAGTACTGGGAGACCACCATTACAGAATCTAATCTGAAAAAAATACAACCCCATTACAGCTAAAGTTCTGTTCCACCTTACAGGTGCCTCACTTATTTTTAAATTACTAACAGAAATAAAGTTGGAGAATCCTTCTTCCTTATTCCTATTACAATATTACCATTTCACATTCCTAAATGTATTATTGAACTTCTGAATATCCTATTGACAAATTTATTTGTTTGCTCTCTTTTATAAGCAAGACTTACCACCAGATATGGAGGAGCTCCGCCCGAGTTTCCGGTGCTCCGGCGACCGAAGACTAGAGATCGTAAGCGGAAAAGGGTTCAGCAGCAACCAGGTAAGCATTACTAATATGAACCATAATTTCAAGAACCTTATAGTTGAACTATTAAGTTTAACTTTTAGATTCGCCTATGCAGGGAAGTCGGGCTCGCTCACCGGATCTGCCCGTAGTAACGAGCAAGGGGACATGGCCGAGTCAGGTGGCAACAGCAACTTCATCGTCAGCTAAGCCATGGGGATTCAATGATCCAGAGATGAAGAGACGAAAGAGAATAGCAAAGTACAAAGTGTATACTATTGAAGGAAAGTTCAAAACTTCCATTAGAAATGGACTGAGGTGGTTCAAGAATAAATGCTCTGAAATCATCCATGGCTATTAATTAGCTATTGTTACTGTTAAAGGTGCTTTTCTTTTTAGTCTCTTCTTTCTCAATGTGATCTGTTGTGAGTTCTCAAGTTATAAGAAATTACAAAGAAAGGTGGGAAACATAGAGGTCTAATCAATTTCATAGTACTTATAATTAGAATGTTTTGCTTCATTTTTCAAAATGAAATTCTAATATTTATTTTTCTGACCTTTCATGCCTTTTTTGCATATCAAACCCATGGAATTCAAATTGCCAATGAATTAACATTGCTCTGGTGCAAAAGCATAGATGCCTAATCAAGAAATTATGTGTTCAACTCTGTCAAAACTTGAAATTGATTTATCCTTATTCCAGATATGGGTAACTTTAATAGGTTAACTTCATTATTTGATTCGTAAATACAGTGACTTTGTAAATCTTTCGAATAGTTACTTTCTCAATTTTTCACAACAAAACAAAACAAAAAAAAAAAATGGATGGACATTTGCCATTAATCTCAGTGGTCTTTGGCTCTTTTTTTCGCAAACAGACCGAATTGAAGATAAGACACCCAACTTTGGGCTAAATTGCTGTATATTTGCAATATGTGTCTCATTTGATCTGAACCTGGCAATGAATATGATTTTGATTCGCCACCTTTTTCTTAGTGTTTTGTTGGGAATTCAAGTTGACCAAACTGGCCATGGATTGGGTGGATCAAAGGCAACTCTGATTTTAGTATTCAATTCGTTTGCCAGGTTAAAAGCGAAGCAGAAGAAGTTGCATTACCTACACTTTTCTTACATCTAAGTAATGACTAATGACAGTATTAATTTATAATGCTACTTCCTCATGAAAAGTCAAACAGATGTGGACATTATAATTGGACATATGTTTGTTAATCAATCAACATAATATGACTCGTGAGTAGGGGTGGCAAACGGGCGGGGCGGGTCGGATATGAGCGGGTCAAACGGATAATTTCAAAAATAAATTATTCGACCCGACCGTTATTTGAGACGGATAAAAAATGGGTTTATCCATGGCTTCTTAAATATGATCACTTACGAGAGAATTCCTTGTCTTCCAAACTTGAGGAACTCTAATTTAAGACTTTACAAATGTAAAAGTTAAATACATTAGTTATCAATTGGTTAACCGCTTTCTAAGTGGATAATAAGGTTCTTTATCCATATTCGACCAGTTTTTAAATGGTTCATTATCCAACCTATTTTTTGATGGATAATATGAGTGGATAACTGTTTTCTTTTAACCATTTTACCAATTCTACCAAAGGTAACTTATTTTTCTTAAATGACCCGCAAATTAAGGTCCAGTTTGGAATATCTAAGTAATGACTAATGACATTTGACTCAAATTGCATGATACGTTGAGGTCCAGTTTGGAACCTAAATTTCCTAAAGCAAGAATTGCTTTTGTGCCTGGAAATATGAGAAAATTTATATGAAGGAAAAGAAATGGAGAAAGCTGGTAGGAAAATGTGATAAAACTGTGAGGCACATTTGGAATAAATTTACCTCCAAATACTAATTGTTAGGTGTTGTTTGGTTTCCTATCTCATGAAGGAAAGGACAACATATTTATCATAATAGGGTTTTTCTTTTCCTAGATGGAAAATATAAGTCTTCTATATTTGGCTAGTCCTTTTTCTTGTAGGAAAATGTTTAAACTTCTATAAATTCAGGATTCTTCCTTCCCATTCAGTAGCATCCACAATGTAGCCATAGGGGGCTTGAGAGTCTTGTTTAGGGGGAGAACTTTATGGGACAAGTGTTAGTTGTCACTAGTGTTTGCCTCTTCGTGAGGTTGTTCTCTCGATATTTTGTACTCTCTTTTTATTATAGTGGATTGCTCATCTCCGCCGTGGACGTAGGTTAGTTGACCGAACCACGTTAAATGTTTGTGTCTCTTTTGGTAGATTTCTCTTTTGTTGTCTGATTTATCGTCGTTGAAGGTTTGCTTTACTAGCTTCCGCATGACACCTGACTTTTTTCGATCCTAACAAGTGATATCAGAGCGAGGTTCAAGACAGGTTCATCTTGGCGGGTTCAGCTCTAGTCGCAACATATTTGACGATAATCGTGATTTTTGTCTGAGAAATTTGGCCGATGTGCTACGCCTGTTGAGACAAATTTTGTTGTGGAGATTTGGAGATGCGACCTTTTGAAGGCTATGTCAAAAAGGTGAATCAAGTTTATTTTGTCAGAAAAGTTAGGCCAAGGGGGAGAATTGTTAGGTGTTGTCTTGATTTTCTTACCATATTTGGTTTTCTTATCTCATGAAGGAAAGGACAATATATTTACCATAATAGGGTTTTTCTTTTCCTAGATGGAAAATATAAGTCTTCCATATTTGGCTAGTGCTTTTTCTTGTAGGAGAAGGTTTGCACTTCTATAAATTCAGGATCCTTCCTTCACATTCAGTAGCATCCACAATTTAGCCATAGGGGGCTTGAGAGTCTTGTTTAGGGGGAGAACTTTACAGGACAAGTGTTAGTGTGTCACTTGTGTTTGCCTCTTCGTGAGGTTGTTCTCTCGATATTTTGTACTCTCTTTTTATTATAGTGGATTGCTTATCTCGGCCATGGACGTAGGTCAGTTGACCGAACCACGTTAAATGTTTGTGTCTCTTTTGGTAGATTTCTCTTTTATTGTCTGATTTATCGTCGTTGAAGATTTGCTTTACTAGCTTTCGCATGACACCTGACTTTTTTCGGTCCTAACATTAATTCACTCTCTTCTACTCCTTTCTTTAGTTAACCTATTCGGACTCAAAGTTTAGAAATACATTTATTTTCGTTCTAAACACTTCTTAATTTTCGTTTCGTTCTATTTACCCATTTGGTACTTAGGATTGGATAATTATATATAGAGTTGAACATTTACTATTCATTACCCAATGGTATCCAATGAATAGAAAGACGTTAGCCTTTTTAACTTTCTATTTCATATTACGGACTTAACAGATCATAAAATAGGTCTTGGACATTTATATCAACTTATCTCTAGTTTATCTTTATTTGGTTTGGTTGCTATATAGGAGTTGTTTAAAAGGAAAAAACCTCGTAAAAGCGAGAGAAAATGATGACGAGATACGTATGTAATAAAATAGGAGTACAACTTTTATATCTTAACAAAAATAATCTCTTAGATTCAGATACATATTCCTTCATTACAATGTAATCCATTGTACCTACTTAACAAAGGTAGAAAAAAACCTGCTCCATTTGGAACTAATCAGTAAAGATCTAAGAGACATCAGAGCAAAAGGCAGAGACATCTCTACACTAGTTCTGAGATGTAATGCCTTTGCAAAAATTAATTAATTAATTAATTAATACTACAAAATGAATGAAATGAAATTAGACGCTTACGTGCATGCCTTTTATGTGTTTGATGAATTGCTATCACTGTTGACGCCTCATTTGTTCGTAAAATTGAGCTATGAAATTCTCTGCTTTTGCATCAATCATCTCGTCTGCTCCAATTGCATCAAATACCTGGTCAGGATCTTCCTCTTCATCGTCGCTGCTCTCACCGTAGAGTTCTTGGAGATTATTTGCTGAAGCATACTGACTCATGGTTCCTGCAGAGGAAGTGGAGGGTGATGGAGAGGACACATTTTCACAGCATTCTACCATCGGCGATGGAGATTTCACCGGCGGCGGCTGGTGGGGAGTTGGTGGTGATTCATTGTCTTGGAGATGTAAAGGCCTCATTGAACCCACCAGCTTCTTCCAATTATCTCCTTTTGAATCCGCATTAGGCACCGGTTCCTTTAGTATTCAGAATTTAAAATCAATGTATGTTAGAATATGATACGTAAAATATGTGTTGTGGTGACAAAACTAGAATAACATATAGAGGCGGAGCAAGAATTTGTCGCGGAACCCATGGCTCGTCTTAGTAATTGGGTTTGCAACTAGTTCCGCTCTGTGACATATATACCTATTTTCGGCCGATTTTTATGTAAAAGCTAAGAATTAGTTCATCTTCCTCCTATAAAGAAAGTGATTTATCGACCAATCCAGAATGAATTATTGGCGTTAAAAAGGTATACAGTAAGAAAAGAGTTTGCAATGTCGATAACTAAAGTTATGTTATCAGAATATGATACATAAAATGTAAGTGCACTTAATGTTGGATCTCTGTAGGCGTACCTGAGAAATTTTCTGATGCTTTAGATCAATAGATCGACGGCGCAGCTTGAGCGATGCAGCTCTGAGGAAGCTGAAAGCACCTTGCTTTTTCTTCTCCTTGGTATTGATTGTTTTCTCTCCATTATTACCATTGACACTTAATTTTGGTTCTTTGACAATGTTGTTGGTGTCAATGTTATCATTAAGTGGAGATTTATTGTTGTTGGTGGTGGTGATTGTGGAGTTGATTACCTCTTCCGTCATTCTTTTGAGGAGATGTTCCACGAAAAAAATTGGCTACGCTCTGTCCAACGACGTTAATGAGATTTAGTTTGCCCTCCCTGCAATGCAGGGCGAGTTGTTAAGAGAGACGTTGCGAACAAATGAGGCTTCTTTTGCTGTATATATATATACAAGAGAAGCGACAAAAAAGGGAACCTAGAATTTCTGTGTTTGGTGTTGATTCTTTGTTGGTCAGTTACGGTTTAACTATGTAAGCACCTCAGGAAATTTGTGCGGTTCACAACGTAGTTTGGAATTGAAGTTGAAACATATATAGAAGTACGAGAATGCCCATTCTCATGCACATTTGTTATGATTATTTGACCAAAAAGTGTTGAGCTTTTTGCAAAACTAATCAATAAGGAAATAGAGGGTGAATCCTAGTTAAATATAATAAATTCTAGATCCAAAATTGGAAAATATCAGTGGGATGAGATCGCGTTCAAGAATAATAAATATCAAGTATATGACCAATGATTACCAACGAATGTAGTACTAGAAGCATGCAATAAATATAGATAATGGCAATAAACGTAATAAGAAGGAATTTAGCACCCAAATGTTAGGTGAATTGGATGATTTTCCTCCCTGACAACAACGTGAGGTGATAGGAAATGAAGATGGATAAGGAATCTTTGGATCTTGTGAATGAACAACGTAAATTGCACAATATAATCAGTGAACAAGCTTTTGTATATTCTCCTCAGTCAACCCTTTACAATGTGCTCTTATCAAAAGGTGAAGATTCCTTTTTTGTTCTTTATCTCTTCCTATTTATAGGGGATATTCCTGAGAAACCCTAAAAAAGTACAATAGAAAGAATATTCAATGGAATATTCCTTCTTTCTATTCTAACTTATCCTACCGTTATTTTCATACTCTCTTTGCTCGACCTCGACACTAATCTTTCTTAAGACGACTCTTCGCCCTCATGCCGTGGTCGGCTTAGTCCTCGACCACGTTCGTTTGCAGCTATTAAGTCCAATCCAAATTTTGACCAACATAGTTAGTCCCTCCGCTTGTTGAGGTCGTACTCTTGGACGTCCTTGAAGAGATCCTGTCTGCTGCCGTTCAGAGGAAATTGGGCCGTGATGATTGAATCGAATCGGTCGAGGTCGAACTGACGGCAGAGCTGCGGTTGGCTTGGCTATCGTAGGATGACATCATGCCACACGCGTCATCATTACGCGTCTTCCCAATGCAATGTCTGTGATTATGTCGCTTCGGTTTTGGTGCTGTTGATGGCTCTTTGCCTCGATTCCGGTGTTACCCAACCCTATAAGTAGAGGAGGGAGGTTTCATTTTCGAAACTTTCAGCATTCCTCTTATTTTATGCATATCGTTTCTCTTTGATTTTCTTCTTGGATCTCCATTTCCGATTTCTTGCAATTTCTTCAGTTTCAGTCACTAATTTCTTTCCCGGCCAATATTTTTTCTCCGACTTTGTTGTACACACTTTACTACGGATATATGTCAACTTCTCCTCATATTCACGACGGGGTCACCGATGCCACTCCTTTATCGGTGGACATTCCTTCTGGCGGTGAGGAATCCATGGTTGAGGAGGAAGAAAGTTTCCCTACTGTGGAGGAGGTGGTTCCCAAAAATCCTTTGGTTAGACACGATTTCCCAAAAGAACCTGCTCTTGCTCCTGCTCAAGAGCTTTCTGTGATGGGGCTATGTCAAATAGCCGACCTCCGGTCCAAGTACCGTATTCCCTCTCACATCGAGATTATTTCGGCGGGAGATGACATAGTACAGGTTCACCGACCTAGATATTGTGCTTTCTATGTTTACCCGTTCTTAGTCGGTTATTCTCTTCCTCTCCCCCCATTAGTGGAGGAGTTTTGCCGCTTTTACAATGTTTGCCCGGCGTAGCTCTCCCCTTATTTATACAAAGTTTTCCTAGTGCTGGCGAAGTATGCAGAGTTGGCCAGGTGTGAGGTCAATATTTGCCATCTGTTGCATCTATTCTCGCCTAGCTTTTATAGAGGAACGTTGATACATCTGTGGCATTGTGGGATCAGAGGGTTGGTGGCTGGGATAGATGATAAGACGAACTGTCGATTCTGGCATAAATACTTCTTCATCAAGATCGAGCACCTGGTAGCGAATCCGACCGGGTTTCCCGAGCAATGGAATTATAATCGTAAGTGTCTTTGTTGGATGTTCGTTAGTTTCTTTCTTCCTCTTCTGTTTTCGAATCTCATGGCTTCCTTGTTTTCAGCTGAGAGACGTGCACCTTCTCCCGTCTTCAATATTGAGTATTGGGTGGCTCGCGTGTTACCCCACATCGTGGGAATTCGTGACTGGGCGTCCACTCACAAGCGCTTTGGACCCAAGACTCCGTCCAGTAATTGTTATTTCTACCTTAACTTATTGCCGTTCGCTATTGCCTTTTGACGCGACCTTCTTTTGGTGCTAGGTCGGCGAGTTTCCAAAAAGGCGAAGGCTCCAGTACCTGCGTTTTGCCAGGCCATTGCGTCGGCTGGAATGCTGTTTTCTTTAGCTGAGTCTACTCGAGGAGGCCGGCCTCAAGTTACGCCAATGAGGGACTCCACTCCTCAAATTGTTGCTATGTCGGATGAGATCTCTTCTCAGCCTATCTTCCACCTTATGGACGAGCCATCTTGCAGCAAGGAGGCATCGCCGAGGAAAAGGCAAAGGGTGGAGATCGGAAAAGCCATTATCGCCGATGTTGGGCCAGTAAGATCCGTTGCTTTGGAAGCGGGAACAGTGCTTACACCAAGCGTCGAGGCGGTTTCTGCGGCGGGTGCCGCCATGGATAAGAACCCCTATGAGGTTGAGGGGGTTCATGGTGGCAGAGATCTCACGTGAGCTGCTGAGGGTGGCTCATCGTCGGCAGCTGGGGGAGATAGTGATGTCCTTGCGAAGGACGACGACTCCGGCTCAGACATCAACCCTGAGGAGATACGGACCTTCGTGGAGAGGGCTACTCGTGTGGAGATAAGGACAGAGGGTCCTAATCGGCATATAGTCATTCCCGTGGACTACGACCTTTTGGCCAACTCAGAACGGGCGGTGCCGGCCTTTTCTCCCTTGTGTGCGGCTTCCGAGAATACAACGCTATAGACGATGAAAGAGGCAGATCTGTCGTTGGGTATATCTGGCATGGCCCTGCGAGTGAGTGCTTTTCCATGTTAGGTTAAGTTTGTTTCGTATGTGTAATATGCTTACACTGACCTCTTCTCTCTTTTTTTTGCATGTCACACTCTTATTATGGGGATTGAGCGCGACCGGCGGGAGGAGCGGAGGACGACTAAGAAGATGACCTCCAAGTATAAGGAGTACCGTACCAAGCACTGAACGATGGTCGATTTTCTCAGCCAGGACGGTGAGTTTCAGTCGCTTCGTGATGGGCTCAAACAGAAGGACGATGAGCTAATGAAGAGCTGAGGGAGAGGGACGATGAGCTTATGAGGTCCATCAGTAAGTGCAGCGAGCTTGAGGCATCAATAAAAGCCAATGAGGGCGAGCTCGAGGTGAGTAAGGGGGTGACGGCTGAGAACACTGACCTTTAGGCGCAGGTGGCATCTTTAACGGTTGAACTCGGGAAGAGGGAGGCAAGGGCTGTCGATCTGAGGGATGAGCTGAGTTCCAAGATCAAAGAATTGGGTCGGGCTGAGAAAGGCAGAATGGCCGTTGTGGCTGAAGCGGCAGCCTTAGATGACGCTCTCCGTTGTTTGCAGGTCCAAGCGGACAAATGAGGCGGAGACGTCGGCGCTCAAGGTAGTGAGGTTGGAGGAGCGGATCATGCATTTAGAGGCGGAGCTGTCTGAATTAAATGAGCAAGTCGTTGCTCTGAGGACCGAGAAGATACAACAGCAGGCACAGCCGTCTACATCTCGTACTTCTACCAATCCCGGTGTGTCGCAGGAGTTGTATTAAATGTGGGTCCATGCCGAGGCTCAACTTGACGTGTACAAATCTTTGCAGGTTGCCGGGAAGGTCTCCGAGGCGGAGCTTGAGGGCGTCCATGTCAAGGCACGTGCCGCTCGTGAAGCTTGTGGTTACGACCCTAGTACACCCGGTGGGGATGATGATGACGATGCCACGGATGGGCTTGCCTCTGATCCTTGGTATGATGACGAGTATGTTGGTGGGGACGATGTGGCATAAAGCTTTTGTGCTTAGTTTTTTTTTTGGCTTTGCTATTTTTGTGAGGGCGTTCTCGAGCCCTTTGTAAAAAGTTGTAATTCGACAATTGAAATGGAACGATTGCCTTTTTGCTATGTATTTTCGGATTCCCGTTCTCTTTTTTCTTTTTTCTTGGTCTGCTATGCGGGGAAGTCCCTGACTTTTTCGGCCGTTTGCACGTAGTGTCTTGGTGTAGTCGAAGGTAAAGTAATTCGAGCGAGGTCAATGTAAAGTAATTCGAGCGAGGTCGAATGTAGAATAATTCGAGCGAGGTCGAATGTAGAATAATTCGAGTGAGGTCAAATGTAGAATAATTCGAGCGAGGTCAAATGTAAAATAATATGAGCAAGGTCGAATGTAGAATAATTCGAGTGAGGTCGAATGTAAAGTAATTCGAGCGAGGTCGAATGTAAAGTAATTCGAGCGAAATTAAAGTAATTCGAGCGAAATTAAAGTAATTTGAGCGAGGTCGAATGTAAAATAATTCGAGCGATGTAAAATAATTCGAGTGAGGTCAAATGTAAAATAATTCGAGTGAGGTCGAATGTAAAGTAATTCGAGCGAGGCCGAATGTAGAATAATTCGAGCGAGGTCGAATGTGAAGTATAAAATGAGATAGAGTTGTGCAAAGATGTTGCATGTTGCTTTGTTTATTTCATTCATTAAAGAATATTACATGTTTCTGTTTGTGTACATACATTTGAGAAGTTCCAGTCTGCCTAGTCCCTTTATCGCTCGGCCTGGAGAAGTAGTCGATAGGCAGGGCAATGAAATACACTTGAACTTCGAGACGTCCTCTTCGTTGCCTCATTAAAAACCTCCTCGATAAAACCCAATTGGGATAAAACCCGGTTGAGGGAAAAAGACTGCGACTTGGAGGGCGTCCGCTATCAGAAGTTGAAGTATTTGAGGTGGGCTACGTTCCAATTGTTTGGTAGTAGCTTTCCCTCCATTGTTTCTAGTTGGAATGATCCTTTGATTGCCGCTGTCGTAGTTTTGTATGGCCCGTCCCAATTGGTTCCTAGTTTACCTTCTCTTGGGTCTTTGCTCGCCTGTGTCTTGGCCTTGAGTACATAGTCCCCGACTTTGAGTGGTCGTACTTTGGCCTTTTTGTTGTAATACCGTTCTGCTTGCTGTTTTTGGGCTATCATTCTTATGTAAGCCATGTCTCTTCGCTCCTCCGCTTCATCGAGGTCTTGTTTCCTGTTCTCATCATTGCTTGGTCCGCTCTCATTGGAGTATCTCAAACTTGGTTCCACGATCTCGACTCTTATTATTGCGTCAGTCCCATAGACTAGTGAATATGGCGTTTCTCCAATGCTTGTTTTTGGCGTGGTGAGGTATGCCCATAGCACTTCCGGTACCAATTCCGACCATAGTCCCTTGGCGACCTCAAGCTTTTTCTTCAGGATGTTTAGTATTGCTTTTTTGGAGGACTCGGCTTGGTCGTTGTCTGCAGGATGATATGGCATGGAGAGTATCCGCTTGATGTGCCATTTCTCGAAGAATTCAGCGGTCTTTTCCCCGATGAATTGGGGTCCGTTGTCACAGCTGATTTCTTTGGGGATGCTGAAGCGGCATGTGATGTTCCTCCATATGAATGTGATGACTTCCTGTTCGTGTACCTGGACGAATGCACCTGCTTCTACCCATTTGGAAAAGTAGTCAACTAAAACCAAAAGGAAACGCATATTACCTCGTCCCGCTGGGAGTGGTCCCACGATGTCCATTCCCCATTTGATGAATGGTCATGGCGATGTGACTGAGTGGAGGTGTTCGCCCGCTTGGTGTATCATAGGAGCATATTTCTGGCACTGCTCGCACTTCTTGACGCAGTCGGCGGCCTCCTTCTTCATGGTGGGCCAATAATAACTTGCTCGTATGAGGCATCTGACGAGGGCTCGGTTACCGGTATGGGCAACGCAGTGGCCTTCGTGTACTTCCTCGAGGACGCGTCTTGTTTGGTTCGGCCCTAGGCATTTCGCCAAGGGGCCTCCAAACGTTCTTTTGTATAGGTCATGATTTACGATGTTGTACCTGGCCGCCTGCATTCGAAGCTTTTTGGCTTCCTTTTTGTCTGATGGGAGCACTCCCTCCTGCAAATATGTTATAATACAGTTGCGCCAGTCCCAAGTCAAATTTACAGAGTGTACCTCAAGTTGGTCTACTGACGAGTGGAAGAGGGTAACCACATTTTCTTTTGTAATGTTCTTGGTGGCTGCTGCTAACTTGGCGAGGCCATCTGCCTCGATGTTTTGTGCTCGAGGTATCTGGTCGAGTTGACATTCGTCGAATTCTGGTAGCAGTTTATGAATTTCTGCCTGGTACTTTTGTAGCCTCTGCTCTTTGAATTGGAAAGTCCCTGTGACTTGGTTGACAACGAGTTGTGAGTCGCATCTGAGGACGACTCGTCGTGCTCCATATTTGAGAGCTAGCTTTAGTCCTGCAATTACGGCCTCGTACTCGGCCTCATTGTTAGTCATATCGGGGCACCGTATGGATTGGCGGATGACTTCGCTTCTTGCGACCTCGAGTACGAGTCCCAGTCCAGATGCTAACACATTGGAAGCGCCATCGGTGTATAGGACCCATAGGTCGGGTAACGTGGGAGATGTCACGACCCTAAAACAGACCAGGTCGTGATGGCACCTATCGTGAAACTAGGCCAGCCGACACAACTCCCGTATTAACCATTTAATCAATAACAATAACTTTTAAGCCTTTAATTAATCAGTTATCTCATAATGTAAGTCTAAATGAATAGTGCGGAATAAATACACAAGCCCGACATCGGGGTGTCACAAGTCACGAGCATCTACTAAGGTCTGAATACAACTAAGAGTCTAAAAATGTACTAAATACAGTCTAAGGAAGACAAGAGGGAGAAAAGCAGTGTTGTGAAAGTCGGGCAGCTACCTTGCTAGCTCCAATGACTTTGCCACTAAGCAATCAACACCGCTACCGGGTTCACAACTACCTATGCACACAAGGTGCAGGGAGTAACGTGAGTACGCTAACTCAGTAAGTAATAAGAGTAAATGAAAGCTGAGCAGTAAGAAAACACGTAAGCTGCGTCATAACGCTACAACAAATGCAGTACATTTCCAAAACAGTACAGAAATCATTTACTTCGTAAACCATGCTCAGTTTCGGTAAAACCTTTTAAACAACTTTCAATAGTTTCAAACGAGTGATAAAACAGCGAGTAAAAATGATGGAAACATAAACAGTCTCTCGGGCAAAACATCTACCATAACCCACCACTCGGGCATAATATCAACAGAACCAGCCCCTCGGGCTACCTCACAATCACTCGTAATCAGCCCCTAGAGCGTAACATGAATCAAGAACCGCCCCTCGGGCTTCAATATGAAACAACAACAGCCCCCCTCGGGCTACAACACATCACTCGCACTGGGTACCCGCGCTCACTGGGGGTATACAGACTCCGGGAGGTGCCCCTTACGGCCCAAGCGTAATAACAAGCCATCTCGTGGCATAATCAAACAGGCTCTCGGCCTCATATCAATCACAAGCCACCTCGTGGCATAATAAATCAGGCCCTCGGCCTCTCATATATCACAAATCAGTAGCACATGCTGCGGCGCGCAGCCCGATCCCATGATATCCTCATAACACAGGCCCTTAACCTCACTCAGTCAGATCTTACTCAAGCCCCTCGGGCTAACAGTAAAACAAGTACTCGGCTAAAAATATTATTTATGAAATCAAAAGGAGTGAATAAAACCGAGTTATGAAAACAGTAAGAACATAGCATGACTGAGTGTAAATATTAAACCAAAACAGTGAGGTAAAACAGTAGTAAAAGCCCCTAAGGGTCCAAACAATCGGCACAAGGCCCAGACACGGCATTTAGCCCCAAACACAATAATATTTTCCAAAATATAACAATATCAATTAATTTTCAAGTAAAATACGCGACATAATAGTCGTACGGGATGGACCAAGTCATAATCCCCAACGATGCACGACCCCACGCTCGTCATCTAGCGTGTGCGTCACCTCAAAATAGCACAACGATGTGAAATCCGAGGTTTCATACCCTCAGGACAGTATTTACAATAATTACTTACCTCAATCCGGTCCAAACTCTAGCTCGTGATGCCTTTGCCTCTCGACTCGGCCTCCGGATGCTCCAAATCTGGCCAAAAACAGTACCATACCATCAAAATATGCTAAGGGAACAAAGCCCACTCGAAAATAACCAATTTACATCAAGAATCCCGAAATTGACCAAACCCGACCCCCGGGCGCACATCTCGGATTCTGATAAAATTTACAATACTGGAATCCTTACACTCTCACGAGTTCATACATATCAAATACATCAAAATCCGACCACAAATGACCCCTCAAATCCCTAGATTTAGGTCTCCAATTTCCAAGCCCTAACTTCCAATTTGCTACCGATTTTCCCATATAATTCAAGCTTACAACGTTAAAAATCATCATAAAAACGAGTTTAGGGACCCAGGACCTTACCTCTAAGAAACCTTCTTGAATTCCCCTTCAATTAGCTCTCCAAAGCTTTCTCCCGAATGAAATATGGTGAAAACCCACCCAAAATCGCGAAGGGTGAAATTTATATATTCTGAACTAGCCCGCATCTGCGGTCCAATTATCGCATCTGCGGTCCCAGGTGCGCTTCTGCGGAATCCACTTATCCGCCCAACCACCGCACCTGCGATCATATACTCGCACCTGTGCCATCGCAGGTGCGCCCAAGGTTCCGCTTCTGCGGTTCCAGCCTTTCCCTCTCATGGCCGCATCTGCGACTTCACTTCCACTTCTGCGGGCTCGCACCTGCGGTCCCCAAGCCGCAGGTGCGGTTATGACAGAAAACTCAACAGCTTAGGCTGCAAATTCACAACTCCAAACTTCCCGTCAACCATCTGAAATCACTCCGAGGCCCCCGGGACCTCAACCAAAAGCACGAACAAGTCATATACCACGAAACAAACTTACACCAATCTCCAAAACACCTCAAACAACATCGAATCAACCAAATAGCATTGGATTCAAGCCTAAGGTTCCAAAAATCTTCCGAATTCCGCTTTTGATCAAAAAGTCTATCAAACCACCTCCGAATGACCTGAAATTTTGCACACACGTCACAAATGACACAACGGACCTACTCCAACTTCCGGAATTCCATTTCGACCCCTATATCAAAATCTCACCTAACAACCGAAAAATGCAAAATTCCAATTTCGCCAATTCAAGCCTAAATCTACTCCGGACCTCCAAAACACATTCCGATCACGCTCCTAAGTCCCAAATCACCTAACGGAGCTAACCAAATCATAAAAATTCCAATCCGAGATCATATACTAACAAGTCAAACTTGGTCAAACCTTTCAAATTTTAAGCTTCAAACTGAGAACTGTTCTTCCAAATCTATTTCGAGTATCCTGAAAACCAAAACCGACGATTTACATAAGTCATAAAATAGCACACAAGGCTAGTCATGCTCGAGAACTGGCGAGCGAAATGCAAAAGCTCAAAACGACCGGTCTGGTCCTTACATCCTCCCTCACTTAAACATACGTTCGTCCTCGAACGTTCCCAGAGTTGTTCCGAAAACCGTCAAATCGCTGTGTAACCTTACCATGAACATACCCGAGGGTGATCCCACGTCACCCTATCTCATATAGGTCTGATAACACAATGTAATTGAAATTTCACAATCCAACCTAGCCCATAAACCTTAGAACAACATTTCCACTTCTGAAATCATCCACAAGATCAGAATCTCACATCTATACTCTGAATAATCCCGAACAAGAAGTAACAAGCCATACCTGCAACCACATATGCAATCACATGATATACCACATAGCTCAAACTCTCGTAGCGATGACTTCTGATCACAGTCGTTGCTCAGAACAACCAAATATCGATAATAAACCTCTTATCAAATAAAGCCTTATTCCAACACTTCCGTATACTGCCAATGATAAATGAAACACGTAGAAAGTCATAACCATTCCTCAGATCGACCATTCGTGAAGCCATTTCTCCTTTGGCAAGGACCATAGCAAATCTCTGAGCTGAACATCGATATTATCCTTCCAACACGCTGAAATCGAATCCGTTTGTATTCATTCTAGATCCCAACGATCTCATCTAATCCAACACAACTACTCTGGTGACATGACACATCAATACAATCTAAAGCCACAACTCGTGCAATCCGCACACCAATAAGTAACAATCCGAACGTACTCAAATCATGAAAAATGACTCAAATGAAAGAGCTGAACCGCAAGCTCACCAGTACCACCACAACACAATGCTGCGAACCCATCACACGTCGTAGAAACAGAACACACGAATCCAACCCGAAGGGTCATATCTCCACATAACTTTGCTGCAATGCAACCCTATCCAAATACTGGCCCACATGAGACACCTCCAGTCACTATACTCAAAATCGACAACCACACTTTGATGTCTAGTACCCAAGCAAATCATCTTTCATAACCACGGCGAAGCAATTGACATAACATTACACAAACCCGAAAGGACGCAACCGATACGCCATTCGCCGAGCAATACCCAATACTCTTCCCGCTCGAAATCCACTGAGAGACCCAATAAAAACCGCACCACATGTGCCTATAACCAAAAAATCCTAACGCCTTGCAACACAGGAAGGTAACTCATAGATCTCCCCAGATCACTAATAAGCTCAATAACAATTGAATCAACACCTCCCTCAACAATACAACTCGGAGTCAACCAAGCCGACTCAATGCAGAACACACATCCATATTGGTCTACCAATGAATCCCCTTATCAAGGAGTTCCTGAAGCTGCTTCTTTAACTGCACCGATGCCATATGATATGGTGCCCGGCACCAAATCAGTACCGAAATCAACAACCTGTCCGGCAGCATGCCCGGAAGCAGGAAACACATCCGGAAAATCCCTCACCACCGGATCTGAATCAATTGTAGGAGTCTCTGCACTGACATCCATCATAAAGGCCCAATAAGAAAAGGCAACCCTTCCCAGCCATCCGCTGGGTCTTCAAAAATGAATCACCCTACTGGAAACATAATCCGTCGAATGTTGCCACTCAATCCGTGGCATCCCAGGCATAGCCAACATCGCCGTCTTAGCGCAACAGTCCAGAACAATACGACACTGAGACAACCAATCTATGCCCAATATCACATCCAAAATCCAACATACCAAGCAACAAAGATCCACTCGGATCTCCAAACCTCCAATAGCTACCACACAACACCGATATACGTGGTCCACAACCACAACCTAACCTGTTTATGAGAACTCCTAGTCTCCAAATCCACACAGCACGCGAATCACCATATACGATCCCAACTCCACCGTCCGAATATATAACACACCTCTAATACACAATAATCCCACGAGAGATACTCCTATAATTCTTCTGTGCCACCAAGCAACTCGAATATTAGTAGTCGATCCAACAAGAGAGCGCCGCAATACTAATGAAGTATCCTCAACTCAAACACATCGCCCTTCCTCAAATGTATACCTTCATCAAGCCTCACCAATCAGTGATCTCATTTATCTAGTCATCTGAACTATCCATGCTACCTAAGAATTTGTGAACTTCCTTTCAAAACTGAACCGTGACCTTACACATGCAAATCTCGATCCTGCACAACATACCGCATATACCATACCATCCTAGGATGAACATGAGAACTCCATATCCCTTCCGAGCCACAAGCAGCTACGTACTCAACTAGCCAAGAACTTTCCATTGATCCCATCTAGAAAAAAAGAATCACTACACATCCTATGATCCTCACGCTCGTAGCAAATATACATCTCTAACCGTGGTAGAAACAATCAAGAACTCTCCGAATTCCATTTGCACAAAACTAAACCGTCAGGACTGAATCCTTCTAACTCAACCAAGCTATGCAGACCACTAAAACCCAAGAGCATTGCTGCGAAACACCTGTAGAAACTCATTACCTCGTAAGCACCCAAAGAACTAATCATATCCTTACCATGCCGATCCGGCCTACTACCAAGCTATCCCATCTATCCGAGTTTCCTTCTAATTTACCTTCAACTTGATACTCCTTCTTGCTATAACACCACAATTTCTCAACCCAGACTCACCATACGAGACCCAAGCATAAAACCACATCGTCTAAGGCTCATAAGCCGCTGAATACTCTCTTAAACATTCCCAAAAGCACCACATTCAAAATACCTACCCTGAAGGGACTTCCTGCGAATCCAAAGCCATTACCTTTACCTTCCTGATATTGATATATAGAATCCCATAATGATATAGAAATACCATGAGTCTTGACACGCTCCAATGCAAACCTCAGTTTCTAGCCAAATATACAACTTGAAAAATCTCCAATTACTACATGTAAATTCTTGAACCCATTAGAACCATTCTCGAGAGTCATCCACTCTACTCAAACCGCAATTAGACCGATCAAACAAACCGAACGACCTGTGCTCCAATAGCACTCCAACACCGCAGAGTGTAACCTCACCTTAATGCAACCAAGCAACTTCCTGTCTATGCATCGTACATCCTTTACCAATAACAACTCAAGTCATTCCGTGATTCTCATACATCTATAAAGCATAACATAACCTTTATTGAAATTTCCTTTACTCGAGCCATCCTCGATCTCAACCTCCGTAAGCCATAACTAGTTCACCAGTACGCCTCAAACTGGAACCAACATAGCACATAACCGTGCAATCAACAAATCAATAGCAGACTCCCCCACTTGGCTCAAAGCCATAGATCAAAACACTCAATAACTCATAATGCGTATACTCTATTACTGCCATATTACCATAGTGAGATTAAACTCATTCCATCATAAGCTCGTGCAACACAAACCATCGAATACTTCAAATCTTCTGCAAATCTCACATTCACCCTCGTAACGGTTAAGCCCACTCTTTTAAGCGATCCAAATTCAAATTGCAACACATATATTTCACTGGTACAAGAGGTCTTCCCACAAACAGCAAAAAGGATCACACAAACTTCAAAACACTCCGCAGGAGATAACCCACCTGCTTTGCCTCAAACAAACATCTCTTCATACTCCCCCATAATCATACTATTACTCGATCACTTACCCTTCCTAAATCTGAACTTACCCCACGACGTGGAGTTTACTTCATTCCGCAACTAGACAACACGAAAAGATCCTTCGACACACCCATAACTCGGGGCTACATATCAAACCAAGATGAAAATCAAGCACCAAATCGTTCTTCCTACCCTCAAGTAGACTCTTCTTATCATATCTAAATCATATGAACACATCACGCAGTCACATCATGCTCATCACATAGCCATCCAGCCATCACTTCCACTAATAGGGACACTATCGGATATATAAGTCCAAAAGCACGTGCACACACAATCAACACCTCAGTGCTGTAGCTACAAGCAAAGCCCGGCCTCAAGTTCTCCAGACTGGCCAAACATCAACACACAGAAATCACATCTCGCCCCTCAATTTGGAAAATCACAAGTCGTCGATGCACAGCTAATACCGAGAGCTCATGTGCGCATACGAACGCGAGGAAGGAGTTCAAAGAGTTACATTTCAAGCTGAATCAATGTCGCACGAAAAGAATTCAAGAATGTGGGATTTCCTAAAGGTTCTGCATCCTCCCGAGGATAAATACAGACGTCTCCGTACCGATCCACGAGACTCTACTAAACCTGCTCATGACTCGTGAGACCTATCTAACCTAGGATCTGATACCAACTTGTCACGACCCTAAAACCGACCCGGTCGTGATGGCGCCTATCGTGAAACTAGGCCAGCCGACACAACTCCCGAATTAACCATTTAATCAATAACAATCATTTTCAAGCATTTAATTAATCAATTATCTCATAATGTAAGTCTAAATGAACAATGCGGAATAAATACACAAGTCCGACATCGGGGTGTCACAAGTCATGAGCATCTACTAAGGTCTGAATACAACTAAGAGTCTAAAAATTTACTAAATACAGTCTAAGGAAGACAAGAGGGAGAAAAGCAGTGTTGCGAACGTCGGGCAGCTACCTTGCTAACTCCAACTCTGCCACTGAGCAATCAACACCCGCTACCAGGTTTAGAACTACCTGAATCTGAACACAAGGTGTAGGGAGTAACGTGAGTACGCCAACTCAGTAAGTAATAAAAGTAAATGAAAGCTGAGCAGTAAGAAAATACGTAAGCCACGTCATAACGCTACAGCAAATGTAGTACATTTCCAAAACGGTACAGAAATTATTTACTTCGTAAATCATGCTCAGTTTCGGTAAAACCTTTTAAAACAACTTTCAATAGTTTCAAATGAGTGATGAAACAGCGAGTAAAAATGATGGAAACATAAACAGCCTATCGGGCAAAACATGTACCATAAACCGCCCCTCGGGCATAATATCAACAGAACCAGCCCCTCGGGCTACCTCACAATTATTCGTAATCAGCCCCTCGGACATAGCATGAATCAGGAACCGCCCTTCGGGCAACATGGATCAAGAATAGCCCCTCGAGCTTCAATATGAAACAACAACAGCCCCTCGGGCTAAAACATATCACTCACACTGGGTACCCGCGCTCACTGGGGGTGTACAGACTCCGGGAGGGGCCCCTTATGGCCCAAGCGCAATAACAAGCTATCTCGTGGCATAATCAAACAGGCTCTCGGCCTCATATCAATCACAAGCCACCTCGTGGCATAATAAATCAGGCCCTCGGCCTCTCATATATCACAAATTAGTACCACATGCTGCAGCGCGTAGCCCGATCCCATGATATCCTCACAGCACAAGCCCTTGGCCTCACTCAAGCCCCTCGGGCTGATAGTAAAACAAGTACGCGGCTCAAAATACTATTTATGAAATCAAAAGGAGTGAATAAAATCGAGTTATGAAAACAGTAAGAACATAGCATGATTGAGTGTAAACATTAAACCAAAACAGTGAGGTAAAACAGTAGTAAAAGCCCCTAAGGGTCCAAACAATCACCACAAGGGCCAGACACGGCATTTAGCCCCAAACACAATAATATTTTCCAAAATATAACAATATCAAATAGTTTTCAAGTAAAATACGCGACTTAATAGTCGTACGGGATGGACCAAGTCACAATCCCTAACGGTGCACGATCCCACGCTCGTCATCTAGCGTGTGCGTCACCTCAAAATAGCACAACGATGTGAAATCTGGGGTTTCATACCCTTAGGACAGTATTTACAATCATTACTTATCTCAATCCGGTCCAAACTCTAGCTCACGATGCCTTTGCCTCACGACTTGGCCTCCGGATGCTCCAATCTAGCCAAAAACAGTACCATACCATCAAAATATGCTAAGGGAACAAAGCCCACTCGAAAATAACCAATTTACATTAAGAATCCCGAAATTGACCAAACTCGACCCCCGAGCCCACGTCTCGGATTCTGATAAAATTTACAAAACTGGAATCCTTACACTCTTACGAGTTCATACATATCAAATACATCAAAATCCGACCACAAATGACCCCTCAAATCCCTAGATTTAGGTCTCCAATTTCCAAGCCCTAACTTCCAATTTGCTACTGATTTTCCCATATAATTCAAGCTTACAACGTTAAAAATCATCATAAAAATGAGTTTAGGGACCCAGGACCTTACCTCTAAGAAACCTTCTTGAATTCCCCCTTTAATTAGCTCTCCAAAGCTTTCTCCCGAATGAAATATAGTGAAAACCCACTCAAAATCGCGAAGGGTGAAATATATATATTCTGACCCAGCAAAACCACATCTGTGGTCCAATTATCGCACCTGCGGACCCGCACCTGCGGTCCCAGGTGCGCTTCTGTGGAATCCACTTATCCGCCCAGCCACTGCACCTGCGATCATATACTCGCACATGCGCCATTGCAGGTGCGCCCAAGGTTCCGCTTCTGCGGTTCAAGCCTTTCCCTCTCATGGCCGCATTTGCGACTTCACTTCCGCTTCTGCGGGCTCGCACCTGCGGTCCCCAAGCCACAGGTGAGGTTATGACTGAAAACTCAGCAGCTTAGGCTGCAAATTCACAACTCCAAACTTCCCGTCAACCATCCGAAATCACCCCGAGGCCCCCGGGACCTCAACCAAAAGCACGAACAAGTCATATACCACTAAAAAAACTTAAAACAATCTCCAAAACACCTCAAACAACATCGAATCAACCAAATAGCATCAGATTCAAGCCTAAGGTTCCAAAAATCTTCCGAATTCCGCTTTTGATCAAAATTTCTATCAAACCACCTCCGAATGACCTGAAATTTTACACACACGTCACAAATGAAACAACTGACCTACTCCAACTTTCGGAATTCCATTCTGACCCCTATATCAAAATCTCACCTAACAACCGAAAAACGCCAAAATTCCAATTTCGCCAATTCAAGCCTAAATCTACTCCGGACCTCCAAAACACATTCCGATCATGCTCCTAAGTCCCAAATCACCTAACGGAGCTAACCAAATCATAAAAATTCCAATCCGAGATCGTATACTAACAAGTCAAACTTGGTCAAATCTTTCAAATTTTAGGCTTCAAACTGAGAACTATTCTTCCAAATCTATTCCGAGTAACCTGAAAACTAAAACCGACGATTTACATAAGTCATAATATAGCACACGGGGCTAGTCATGCTCGAGAACTGGCGAGCGAAATGCAAAATCTCAAAACGACCGGTCGAGTCGTTACAGGAGAGGTACGAGAAGTTTCCTGCTCGACCTCGGTCATTATTTTGGCACTGAAATCGGCGACGAAGACGGCGAGTTCCTGTAATTTTATCGCTGTTTGCGGCTGATATGTTATAACGTGATCGCTCAATTTTGTGGCCCACTTGGCCAATCTCCCCGACAGTTAGGGTTTATGTAGGAATCTCCTTAGGGGGAAGGCCGTGACCACCGATATGGGGTGACATTGAAAATAGGGCCTAAGCTTTCGTGAAGCTATGACCAATGCTAAGGCCAATTTTTTGAGGTGGGGGTACCTTGTTTTGGCGTCGACCAGGGTTTTGCTAATGTAATAGATTGGAGATTGCGTTCCCAGTACTACACTTACTGTGACCTCTTATACGGCCAAGTATATATGAGGTGCTCGCCGGGTTCTACTTTGGCGAGTAGCCGGGGCGAGGACAAGTATGCCTTTAGTTCTCTTAAGGCCTCGGTGCATTCTGAATCCCACTGGAGCCCATTGTCCTTTTTAAGCACGTAGAAGAATTTGTAGCATCAGTCGGAGGATCGTGAGATGAACCTTGACAGGGCAGCTATACGGCATGTTAGTTTTTGTACCTGTTTCTTGCTGGTCAATACTTCGGGTATTCCCTCGATGGCTTTGATTTGGTCGGGGTTGACCTCAATGCCTCTTTGTGCCACCAGAAAGCCAAGGAACTTGCCCAAGGTTACGCCGAAGGTACATTTTTCGGGATTCATCTTCATACCGTATTGCCTTAGTATACCGAAGGCTTCCTTCAGGTGGTCGATGTGATCTTCCTTCCTTTTTTATTTGACCAACATATCATCTGTAACTTCCATTGTTTTGCCGAGTTGGTCCTTGAACATCTTGGTGACCAGCCTTTGATAAGTTGCCCCTACATTCTTCAACCCAAATGGCATGACTCTGTAACAATACGTCCCCTAGTGGGTGATGAAAGTGGTCTTTTCTTGGTCCTCCTCCTCCATGAGGATTTGGTTGTAACCTGAGTAGGCATCCAAGAAGCTCAACAACTCGTGCCCTGCCGTTGCGTCGATGAGTTGATCGATGCAAGGCAACGGAAAGGAGTCTTTCAGGCAGGACTTGTTTAGGTCCGTGAAGTCCATGCACATTCGCCACTTTCCATTTTTCTTTTTCATCATGACTACGTTGGAGACCCATTGGGGGTATTTTGATTCTCGGATGGAGCCGTTAGCGAGTAGTTTATCCACCTCATCACTGACGGCCTCGTTGATTGCAGCGTTGAATTTTCTTCTTACTTGTCGTACTAGCGGGTAGAGTGGGTCGACGTTCAATTAGTGCGTGGCAATGTCTCTCGGGATACCTAGCATATCTACGTAGGAGAAAGCAAACAGATCGGCGTTGTCAATTAAAAACTTATGAAATTTACCTGGTTCTGAGAGTTTATGGCCGATGTAAGCCTTTTTGCTGTTATCGTTTTTGTCCAGTTGGACGGGATCGAGGTCTTCTACCCGTTGACCCTGCAGCTTCCACGATATCGGGGTCCTTGATGACCTCTTTTTGTTCGTCGAGTTTGGGCCCCGACTTTGGTAATTGCTATACTTCCGAGCCCATTCTCTTTAGTTGTTGAGTGTATGTACAATCTTGGGCGATGCGGTAGCATTCTTGGGCTGTGTGTTGTTCGCCTTGGATGTTGAATGTCCCCCACGGAGTAGGGAACTTGATTACTTGATAGAGGCTGGACAGGATGACCCTCATGGCGTGTATCCATGGTCTTCCTATGATGGCGTTGTAACTTGTGTCCTGGTTCATGACATGAAACATTGTTTCTAGGGTGACGCCTCTGGCCAGAACAGGTAGCGTTATCTCTCCTGAGGTTCGCTCAATTGCATTGTTAAAACCTGTTAGCGTTATGCAGCGTGGCACTATCTTGTCCTCAAGTCTCATTTGTGTGAGAACTCGGGGGTGAATAATACACGCGCCGCTTCCGTCGTCTACCATTATTCTATTTACATCAGTATCTGAAATACGTAAAGTAAGGACAAAAGCATCGAAGTGAGGAAAGGTCAAATCGTAGGTATCTGACTTATCAAAGATGATACTGTCTTCGAGGTCATCATACCGTTCGTGGATGATCGACCACTTTAGTTTACGTGTGGGGTACACTTCACGTGGTTGATTGCTGCTTCGTTGTCCCCGTCGATGATCATTTGGATGGTGCGGGTGGGGGAGGGTGGCTTTGGAGGGCTTTGGTGTTGTTCTCGTCCGCGGCTGAAGTTGGCTCTCCCTCGGTCGCTCATTAACTCCCTTAGGTGTCCTTGGTGAAGCATGTTCACCACTTCTTACCGTAGGGCTATGCAGTCCTCGGTCTTGTGGCCCCGTTCCTGATGAAACTCACAAAGGACATTCGATTTCTATTACTTAGGCCGGATTTCATCTTTTGAGGCCATTTTACCTTCGGGCCGAGTTTCTCTAGTGCGTACACTATTTCAGAAGGGGAAACACAAAAATTGTGAGCAGATAAGAGTGGAGGCATACCTCTTTTGTTCCGCTGAGTCCCTGTATGTGGCCTGGACAGCCCTTCGTCATGGCGAGGAGAGGGCGAGATGGCCATTCTGACATATGGTTGGTGCCTATCCCAGTTGGGGCGTGGACCTGAATGGTCTTTTCGGCCATCGTTACGGTGATCTTTCCTCGACTCTGTTTGGAATGAAGTTAGCAGTTGGGTTGCACCGTTGAGGTCATCCTCGTCTGCTCTCACCTCGGCGCAATAGGCGTTGTGAATTTCTTCCCAAGTAGTGGGAGGGTATTTCATAAGTCTGCTCAATAACTTTCTAGTCGCCCTTGACCCATTCCTGTTCAACCCATTTTGGAAAGCTACCACCGCCATCCCTTTTGATACGTTTGGCAAGCTCATTCTTACTCTGTTGAATCTGGCGAGGAAGTCCTTGAGTCCCTCGCCAGGCGATTGTCTGACGGCGAATATATCATTCACCTGGCCTCCGCCTTCTTGGCCCAGGCGTGGGCGGTGACGAACTTATCGGCCATTTCTTCGAACGTTGTTATTGATCGTGCCGGTAATTGTGAGTAACATGTTAAGGCTCCCCCTGTTAGGGTTTCACCGAACTTTTTCAGCAACACTGATGGTACCTTCTCTTTTGAGAGGTCGCTGCCTTTCACTGCTGTGACGTAATGAATGGTGTGATCTTCGGGGTCTGTTGTGCTGTCGTATATCTTAAAATATGGTGGCATTTTGAAGGTCTTGGGTATGGAATGCGGGGTTGCTTCCTCGCTGTACGGTTGTTCGACGAACCGGCCGATGTCCCGTTTTGGTAGCAATTTCGGGGCGCCCGATATCTTATCAACCCTTTCTTGATGTTCCCTCGTCTGATCGCAGAGCTCTTTATTCTCGTTCTCCATTTCTTCCATTTTCTTTAGAACGATCGCAAGTGCATCATTACCTGCATCAACAACGGTGTGAGTGTTACCTGTTCGGGGAGCAGGTTGCTCGTCGGCGGTTGCTATGGTATCCGCTTGTGCGGCGTTTCTATTCGCCTTTTGAACAGGTTTGTTGAGTATGTTATTTAGGGTACTTGTCAACCACTCCTCGAGTAATATTTTCACTGCTGGTGGAGCTTCCTCAGCTGTGGACGTGGAGGCTCCCCTTTCGCGTGAAACAGTTACACTTCCATAAGGTGAGTCACTCCGCCTGGGTGTAGCACTCGATGTCACATTCTCCTCGTCTTCTCTGTCATCCTCGTTGATGGTGTTCAAGAGGTTGGTAGTGACGCCTACTACTGCTTTCTGTCTTTCATCTCCTTTTCCTGCCATTGTTAGTTCGTGCAAACGAGAAAAAGATGGCCGTTGTCATTCTTTTTTTTGATCTAGAAGAAACTAAAATTTTAACTAGAAACTCCCCACAGACGGCGCCAAATTGTTTGACCAAAAAGTGTTGAGCTTTTTGCAAAACTAATTAATAAGAAAATAGAGGGTGAATCCTAGTTAAATATAATATATTCTAAATCCAAAATTGGAAAATATCAGTGGGATGAGATCGTGTTCAAGAATAATAAATATCAAGTATATGACCAATGATTACTAATGAATGTAGTAATAGAAGCATGCAATAAATTTAGATAATGGCAATAAACGTAATAAGAAGGAATTTATCATCCAAATGTTAGGTGACTTGGATGATTTTTCTCCCTGACAACAACGTGGGGTGATAGGAAATGAAGATGGATAAGGAATCTTTGGATCTTGTGAATGAACAACACAAAATTCACAATATAATCAGTGAACAAGCTTTTGTATATTCTCCTCAGCCAACCCTTAACAATGTGCTCTTATCAAAAGGTGAAGATCCCCTTTTGTATATTCTCCTCAGCCAACCCTTAACAATGTGCTCTTATCAAAAGGTGAAGATCCCCTTTTTGTTCTTTATCTCTTCCTATTTATAAGGAATATTCCTGAGAAACCCTAAAAAAGTACAACAGAAAGAATATTCAATGGAATATTCCTTCTTTCTATTCTAACTTATCCTACCGATATTTTCATACTCCCTTTGCTCGACCTCGGCACTAATCTTTCTTAAAACGACTCTTCGCCCTCATGCCATGGTCGGCTTAGTTCTCGACCACGTCCATTTGCAGCTATTAAGTCCATTCTAAATTTTGACCAATACAATAATAATAACCAAGTTGTAAAAGAAATCAGTTTTAAATTTATCAGTAATTAACAGATTTGAGCAGGTTGAATCCAATTTCTGAATTGGCGCAGGTTTCTCTTTGATCTCCACCGCTCAAAGTACGTAGAGGGTCAAACCTTTTAGTTATTTGCTTCAATTCATACATTATGATCTCTTCATATTTTTAAAAAAAAAAAAGAAATTAGTGCAGTTAGAAGCTACTTAAAAAGTGCTTTAAATTACAACTTTTATGGTTAAATATATTCAACCATACATGAAAAAGTTGTAGTCGAAGGAAAAATTGATTCACTCTCTAAATTGTAACAGTGTCATCTAAAGTAGTACTAGAACATAATGACTGTTATTTTGGTCAGTTTGGTATTTTCTATTACAGCTTGTTTGGAGGGTTGTTACACGTCCTTTCATAATATATCGTATTGTATTGTATTATATTGTAGTGTATCGTTTGATGAATACAATGTTTGAATAGATTGTATCGTTTGCCGTTGTTTCTTTATATCATGAACTAGCAATATGAAGAATAAATTTGCAATATTATAAAGAAAAATTATAATACGGGGTAAATTTATTATATAAAAGGTAGGGTAAATGATAAAATAAAACAACTTAATAATAGTGAAGGGCGAGATGAGAGAAAAAGACAAGATAACGATGCAACCACACCAAATCGGTCGTTACATAAAGTGGCATATTTTGTCGTTACGTAGCGAATGATTTAACGATACGATACAATAAAATTTAAATAACAATTAAACAAACATCGTATTTAAAGTAACAATACTATACGATACAATAGGAAACGACCATCCAAACAAGCTGTTAGCCTATTACAGGGTTATTTCAGAAAACATATATGCTCCTGATTCGTTCGTCTTGAGCTGGGGTATCCGTCAGTCTGCAGTTCTGAGTTCCATTTTTCTCTTGGGCTTTTCCTTGTGAATGTAGGATTGAAAAGTGAACTTGGGCCTGTAAACCAAATGTAATGCATCTTTATATGGGTGATTTGCACAAATAACACATTTGGGGTATCACTCTTGAATTTTTGATCCCGTTTGCTTTATGAACAAAATCTTAATTTTAACAAGTTTTGTCCCCGCTTACCCTACGAGCAACCCATTTTATTTTTGACCTTAAAGATTTGTTCATTGGTCAAGTGAGCGTCAAAAAAGCAAGAGCATTTATTTTTAAGGTCATTGATGGTAATTTCTTGTATTTATATGGTTATCCAAGAAGCTGGTGACCTCCAAAGTGGGCCCAAAAGCTTGATATGTTTGTGTCGTTTTATTCCAGAATATTGATGACTATTTTCCTAGGAAGCTATGGTACAGGTACATGCTTGGCGATTCACATTAATATGGGGAATCAGTGAGGATAATATTAGTAAGACATCTGGCACCAACACAGACAGAGTTGTCATGTGGTGGCAATGCATTCTTAATATTTTTTAATAGGTTTGGTTTGGTGTACAAATAGCACTTTGGTTTCTTCATAGTTTCATAATTAGTGAATATTAGTTGAAGATGAAGGTGGGAGCCACTGAGAATGAGAACAGTATACGGAAGGCTTTGAGCAGGGGTACTTCTCTCTCTTACCAACTGTACGAATGATTATATTATTGGAATTTGGACTTACGTTAATTGGTTATAGCCTGAAAGGATAGTGAAGTGACGGATAAATAAAAGGTCTGATATTAAATATTGTGTGTGTGGATAAGTGACGCCCAATAACTATTGGCCTGTGATGGGTAGGCACTCTTTATAAATAGAGGTCAACCCCCATTTCCCTAGCTATTAGAAAACCCTAGCGTATTCTGCCTCTTGAATACGTGATAACGGTAGACATCCCATCAGACAAGTTCTCCGGACTGTGAGAGCGCGTAGCTAGTGGATCGTGGAAGTTGGTCTCAGGCTTGATCGCCGGTTGTTGTCGCTGCTGAATCCATAGAGTTTAACGGTACGCTTCCTTAAACTCTAACTCTAGATTAATGACATAATTGTGTCTTAATCTCTGCTATGGATGCGATTTAATTATCTTACAGTTGGTATCAGGGCCACCATAGTTAGGGATTAAGATCAAAATTTAATCTTGAGTTAACAAAAGTATATATCTTGGGTAACAAGTTTGCGTGTTTCGCCTCTGTTTAGTAAATTTATTAGACACCCAGGCTTGTTATACGCGTTCTTTTCTATATTGCGATCTGTTATACCTTGCGAATATATTTTGTTATTGTGTAAATTTTAGACGACAATAGTTTGTCACTGTTTCTCGGCAAAACGGTTTCACCAATGTTTAGCGGCTGTTTTGTGTCAATGTATAAGGGGATGTAACAATTTTGTAGTTGGTATTTTTAAATAAAAGCACATATCAAAGTTGGTAAAACCTTGATACGTGCTGACGGCGAGGGCATCAAAAAAGGATTTTATAATTGAGGGCTAAGTCTTGTTAAGTTTTGTTGAGATCTAAACTTAATCGGTCCTTCAGTTATGGAATCAACTCCATACAATGTTAGCGTACTTAGCAGAACTTAAAATCCTACTGTTTTCTATGGACTTGTGTCCTTTAATAAATTTTTATTTAGTAGTTGATAAAATACTTCCGGTGTTTTACGAAATACTCTGTCCTAATAATAAATTGGAATGTTGATCTTGTTTTGATTGCATAACTCTTACTGGTTCTTTGGACTTTTAGTCAGAGAATGGAATTAATAGCAACTAGAAAGGTTTACATATATGGGCTTTGTTTTCCTCGCATGTATATGATATTGTTTAAATAAGAAATATGATTAATAGATAGTTTCCACCAAAGTGGTCTGTTTATTTGGAATCATTGAAATTTTTTAAAACTTTATACATGTGAAATCATTTAACACATGGGTTGAGAATTATGATTAATGAGTAGTTTCCACCAAAGTGGTCTATTTATTTGAGTCGTTAAAATATTCTCAATGCGCATGTGTAAATTATCCTTAATATAGTGTGTGCTAGTGTTGGAGGTTTACCTTTTTGATACTAGTGACACCAAATTAATTTATGAGATAAGATATTATATTTCAACCCAAAGGATGAAGCTTAATATCTTGGATTCTCATGTATATATATAAGTTAAATGAACAAGGATAATTTGACGTAAGAGGAGGTTTTGTGTCTCTTACCTAAAGGAAGGACACAATGTATGCCTTGTACTCGTGGATAATAAGGGGGAGGCTTTGTATCTCTTGCCTAAAGGTGAGGATGCAATGAATGTCTTGGACTCCTTGATTTTTTAAAAGGGGAGACAGTTGCATCTTCTATCCAAAGGAGGGGTGTAATGGATGTCTTTGACTCTTTTGATTTAATATATTCCTGCCCATAATTCTATCTAATTTTTGTGTTGTTTGCTTATACAGCTGTTAACAACATGACTACTCAATTGAATTCCATTGAAACTCTAACTAGTAGCAACTACAAGAAGTGGAAACAGGATGTTGAAATAGTGTTAGGACTGATGGACCTGGACTTTGCATTGACTGAACAATAACATGCTGAACCTGCAACTACTAGCACTGCTGATGAAAAGGCTAAGTATGAAAAATGGATGAAGGCTAACAAATTGAGCCTTATGATCATGAGGAGATCCATTTCTGATCACATAGAAGGTGCAATTAAGGATAATGGAAATGCAAAAGATTTCCTGAGTGCCATTGGACAGAAATTCCTAGAATCTGATAAAGTTGAGATAGGTAGCCTGATTGATTCCCTGTCTACCATAAAGTATGACCTTGTAGGTAGTGTCCGTGATCATATTATGAAATTGGTTGACATTGCTACCAAACTGAACAATTTAGGTGTAACCATTACCGATGATTTTCTTGTTCACCAATCTCTAAGTTCCCTTCCTGAGCAGTTTAACCAACTTAAGACAACCTATAATGCACAAAAGGATGAGTGGAGTGTTGATGAGCTTATTACTATTTGTGTGGTAGAGGAAGGGAGGATCCAAAAGGAGAAAGTTGAGGGTGTAGTGAACTTTGTTAGTTCGTCTAGATCAGCTGATTATCCNCCAATCATAAGTATTTTATTACTTTTATTGATGACTTTTCAAGATACTGTTATATATATCTTTTTAAAGAAAAATCTGAAGTACTTGATAAGTTTAAAATTTATAAGACTGAAGTTGAAAAACAGCTTGGGAAGTCCACTAAGATAGTGAGGTCTGACCGTGGTGGTGAGTACTATGGAAAATATGATGAGTCTGGTCAATGTATGAGGCTTTTTGCTTTTATTTTTGCAAGAATGTGGGATAGTAGCACAATATACCATGCCAGGCACTCCTGAGCAGAATGGTGTGGCCGAAAGACGGAATCGTACTCTCATGGAAATGGTGAGAAGTATGATATCAAGGACTAGGCTACCTCATGCTACGCTTCTGCATATTTTTGTGCAAATCCAGGTATTTCTGATCGTGATGTTAAGAGTTACGTCTACGCGACGTAGATTTCAAGGTATACCTGCTTGACGCTCGCATGCCTCGGGGTCACCATCTTACTTCCTTATGCTACTATTAAATTGTAAATCGAAATAGTACAATATTTAGAAATTCTAGTGTATTTCAATAGAGCTTATGACTCCGTACTATCGGTTTTGGAAAATGTATAACTATTGGCTGTTGCAGTTATGTATGTCATTTGCTGGTTTATGATTTAACGATTAAATAGTTCAATTTTGTTATGTGTTAGGCTTACCAAGTCTTAGAGACTAGGTGCCATCACGACATCCTAAGGTGGGAATTTGGGGTCGTGACAACCGCCTCTCTAGTTAGGCCATTTGTTTGTGGATCTGACNCTTTTTAAGTGATGGTCTATATCGCTTGAGTGTGTTGAATGAAATTTTTTCTGCAATTCATGTTGAAAATATTGCCCACAAAAGGTCTACTATGAGTAAAGCGTCTTACCTGTTATGGCATAGGCGTCTTGGTCATATTCTAAAGAAAGAATTGAACGATTGGTAAAGGAAAATATTTTACCTGTTCTTGATCCAAAGGATTTTGAAACTTGTGTGGATTGTGTTAAAGGTAAAATGACCAAGGTTAAGAGAAAGGGTTCTACTAGGAGCTCTGAACTCTTAGAAATTATTCATTACTGTTATTAGTGGTCCTTATGTACCTACTTTGGCCAATCATAAGTATTTTATTACTTTTATTGATGACTTTTCAAGATACTGTTATATATATCTTTTAAAAGAAAAATCTGAAGTACTTGATAAGTTTAAAATTTATAAGACTGAAGTTGAAAAACAGCTTGGGAAGTCCACTAAGATAGTGAGGTCTGACCGTGGTGGTGAGTACTATGGAAAATATGATGAGTCTGGTCAATGTATGAGGCTTTTTGCTTTTATTTTTGCAAGAATGTGGGATAGTAGCACAATATACCATGCCAGGCACTCCTGAGCAGAATGGTGTGGCCGAAAGACGGAATCGTACTCTCATGGAAATGGTGAGAAGTATGATATCAAGGACTAGGCTACCTAAGTATATTTGGGGAGAAGCCTTAAAAATAGCTAGCTATATCCTTAATAGAGTTCCTACAAAATTTGTCTTGAAAACTCCCTTTGAACTATGGACAACCCGAAAACCTAGCTTGAATCATTTTCACATTTGGGGATGTCTAGCTGAAGTTCGTATTTATTCACCTACAGAAAAGAAAACTGATCCTAAAACTACCAGTTATTTCTTTATAGGCTATCCTGATCACTCTAAAGGTTTTAGGTTTTTCTGTCCTAGGCATGGCACTAGAATCATTGAGTCTATTAATGCAAAATTTTTTCAGCATGATGTTTGTGATTGTGATTGTTCATGTGGTAAGGAAATTGTATTAAAAGAGAAGAAAGTCATTGTCCCTGTACCAGTTGTACATGAAAAGGTGGTAAACCAACCTATTCATGAAGGGGAGAATCAAGGGTACAACGACGCAGATCCCATAGTTCCTGAGCAAAATATACACAATGAACCACTCCGCGGGTCACAAAGAGAAAGAAGGTCTGCCATCTCTGATGATTTTATCGTGTATATGACTGAAAATCTTAGTGATACTGGAGAGTTGACTGATCCTTTATCATATGCTCAAGCTATTTCCTCTCCATATATTGATAAATGGCGTGAGGCAATGAAAGATGAAATGTGCTCCATGGCACACAATAAAGTGTGGGAGTTAGTAGAATTGCCTGTAGGTTTTAGGCCTATTGGATGTAAATGGGTGTTTAAAACCAAAAGAGACTCCAAGGGAAACATAGACCGTTATAATGCAAGGTTGGTTGCTAAGGGTTACACACAGAAAGAAGGTATTGATTATAAAGAAACTTTTTCTCCTGTTTCATCTAGGGATGCTTTTAGAGTTGTGATGGCTCTTGTGGCCCATTTTGATCTAGAGTTGCACCGGATGGATATTAAAACTGCTTTCTTGAATTGTAACGACCCGGCCGGTCGTTTTGAGAATTTACGCCCTGATCCCCTATTAACTATTTTCCCCGTGTTTATTTCTGCTATTGTGATTTGTCGGGATGATTCGTTTTGAGTTTCGGACTGTTTTGGGACACTTAGTCCCTAAATGAGAGCTTAAGCTTTAGAATTTGGACCGTAGTAGGAACAGTGTGAAGAGGCTTTAGAATGGAATTCCGTCGATTCTGTTAGCTCTATTGGGTGATTTTGGGCTTAGGGGCGTGTTCGGATTGTGTTTTTGGAGGTTCGTAGCTTATTTAGGCTTGAAATGCCGAAAGTTGAATTTTTGAAGTTTCCGGATCGATAGTGAAATTTTGATATCGGGGTCGAACCCGATTCCGGAAGTTGGAATAGGTCTGTGATGTTGAATATGACTTATGTGCAAAATTTGGGGTCAATCGAACATGGTTTGGTTGGTTTCGGCATCAGTTGTAGAATTCTTGAGATTTCAAGTTCATTAGGCTTGGATTGGAGGGTGATTCGTGGTTTTTAGCATTGTTTGATGTGATTTGAGGGTTCCACTAAGTTTGTATGATGTTTTAGGATTGGTTGGCATGTTTGGTTGAGGTCCCGGGGGCCTCGGGTGAGTTTCGGATGCTTAACAGAATTGAATTTGGACTTAGGCAATTTTCTGATGTGTTGAACCTGTTGGTTTCGCACCTGCGGAGTTTGGACCGCAGGTGCGGCGCCGCAGAAGCGGTTTGATGAACGTAGATGCGGTCTGAGGCTTGGAGATCAATTATCGCAGATGCGGCTTAAGGACCGCAGAAGCGGAACCGCATCTGCGAGTAAAGGAGTGTAGGTGCGGAAGCTGGAGGCTTAATGAATTTCCGCAGGTGGAGTCGGAGCCACAGAAGCGGGACCGCAGGTGCGATTTTTCCCTCGCAGAAGTGGAAATCGCTGGGCAAAAAAGAGTAAAATCGAGGGTTTGAGTTCATAACTTCTAAAATTGATTTTGAGCTCGGTAGAAGGCGATTTCTTGAGAGATTTTGAAGGAGAACTATTGGGTAACGAATTATAAATCTAATTTGGTTCTAATACATTGGTCTATTGTTATTTTTCTCATCTAATTAAGGAATTTGAGGGTAGAAGTTTGGAAATGGGGGAAAAAGTTCCCCAATGGAAAATCTGAGTTTTGAATAAGAACTTGACGTTGGATTGGGATGATTTTTGTACGAGTGAACTCGTGAGTGAATGAGTGTTCATAATCCGTAATTTTCACCCTATTCCGAGACATGGTCCCGGGGAGGATTTTTGGGCGTTTTTCTATTTTCTTGCCTTAACTTTGACTCCTTTAGCTAAACTAGTTGTTTGTAGTTATGTTTACATTATGAAATTGATTTGATTAGATTTGCGCCACTAGGAGTTGGATACTCGTGGCAAGAGCGTGATTTCGGATTTGATTTGAGCTTGGTTCGAGGTAAGTGGCTTGCCTAAACTTGTGGGGGGGGGGGGGG